>NC_142361.1:22697425-23308675 GCF_059441175.1 Urocampus carinirostris
CAGCTAAAGCGGTAGGTATTGTAGGATGAGGGTTTTTGCTGGGGCAACCAAAATCTCACTGACTAAATGCCTGACCCAAACCAAGGACTGTCCTGGTTGTAGCTTGAACCCACAACCCTCTAGAAAGCAATTCTGTCTTTTTACCTTTTAAGCTACCACAGCTGATGCAAAAAATGACAAACTAGATTCTTAACCTGCGCTCCAACCAAAAAAACAGCCAAAACCCTAACCCTTGCTCCAACACTAACCATGGCACCAACCCTACCTACAGCAAATACACAACCCCAACTCCAAAGAAAATCTGAACCCAAGTTTTACCAAAAAACATAAATCCAGCTTCAACCATTCTTTCTTTGATGTGAACACTTTATATTAGAGGTGAATACTTTAAATTTTTAGATTTATTGTTTTTGATAGTGTATACTTTGCCAAGTGGGGGGCAACCCTAATCTCATGCTGGCAACACAATGATAATAAAGGTGATTCTGAACCAAAAGCCCTTACCCCAAAATTTGAACTAGCCTGAGGATTGAACTCACACTATTACGAGTGTAACAAAGGCAACCTACCAGTTGAGTTACCACAGCATCTTAAGATCAAGACCAAACTCCAACCCTAACCCTAGCTTCAAACACAACTGAAAAAGCCAAAGCACTAACTCCATTTAAAACTTTACCACTAGCTCAAACACCAGGTCCCTAACCAGAGGATCTGGCCTGGGGAAATCAGGGAGCCCACCAGTTGAGCTACTGGGGGTATTCTCAAAAACCTAACGCCAGCTCCAAAAGAAAACCCTTAACTTTGCTCCAAACCTTTTAAGATATACTCTTTCCTGTTGATTACTCTCAAAGCACCACGCATCCCTGAAAATATCAATGACAGCAATATTTTTAAAAAAAGCTTGCGTTTCCTTTTTTATTACCGTTAAATCTAATAACCTGACGCTAACTTAGTGGGAGCTATTTTATTACAGAAGATTTGGATTGTTCTAGCAGTTTTCAAAACAAGCTACAAACAGAATGATTTTTCTGAACGTAGAAGTGTCACCAAAAGATGCTGGTTTAATGTTTTACCATTTTTACACAGCTTGGTGCAAAAGGGCAGGATTGAACATGTATTTCTTTTAATTAATACGCAATATTTGGGGGTCCCCCTAACATCTTTCAAAACAAAAACTCACCAAGTATAGTGATAATCTGTTGGTGTTTATGTAGGGATTCTGTTATTTTGTCTGTTTATCCATGTGCCATGATGTCGTGAGCTGCATTTGACCATTCTCTACCCTGATTGGCTAAAAATGGAGAGGTTTGATTTGATTCATCCTTTGCTGTATCTTCCATGGGCGAAGATCCTCTTTAACATGACAGTTGCACAACTCAAAAGGCAATCTGAATTCAAACGCGCCACCTCGAACGACCGTTCTCTACAAAACACCCTAAAAGGTTTTCTCCTTGGATCTATACGATTCAAGTAGGTCACTCGTTTTGACTTCAAAGCAGTGAATTTCGCCCAAAGAGCGATTTTCATGGCTTTAGAATGAAGAACGTTCCTGTACCTAGATTGTTAGTATCTTTATGAATTAAAAGGATAAGGTACTGACGCCGAAGCCTGATCTCTCGCCGTCTGTGCCATTGCTCATTTTGTACATCCAGTAACTTTTGGCGGTGATGAAAAAGTTCCAAGGCAGCAGGGATCCGATGCCCATCAGGAAGAAGATGGCGTAAACCAGTGAGTAGCGGTCGTCGGGGGCGTAGCGCACCGCCAGGGGTGTGGTTGCCGACGGCAACGGAGTCTCTCCCTCCCCGTCCTCATCCTCCAAAGAGCTGGCGTCGTCGAGGGCGACGGGGATGTAGGACGAGTTGAGGCTTGGCTGCAAGAGTCCTCCGTCCATTTACAACTCGCCCGTTACAGTCTTAGATAAGAAATCTGAGAATTAGATTAAAAACAAAGAAAGGTTTTTTGTAAGCCAGCACACAAACACAAGTACCGTATTTTCCAGACTATAAGGCGCATCTAAAAACCCCAAATAGGCCAGAAAATTGAAAGTGTGCAGTATAATACAGTGAGCCTTATATACCCGAAAATACGGTGGATACAATTGGAAATGCACAGTTAAAAATAAATCATACTGCAAAGGGTAACTGTTCTGCCTTTGAGAAACATAAAGAGTGATCTTTGAATGCCCTCCTGTGGTTACCATGTTACTTGTTGCTAAAAGGAACAAAGGAGAAAAATCTGATATGTATTGCTAAAATAACAAGTTATTATGCTCTTACCATGTAGTTACCATGTTATGACTATGTTATCTGCAGGTTGTTATTAAAAGAAGTAGAATTAAAATTGGCTTGAAATTGAATTTCCAAGAAAAACACAATGACCCTTCACTGGTGGGCTATTTTTAAAACTGATTAGGCCTAGCCCTAGGATTAAGGAGTTAGGGTAAGTCTTACTTAGGACTTGTATTAACCCTAACCCTCAACCCTTTAATCCTTAATCCTAACCTGTAACTCAAACCCTAGCTCTAGGTCTAACTCCAGGCCTAGCCCTAATCCCTATACAACAGTGTCATCTTGTGGTCAAATATTACACACTGGGGCTTTAAAGTGTTCAAACTAGTATTTCAATCTAAGGTTTTGGCTTAATTTCTTTACCAAATTATTAAAGTAATGGTTTCTTGCAGCCATCAAATTTCCCAACCAAACTTTAAAAAATAAACTCAAAAGTCAGCAAGCATGATTGATTAGATCTTGGAAGATTGCTTTGAAATATTAGGAGAATCTTACTGCTCCTTGCATCTGCAGAAGACCGATTGAAAGGAAACGATGGGAGCATTATCTTGGGAAAGATTTCTTCAACCTGTATGAGGAAAAAAGTATCAGCGGACATTTTGGAAAATCTATCACACGCAGTCCAAAACAATATCATAAAACTCAAGCTTAGCATAATATCATTAATTCTTTTTTATAGTAAAAAAATGACATTTTTGTATCAAACAATATCTTTAGAGTGTTTGTAAATCTCCGCTTTTATTGTGCTGTTTCACGCTGAGAGCAATTATGTTAGCTGTAATATATACAATGGGGGAAAATAATGGTTTGATGTCTTGCTGATTTTGCCGACTTGGATATAAATCAACAGTATCCGTTTTATGTATGCAAAATATTTCAAAAGCATGCATAGCAAGGCTCCAATAAGTCTGTTGCTAGTCAAGGACCTAAAATGACATACCCTAGCCTTGCAATGTCTTCGCTATAAGGTGTGAATTAGGATATTTTGGCCCCTCTATACGGCGTTTTCTCCACTATACGACATCAACAACAACTTATTTCGCTTGCCCCAAGGTTTTGCTGGTCTGCTATTAGTTTGTGACCGGGCATCATGAAAATGCTGCTACGCTATTGGCTGAAATACCTCCCACAATACATTACTCTTCATTCAGTTGACAATCTCATGTGTTTAATAGACTTTGCAATACAATACTGTTTTGTTTGTCCGGCATTTATAAGATGGGTCCCAAGGCTAGCAATGATGCTAAAGGGAGAAGCAAAAACACAATAACCATGGAAATAAAGCTAGTGGTTAGTAAGAAATACAAAGAAGACACACGAATGGCTATCCTTGCTAAGTTTCATGGCTGTAACCAATCGACGAGAGGGACTATTGTCCAAAATAAGGAGGCCTATAAAGCAAGGAATGCTTCTCTAAGCATGGCAATGCTTGCTAGTGGGAGTTTTCAAATTTGTTTCATGTTTAATCTGCCTTCACTGTCTCCTCTCATTTTCTGCATCCACCCGCTACTCGACTCGACCAGCTCGTCACTTCCCACCCAGGGGGAACAAAATATCGTTTTTCCTTTAACTGAGTTTTTATTCAAAATGTTACTTAATCAAATACACATAGTATTTGCGTGAGTAGTACTTAATATGTACCATTTCTCTATTGTAATGTTTTTATCTTAGGTAACAGGAAATTCGGAACACGTTAGCTAATTACCATAGGTTTCTATCCCCCGCTATATCACAATTTCACCTAACAATCCCTACCTCAAGCTTTTATGTTGTATCCTAGGTGTTCACTATATTATATTTCCTCCATCTTCAAAATTTTATACACATCACTTTACAAAGGCATGCGATGTTTTATAATCTTCAAAAAAAAAAATGAGTCAAAATTAAGCACATAGGAAAGCACATGTCTCTAAGTTTATAAGGATACATTGAGGAACTCATTTTTTCACATGACACCAGGGTGGAAAATGCAATGACATGCTAAACTCGAGACTAGTGCAGACACTGCACATTTAAATTAGCAAGTTTTCCGCTTGTTTAACCAAAAACACTTACATGTCCTTGTAACATTTATGGATTTAATACCTCCGGCACCAGACATCCTTTGGACGTTGGATTGTGGACTAAATCTTGTCTGGACATTATTTAGCCCTAAAATAAACGTCTACAATATGGTTGTGTTCCGCCTATCCAATATGGACCTAATTAAGTCCCTAAATGAATAACTATGGTATTAAGCTTGTCTAAATGTGTCCTAATTGAATCTTTTCTTCCGGCGCCGTCACGAATGGCAGCCACTCCAGCAGCTCCCGTGTTATTTTCAATTGTTCTCGATTGTTCTCAGCTCAGGGATGCTGCTGGAAATGTGAATTTCCCTTCGGGGATGAACAAAGTATCTATCTATCTATCTATCTATCTATCTATCTAATTTAGCCTTTAAAGGCCGTGTTTCCGACTTTCTACCAAACAAAAGACGTCTTTTTGAAGAAACCTAGACATTTTAAACAAATTCTCAGCAATGTTTTGCTGTTGTTAACAGGGACAGTTACCGGTTACATGGTGACAGATTTCAACCAAAAAAAGACGAAGATCTTATATGGAACCTTGATGCCGTTTTAACGTCTTTAAAACAAAGTTGGGCTGCAATTAACGTGGAAAAAAAATTAAGTGATATAGTGACGCCTTTCAACTAAATAAATACGAAATATGAAAAATAACAGCAATATTGTGACACCTTTAGAACAAATGGAAAACGTTGTTTGGGCGGATCTTATAGGTGTTTTTAATGTATTTTTGACAACTCTTTGTGTAGTTAACATGGACCAAATTAACGGTGATATAGGGACATCTTTCAACCCAATAAAAGACAGCTTTTGGATGCAGCCCTAGACGTCTTTTTAACCTCTTTACATGAAAGTTTTGCTGTAGTTAACGTGGAAAAATAACAGCGACTTTGTGACACATTGCTGTCATGGACTTTCTGGACAAATTTCAACATATTACCTATTGTTTTCTTTTACTGACGTTCACTATGTTTTGGGTACCGTTACCTAATGCTAAATCTATTGCACTCTGGTCATCATGGAATGGTGAGGCCCCCATCTCAAGGTTTCTTTTTTCCTCTCGCAGAGGTTTTGAGTATTTCCTTGCCCGCATGTTGGTTTAAAATCAGGGGATGGTGAAATTGTAATTATGTGCAGTCCTTTGAGACATTTTGTGATTAAGGGGTGTACAAATAATTGTGACTTGACTTGCCTTTTAAACAATAAAAAGACGTGTTTTGGACGGAACGTAAGCGTCTTTTCAACGTCTTACCTACGACCCTTTGCTTTAGTTAACATGGACAAAAATGTGAGTGTCATAGTGAGAACATTTCAAAAGAATAAAATACGTATCTTGGAAGGAACCTAGGCGACTCATTTAAACTTTTTAACCACTTTACAACAGAGATTTTGCAATACTAGTTAACATGGACAAAATTGTCAGTGTCATAGTGACACATTTCGACCGAATAAAAGAAGTATTTTACCCAAAACTTAGGCGTAGTTTTCAAGTATTTTCAATGTCTTTTCGACAAGTGTTTATTTGTTAATGGACAAAACTACCAGTGGTAGAACATGACGTATTTGATTAAAAAACCTACCTCGTCGTTGATAGTTCCACAAGTGGTTCAATTTGTATTTCTTTAAAAGAGACATTAATATTTATTTTCGGTGAACATCTGCGAACTATCTAAAACCCATTCGGACAACTGTGACTGAATTTCCGGTTTCTGTTTTTCAGATTAATGTTGTTGGGGAATGTAGGATTTACAGGAAAATTGAGATTTGCAAATGTATGAGTAATTTACGCATTATATTCCCAAAAGAATTTTTAACAAAAAACGTGGAATATTGTTGAACAGGATGTTTTATTTAATGATTATAAAATGTGTTATTTTGAATTGTGCACCGGATACGATATCTGACGGACTCCGGTTGTGGTTTTCAAAATAAAGCGGTATTTAAAACGGCAAACCTCATGAGATTGATTGATTGATTAAATGCCAGGCTTTGTATTACACATTTAAGCAGGTGTAATAGTTTGAAGGATGATTTACTTCAATAAAAGTCATCCTTTTATTTTCGTGTTTTAAATACAGCAGGCAATAGAGATTGCGTCATCACGTGACCTATAAAGGCGCGCCCGATTTTTTATGACTTTATTATTCAATCGCTTAAAATGAAACACAATCCAATTATTTCACCACCAACAGGCTAGGATGTGCGGTTGATGGTGGACGCATCAGGTTAGCACTGCTCGTTCTATGCGTTTATACTGTCATTGGCGTCGGTTTTAAGAGTATTGTTAATTATTAATTTTACAATTCTAGCCATTTTAACATAGTTAGAAGTAAAGCAGCCGAGTCCTGCCATGGCCGGGCATTATACCGGCGGGCGGAGACGTAACTGCGTGAGATTCTTGCTCAAAGATGTTGTGGCAATTTCGGAGGGAATGTCAAGGACGGATTTTATTAACAAGTTTGTTGAAAAGATTCTGAAGTTTAAAAAGGAGGAGGTACATGCTGTCATAAAAATGACTTCTGGCAAAGGCTTTGATGTGAGTTTTGAAACGGCAGCTCTTTATCAAGAGTTTTGGAATCGCTTTGAGGGAGTGAGGTCCCAGTTTTCAGGATTTACAGTGGAGAAGCTGACTGATAATACTAACAAGATTGTCGTTGTTAGAATGTTTAGTGAAATGATCAGTGCTGATGACGTCTGTTATTGGTTGAGTAGATACTGCTCAGTAAAAGGCCAGGCTATGAAGGTGAGGTGTGAGAAAGGCTATTGGAATGGTGCCTGGAGGGTACCAGTCCAACTACGGCAAGATCCTCAGGGCTTTCAGGGACTGAAACAAATTCCGTCGACTATATTCCTGGGGGAAAACCGTGGCTTTATCCACTATCAAGGGCAACCGAAACTCTGTCGCAAATGTGGTGAGCATGGGCATCTGGCTGAGGTATGTGATCGAATTTTTTGTGGAAAGTGCAGAACAATTGGACATTCCTTTGAGGAATGTAGCAATAGCAGAAAATGCAATCTCTGTGGAGAAACGAATCACCTCTTTAGAAACTGCCCGAATTCGTTTGCTAACAAATTGAAAGCTAGGAAGGCAGTTAACAAAGACAACAAAGACAATGAAATGATGTCAGACAACATAGATAATGAAATGAATAAATGTCACAAAGACAATGAAGTGAATAAAGATAACAAAGACAATGAAATTAATAAAGTCATGGAAATACAAAATGAAAATGAACAAGAAATTAATGAAGTTATAGAAATACCCAATGAAGATGAACAGGAAATGAATAAAGTTATGGAAATACCCAATGAAATTGATCAAGAAATGCACAAAGAAATTGGACAAGACAAACAAATTGAAAAAACAGATGTACCTACCAAAACCCCTGGAGCAGAGACCAGAGAATCAAAATTGAAACAGGAAGAACCTGGAAATTATAATTCGATTTCTCATAAAATACCTGAATTTGGACATGACAAACGAATAGAAAAAGCAACTGCCACTCCGAAAACACATATTAATCAGGAAGGGCCTGGAAGAGAGTTCAAATTAGCAAATTTGTTTGCTACGCCATTGCCGGGATTTGGAGAAGACAAACAAATCGAAAAGGCGAATGACTCTCCAAAAACCCATACGGGCACTGGAAAGAGGAGTAAAAGTAAGACAAAATTGGGAGTGGTGAAAAAACCAGAAACAAAGATAAGAGATTTAGAAGAAAGCCGATTGCCGGTGAATAAGCCCACAAGGGAACTGTATGAAGTTGAGACGGAGGAAGTCGGGGAGGGAAAAAACCTGACCCTTAGTGGGCAAGGAAGTAAGAGACCCCTTGATAGGTCCTCTGGCTCACCCCCTAACCCAGAAAAAAGGGGAAGACCTGGAACCACAGACAGAGAGTCAGAGGGTCCCAGAGTTTTCCCCGGTGAGTCTCAAAATGAGGTACTACTCTTAAGTGATGTGTCTGACACAGGTGACACTCTCGATGATCTCGATGATCACCAAAGAATGGACTCAGATCCCCCAGTTTTGTCTAACTAGTTTAAATACTTTTACAACAATTATGAACATTACATTCTCTACTATCAATGTGAGAAGTGTGAGATCAAAGGTTAAGGCTCACAGTGTTTTATCGTTCTTAAAAACTATCAGAACGGATGTGTTTTTACTACAGGAATGCTGCATCCCCTTTCTAAAAAATTATAAACAGTGGGAAGAGATTTGGCCATATCCGTCATTATGGAGTGGCTCGAATGAAAACCGTAACGATGGGGTAGCCATTTTAATAAACAACCCTCAACTCATCATAAAGGGGAGTACTGTGATGAGAGACGGACGCGCAATCTTAGCAAGACTTTCTTATATAGGGAATGATTTTAACCTCATTAACATATACGGCCATGCCGACAGACAACTCAGGTACGAACTTTTAGAGGACATCCAGTCGCATATGCTAGGCCATCAACCACTAATCGTGGGAGGAGATTTTAATTGCATCTTAAGTAGGAAGGATAGAAAGAGGAATGATGAGGAGTTTAAAGTAGATAAAACATCAACTTTATTACAAGACATGTGCCGGACATTTAAACTGGTGGACTGTTTCAAATCCATACATCCAGGAGAGGAGGGCTTCACCTGGTTCAGTAGTGACAATGCCAGAGCCTCTCGAATAGACTACATATTTACGAGGGGTTTAGCACAGAGTGATGCAAGATTAATTCCAGTTTTTTTTTCGGATCACTTGCTACTGTCCTGCTCTTTCTCATTTCCTTCAGGTATGACTGTTGGGAAGGGTTTGTGGAAGTTAAACTGCTCCCTGCTGGAGGATGAGGCTCTAGCCGCACAATACAGGGAGCTGTACAAAGACTGGCAGACCCTTCAAGACTCGTATGATTCACGAGCACAATGGTGGGAAATGACAAAGAAACGAACACAGACCTTTTTTAAAAATGCAGGGAAAAACAAGAAACTCAAAGAGATGAAACGCATGTCGGGACTACAAAGAAGACTCCAACGCTATTTCATCCTAACAGAAAAGGGGATGGACTTTAATGATGAAATCAAAGAAACCAAACAAGAACTAAACGCTTTGGCGGAAATAAAGAGCAAAGGCATCATAATAAGAAGCAGAGAAAGAGAAATAGAAGAAGGGGAAAAATGTACACGCTACTTTTTAAAAAAAATTATGGGCAAAAATGAGGGGATTTTTAAACTTCAAAACGAAAACGGGCAAATAACAAAGGAAAGTAGTGAAATAACCAGATTGGTCGAAGACTACTACAAAAAATTATTTGAAAAGAAAGAAACATATGAGAATGAAATGGGGCATGTATTAGATCATATTTCAAGATCAGTGCGTCAAGACCCCTTTTTAACATCGGACTTTACCCTAGACCAACTGAATGATTGCATAAAGACTATGAAAAAAGGCAAATCACCCGGGGAGGACGGACTCAACCTCGAATTTTACCGGACTTTTTGGGATATTTTAGCACCAGATCTGTTAACTGTTTTTAACGAATTTTCCAGTCGAGACCATATGCCAGACAGTTTCAGAATCGGGATAGTTACTCTATTGCACAAAAAAGGAGACAAAATTGACTTAAAAAACTGGCGACCCATAACGCTTTTAAACGTGGACTGTAAAATTTTCAGCAAGCTTCTAGCAACACGAATGTCTGTTGTCTTGGGAGACTTGGTTGATCCAGACCAAACCTGTGCCATTGTGGGAAGGAAGATCAGCGACAGTCTCATGCTGATCCGTGACACCATTTGTTATGCAAGAGACAGAAACATGCGACTAGCGGTCCTAAACCTAGACTTTGAAAAAGCCTTTGATCGAGTCTCGCACCAATACCTCTTCAGGGTATTGCAAAAATGTGGTTTTCCCCAAAAATACATCAATTGGGTAGGACTGCTATACCGAGACATCTACAGCAAATTCATGATTAACGGGAATTTATCGGAAGCAATCGAGATCAACTGCGGTGTACGTCAAGGTTGCCCTATGTCTCCCCTTCTCTATGTTCTTTGCATTGAACCTTTGGCACAAATGTTAAGAAAAGATAGATTTGTCGAAGGCATCAATATCCCAGGAAGTGGGGGACAAATTACCAAGTGTGTTTTGTACATGGATGATTTTAATATTTTGTGTACTGACCGCGCATCTGTTGAAAGAGCCCTTGACTTGACTGACCTGTTTGGGAGGGCGTCTGGGTCAAGGCTAAATAGAGAAAAATCACAAGTGAAGTTTTATGGAATGTGGAAAGAGACAGAAAAGGCAGGACTCCCGCTGACGGTGTTAAAGACAGACCAGAAAATCCTAGGGATAAAATTCAATGCGGATGGAGGAGGCGAGACCAACTGGGATGACGTGACAAGGAAAGTTAAGCAAAAACTTGTTTTTTGGTCACTAAGAAAACTGACAATAGAGGGGAAGGTCCTAATCATCAAAGCGATCATCCTCCCAATGCTTTTGTCAATCAGTTTAATTTTTATGCCTAAAAGAAACGTGCTGTTACAACTGGACCGAGCCATCTTTCGCTTTGTCTGGGGCTCAAAGTGGGAAAGGATAAAAAGAGATACAATGAAAAAGAAAAAGGAAAAAGGGGGGAAAGGAGTGCCTGACCTCCAGCTTTTCCTGGGAAGCAAATATGTCTCTCTCCACTTCCAAAACGCTGTGGGCCCACCCAACAACCCGAAAAGTCAAGCAATGACCCGGTTTTGGATGGGCTCATATTTGCGGAAGCTAAAGCTTGTACCAAACAATCGTTTGATTCCAGTTTCATTTAACTTGCCGCCAACACATCTCTTTATTCGGGATTTTTTGAAGAAGTTTGATTTGGAAGCACAAGAATGTCACGCTTTGCAAAACCACAGGGCCCTTATTGCTATTGTGCAAAAGCGAGCTACAGTAAGCCCTGTGCGGGGGCTTGCGTTTGGCGAATCCACAACGGTTTGGAGCAACGTCAATCATCCTGCCCTCCCAAACAGACTACGAGACTTGTCATGGATGGTGGCTCATGAAGTTCTCCCAGTCAGAGCTGTAATGCACCACCGAGGAATGTCAGCGACTTCGACGTGCCCTCGACCTGGCTGTGGCGCCCAGGAGTCGGTGAGGCACCTTTTTTGTGAGTGCAGCGCTGCCAAGGTCTTGTGGACAATAGAATAGAATAGAATAGAATAGAATATACCTTTATTGTCATTGTTACAAAATGGGTTAACATATTGTGACAACGAAATTGGGCATGACACTCCAGTTTTACACATTCACAGTGGCCGAACAACTAGGAAAGTTCCCGGACTTGCCAGCAGGAGAGGTCCCTGATGCACAGTACGTGCTTTACGGGGTGAGTCGGTCGAGGAGGCATCGGAACGACTTTGCCAGGGACTGGCTCACTCTCGCCGCCATCAAGGACGCCATCTGGACCTCCAGAAACCTGCTGGTATGGAGGTGCAGGCAGATCCCCCCCGTGGCTGTGCTCCAAATGGCTGCAGATACCATACAATCTGCGAGCGGCGGGCCTAGGACGCAGCCATAAAGAAGACTCGTCTGTACCCACCCGGAGGGGGGAGCCGGAGCTACGCTGTGGGAGTCCCTGCAGCAACGGCCTGGGTTGTGGAACCCAGAAGGGAGAGGACCCACGCAGAAGGGAAAGGACCCACACAGAGGACTGGAAGAATGCTGCTTGGGAGGGTGGGATGGCAGAGCTATGCCCTTGCACAATAGTATTGCCTTTTACACGCTGGTTAACTACTGTTAAAAGAAAATAACTCTGAAATTGTTTAATTGATGTTGGAAATGTCAGGAAAAAATGTTAAAACGTCATATCGTCACGTCATATTGTCAAATATAAAAAAATTGTGAATATGCTTGATGGCTGTTTTGCTGCTGTTGGTGTCAGTGGATTTGTTCAGACCGAGGACAATCGACTTTGGCCTGAACGGATCTATTGACAATAACAAAGATGTTATATAATGAAATTGTGAATATGTTTGATTTTCGAGAAGGTTTGTTCAAACCTCACTTTGTGTTTGCTGTTAAAAACGTAATATTGGAATATAATATTGTGAATGTGCTTAATTGCTGTTGAGATTGTCATGATTGTTTTCTGTTTTTAGTGTCAATAAATTTGTTCAAACCAAAAAAAAAAAAAAAAACCAACAAATATGGACATAATTTGTGTCATGTTAGCAGCTTTTCTTATACCTGGGGGCCTTACTGAAATTAGCCGACTGAATTGAAATGACCTCACGTGGTTTAATCTCTAATAAATTCATACACTTGTATTCTATATTCCTTAGCTTCAGCTAGCGGTAGTGTGTAGCGTAAATGCCAGCGGTAGCCGTGTAAACACTGTGTGACAAAAAAAAACGAAAAACAACCACTCATTGCAGACAAACTATGGGCACACTTTTATTTATTAAATTAATAACATTCGGATTTTTTTTCTTTTTAAGAGAGGCGACTCTTGATGGCATTTAGGCTACACACATTTAGCTGATAAGACATTTTGCCGATATATGCACTCGATAGCAACAATCACAAACGTTTGATTCATCATCTCTGAGATAAAGTATGCGCTGCAAACCTAAGCAATTTTTGATGATTGCCTCGGTCCAATCTTTTCACTTTATTGAATTTACCCACCCCCCCCCCAAGTAGCTTCTGTTTCTTTATATCAGGCATGTCCGCTGGGATGAAGTAAAACCTCAATTTCTCGATCCTTACCATTTTTTTCCTCAGATTCTGGCACCCTAGCACACAAAATGACATTTTGACACCGGACTAGCAGCAACTGCAGCTTGATTTACTGAAGTCCATCGCCCAGCGAGGTGTGCTGTTCTTCCACCTTCTGCTGTGATGTAGGCTATTGAAACTTACGTTGACGCAAACCATTTTTGATGATACAAAGCTAAACTTTTGGAGCTTGTGCTTTTTGACATATCTCGCTGAGGGCTAATCCCAGCCCACCGGATATGTCACTATGGTTACGAAGTTAAAAGGTCCATACATCTCTGCATGGTTTGCTGGGAATATAGCCTTAAAGTAGTCAACACAGCCCTGAAAATCATCAACTGATCCCTACTCAAATCTAGGACATATCCCAAATTTTTTGAGGACTTCTCTAAGCCTAGTCACCACCTCTTTGACCTGATGCCCTCTGGCAAATGCTACCTAATAGATTTTCTTCCCCCAAGCAATTACTGCCCTAAAACAAAGCACACAAGACTAAGAGAAAGCAAAGAAATGTCTAGTAGATGTACTGAGAATTGTACTGCATTGTTAATAGAATTGCACTGTTCCCTGACTTATGCTAGTCCAAAAGCATTACCTTGTAAATATTGCCAATGGCCTTTTTGATTTTGAATCTTATATTTTTATCTTGGTGTGCAAGGTCTAATCTCAAACTACACTTACTACCTTGTGCAAAATGGTGTAGATGGAAATAAAAACAATTCTCACATAATCAGTCACAGCCACAAAAAACAACCATTTCCAGTGATTTGGATCACTTTTAATTGTTAAAATGATCAGATCAACTTACAACAGGCTCGAGCTATGGAGCCGAACAGAGGCTGCGTATATGTAAAATCTACCTGTTACTAACAGCGGTGAAAGTGCACAATGTAAGGAAAACTGAATAATGTAATAATCTTTCGCATATCACAATAAAAACACTGACTGACAAATATATTTGTATTAGAATGGAACATGCAACTGTCAGTCACTTATTACACGTCTGTTAGCTCCTTCAAGGAAAAAAGCCATAATAATGACCAGTTTCTCTGGACATGGTACCACACATGAAAAAAAATCTTAAACTGCTGTAATTAGATGCAGCAAGTAGACAAATAAAACATCAAATGAACTGAGAAACCTTACAGTGATACATGAAATTCTCAAAACTAGCCCACCCTCTGCCCCAGAAGAAAGCCCAGTCCCTTTCCATGAATCAAATCAAATGCAGCCACTAGATGGGGGGGGGGGGGGGGGGGGGGGGGGGGGGGGGAAGAAGGAAGAAAGAAACAGCAATGCAGTCAATTCCCTAACGTGTAATTTGCCACTGATACTCTTCTACGCCCACAGGTGGCGCTTGCAGTGATCCACAGCCTGAAACACAAGACATGTAAACATTTGAAATTCCAAACTGTAAACCTTAAAATTAGAGATGCACCCAATTGTTAGCACTGGTTCATTTTAAATCTAGGCAGGAACACGCGAGTGTGACTCGTTTGTTGTATTAGACTGCACCATCATCATTATCAATTACCCCCCTACTTTAGTTTTCTTGTCACCATTTACCCTCTTGTTAATAAAAGATAGTGTAATCCCTATTTCACCATGATAAATGGGGACCAAAACACCATGAGGTGCAAAATATCCGCAAAGTAGCCCCCCCTACACCCATGTTTTAATGCCCTCTGCTAGCCCCCCCTTGCAGTAATAGTTAGTGGGGGATGATGGATCGCTGATGCACAGGTGCAGTTCAAATTTTATCTCTCTACCCCTGCTCTTTGCAATAGCCGCCCGGAGTAAGAAATAGCTTTCACAACTGAGCAGTGTCTAGCAGAGTGACAAAGGTGCACTCTGCTAGACACTGCTTTGAATGCAATGAGGGGAAAATAGATCTTAGCTGCACGGGTGCTGTTCATTTAAGGTGAAAAAAAACAGTGGGGGAGCCAGACACAAATGTACTCTCTCAGTAGTAGTTGACTCGGGATAATGGATCTTGGACAAACCAGTGTAGTTAATCTTACGCGGACTACATTGGCACACTCCAGCGGCCTAAGACAAGAAAAAAAACGCTCTGATAGCCCTAGTTACAGTAGACTAGGGATAATGGATTGCCCCCAGAACCAGAACTGTGCTATTCATTTTTTTCCATTTTTCGTGGGACAAAATGACACCTCCTGAAAAAAAGTGTACTCGGCCAGTCCCTCTCTGTAATATAGGTATAAGGATAATGGATCGCGCTTGCATGAGTGCAATTCATTTTAGGCAAAAATAAGGTAACGGCAAAAAAAAAAATTAAAAAAAAGGAGCAGGTCACTTTTATTGGTTGCGAGAATGGCAAAAAAAGTGCCGCCATGAAAATGCGATGAACATGAGAAAAGGACAGTTTAAAGTACAGTCCAAATCCCAACCCAAACTCCCGGTAAGATGAAAAAATGTTTATTCGAGCGATTTAAGAGACACTTGACGTGCATGCGGTAGACAGGCAGCTTGAAAGAGACTGCAAGGATTATTGCAGCCAGAAGATGACTGTAGTTAGTATAATATTTTTTTAAAGTTAGAACACCAACTTGAAGGTTTTACTTGCTTCTATATCACTTTGTCTGGCTATTGAAGCAAATAAATACCCTCTTTTTTGTTTTATAATTTAATAAAGGCAACAACTGAAATTAGCAGTGAGGAATATAGCAATTAGTTATAGATCATTTTAGATTGAACTTTTTGAAGCCACTGATAGCAAACACGGTGCCAAATAAATATGAAATAATTTAGTCTTTTTAATTTCATTTTGAGCCAAGTGTGTCACAATTTCGGTTGTCCCCAAATACTTTTTTTTATTGTAAGCACTCAAATGCACATTGCTAGTTACTTTAATGGAAGCTTAATAAATAAAACACTTAAATTGAGTTTCTAGTCATATGCTTATGTTATTTTATATGACAGTCGATGCAAAATATGCATTTCATTTTTTATCAATTTTCATTTCAAATCAAAATGAGATATCTCCTCAAGTTTTGAGTGTGAGAGTCTTACGTCACATTTGGTTGCAGTCTCCATATTCCTGCACCAGAACGAAGGTCCCAAAACGCACTGCTCTGTTCCTAGCAGTCGGTGCAGGGTGTCGGGACAGAGACCCATTTGCTAGCAATACAAAAAAAAAAAAAAATCTTTGCACTTTTCTTACTTGCATAACATGCTGATGACGGTAATAAACACCCACCAGGCAAACATAGTCTGGGTCAAGCACTTGAAGGAGAAGTTTCACCAAAGTGGGCTCGTACTCTCGCACCATCTGATCACACTGTTGACACAAATAAAGTTACTCCGGCCTTCAAAATAATAATCACCGTCTTGTTAATCTTCTTCACCTCGGTCTGCAAGGATACAGGCAGGAAGCTGCATACTTTCTGCACTGCCTCTTCAATTTGTGCCTCCGTTGCATTCTTTTCCAGGATTCCGTCGATGTAAGCGACGGTTAATGTGCACACTTTGCAGTAGGCTCCATTTTTAAAGGCGGCCTTATCGACGGCAGCTGGAATTAGTTTTAGGATTATTAGTGTCATTTGCATTCCCAAATATATTTATGACACGGATGGGTGGAAATCCACACTACTCGTTTGTAGGTACAGTAGACTTCCGGGATGCAGTGACCCTGCGTCATGGCATTTTTACTTCACCGTGTGGGATAAGATGCCCGCCTTCCCCTTATACGACAAACAAATCAGTGTGCACAAAAACTTATACAATTTAAACATAGCTGTGTTTGTTGAGTTATGTTTATAAAGATGCCCATCTGCTATTGGTTGACGTGATATAAAATGCCAGTCTGCTATTGGTTTAGGTCATGGCATCAAAAAAATACCTCCATAGGCTGAACTACCTTCCACAATGTCTTACTCCTCATGCAGTTAAAATGATTGCGTGTTTTGTCAACACTGCAAGCCAGCGTTACAAAATTGTAGTTTTTTTTTTTTCCACTAGGCACCCAAGGCTTCAAGTCATGCTTAAGGGAGAGGCAAAGACATGATAACAACGGAAACAAAAGTGATCATCAATAATACGAAGAACGGGCATTAATCTTTACCTTCAGTAAGTTGCTTGGCTGTAACCAATTAATGGTCAGAACTGAAGGCAATTAAAGCAATAAAGTCCTACTAAGGGCAATATTTGCAAGTGAAACTTTTAAAATCAGTTTTTTTAATTTGCCGTCTCCTTCCACGTTTGTGTCACCTGCTCCTCCACTCGGCCAGCTCAAGTTACGTCACATACAAGGCAACTTATTTTTACTCGACATGTTTATGTTATTATAATAATATACACTCCTATTACACATTAGTACCAACTATTTACTATATGGTTAAATTAATGTTTTAAATTTGGGCTACTATGGGTTTGTAATGCATTATGTACAGTATGCATTACCAAAAGTTTCAATCCCCTGCTATATGCAAATCTCACTGTGCAATCCTTATTTCAGAATGTATTAATGTCTTATCTCAGGGGTTCTTCTTTAATACCTTGACAAAACCAACAGTTACACTCCAAGCCAAAAGGTGGAAGCGGTGACCATCATTTTCTCAGTGATCTGAACCCAAAATTAGCCTTTTACTCACGGGCATAAGCACGTCGGGCCTCTTTGCAGAGTCCCAAGACAATGCAAACAGTCTTTGGGTCCGCCTGCTGCACCAGAAGCTCAATAATGGCCGCGCCGTATGTGTCTATAAGGTCCTTGCACTGAGGCGTCAGGGAAGATGGCAAATACGTACAAACTTTTTCCACAGCCTTAATTACCTCATCCTGGAAGAATGCAGAAATTACAGCCGTGTTAACACCAGGAAGGCCATTCGTAGCATCAGGGTTTGAGGTGGTCCTGGCCCTACCTCAGTTGTCTGATCCTCCAACATGTCTTCCAATTGCTTCATCACAAATTTACATACATCACATGTGGGAGAATCCTGAATTCGCACCATAGACTGGATAAGAGGGGGAATTTAGAGTGGTTGTTTTGAATCACATTAATTCTATTTTAGATGAGAAAAAAATGGCTGCTTACTTTTGTCATCTTGACAGATTCCACCTTGGTGGCAGGAACAAGATCGAGAGCAGGCAAAATCTTGGCAGCAGGCAAAATTTGAGCAGGCTTTAGGGTCAACATCGGAGTGGACTTTTCATTAGCACTACAGAAGCCAGCAGAAGAACAGAGCTCCTTGGGATCCTGTGGGCAAAAAAAACGTTTTTCTATCAACTAGAACATGAATAACCAAGCTTTTGAAGGGGAGAGCTTCTTTTTTTGTTAATGATTTGCGTGAAAGGCTACCAGTTTGATGGCCATTTCTAGTATGAATAATCATGTCACTACCATGATGTAATATTAAAAATAGTCAACCACTAAAACAACTGCCTTGAATAGGGGCATTGAATGGTTTACATATATAAATTATAGTCTAATCTGAGGAAAGGGCATTTGAAAGAGTTGATCATGCACTTAAAAGCATTGATCAGTAGACTTCTAATGCGATTTAAATACATTTCCCAGAAAATTCACATGTGAACGTTTCAGGTCTTCCTAGTAGGAGACGCCTGAACTAATATAAGCAGCATACCATTCCATAGTTTTTAAACCCCATGCACTAGTAAATATGTCATCACCAAATGTTAGTGAGGTATTAGTTGAAATCTATCCCAAATCAGAATAAAACTACAAAAAAAATAAATCAAGAATGTGAATCCAATGCAAGACATAGCAAACATGTTTTGTTAATGTTCTGTAGGCTCATTTAATCTGAATAATGCTAGTACAGGAAAGAGGGATTAGTAGTAAAAACTGCAGAGTTAAAAAGGCCACATTGGGAACATCCAGGACATACCTCATCCTGTGGAGCAGCAGCATGTGGGCAAAAAGGGGAAAGAACAGATATGAATAAAGTAGCGATTCAATATACAAAAATGATGGGGGAAATAGAAGATATGAGGAAGCCTGATGGGACTCTAATCACTTGCTAAACTATACCCCTACCCCCACCTTAATCATGACATGAGAAGGGACTCACCGAGGAAAAGATCTTCTGAAGAACAACGGTGCCGTAGGTGCTAATATACTGCTTGCACTGGAAGAAAAAGTGAGACAGATTCAGCAAGAAAGCTTGCACATTTGCATTTTCTTCCATTCACAATGTGTGCGACAGCATATAGTCAAGATTTCAGTGCTACTTTATGACTTTTTAAAAATGGCAGAGGTCAACTTTTACACTGCAAGATACGGAGAAAAAATGGGTCACATGTCAAACATGCATTTCCAAATACATTTAGAGACATTGTAAAAAAAATGAAATAAAGTTCTCTCAACAGAAGTACCTTTAATCAGCATGGGAATAAAATGAAATTATAAGTAAATATAAGAATACGGATTAAAGATTGTAATTTTTGTGGAGGACTAGTGTTAATCTCTGTAAGGGAAATTATGGTTTAATGGTGCTTTTGATACTGCTATACCTTTATACTCTTACTTTTGTACTCATATCTTTATGTTTTATCGTATACTCAAGAAGTGCGTGGTTCTACGATTTGGAGTGGTGTTCAGGCAAGCACTTCCAAGGTCAAAAGAATAAGTTCCCAAGCACCAAAAAATTCCACTAATTAAAAAGATGAAACTTGAAAGGCCACTAACAGTTTCCTAGGCTACTCCTCATGCCTCTTAGGGCCTGCTAACCATTAGACGGCTTTTGCTAGAGAGCTTGCCTCCCACATTCCAAGTCTGCTCGAGAGTTTGCCTTCTACATTACAGAGACGCATTATGTTACAAAGTTTCACGATCCTTATTGCTCATTTATTATACTTGCACGCCATCTAGCGACCAACATTATACACTGTATTTGAACATGAGATTCCCGTCCAAACCAATCAGATTAGTTTCCTGTGTTCATATAAACCAATCAGATATGTTGTTTCAATCTTGTGTTTTCCATTAAATAAGCCTCCTGCCAGAGGCGGAGTGCGATTTCATACCTAGTAGTCTGTCATGTTTGCTGGCTGTGACACTGCCTTTTGTTCGCATTAGACAACACTGCAATCTAGTGGTCAACTATTACACACAGGGTCTTTAAAAGTCCAACTTATGGGTCACAGAGCATTATTTGTAAAAACTTAAAAGGTTATCCAAAACCAACTTTTTGCATATTATGTACAGTAATTATATTTTGGTATCCATACAATTACTTTTAAACCTACAATATGAATTGCTTATGTTTATTTTAATTTTCTCTGACATACCTCAGTTAATGTTTATATCAAAACAGTAATCCCTCGGTTATCGCGGTTAATGGGGACCAAAACCACCCGCGAAAAGTGAAAATTCGCAAAGTAGCGACGCCCCTTCAAAAATGCTTGAAAAAAAAAAAAAAAAAAAAAAACGTTTAAATTATTCCATTTAATCTATTTTTTAGACCCGCAAAGCTCTGAACCCGCGAACGTGGAACCGCGAAGTAGCGAGGTCCCACTGTACATTTTATTTTTCAAAATTGTTACCATTTGATTTGATTAATTCATACATAATGGAATTTTGTTTTGAGGCGCAACTATTGATTTGGGTGTTTAGTAAAAATTGTGGTAAATGGTCTGCATTTATATAGCGCTTTTCAAGTCAATGAAGACCTCCCAAAGCGCTTTACAATGTGCTTCACACTTACCCATTCATACACACACTCACACACCAATAGCGGCCATGGTATAAAAATCTCATCTCATCTCATTAGCCGTACCGCTTATCCTCAGTAGGGTCGCGGGTGGTATAAAAATGAATATCTAAATTAAGATACCTTACACACTATTTTTAATATGAATGTTTACCTTGCAATTAAAACAATACATATAAGGAGTGTCCGGCCCTCACCATATCTGACAAGCCAGGCCCCAACTGGTCACAATTATCCTGAAATTTAGCAATGAGGGAGTTCACAAAGGAAGCGTTTGCCTTCGCTTGTGCTTGTGCGTCTGTCATGAACTTGACGCAGTCCAGGCAAACGTCTCCGTTTTCCTAAGAAGAGAACAAAGGCTTTTTGTTAAAAGGTCGCTACTTGTTCTCAAGAATCCGAGGAGCATACATTGACTGGAGCTTCAGTTTTGGCGTTTTCCTGAGGGTACAGGAGCCCGGGGACATTGAGGAGGAAAGGTGTAGCGGACTTGGCAAGGTCAACCTGAGGGATCTCGTTGGAGAGAACTTGCTGGTGAAACTCTGCCATGGCCATCTGCTGGGACCGACACAAGCCCAAAGCTCCACAAGCTACGCTGGGATCATCCTAAATGACATAAAATCAGCATCAAGGTGAAAGATGATTAAAAATGAGGTAACAATGCTGCCAGACAGTCACATGGTTTTATCTTGCATAACGGCCTTTGCATTTCCACTTTTTTTTTTTTTTTACTCACTTCCCTATGAAGAGCACAGGATAGGCTGAAATTCTTTCTTTGACACTCATGTAAGCATTTATCTGTGCAAAACAATTAGAAACCGCTCACCAGCTCTCCAATGATGATTGTGACGACAATTTGGTAGTAACTGTCTACCATCTCCTTGCACTCGGCACTCATGCCTTCATCTGGGATGAGCTGGCATGCTTTTTCCAGGTAACCGACAATCTCTGCCTGCAATCACATCATATATTAAATAAAAAGTATTCATTATGCATCAGTTTAACTTCAGCGGCTCAATTGTACAGTTAAAACATTTTTTTTTATTCAACATTTAATGTGACTAATCTTATCAACAGTAAATCCGGGAAAGGCATCCCCACCTTATAACCTTTTTCACTTTACAGTGTGGAATACGATGTTTTTCCAGCCCTTCTTTAAAAAAAAAAAATCACCGGCCCTAAAACCTTGTTTGTCCATATGACAAGTGACATCTCCTGGATGCCTGTCTGCTATTGGTTAGCGTCACGGCATCATGAAAATGCAAATAAGCTATTGGCACAATACATTCCTCTTTATTCAGTTTGGAATCTCCTGTGCATCATTAAGACTTTGTGAGTGTGTGATATAGTACTGTATTTACTTGTTGTGAGTCCAAATTCTTTCAGTGAGGCTAAAAGGAGAGTGGCATACATAAGCACAGAAACAAAGCACACTTATGAAGAAATGCAAAGAAGGCACAAAAGTTGTTAGCATTACTGTTTAAAATGGCCATAACCAATGAACTATTTGGACTTTTATGAAAGGAGGCGATTAAAGCAAAGAAATCTTAGGCATGACAATCCTTGCAAGTGGAAGTTGTGAAATCAGTTTCATTTTTAATCTTTCGTAGCCTCTCCTTTTTGCATTCACCCACTACTCCACCTTATCAGCTCTAGTCACCAAAGGTAAATCAAGTTGGATTGATGGATATTTTTTTATGTTTAATCATATACATGTATATTACATTTAAGTACTACTCACTTTGTGCCATTTTAATGATATCTTCAAATCAAATGAGATATAATCTTAAGAAATAACTAATTCTACCCTTTACACCACTACTGCATCTGAAATGTACTTCATATTTTTCATCTTGTCGCAATATTGGGAGCATATATTTGTTCTTTTGTCTTAAAAACCTACCTGGTTGTCTTAAAATACAGTTTGTCACAAAACTAAGGACACCCCTCACATATCTGCAGACATTTAATTATAATGTTTAATGGAAAAAAAGTGAAGAAACATCGCTTTGACACAATGACAAGATTTATGTCAACAAATGCCATGGATAATGAAACTATATCCACTGGACTGAGAAGACAAAAAAGGAATTTATTCGTCTCAGATGGTGTGAAGCATGTGTGACAGCACCCAGGTGTGTTGGGAATGTCATGGTTTGGGGCTGCATGAGTGCAACTGGAAATAGGGAGTTGCATTAAATTAGGGGAAACACAAACTCATGTATGTACTATGAAAAACTGGAGCAGAGAATGATCCTCCTCCCTCCAGAAACTGGGTCACCATGCAATATTTGTGGTCGGATAATGACCCCAAATACACTGAGATTTCTAAAGGGGCTATGGGTAAAGGGGGTGGACTGGCCAGGCATGTCTCCAGATCTAAATCCAATAGAAGTACTTTAAAATTTACACTCCTATACAAGCGTTACACAGACTACCTTCAATAGTGTCAAAGAGATGTTTTCTTCAGTGTTGTTCAATTAAATTCTGATGAAATATCTGCAGAAATGTGAGGCGTGTACTCACTTTTGTCACATACTGCATTTGATTATTGTAAAAATTACCTTTATCATAAATGAAGTTAGACAATTGTGGTATTGTAGAATCTAAATAAATCTAAAAAATATGACTGTTGGGTTTCAAAACATGGATAAGAAATGTTTAGTATAAAATACTTTATCAAACTCTCATACTGGTAAATAATAATAATAATAATAATTTCCTTGTATTGTCATTCTGTGTAACAATGTACACAGAACGAAATGTCGATTGCACCTGACCCGTTGTAGCGAGCCGATGCAGCCGCAGCCAACAGAGGGCGCCGCCGACCACTTTTTGAGTCTTAGGAATGACTCGGCCGGGGCGCGAACCACCGACCTCCCAGTCTCAAAGCGGGCGCCTTACCATCTAGGCTACTGAGCTGTTTCACTTTTTCTTGCAAAGTACATCTGGAAAATGTAACCACACCACATTATACCAGTAATGCATTTATTTTACCTGGATAATATGAGAAGTTTTTTTTTTCCAAAGAGACAGTTAATATTATTTAGCTCTTTCAACTTGTATTTTTCCATTTAACCCCAACCACACATGCATGTATTTTACGCAGTAGTCGTTGCTTTATACAATTTTGTCATTTTAATTATTGGAGTATCAGAAGGCATTAGCATAGGTTTCTATCCCCTGCTATCTGGAAGTTTCACTTTGTGATCCCCACCCCAGAACAGACTAATTTTGTATCCCGGGGGTTTTCTGTACAAACTACTATACCTGTGTGGCATTGTCTTTCAGAACCTGCAAGACTACCATCATCACCTCCTTACACAGGTCACATGGCACAGTTTTCTGAAACAGAATTAAAAAGTCAGTTAGAGATAATATTATGTAAAGATTCATCTTAAATCAGAAAAATACACATGGAAGCATTTTTTAAAAAGTAAAAGGGAAGTAATTATGCAGAGGGCAGGAGGCAACTAACCATCTGAGGTTTGTTCCACACATTCTGCTGGCAGTGAGTCACAGCACCACAAAGAGATGCAGTCTTCACGTTCCGACACCAGTAAGGCGGACCGCGTGCACACTGCTCTGTGCCCAGCAAAGGGGTGGCCACAGCTGCAAAACAGTGGAAAAAAACAGCAATTATAAATTACTGGGTCAAAGGACCTAAAGAAACGTCATGATTATAGCAGCCCTAGTCAAGATTGGCTCTTTTTGGCTTTTACCTGCTCCGCTTATTTATATTCAAGAAATCGTGTGAAATGAGGCCTTAATGCCACCAGAAGGATTTTTCAGAGGAGAAATTATCTTCCAATTTAAACAATTCCAGTTCAATAGACTTGTGACCAACAGCGATTAAACGACTTTGATTAACAAAAAAAAAAAAAAGGAATCTGTCAACAAAGCCAAACTGAGCATGCCCCTCACATTACAAGCATTATGTCCTCACGTTTGGCCATAAAACATCAATATTGTTTAGAATAGGTCTTTTTTGCCATTGGTATCAATGTGGTAAAAGGTTCTATGCAACAAGATTAGATATGGCATTCCATGGCAAGTAAATATGCAAAAGTCTTTAAAGAGATTAAAGACTGTCAGAATGAATAAGAAAATAATATTTACAACCAAGTGCTTAGAGACTGCCCCTCCAAGTTACAACAATAGTGCAATAAAATAGTGCATCTTAACAAGAGTGCAATGAATAGTAGTGCAATAACATAAGCGGCAACAAAAATTCTTAAATAATTGAATCGACTTTATTGTCATTAATAACGACGTAGTGTACATCGTTTAGAAATTAGACGCGGCATACAAGGATGAACATCTAAAAAAGGCTTAAAAAGCAAAAAAATAACAAATCATCAAGATTGGAAATTTACAGGGCAATTCTAGCAGATTGGCTTAAGTTGCAATAACATTGGAAATTACTTTTAAAAAATTCCAATTTAATACGCATGAAAATAACACACATTTTGTTCTATAATCTCACTTTCTTAAATACATTGCAAGAATAAAAATCTTTGTTAAATTGTACGGATAAAAAAATGGGTTCTTCGGATTACTTGATTGTCAATACGGTTCACAGTAAAACAATTGAGCGTCAACTTTGATATTTTCACTGAAATATTTTAATGTGTAGAGGAGCATTTTTAGGGAAAGAAGCAGTTAAAAATACAAAATCACCCATTTCAGAATCAATGAATGTTTGTATAACAAAGAAGGTTCTCTGAGTAAAATAGAAACAAAAAAAACAAATTAAATCTAAAAGAATCATTCTTCACCAGCTATGTAAAGGTGATATTCACCTAAACCCACCAAGCAATCCTTAAACTACATGACGGTCTCAGAAAAACGAGAATATTGAGATAAAGGGTTTTATTTTCTGTAACTCAATGTTGAGCAATGCTTCACATTACATTTTTAATCATTATAAATCAACTAATATATTTCAATGTTTTAATATTGACGATTACAGTGACAAATAAAGTACCCCATCTCTAAATATTACAATGCAGTATCAAGAAAAACTTACTAGTATGCTGTAAACCATAATTGATTTTACTTAATATAAAAATGACTGAACCAATTAATCCCCAATTAAAAAGTACTAGATATTCCAAAACAAAAAATGCCTTTCCCCGTTTAAAAGAGTTTACATAAAGCCAATAAGGAGGATTACAAAGAATGAAACAAAGTGCATTCTGTGGTAAGCTGTAGACGGATATCTCACACAAAAACAATGCAAGATTTTGAAAGTTTAAAGTACAGAGTACAAATATGTGTTTATTCTCAGTCTCGCCACACTTTAGTCAAAAGATAAGAGCCACAAACGTAATTAAAAGTCAAATAAAAAAAGTCTGGCTATACAAAACAAAAAAGATTGTAAACTAAATGTGTCAGATTATCTCTTTTTTTCTAACTTTAATTCTTTAATCTTGGAAGTGGAAAACTGTCTCCAAATACTAACGATGCGGAACATATACCTCTGACCTTTTTAAAATAGTTGAAATGAAAGTTTATACTTCCTGATCATGAGTTAACTTCCCTATCATTTATATTTCATATTTTACTTCTGTATTCTTATTTTTTTTGCACAATGTTGATGCAAATGCACTGTCTCTGATGAACTTACCACTTAGGCCAGTCTAAAAGCGCTCTCTATCCTTGTACTATTTAATATGATTTCTGATATTTTTTTGTTCTTTAAGCTTTTAATTATTTGTCAATACTCAAGTGCTCCATCGAAAGTCATCGTAAACAATGTACACTTTGCATTAAATGACTATGAAGATAGTTTTAGTTCTGTTTTAACAATATATGAACTCTAATCAGAATTTTAAAACGTGATTTAACCTGTATAAAACAGCCCAAATGACGTGTGAAGGAACTGTTCTGACCTTTATAAATAGATAAAATGAATGCTTGTAGTAGCTTCCTTTTTCAGCAACGTTCAAGTCATGTTTATTTGTATAGCCCTTAATCACAAAGAAAAACAAAGGGCTGCACAGACCACAGATTATTGCAAACCACAAACCATTATGACACCATCACCTGATCTAAAACCTACATGAGGGCAAATAATACACAAATATTGTCAACATAAAATATAGGTTATTCATATGCTACAGAAGTACGTTTTAAGCTTAGATTTAAACCTTTCCACAGAGGTTGGAGATTACTTCATTAGTTTTATTTTTGCCCCATGTTCCTGCTATTGCATTGGACCATTTTCTGATTACCTTGTAAATATTGCCGATACATCCCACTACTCTTTTTAAACTTGTTTTTCTTCTTTTAAGTATTTTATTACATGTTTAGCCTGGAGTGCTAGGTCTGATCCCATTGTAAACAATGTTGTATTCAATGTAAATAAAGACAATTGTATTTTGAACTTGTGGATATAAATTTAGAAAATACGTTTTGGCCCATAAGGACACATCCGAAAGGACGAGTTTAATTTAGTGTTTTATTTCGGTTAGAAAACAAAGCAAAAAGTAAACTGGGTCATGCCTCGTCGTTCAAGTAGACTTGTTTTGATGCTAACGAAATTAGCTTAGCATGAAGCGTCTTTCGAGAGTTTTCACTTTGCAAATTGAACCTTCAAATAAGTCACATATTTTAAGTAATATACCAGCGTAACAAAAACATTCAACCTTTATGATGTGTATGTATAATGTAAATAAGTTCTGAGTTAATTTCGATTCTCTATTATTACGTTTACGAAGCTATTCGTGTCACTTCCGGGTTTCTGCAATGACTTAGCACGCCAATACACTCGACATTTGTAATTTATTTGTTTGATATAATTTAAATAAAATTACCTGAGGAAACGAAAAGAAGCGTTAGAAGCAGCATGACGCGGGTGTTTTCAGTCGCGTCTACGAATTCGATTTCTATTTGCGTTCGTAGTTTGAGTTTTTATGGCCTCTAGTCAAGTCAGCTGACATGTGACTCCAATGCGTCACTTAACTCGTGACCTCCATCAAGGAGACTCAGCAAAAATACGGAATAAAATAAATCTATTTTTTAAATTATTTTTTACAATTTATAAATCTGTATATTATGCTTAAGGATTTCCCTTCTTGTCCTATTTTTTTTTTGCAGTTATTTATGTATAATTTATTATTCCCCTGAAAACTTAATTTCGATACGGTGTTCAATAAAAGGCAGAGAAAACAAAAGAAAAAACGCAAAAAATGTATATAAATACAAACTTGTAGATCTACATTTTGTAAAACTGCGAGAAATGACAAGTCTTGCGATCCTCATTGAATAGAATAGAATAGAATAGAATAGAACAGATGGTCTGCATTTATATAGCGCTTTTCAAGTCAATGAAGACCTCCCAAAGTGCTTTACAATGTGCTTCACACTTACCCATTCACACACACACACTCACATACCAATAGGCAGTCAGCCATGCAAGGCGCATACTTGCTCTTTGGGAGCATTAGGGATTCAGTGTCTTGCCCAAGGACACTTCTACATATAACACGGAGGAGCCAGGAATAGAGTAGAATAGAATAGAATAACTGACTGTAACAATGTAATGCTAATTGTAATTTACAACGAGATTAAACGTGTCACTCCAGGATAAACGTAACAAAATACTTAAAAGAAAAAAAACTTTAATTTACAGCAATTTACACAAATATTGTTTTGCTGCCTGTGCCTGGTGTTATAATATTAAATTTGTATCTGCATGTATAGACATAATTGTGGGTTCCAGTTTTATAATTTGAAAAAAAAATAATCATCACATTAATATCTTATTTAAGTTAATCATGTCATGGTTAATAACAGCCTTGTTCCGTACTCAGGCTCAGAATTTTATTATTCATGATTTTTATTTGTCTTATTGTAATAAAAACCTCAAACTACTCCCTCCAGCACTTGTTCTTACATGTTTTGCGGCTCAGATGGACCCAAGAGATGGGGAGAAGGTTATGAGGCAGGCATACTCAAAATGAGGAAGTTATTTATTTAGAAAAAAAAGAAAAAACAGAAACTAAGTAAAAAAAAACGAACAAGGGATCATAAAACAAATGCCGTGTCCAAACAAAATCAAACCTGGCAATGTTCAAAACAGAAACAAAGACCACACTGTAAAAGGAGATGCAAGGAACAAAGTAACAACCAAATAAGTGGGTACTACTAAACTACTAACAAAATGTCCAAATGCAAATGACCGAAGGGATAAGTGGAGACAGGTGTGTGGTGTTTGGACACAACAATGCTCAGTTCCAAACCAGGTTAGCACCCTCTGGGGGAAGGTGGTGCAACAGAACCCAACACTGGATGTTAATTATAATTCACAGAGGTAGAAAGAGTGTGTACTTATAAAATCTCTACATGGTTGCAAGAGGTATTCTGACTTACAATTGGTAGAGAGGGTTTGGGTATTATCAAACCACCTGCAAGATTCAGTCTGGACAACAGATTAGTGTAACGCTGGAGTCTTGGGAATATTCCACTAACTTCTGTGGTCTCCCCTTTGGTATATAAATGGTGATCAGCCATTTTGAAAGCACACATGTGAAACTTTTACAGCCTTGTTCTGTATCCAGAAGCCTGGAATAGTACATTTTATTTTTGTTTTGTTTTATTGGAATAAAAACCTGAAACTGCTCACTCCAGCTCTTGTTTTTTACTCATATCTGATCTAATTTGCTATTGAGAGGCATGGAGTCTCATCAATGAAATGATCTGCATTTATATAGCGCTTTTCAAGTCAATGACTTCCCAAAGCTCTTTACAATGTGCTCTACATGTGCAGTACATTACTCTCGTTTTGGGGGTTGAAAAGCGATAGTCTAACACAACCCAGCCATGTAAGACGCTAACCTGCTTAATGGGGGTATTAGGGGTTCAGTGTCTTACCCAAGGACACTTCGACATGTAACACGGACGAGCCGGGATTCGAACTGGAATCCCTTGATCCCAAGACGAGCGCTCTACCTCCTGAGCTACTGCCGCCCCCAAAATGAAATGAAATGATCTGCATTTATATAGCACTTTTCAAGTCATTGACTTCCCAAAGCGCTTTACAGTGTATTTCCCAATAGCGGCCGTGCAGCCATGCAAGGCGCTAACCTGCTTATTGGGGGCATTAAGGGTTCAGTGTCTTACCCAAGGACACTTCGACATGTAACACGGAGGAGCCGGGATTCGAACCTGCGATCTCATGATCCCCAGACATGCGCTCTACCTCCTGAGCTACTGCCGCCCCCTAGGATATTAACTGGACTAAGGGCTGATGTGAAACTGGTGCCTTGGGAATTTTCCACTAACTTCTGTGTTCCGCCCCTTTTGAATACATACAATTGCACACTTGTAAAATCATTATAGCCTTGTTCTGCACAAACCAATAATATTCAGAAACCTCAAACTGCTCACTCCAGCGCTTGTTTTTACTCGTCTCGTCTCGCAACCCAAATGTTGATTCAAACCTTTAGGGCAAGAAATAAATGTGTGTTCCTTCACTGGACATTGAGTCTGTAAATAAAGAAAATTGAATGAAATAAGTGCTTCTCCTGGTCCGGCTCTGATTAGTTCAAGTCTTGCCACATTTTAGTCTGGGTCAAACTGTGGCCATCAGAAAACCTTTACGAACTTAAACAAAACAGAATCCCAACATTGTGTTATTTATTACTATTGTTTAAAAAAAGTTTCTTTGATATAAAACGTTATTTACTGTATATCTGTTGAAACAGTTAACCAGCCAAAATATTGTTTGCTAAAGATAGCAAATATGGCATTTAGAATACAGCAGATTAACCTTTAATTGACTTTGTTGAGTCATTTAGCAAATAAAACTGGTTTTAACACACAACATAGCCTGACAGGTAATAAAGTATATTAATAAATGCTATAATGCAGGATACTTTTTATACAAATCATTTAAATAAAATACATGACAAACGGAGTGCTTTGCAAAAATAATGCATCATGGAAAAACATCGGCACAAAATGAAATTATGGGCCCGGTGGAGTTATCATGATAATTACATTTTAGTACTGTTTCCAGCATGTATTTGATACCTTTTATAAATAAGAAAGGAATTATAATTATCATTATTCTTCAGATAATAATATAATATCGGTAAGTGCAATAGATTAGTGCAAATACAAACTTTAAAACCCATATTTAAAGATGTTTTTTAATTAAAATACTGTAACTAAAATGTCATTATTCCTCCAATGATATATCAGTAAACGAAACTAAAGTGTGAATTACAATATTTTCTAATATAAAAAGGAACTAAAAACATAGCAATATTTTTCAAATAATAATATAAGTAGACAAAATATATTCATAGAAATATTAACTTTTAGGCATTTATTTTAATACTTAGAAATAAAAAACTTAAAAAAGGCATTATCCTCCAAATACTAATATATCAGTGAACAGAATACAATTCTTGGACTAATAAGACGACTAACTTTTAAGTTTGCATTTTTATAACTTAAATGAAAAGAACTTTAAAAAAAAAATCATAATTCTTCAAATACTAATATAATATCAGTATGCTGAATATATGAATACAAAGAGGAACTTTTAAGTATGCATTTCGATATGTTTTAAAATAAAAAGGAAGTAAAACTGGTTTTAACACACAAACTCAACAACGGGGCGGCAGTAGCTCAGGAGGTAGAGTACTCGTCTTGGGATCCCAGTTCGAATCCCGGCCCGTCCGTGTTACATGTCGAAGTGTCCTTGGGTAAGACACTGAACCCCTAATACCCTCAATAAGCAGGTTAGCGTCTTACATGGCTGCAATACAAGGCCGCTATTGGGAGATGTGGAGCACATTGTAAAGCGCTTTGAGAAGTCATTGACTTGAATAGCGCTATATAAATGCAGATAATTTCATTTAAAAATTGTTTATTTTTAAAATAGTTGAATATTTGCAAACTGAAAAAATTATTGAAAATGTATTGGCATGAATTTCAATACTTTTGACATCAAAAGAACAATAAGTCATATAATAAGGAATACATTAGTAATCAGATTAAATAAATATATCATTTTTAAGAAAAAAACTCGTGTATTGCGCATCTCTTTAATTTAAAATAAAATTTTAAAAGATAAAGTTTAATAATTGAGAATTCTTAGTCTGTGTAAATTATATTATTTTCCAACAGCTCACCTGAAAAACTCATGTGTAAGACAATAACAATAAATTGGATCATTTTTATTTGACCTTCAAATGTTTGTCAAAGAGATTGTCACTTTGTGGTATTTGATTTTAAATGGATAGACAATAATCCGTGATGACACATTTAACCTGCCCTAATACAGCAAGAAAACCTTTTGATCTAAAATTGCATAACTTTAAAACTATGTGACAGATGTCATTTTTACTCACTACTGCCACGTGAGGCCGAAAAGTAAAACTGCATTATCGTACATGACGTACCATTTGTAATCAAAACAGGACATTCATAACCTTGAAAGTGCAGTGTGTATTATTTGACCACTAAGTGTCGCTGTATTGTGTTGAGCGACAGAAGACGAGTGCTAAAAAGCACAAGGAAGAATATAAACTACAGGGACTCAGAGTGACCAAAAAGTACACACAGTTCCTTTAATTAAAATGACAGGATTCTTTTGGCATTTTTAATGCTTGATCGTAAAAACTTTTGCGCAAACCATTATAAAAAAAAAAGAAAAGTATTTTTATTATATTAAATCAGAAAACACGAAAATTCAGCACCAAAAAACAATGGAAGTGGTCAAAGAAGCAGCTACAGTGCCTCCATTCGGTGTGAACAGCACCTGCAAAAAATAAATTAATATATTAAAAACAGCATGATCCCTCTTTTACATTTTATGTAAATTTAAAAGAAAAATACGCACAGGAATATTAGAGTATATCGGCAAAATATTTTCAGTTAATTTTTATTACATTGTTTATTACGGGTCACATGGAGTTAATTTAAAACGTTAATTAGCAGATATTTAATATGACTCATCCTATTTAAAGTAGATCCCCTATATATGGCATCCCTGCCTTACGTTCTCACTTTATGGTGTGGAATGCAGTGTTTATCGGCTCCTCTTTACGGCATATTTCCCACTATACGACGTTAGCAACAACTTACTGAGCATCCCCTAAAACGTCTTAAATTTTAAAAAGTATTGGTTTGTCTGACAGCTTCATGAAGATGTTGATATGCTATTGCCTGAACACCCTCCCAGAATTCCTTTCTCTCTCTTCATTTTGTTCAGAATCATGTATAACAAACTTAGTTTTTGGGTCTTGAGACTTGCAGAGATGCTAATGAAAGAAGTAAAAAGAGACTCCTAAATGTACTTTCTCATACTTTTTAGTACCTTTCCAAACAGTTCTCTATCTTTCAATGGTTTTCAGTCATTTTTACATACTTATTGCTATTTTACACGACTATTTAATATGCTAGAGTACGTTTAAGTATTTTTTTATATGTTTCAATATTATACTTAAATACTTTTTCACAATTTTGGGTACATAAATATAAATAAATATTTTTCACTCAAGTTCAGCAATTTACTGTAATGTAACTTTTTTCCTTACTTTTCACTGTTATTCGGTACTTTACTCTAATTTTAAGTACTATTTTCATAAGTTGTAATATTTTTCAATACTTATTCCATATTCATTAGAAGTTTTGAATATTCTTATGGACTTTTGTGGTTTCTCTGAATTTGTCCGTTACTTTTAACTTTTACTCACACCTGTACTATACATTTCAGTCATTTTCAGGACTTTTTCCATTTGTTTAAATAATACTCAATGTGTTTTCCAAATTTTTAACTAGTTTTCATTACTTTAATATAGTGTTTTTCACTACTGTCAAGTTGTCTTCTGTACTTTTCAGTAATTTTTCCACATGCTTTGATAGTTTTCAATCCTTTCCAGTACCTTTTCCAGAGTATTCATTACTTCTTGTACTTTTTAGTGTTTTTCAATACCTTACACTTTTTTTCAGTCCTATTCAAAACTTTACGGCCATTGTCAATACTTTTTCCATACGTTTGAATATTTTACAACACTTTTCAGTTCATTTGCTAGACTTTAATTATTTCAGTACCTTCTACCGAGTTCCCGTTATTTTCTTTTTTTGTCAATGCAAATTTATTTTAAATATTCAAATCTTTGATGTACATTTTGTATATTTTATTCAGCCTTTTTCCAATATTTAAACTAAACTATTTTAGCCTTTTTTTGCGGTCACACCCTATCCCCTGAAATCACTCTTTTCTCGTAATTGATTAATATAACGTACAAGCATATTAGAAATAATAAGTAGAACTTACCAGACACTATAATTTTACCTTACGTTTGTTTTACTTGTCTCTTCTTAAGGTTTCTACATGTTCCTCTTGTTGAGGTTTTTGAGTTTTTCCTTGCCCTCAGGTCGGTTTTAGATCAGGGGATGGTGTAATAATATAGTCTGTAGTTTGCAATAATCTGTGGTCTGTGCAGCACTTTGAGACTCCTTGTGATTAAGGGCTAGAGCCGCTAGACAAATAAAAAGGACTTGACTTGGGGTACTGGAGGTTTAGAACGCGTTAGCACAAGATCATAAGCTTCTATCCCCGCTATACGACGATTTCACTTGCAATCCCCACTTCAGAACAGATTCATATCGTATCCAGGGGATCTATTATAAATGAATAATGTAAATAATTGATTTACGTACGTCAATTTATTGCTCTTGTCCACAGCATTGTTTGGAAATCTTCACATCTTTCTTCAAGACGGTCGGTCTGACCACATCCACGTCACGTTGCAAGTGATCGATTAGCCCCGTGAGAAGGCTGGGAGCCGAATAGAAATCGATGAGAAAATACGACCCACGGCGATGTTTCTGATTGTGTTTGTTGATCACATAAGGTAAAAGTCTTTCTCCGAGATTCTCCATATCTCGAACTACAGCGCCACGCTCCATTAAAGTCTCCACTGTCCGCCGGAGGGCCGCTGCGGTCTCCGGTCGCTGCATTGCCTTCAGGATGAGAGCTAGTTCGTAGCGGGGCATTGTTTTAGTTGGGGAGGTGTTCAAATTTAACGCTAAAACAAATGCTTTTCTAGGATATTGACACCAAAGTCAACCATGTTATGACACGAGGAAGGAGAAATGACTTTAGTGATGACGTAAAAGGCCTGCGACTGACACCCCTCTTATTTTAATTTTGTAAAAAGACAACGAGACAAAAACGATACAAAATTAAAAAAAAAGAAATATTATATGTTGATAATAATAATAATAGTTATAATAATGTGTCTTGTATGGTATTTTCACAAAGTCGCCTAGGATATTACACGAGGAAGGAGAAAGGTCCTTAGCAGTGACGTAAAAAGTCTGCGATTTCGTGTCTTTTTATCTTGTTTTTTTTGTTTTGTTTTTTTTTTAGAAAAAAATGAAAAAAAGCTTATTTGAGCACTGTCCATTGATGATAAGTTTATCTCGTCGAATGTGTAATTTAAAAGCTTGACAATGATTTCAGACTAATTTGAAAGGAATCACTGACTTTGCTATAAAGTACTGTAGATAAATCAAAGGCAAAATAAACAAATACTGTACTGTCAATTTTATTATAATCATGGCTGAATTTTACATTCACAAGTGCAGATTTGCGGGTAGAAAACTTTTCAACTTCAAAGTTAAATGTGATAAAAAAAGTTCATTTTATCTATAAAGCCTTCCCTTAACCAGTGGACAATTAAAACTAAGATTATCTCAAAGCATTTTGAGATATTTATGTTACTTATATAGCCTCCCCCCCATATATTTATTTATATTTCTTGTATTTGTGATTGTTTTTCAGTTTGTTAGAAATCTTAAAAGATTATACAAATTTGACCACATTGCATATTATTTTAAAGCAATTGTCATTTTAAAATATTGGCGAATGCACACTTATATGCCACTTTCCCATATTCGTTTCTGGCGTGGTGAATACGAAAGAATAATTTTCTTCTAACAAAAGTCAGAAAATAATATTACTCTATTACATACTACACTACATATATTTGCAAAAATAAGATTTACTGTACTTTAAAAAATAGTCTCTGAAAATCCTGTTATAATACCTCGTTTTCACAATCCTCGTTCGTTTGTCGCTTACATACTAGGTCACTTCCTCCCCTCCATTTCCAGCGTGGTGAAGATGGCGGAACACAAGACTGTTCCGAGCGATTTGTTTAAATGTGTCTACTCGTTCCTGCTCGAAAACAAGTTCACTAAAGCGGCTCAGCAGTTCGTCAAGCAAGTAAAAGTGGTGAGTAACTCGTTTCGCTTTCGAGGATTGCGTGGTCTGATTGTGAACAGATCCCTGTGCCGGTGTGCAAAGTTAGCACGTGGATTATCACGTCGTCAAATCTTGCTCGTTGCAAATGTCAATCGTCAGATTTCTGCAGGAACAATCTTCCAAATTTAGCCTATATCTTAAATAATTCATCCACGCGTGCGTATTTTCTCTGTTTGCATCACCAGAATCCTCAGGATCCAAATGAAGAACGCCTTGTCAACATCTACAACTTCTGGGTGAAGTAAGTTGTTAAATATTTAAAAATCTGGCAGTATTGTGATTCAATGCCTGTGTAAGTCAGTCATTTCAATAATGCACAACAAATCAATTAATGCATGTTTCCGTAACTCAGGGATCAGCAACCTTTTTTGGTGTGGAGTGTCACTTTCAAATTTTCTTGTAAATGGTCTGCATTTATATAGCGCTTTACAATGTGCTTCACACACACCCACACACTAATCGGGAGTCAGCCATGCAAGGCGCCTACCTGCTTATTGGGGTCACATTAGGGATTCATTGTTTTGCCCAAGGACACTTCGACATATAACACTGAGGTGCCGGGAATCAAACCTGCGACCTCTTGTCCCCAAGATGAGCGCAATAATGACTCGCACAACAACTTCTGTATATCCAACAGAGCTGTAATTTTAGACCAGTCCAAATATACGACATGGATATACATTGATATTGTCTAACTGACAAGGTTGGGTATGGCTACTTTAACTGGGTTACTTTCAATTACTTTTGGATTGCTCCAATACCAAATATGCTAATAAAAGACAAAAGAAACTAAATATGAATAAAATCACTTAATTTTGTGCAGGCTTGGGGAGTAACGGAACACATGGAATGGCAAAAATGATGTTGGCAAGCTGTTTGGATTTATTTTCATTTGGTTTGTCGCATTTTATGTTAGTTTTGCCGGAGATCAAAGAGATCAAAGCCAGGAGAGAAAGCTTACCGCGTGTTGTGAGTCAGAATTGTATTCATATTTAGTTTCTTTTGTCTTTTATTAGCATATTTGGTATTGGAGTAATTGAAAGTAATCCAGTTAAAGTAACCCTACCCAACCCTGCTATCTGACCAATTGAGCTTCCACTATTCTTGTTCATCGATAAACTAAAAAATTAATGTGAGCAACATGTGGAAAGGCCTGTAGACATCCACGACTTCAACTTTTTACCACCAGAATCAACCATTCTTCATCAACAAACTACAATAAAAAAACAAGTGATTTGGACAGCTACCATACCCTTCAACAATGAAAACTTATTGCAGAAAATATCAACACTTGAAATAACAGCAGCAAGGCAGAAGGCAACTTAAAAATAAGTGCAAAAGAAATAACAGCTGAACAGCAAGACACACACACGGTTCTTTAATATATTCGCCATCAGTAAATGGTTTTCCGTGCTTTGCTATGCAATGAGCAATGTGATAGCTTGTGTTTTTAGCAGTGACAGGGGTTTTCAGGATCTGTGTTTGTTGGCCCTATCTGGACACGGCGCGTTTAAATGTCTCCGCCTTGTCAGCCTTATCCTTAAATTCATGTTCATGTTTCATCTCGTAATCATGTGTAACACTTGATGTGCGAGTCACAACGTTCTCAAGGCATAATGCACAAACAGCACGGTCATTTTTTTTCCCCAAAGCCCCAGTCATCTGTCCATGCTACCTGGAAAGACCAGGATTTTTTCGCTGGAGGAGCTTTCATGATTCGTTCTTTTATCGCTGTGGCTGGGTTAAAACACATCTCTCCTCCTCTCCTCGGCGCCGCACAGACACTTATGGAGGAGAGGAGTAAGGGCGCTACCGTAAAGCCTCAAAACAACACGGTGCACAACTGAAAATGTCTAAATTTCAGGTAAAGTGCGCAATTTTTTAGAATATTATTTTGCCATGCGCTCGCGTGCCACTGGTTAGCCCCTCGCATGCCACTGCTGGCACACTTGTCATAGGTTGCCGACCCCTGCCCAAACTGTTGGGTTACTTTTACCATTATTCATGATTTATTTGGCCTTCACATTTTTGGGGTTTTGTTAGATACACCAACTACAGTGATACCTCAGTAGTTGACCAGAATCCGTTTGTAAACCGATTCCTTTTGAGTACCAAAATGTTTTCCCCATACAAAGTATTCATTGTTATTTGTATGTGTTTCTATCCGAACTTAGCCAAAAGGTACACCTAAGCCGCCATAAATACTCAAAGTATGAATAAAATGTGTATCTAAATAACGCAAATTATCTGTGTACATGATAAAAAACTAGATGTAAAACCAATTTGAAGCATTTACTATAAGCCCAGTCAAGTCATGTTTATTTGTATAGCCCTTAATCACAAGGAGTCTCAAAGGGCTGCACAGACCAGACTATTATTGCACCATCCCCTGATCTAAAACCCACATGAGGGCAAGGAAAAACTCAAAAACGTCAACATGAGGAAACGAATAACAATACAGTAAAGACAAATTAATGGCAGTAAATTTGACTTAAAAAAGACTAGTGTATGTAAGAATACTGTAACAAATCCATTAATCAATAGTTAATAAAAACAATACAAAAAAATCAATTTTGATGTATACCGTAAGATATTAGCTCTTAATTCTCAACAGTAAATATTTTTCCCTTTTCAATGACCTGCAATAATGAAGGCTAATAATCCGTGCATTCAGACAAAAGAGCAAAAATAGAAAAACATACAGTAAAATTTGGACTATAGGCCTTTTCCCACTCAGTCCTCATTCGTCACTTGCAATATTTAAGTTTGGGGTATTTGTAAAAAGAAAATGAAATGGCTCAGTTGATTGCCATTAGTTAATTTAACTTAAAGAAAGGCATGCACACAATTACATGTGCGCACTACAATGATTAAAGGTGGTAATCTTTCATAATTGGCATACGATTCAGGCCGCGATATTGATAATGAAATGATTATCAGAGCATTTGAAAGTTTTATCCTTAAGATTTAAACACTTAATACATTTTTTTAACCTGACAAAAGTGGAATTTAATTTCCCCGACAGTTTATGAAAACTCACAAAACCGGCACATACACTAATTTAAGACCAAATGACTACAGGCGCTGCCCGACCTACAAACAAGTTCCGAACGATGGTTCATAAGTAGAAATTGTTTGTAAGTTGCTTCTGTGCTATATTTTGTATGTTTAGGGTTTATATAAGTATGTTTAAAGCTTGTATACGTAACATGTATTGTTTTGTACTAAAAAAAATATATTTGATAAATATGCTCTATAAAGTGAAGTTTTACTTACCTTTTTACTTACCTTTTTACTTACCTTTTTACTTACCTTTTTACTTGCCTTTTAAGAGGTCGTTCTCAGTGGTAAAAAGTGGCAGAAAAAAGTGTTCCGACCATTTTCTCAACCGCATCAAGCTTTCTTATTCCACTTTCATTTCAAAAGAAACGGCTTGCCTCTTCTTTACACTTTACACCAACCATATTGAATGCATGCACAAGATATTAAACAATAAAAATGTCAAAGTTCTTAGCGCGCTAGAGATACAGTATAGAATGTTTACACACGAACTAGGAGGAGGAAGTGGATTTCTTCTTTGGGGTGGATGCTGGGTGACTTCTCACAGCGCCACTACACACCCGTAGCGTCGGAAAGAAGCAGTACAGTAATGTCCTCTACTCGGAAAAAGGTGCACACAATACAAAATCTAACTCAAAGCTGAGTTCCGGTTTTCCGTTCCTGTACCGAAGGGAAAATATACGTGCATTTTTGGACACAAATACAAATTTGTTGAACGAAGGTTTCGTTTGGGTATCGAGGTATCAGTGAATTTTTCAATGAAGTACATTGGGGGGAGAAATAAAACAGTATTTGGTATAAACCTATTTGATATTTTGTTGACTACTCTTTCTGTATGCACTTAGATCACCTGAAGTACGTAAGCGCAAAGTGACCATTGAAAAAACAGAAGCTGCTGGCCCAAAAGCCAAGAAGGCAAAGGTCAGTAAGGAGAGTTCCAGCAGTGAGGATGAAGTTGAAGTCAAGAAGCCTACTCCGGCAGGTAAGATTTCACGGAAATCTCGTTATTGACAGTCGGCGAAAATTTCTAACATAATTTTCTTTTTGACAGCCAAAGTGGCCACTGCAAAAGCCGCATCGGGTCCCAAGGTATTATTCTGCAAGGTTATGGAGATTTGCGTTTTACTTATTAAAGGTCTTCCTCTTATTTAGGCTCCTGCGAAGCCTGTCACAAGAAAAAAGGATAGCAGCTCTAGCAGTGAGGAATCAGACACCGAAGAGGAGCAAGCTACCAAGACTCCAGCAAGTGAGTGCTGTTCTCACTTTGATAGTTTTCTGTTTTTAATAATGCATAATATTGATTTTTAAATCAGAGCCAGCAGCTGCAGCCAAGACAAAAGTTCCAGCGCCTGCAGAGAGCAGCAGCGAAGAAAGTTCTTCTGAGGATGAGGAGCCAGCCAAGGTAAATTAAGTACACACGTGTGTGTTAGACAACATATTTAACAGGAAATATAAGCTACTGATTTAAAAAATGCTGGGCTATCAAATACTATAAATCTTTTGTTGTTTAATACACCAATTTAAAGCAAAATACACATTTTTCCATGAAAACTACAAACATTTAAATGAACATCTTTGAAAATGACATAATTTATTAAGAAAAATAGCAAGTACAGGAAAAAAAAACCCAGCTATTAAAATGTTGGCCTTGAGGACAGTACACATAACGTTTCAGGAACAGTATATTTTAAGGGACACTGAGAAAGAGTGGCCCAATTACATATATTCAATTGGCAGTACAGACGCTGCCCTACTTATGAACAACGATCGTAAGTTGAATTTTTCCGCAAGTTGCCTCAGTGCTATATTTTGTATGTTTAAGGTTTATATAAGTAATCTGTACTGTTTTGTACTAAATAATAAACATTTCATAAAATATTATGCTTTATATAAAGTTGAGTTTTACTTACTTTTGGAAGATGAGCTTCAAGAGGTCCTCCTCCGTGTTAGAGAGAGGCAGAAAAAAAGCGATCAAATCATTTTTCTAACTGCACCAATCTTTCTTATTCACTCATTTCAAAAGAAACGGCTCGCCCCTTCTTTACACTTTACACCAACTATATTAAATGGATGCACGAGATATTAAACAATAAAAATGTCAATGTTCTTAGCAGGCTGGAGATACAGTATAGAATGTTTACACACAAACTAGGAAGAGGAAGTCGGATTTCTTCTTCAGGGTGGATGCTGGGTGACCTCTCACAGCGCGGTAGCAGCGGAAAGAAGCATTACAGTACTGTTGTGTAGACAATACAATATATAACTTACAGCAATGTCCGAAAAAAATGTTCGTATTGACCGTTTTTTGTAAGTCGAATGGTCGTAAGTAGGAGAGTGTCTGTACTTGATTTACTATTCTTTATATATTTTTTACTGTTTTAGTTTGCCTGACATGCCACATATCATACGTGCTTTATTAAATTTCAGTTATCTATCACTATCAAAATTTAAATTCACAATCTGTTGATTGGTACAGATATGAAATGGTTATATTTGTAACAATGAAATAATCACTACATTTTGATTCCATAGTGTAAAATTCATACTGTTTAGAGCAGGGGTCTCCAACCAAGCTGAGAGATACTTTTCTGTTTCCTTTTGTACCTTTTTTCGCGCAAAGGACACCCAGTTTGATATGAATTTCTAAAATAGCAACTTAGCTAGAAGGCTTGCTAAATTGCTGAAAAGTCGCTTGATAGTTAGCTAGAAGAGTAAACAGGCAAGAAAACTAAAAGGGAGCTAGGTAGCCAGCTAAGAGTAAAAAGACAAATAGAAAGCTACAAAAAAGCTAGATGGCTAGCTAGAAAGGAGGCCAAAATTTAGCTTGCTAGCCAAAAAGATGAAATGTTAAATGGCATGCAAAACCTGTTGAGGTTTTTGAGTTTTTCCTTGCCATCATGTAGGTTTTGGATTAGATAGTGTTATAATCTGTTGTCTGTACAGCCCTTTGAGACACCTTGTGATTAAGGGCTATTCAAATAAACAAGACTTGACAACAATGTCGAAGAACTACTTTCAACCTAAAATGGCGCTTTTATATGCTACTAGGATTTTTATTTTCAAAATATGAAACATCTCCTTATCCAATACTTTTTATTCTACATGTTCGGTATTTTTGTATTCTATGTCTCTTGTTTATTATATACTTATTACTTTATTATATATTATCTTAATATATACTGTATAGCATATGAATAACCTATATTTTATGTTGATAATATGTGTATTATTTGCCCTCATGTGGGTTTTAAATGGGGTGATGGTGTAATAATAGTTTGCAATAGTCTTTGATCTGTGCAGCCCTTTGAGACTCTTTGTGATTAAGGGCTATACAAATAAACATGACTTCACTTATTTTATTTTTTAACACAAGGATACTGCTGGAAATGTGTACGGGGATGAATAAAGTATCCACCATTCTGAAATACCAGTTTCAATATTAGGCAGCCCAGCTAATTAATCTTTGGTATGAGTATACATTATTTCTGCCATTTTTTTTTTTACCTTAATCCTTAATGCGAATTCAGCCTTTGTCATATTTCAAAGATTCAGTCGTGTATTTTACATGTAACAAATCCTCGTTCATGAAATTAAAGGATATCTGCCCCTATTTTTTTTTTTACCGTGAACCCATAGTGCAAATGCAGCCTTCATGTTAAACATAAAAAAAGGTTCAGTCACATTTTTACGTTTTCCCATTGAAGACTCCAGTCAAACCTGCCCAAGTGAAAAAAGCTGTTGCAGCTGCCGATTGTAGCAGCGAGGACTCCTCTTCTGAAGAAGACGCTCCGCCAAGCAAGAAACCCAAATCAGGTTAGTTTGTTTTGTAAAATGATGTTGAAATATTACTAATTGTATAGAACTTCAACTGAGATACTCAACTTTTGAGATACTCACTTAATTAGTTTTTGGTTTGGCCATGGTCCAAAAGCCTTAGTGTGTGTTTTTTGCTACTTTTTCCCTTTTTTATTTGTTTTTGTATGTTTTTCTTGCTACCAGTAACCCCTCGAGGGATATGACCAGGGTAGATAGATAAGCTTTTGTTTTTATCTTCTGTAATGCAATAAACTAAAAATGTCACACATACTGGTTTCATTACAGATCAACTGAAATATTACAAGTCTTTGTTTTAACATTGCTGATTATGGCAAAAACTCAAATTACATCTCAAAATATTAGAATATCATGGAACAGTATGCTAGTACGCTGCACGCGCTAAACTCTGAAAATATATACCTTGCGACTTATTTTGGAATTTTTGTCGCTGCTAAATGTAATTCCACTTTTCATTGAACTACTGTTACGATGCACTATTCTTTTATAGCACTATTATAACTTTTGCTGTTCTTTGAGCATTACTTTGTAATTATTTTGCCTGTGTATCTTGAAAGTATTTTATCTGTCTCAAAGTCTTTTATGTTTACCCTGGTGCCATGTCTAATCTCATTGGATACAAGGTTTCACAACGTTGATATCAAGGCCAATATCTGGCCTCCCTCCTACCCCTCTGCCAAATCAATGCACAACAGGCCTATTTAGATTCTGGCTTATACTTTGCATACTATTTATTCCTAACCTTATGTTTCCTTATTTTTTGCCTAGTTTTGATTTGTATTTGAGTTTTATTTATTGCCTGTTTGCATGTTGGGGGAGAGGAAGTAATTTCACGACCAAAGGGCGCACCGTGTGAAAGAGCGCAATCTTCGTAGTTGATTTTATTTTTGTATATGGCACATACACAGGGTGCACCCCGCAATAGGGCGGGGGAGGCCACGTTACAACAACATTGACAAGCATACAAGTGTGCAAATTTAATAATACAACGGAAGCAAAACTAGGTTTCGTTGTGGTTTATTTAAGTCTTGATTACAAAGTAAAACCAAATTTGAAATAAAGCGCTGGTGCCAAACAGTTGGGCACTCGGTTACTTTTCAAAAGCTCGAACAACGGTCCCCCCTAGTGTTGACAATCCATTGTTTTCATTATAATCCACTGAAGATTTCTGTGCCACCGTAGTCCAGGTCTGGGTGAAAAAACTGCACCGTTTCATGAAACAAGCACCAAGACGATAACCATATATTTAAAATTTCTAGATACGCTACGGCCTTAGCATTCGTGAACGCTTGTCACTTGTCCTCTTCTGTTTGGGGGAAACTTCATCCACACGGGGAAAGCATAAAAGTCACAGAAGATGTAAACCATCTCACAAACACATCAGATTTAATCAAAAAAATGATGTGCTTCTTGACTCTGATTCTGTGATGTACCTGTCTCGGGGGCGGGTGTCGAACCCTAAAACCACCAAGCTGGCTTTACATGAAACACAGGGAGCACTTCATAATAGGGTGCACTGCACAATTTTCAGAATATCTTACTTTAATGCGACGTATGGTCTTGAAAGTACGGCATTCTGTGCTATATGTTGTGCATATAGAATATTTGACAATAGTTCAAAATGACAATTCTATAATCATCAATATTAAATCAATAAAAGACCTGTGATATTTCAGTTGATTACTAATGAATCCAGAATGTATGACACTTTTGATTTTTTGATTGCCAGAAAAACAAAGAACTTTATTTCAATATTGTCATTTTCTGAGACAGTCCCGCACGATAGGTCTAGGTGCAATTGCTTCAAAATGTATGCATTCTCTGATTTGGTCACTAAATGTCACAGTAGCTTTCAAGAGTTTGTGAACTTCTAATGAGAAAGAAATTCATCTGAAGCATGGTTAAAACTATGAATTCTGTATAAACCTTTACTGCATCCTTTAGTTTATTTTCTTGCTTTAATCACTTATTTACCTCCCTAGGAATGTACAGTGCAGTTCCACCGCCGCCTTTTTTACAGAATAAAGCGACTCCAGCAGCAGCCAGTAAGGCCAAAAACAACAAAGAGGGAAAAGTACCTGGTAAGACATCTAGAATTTTTCGATTCAAGCAGGCACTTGGATTTAACAACACTGTGCCCTGTGTAGCAAAAGCTGCGCCTGTAAAGGACACCGAACCTACAAAAGCTGCCTCGAAGAAGGCTGCTACAAAGAAGGATTCCAGTTCTGATAGCTCAGGTACACAAACAATTATACCTCGCTAAAGATTGTAACTTTTACTGAGGATCTTTGTCCAATTAGATTCAAGTTCAGATGAAGAGGAAGCCCAAAAGCCTGCAGCCAAGCCCACAAAAGCTCATGCGGCAGCGGTCAAGAAGGCCCCAGCGAAAAAAAAGGATTCCTCAAGCTCAGGTAAGGGGCTCGTCTGAAAGTTTTCTTAAACTTGGCCTGTCAGAATAGACAAGCAATGTATTATGTTTGATCGTAGATTCTGACAGCAGCTCAGAAGATGAAGTTCCAGCAAAGCCTGCCACTAAGCCTGCTACACCATCATCTGCGCCTGCAGCTTCCAAAGCCAAGCCCGTTGTAGCAAAGACTGCTGCCAAAAGCGCTGCAGCAGAAAGCAGCTCGGACTCTGATTCCTCATCTGAAGAGGAGGAACCAGCGAAAGCAAAAGCAACAACTGTAAAACCAGCTCCGAAAGCTGCTACTCCTGCAGCAAAAGGCGCTAAAGCAAAGGCAGCAGCAGAAGAAAGTAGTTCTGATGAAGAGACAGAAGACGAAGAACCTCCCAAAACAAAAGCCAAACCTGCTAAATCCGTCACGCCAGTCGTGAAAGCACCTGCAAGTAAAATAAAGGCAGCAGAAGAAAGTAGTTCTGACTCTGATTCCTCTTCAGAAGATGAAGAACCTGCTCCTAAGAAGGTGACACCTGCTAAACCTGCTGCCACAGTTGCAAAGGCACCTGCCAGTGCAACAAAGACAGCAACTAAAGAAAGTAGTTCTGACTCTGATTCCTCTTCAGAAGATGAAGAACCCGCTCCTAAGAAGGTGACACCTGCTAAGCCTGCTGCCACAGTTGCAAAGGCACCTGCCAGTGCAACAAAGACAGCAACTAAAGAAAGTAGTTCTGACTCTGATTCCTCTTCAGAAGATGAAGAACCCACTCCTAAGAAGGTGACACCTGCTAAACCTGCTGCCACAGTTGCAAAGGCACCTGCTAGTGCAACAAAGACAGCAACTAAAGAAAGTAGTTCTGACTCTGATTCCTCTTCAGAAGATGAAGAACCCGCTCCTAAGAAGGTGACACCTGCTAAGCCTGCTGCCACAGTTGCAAAGGCACCTGCCAGTGAAACAAAGACAGCAACTAAGGAAAGTAGTTCTGACTCTGACTCCTCTTCAGAAGATGAAGAACCCGCTCCTAAGAAGGGGACACCTGCTAAACCTGCTGCCACAGTTGCAAAGGCACCTGCCAGTAAAACAAAGACAGCAACTAAAGAAAGTTCTGACTCAGATTCGTCATCTGAAGATGAAGTACCAACCAAAACAAAAGCCGCACCGGCTAAATCCGCCACCCCAGTCGCAAAAGCACCTGCAAGTAAAACAAAAGCAGCAGCAGCAGCAGCAGCGGAAGAAAGTAGTTCCGACTCCTCATCCGAAGATGAAGAACCCACCAAAACAAAAGCCACGCCTGCCAAACCCTCCGCCACAGTAGCAAAAGTACCTTCAAGTAAAACGAAAGCAGCAGAGGAAAGTAGTTCCGACTCCTCATCCGAAGATGAAGAACCCCCCAAAACAAAAGCCATACCCACAAAACCTGTCAAAGCTGCAAAAGCCGCCACCGCAAGTAAAACAAAGGTAGCAGCGAAAGACCAAGAGCCAGTCAAAGGAAAAAAACCTAAGGTCGCCACCCCAGCTTCAAAAGCTGCCACACCAGCAAAAGCAGCAGAAAGAAGCAGTTCAGAGTCAGACTCGTCATCAGAGGACGAGAAACCCGCTAAAGCCAAACCGGCTGTGAGTAAACCTGCTGCCAAGACCGCTGTCGCCTCAGCAAAGAAAACCGCCGCAGAAGAAAGTAGTTCTGATTCAGACTCCTCGTCTGAAGACGAAGCAGCGAAAGCAAAGCCGGCACCAGCGAAAGCTGTAACCCCTGTGGCCAAGGCTACAACTCCGACATCAAAGGTCACCACCCCTGCAGCAGAAAGCAGCTCCGATTCTGACTCTTCATCCGAGGAAGAAGACGAAGCTCCTAAAGCCAAGCCCGTTGCTCCTAAAGCTAAGCCCGTTGCAACTAAAGCAACTCCTGCAAAGAGCAGTTCAGATTCTGATTCTTCAGAGGAAGAAGTCCCACCTAAGGCTAAGAATGCAGTGTCGGCGTCTAAACCCGCAACTCCAAAAGCAGTCCCAGCCAAGAAGGCCGAGGAAAGTAGCTCAGACTCCTCTGACAGCTCGGAAGATGATACGGAGACCAAAAAGACCCCTGCCAAGGCTGCCGTTGCCAACGGAAAAGCTCCCAAAGCGGCGTCTGCTAAAGCCAAGGAGTCGTCATCTAGCGATAGCTCCTCAGATGAAGACGATGCTCCGGCAAAAGCTGTCGTCACGCCCAAGGTCAATGGTGAGTGGAGACAGGAAGCATCAAAAATTGCTAAAAAGGAATGGAATGAATCAATCAATTTTGGTTTTAATTGTTGTAGGCACCAACGGCAAACAAACGAATGGTACAGCACCAGAAAGTCAAAAGGAAACGGGGGAAAAAACTCCCAAAAACAAAAAAGTGACGACAACACCGCAAACATTTCCCAAAGCCAACAAGGTAACTTGTTTTTGTACAGTAAACCCCCTAGATAACTGAGGTCAGTATGGCAAAGTCAAAATGGTCATAAAGTGGGGTATATAAACCTATGGCAGCTCATAGCTAATGCGTTCTGAAACCTTTGTATCCTATATTAGAACACAGTCATTCGTGTGCCATCTTCATCTTTCTTGATGACATGAAAACGAAGCTTCTGTTTGTTTTTGCTACCCTTAAGCATTGCTGCAAGCCTTGGGACAAGTGGTGGGCAGTCAGGGGATGCAGTTGAAGCTGTGCCTCACCTCTCAGAGAAATATGAAATTAAGAAACTAAATGGTTATGTTTTGAATAAGTTTAATAGTTACCCAAAATGAGAGGAGAGATCAAGCTTTCAGATGAGAAAGTCCAACCTAGTCTAATGCCCTTTTGGCTCCCAAACGGCCCTTCAGAATATTTTTGGGGTGTGATACAGTACCAATAATGATAAAACAATGCACCAAAATTTTAAGTGATTTCATAAAATCCAAATACATTATTCACAGATCTACAAAAAAATAGTAAAATACAAAATTTTAACTTTTTACACACTGGTGATTTAAATTCAAACACAAAATACCTGCTGCAGGGTATCACAGGCAGTAGCTCAGGAGGTAGAGCGATCGTCTTAGGATTAAGGGATCCCAGTTCGAATCCCGGCTTGTCCGTGTTACATGTCGAAGGTTCCTTGGGTAAGACATTGAACCCCCAATTACCCCCAATAAGCAGGTTAGCGCCTTACATGGCTGCACAGATCACGGCCGCTATTGGGAAATGTGAAGCACAATGTAAAGCGCTTTGGGAAGTCATTGACTTGAAAAGCGCTATATAAATGCAAATCATTTCTTTTCATTAACTGAAAATGCAAAACAATAACTCTTAAGTGTTAAATGTATGATGAATTGCAAAAAAACAACTAATTACATTTCTATTTGAACCCATTTAGACAGTTATCTTCTGAAATGTCCACAAAAATATAAATTAAAATAAGTAAATCTAAAAGCAAAAGATCACTAGTCTCTAAGATTAAAGGCATTCTGCTTGGAGCAATGAATATCATTAAAACGAGACAAAATTGGGCTGATTTTTCACCTTTTTATACACAGTATTTTTGTCTTCAGTATTTAACTCCATTGTTACCCAACAGTGATCCAGCCTTTTTCGTGTTTGTAAACAAGTGTGCCGTATTGAAGCTGCGCGTGCATTGTAAAACAACATGGCAGAATTTGTCAGTTTATAGCAGCCCACTGACACAAAAATATCGTAGATCATAACAGGAACAGTGCAAAATGGCACAAAGTATGTGCTAGCAGGAAGATAGATAGATAGATACTTAGTTCATCCCCAAAGGGAAATTCACATTTCCAGCAGCATCCCTGAGCTGAGAACAATCGAAAATAACACGGGAGCTGCTGGAGTGGATAGCGACATTATTTTAATCTTCATAGCCACCAACAAAAACCGTTCTTTTGAAGGCACTGGCAAAAATTGACCATGAAATGGTGTACAAACCCTGCATGTCTTTACAAAAGCAGATCCGTCCTAAATCGTGTGGAAAGGAACAGCGATATTATTAGCTATAGGTCAAAATAGCTTTAACTACCATCCTATATAATCTTTGCTGGTGTCCAATATTAAAAACAGAATACACTTATATTTATTCAGTTTAGGTTCTTTTTAACTTTTTTTTTTTTTTTTTTTTTCAAAATCGCAGAATTTTCGTATATTTATTGCAATTAGTGTGTATCTGATTGTTGTGCTGATCGTCTGCATATGCAGTGAGGTATGCAATTCTCTTGTCTAATAGCAGAAGGCGATAGTGACACCAAGGATTTTGATTTGGCGCACACTTCAGCCGCTAAACCAGGGGTCTCCAACCGTTTTCAACCTGAGAGCGAATTAATGCTACAAGTTAGAGCAAAGGGCATGCATTTCTAAAATTAAAGTTATAGAATAGAATATACCTTTATTGTCATTGTTACAAAATGGGTTGAACATATTGTGACAACGAAACTGGGCGTGGCACTCCAGTTTCACATTTAACAGTGAGGATAAAAGAAGATAAAGGAACAAAGATATGGTTATAATTCTGCATACTTTACATTGCAAAAGTGAAAATGCTGTAAAGGGAGCGCCGTATCCCAGGGGTTTATAAAAATGATGTTTGCAGTCCAACATTCCCTTTCGAAGAATAAGAGAGGAAGAGGTGGAAGTGGACCCCCGCCTGGCAGATAACTCTTTTGGTGCCAAGGTAAGCAAAAGGCACAATTTTGAAATGGGATAAACGTATTCAGGAGTGGCCGCTACAGTGGATCTGATTCTGATTTGCAGAAGGGCTCCAATGGCGATTGGGGCCAAAAAGCCAACAACGATCTGCTCTATACTAAAGGCAAATCGTTTCGCCACGAAAAGACGAAAAAGAAGCGGGGGAGCTACCGGGGTGGAAGCATCAACACTGCAGTCAACTCCATCAAGTTTGACAGTGACTGAGGAGCGCGAAGTTCCCTGATCACACCTGAACCTATTTGTGATTTGAATCCACTAAAACGTCTGCATGGAGATTGAATCACAGGATGCCTAATGACCGGTTACGGCCACAGGGTGGCTTTGAGGCCATCAGCTGATACTAAAAACAAGAAACCATGTCACCAAATAGAATATGGCTCTTAACGGTTTTCCATTTGTGTATTATAGCTAATCGATGAGTTTAAGGGTTTATAAACATGTCTAGAATGTGAACGTTGGAGAGGGTTTTTGTTGTATTTGTTTTTCCTTGAACATCACTGAGTAAGAATACAAGTCGGTTTTATAGTTATTTATTTTTTTAGTCACGTGAGTTGATTCAGAATATTGGTTTTTATTGTTTCCTACAAGCCATTTTGTAGTCATTTCACTTTTCTTCAATTTCTTTTCTGGTATGTTTTAGTCTTCCCAAGTTTTTTTGTTTTTGTTTAAAACGATTTACTATAGTTCTATTTTGAAAGAGTAAGGCGGTATTGATCGTTTAAATTACAGTGTATACCAGTGGCCACCAGATGGCACTGCAGCATCATTTTGTGCCGTTTTTTTAGCTGCATTATCCTCTTCCCGCATTCTTTAATAAAATGAAAAACATTCTCAATCCCTGAAATCCTTTTTGCATGATCTAAATCAACTATCTGCAACCGTTAAAAGCCAATAGTTCCCTTCTTACTTCTGATTGGCATAAAAGTGAACCAGGTAGACATTTCTAAAATAGCTTATGTTGTTACGAAGTTGTAATTGGAAGTAGGGTTAAAATAGGCTAAATCGACCACAGTTGAGAAATCGATTTTTCTTAAATCACAATAAGCCAATCCTGGTAAGCTATTTCAGGGGTACTCTTGTGCAGGAGGTTAAGTTGGTCATCTGAATTGACAGTTGAAGTCATTTAAAGAGTGATCGTTTTCTATCAATTTGAAATATGTTGGGGGTTTTGGGGTAGGATAAAAGCAATCTCCATAATTTGTTGGATATTTTTTTTTAATCCTGAGAAAACATTCTGGAGATGAGCAAATTTAACATGACAGCAAGGAAATGCACATCCCACAGCCAAGATTTTTTTTTTAAAATGCATTGCAGACAATCTCATATATTCTAGATTCATTTAAGTTGAATTACAGAAAATAGAGAATGTCGTCTCGATAGCCTTATTTCCTTAGACAGTCCTGTCTATTGTTGTGTGCTAGAAACTTACCATAATTTCTAGATAATGAGGGTTAGGTGTATCGACATTTCGTTCTGTGTACATTGTTACAAAGAATGACAATACAAAGGAAATTATTATTATTATTACCCTCAAAATATTCCTCTTGTGTTTATTTGTAAAGCCCATAATCACAAAGAATCTCTAGGCAGGGATGCATTAAAAAATAAAATCAGGAAAAAAATCCCATAGTATATTAAACACGAGGAAATCTTTCAACATGGTTGTGCATTTCTTATTAAATTCACTGCATTTCCAGTAATGTAGGTGGCACCAAATTAGACAATTTCTGGCAATATTTGTTTTTAAGATGCACCATTTAGTCCCAAAAATACGGTAATACAAAGGATAAAAAGAAAAACAGCAATTTCTTGGAGCATTTTCTTTTGATAATTTATGAGGATTTTAGGTAAAGGTGCAATCCTGAATTTTAAACTTCTTCCTGCCACCAATCTACTGACTTAGTCATCACAGCCTTAGATGAGCTTCAATAATCTTTTTTTTTTTTCAATGTTTTTGGGGTTTGAGTTAGTATTTGGACTGTATTTGAAACAGACCTTTTCTTGCGATTACACAAACAAAAACTGCGAAGATGAGCTTTGATCAACCTTTTAAGAACATCTCAAAAAAGCACACACTTGTAAGATGACTTAAACAAAATAGTTTTTAATTCTAATTGATACTTGTCCAAAAATGTATCATCAAACTCAGTTGATTAAAAATAGTCTATGGCCAAATAAAGCAAATAATCCAGGTTTATACAAAGTGTTTCAATCAAGCAATATATTAGGAATACAAATGAATACATTTTGGAGTGACAAACAGCAAAATAGGCTAAATACAAGCTAACACATTTTTCAGTGCAATATTTTTGTATTGTGTGAAAAGGACAATCAATGGCAATGACTTTGACGACACAAATGTTATGTGTTATTAGCAGACCTGACAGGCATAACTGCATGCTTCTTGAAGCTGTCGTCCTCGCAAATCCCTTCAATTGTGTATTTGTACATCACCTTTAATATCCGTTATGTCTTGGGCATAGCAAAGTCCCAGGCGGTGTCCTGAGCGCACTTCCACATGGCTCGCACCAATCGTGTGAAGCCCATGTCTTTTGGTTTCTCCAGGCCACGCATCAAACGCTGCTTCATAATAGCAATGAACTCTTTGTTACTGAGCTCGCCGTTCCCTGAAGAAGAACATGGGAGGAGCACGTGAAGATCGACACAGTTGGCCCCCGGGTTCGATCATTCTTAGCTCAATACGTCTACATGATGTGGGATAAGAGGTCTTTTCGGCATTTTCCTCACCGTACAACATCAAAGACACTGCGTCACTAGCTTACGATGTTTTCAGGTTACAATGTAAAATACAATATTTTATTGGCCCCTTGTTACTTCATTTTCCCACCATACAACATCAGTAACACTGTGTCCCCTAGCTTACAATGTCAAATAGAGCCTCTCATTGGTTTGTAAATATTGTGACATATCTGGTGGGCGGGGCAAAAGAATACTTGCGCTGGTCAGAGGACTGAGGAAAAGACACTGTTGTAGCTGCTAGTCGTCGTCATGTTGTGCGTTTGTGTACCAGAATCGGAGAAAAAAACGTTGGGTAAAAGAAATTAAACATGATTCTTGCCATCAAGTCCATACTAATATCGACACAGTCGTTATTTTCTTAGCTTCATCTAGATTATAGCGTGTAGCCTAAATGCCAACAATAGCCTTGTAAAAACTGGTCCGAAGTAAAAAGAGGCACGGATTGCAAACAATCTTTGCGCTTCCAATAAAAAAATAAATTCAACAAAAACAATAAATACATGACAAGTGTATCAAAAAAATCTCTTGGATCCAATGTTTTAGCTTTAGAGCACAACTCTTCTGTTTTCTTTGATCAGAAGTGTCCCCTGCAGAGGAGGGTGGAGTAGCCAAACATTTTACTTAAGTAAAAGTATTGCTACTTCAGAAGAATATTAGAAGTAGAAGTAAAAGTAGTCATCCAAATAATTACTTGAGTAAAAGTAAAAGACTTGGCGAAAAATGTACTCAAGTACAGTACTAACTGAAGCAACGTCGTATTAATTGATTTTTTTAAAACAACCAAATCATCAAATGATCAAAGTCAATCCAATGAAGAAAAAAAATACATTTAATTAAAAAGTAGATTAAAATAATCTACGTAAATTGGAGTGCTTTAATAAACAATAAAATACAAACAGTAAAAAGCAATTCAATAATTGTAACACATTTAAAGCCCCTATACTTATCTTAACAGGCTCTGCAAGCAGAACAAGCTAACCCATAAACTCGAACAAAGAAGCTGGTGTTAGGCACCGTTTTGAAGGGGGATATGCTTCAGATGTGAGGCCAGGGGTGCTCCTTCTCTTCTGCGTCGTCATAGTCGGCATCGCTAAGCGACATTTTTAAACTGTTTCACCCCGCTCAAGTTGAATAGGGTCACCTGATGAGCCTGCTATGTTTGATTGGTTAAACATGGTAGCGCCTGCCGTAGTTCTCCGTCATAATGAAGACGGACAAGTACTGACGTGGAGGGGATTTATTAAGTAACGAAGTAACGAGTTCTATGTTGCCTAATGTAGCTGAGTAAAAGTATGGGGATTTAAAAATACTCCTAGAAGTACAAAATTTCCCAAAACTTAATCAAGTAAACATATTGGAGTAAATGTACTCCGTTACTGAGCACCTCTGGTCCGCTGGGATCCTGTAAAACTTCAATTTACGATCACTAACATTTTTCTCTCAAAAAAACACATGATGACCACTAGCAGCTACAACAGTGTTTATTTACTGTGACTTCTAACCAGCGCAAGACTTATCCTGCCTTCATCTTCGTCACATGTGACATTGGCTATGAAAGGGTCCATGCGATGTTTTTCTATGTAACTAATAACTAGTGTTTATTAACGCACCTAACACTCCCTCTGCCATACAGCAATCTCGCCTTAATATCCCCACCTCACAGAACGGATTCAACATGAATCCCAAGGTCTTCTATTGGAACATAAATGAGGGGATACCTACCATCGCAGTCGAAAAGGGCGAAGACCACGTCGCATACGTGATCTGACAACTCCACCTTGGCTACAGTGCGGGCCACCTGTTTCATGGTAACTGGGGAGGAAAGCCACAAAAAGAGAGATCCATTAGTAGGGTGGATTGCGGTGTGTGATGCTGGGCACCAACTAGACAAGCAGTGTTGCGAGTAACTCGTTACAAAGTAACTTTTCTCGGTAATGAGTAGGGCTGCACGATTAACCGAAATTGAATTGATATAGAAATATGGAATTGCGTATTCTTAAAACACAGTGCTTTTTTTTCAAAGATTTATAGTTTGTTAATTGAAGGATGTCGTCTTTGGGCAACTAGAACAGCAATATACAATAGAGCAAGACTGCTGTTGTCGCTTGATGGCTTTTTTTCATCCTCTCACTCACCATTTGTTATAACTGGTTTATTGGTTATGAACATGTTTATGAATAGCTGATTGGATTATAAACATGGTTTGTCCCGCTGTTGCGCTCTTAAGTTCCCTGGAGTGGTGGGAGGCGGGGAGTAGTTGAATGATGCAGTCCCCATGGTGTTAATCTTTCAAAATCCAGTAAACTTTTACCCATGAGCGTAATAAGCCTGTGTTTGGGAGTGAATTCAACCCAAACAACCCCAAAAATGATAGCATTCTTAAAACTCTTTTTCCTAATAAGGAACAAGATAAGCTTAAACATAATGAAAAATTCTAGATAAAATATTTCCAAAAAAGAAAACAAAACAAATGTGAACAACGCAGCGTCGGAAATACTTCCTAGCACTTCTCTGGAGCTGTGTTCAAATATATTTTTAAATTGCTACAGAAAATAAGATATAAAAAATATTAAGAATGAAAGTGAAGCGATCAATAAATTAATGTGAAAAAGTATAAATTAATCCATCATTTGCAAAGGCTTTACTTAAAGGAACAATGTGTATTATTTGACCACTAGATAATGCTGTACTATGTAATGCAACCAAAAAAAATGAGTGCAAGGAAGAATACAAATTATGGAGCAACCAAAATGCACAATGTTAACTTCCATCTTCTTGACCCTCAGCAGCAAGATGGCTGACAATTAGCTCATGTTATATAAAACAAAGGCAAACTTCCCAAGGAACAATCACTTTTTAACAATGCATGTTTGGATGAAAATTCATGCATTTTGGATTTTTTAAAAATCAATATTGTTCTACAACTAGACGCCCCTTAATAATACAACTGTCCCTTTAAACTTTCATATTATGGTTCTGCCTTTGCTACGAATATATCTAAATCCAAGTCCCCCAGCAAGACACCGTTAATCATGTCGTAGAAGCGGAGGTGGCTTTTTTCTTATGGGCCTGCAACTCAATACAGTTATGGTGGCACCATCTCAAGCACAGAGAACAAGAATTTCTACTTACCGTATATACTGGCATCCAAGGCGTATTTAAAACTAAGAAATAAAATACTGGTATCAGGGTGTCAGTTCCTATCCGCTAATTTTGTTCCATAACAATGAATGCTAGGCAGCACGTAGGGAGGGGGCATGGCTTATACAGCAACAATGGGGGCAAACACAGAATTTACGATAGAAGAGTGCTGGATTTTTGGTATTTTTGTTTGTAAAATTATGTTTGCATTACACTGTGCCTGGGAAAAAGAAAAAATCTTGGGCAGTACTTAGCAATGGAGGTTGAAATCTTTGAGTGTTTTTAAGGCCATAGACAAAATGGATATGGAGTGATTGCTAAGTGTTTGTTTTCAAATTTTCAAGATTACACAACAACTATTAAGGGTTCACTGCTTTCTTCTATTTATTTAATCAAGTGACTATATTTAAGCGGTCGCTTGGCTAAAATGAGAGTAGATAGTTACTCTCAGAGTAGCGTGCCACTTTTGAGTTTCAGTAATGTAAAACAATGTAAAATGGTCGGCATTTATATCGCACTTTTCAAGTCAATGTAGACCTCCCAAAGTGCTCATTCACACACTCACATACCGATAGCAGCGTCAGCCATGCAAGACAACTATCTGGTTATCGGGGGCATTAGGGATTCAGCGTCTTGCCCAAGGACACTTAAACATATAACACAGCGGAGCCGGGAATCAAACCTGCAACCTGTTGATCCCGAGACGAGCGCTTTACCTCCTGAGCTACTGTAATCCCAGGGTAACAAAATCACTTTTTAAATGAAGTAACTAGTAACGGTAACTCATCACTTTTTTACTGTAACACTCGTAACACTGATGGCGAGACGCCGATTCGGATAAAGAACAGCCGCGTGCCACTCAAAGCCAGAAAATGCATTCTAATGAAAATGGAAATGAGGACCTAAAGCTGACAGCATACGCTTGTACAAAAGTGAGAACCACTCTGATTGAATTGAAGAGGTTGAAAACAGAAATTAGGGAGGTGGAATAAAAGCCTCAGGCAGATGAAAAAATGTTGAACATCTATGTCATCTCATCCCAGATATTGAAAAGGAGAATTTGAAAGCACATCAATTGGAGGATGAGAAAAGGTTTGCCATCGAATAATGAAGTATAGTTCCATTATTGCACGATTTGGCTCGCCTCCCAGAAAGACAATGGATTGGTTAGTAATCATGCATGGTCAGGGGAGGGCTAAATGCTTTCCTCTCAAGGCCACATGCAGAAGATTTTAAGGAACCAAGGGATATGTTTTGTCATTTCGGATTTTTACCTCATTTCCTGAACACACAATATTCCAATTTTAGCTTCAATTTTAAATGCACAATTTAAAAAAAAAAATTTAAATGAAAAAATATTTTGAAAGCGTATGCAGGTTTTTTTTTTTTTTTTTTTCTAGAGTTTTTTAAACTAATTTTCCTAACACAATATATTCTGTTGAAGTCCTGTTTTTTTCAGATTTTGAGTTATAGTTTATAATTGTAAAAACATGATCCATTTTGTAATAAACACATAATTTTTCAGCATTTTAAGTGGTTAATTTGAAAAACTAAAGGCTACATCATCAGATATTTAAAAAATACTTTCCTGAGCACACAGGATTCTGTTTCACTTGTCAGTTTATTTTATTTTTGCATTTATGTTAAGAATTGTACACATTTTATCATTTTTACAGAAAAAACATTTTTGAAAGTGTGTAATTGACCAAAAAAGTGACACTTTTTACTCAAACAATTACTCTTCTATTTCTCTTCTTTTTGTTTTGGTTTAGTGTATATTTCTACAAAAATAATAATTGTCATGGAAATCCTTTTACTTCTGTGTAAGTAAGTCTCTCATCTCATCTGATTAGCTGCACCGCTTATCCTCATTAGGATCGCGGGGGTGCTGGAGCCCATCCCAGCAATCATCGGGCAGTGGGCAGACACCCTGAACTGGTTGCCAGCCAGGGCATACAGGGGACAGAAAACTCGCTCGCTCATTCACACCTAGGGACAATTTGGACCGGCCAATTAACCTAACATGCATGTTTTTGGAGTGGGGGGAAACCGTAGTGCCCGGAGGAAACCCACACAAGCATGGGGAGAACATGCAAACTCCACACAGGAGTATATTTTATAGGTGACAAGTGAACATTTATTTGAAAGTCGAAATAGTTCGTAAAATTGAACAATACACCAGCCATTTTTCATCATTTAGAATTTAGTTAAACAATGTTTCTGATCACACACTACTTTTTTATTTTTTAAACAGAAACCCAAATAGGTTTTTCAAGACAAGCATAAAATTGTACAAAAAATATCAATTGTCAAGGAAAAAAAATGTAACTTTGAAAAGAGTTTTTGGCCATCATAAAAAATACAAATGGTATTAACTAGATTTTTTAGAGAAAATCTAACAATACAACAATAAAAAAGTGTGCAAGAGGATTTACACCAAGGGCGACGTTTACCTTTATCGATGGATGCCCCGGCCATGTGGTAGAAACTCAGCGCTGTATCCACATCATTGACATTCTTCAGAAAGGTGAAGAAATTCTCCACCTCCTCAAACGTGATGCCCTGCACAAAGGCATTAACCAGGCTTAAAAAACTCAAAGCCAAATAATTGAAGGCCTGCGCAGCATGCAACCAATCTAGACTGGGTCACAGCGAAATACCGCAAAAAGGTCATCCAAATATTGCTGAAAGCAGCGAGCAGACACAAATGGGAAGAGGCGTTGGTTGAGCATGCATGGATGAACAAGACGCTGTGGAGTGTCAGCAGAACAGGTCCGCTCGTATAATACAAGACGACGGGGGCACACTGCTAATTTGTACAGAAAACTAAATGTTTCTCTATTTTAATGGGCGAATAATAACTTGGCTCAAGCTCATTGATGCGTTTTCCGATCAGGCTTGCATTACCCAACATGTTGTTTTTTTATCTGTGGCTCCATAGATAGATAGATACTTTATTCATCCCCGAAGGGAAATTCACATTTCCAGCAGCATCCCTGAGCTGAGAACAGTACAATAATAAAGCCAAAAGAATACAATATACAAATACCCAGTGTGACGTGCAAATGCCCACTGTAGCGTGTTATATAGAGTAACTAAATAGTGCTACACAGAATACATATTGCAGTAAGATTCGGTAATATCCAATGTAGGTGGTGTGGTTTAATGTGGGCCTTTGCTCTGCCGGGTAGAGTTAAAGAGCCTCATGGCATGAGGAAGAAAAGATCTCTTCAGTCTGTCCGTAGTACAAGACAGTGACAGCAGTCTGTCGCTGAAACTGCTCTTCTGTCTGGAGATAATGCTGTGTAGATAAAAGCCATTCATATAATTTATGCTAGTTTGTGAGAAGAGGTGATGGGACAGATTTGATTGCAACACCAGGGTGGATATTAAATACTTAAAAATTGACCTCCTATTTTGACTTTCGGAGCCTCATCACAATCAAATCTAAGCTGCATGAAATGTTTTCCCCCCACTTCGAATGAATAACTGATGACTTTTTGAAAAAATCTGTGTATAGGTCATGATAAAATGTCAAAAAATCCCCAGGATATGACATTAACCCGTTCAGAGTTGGGGATCACAAAGTGAAATTGCTTGATGTGAGGGATAGAAACCAAAGGTAATTAGGTAATACGCTCTGAACCCCCGGTAAAAACACTGCCCAAAGATAGCTGGCATGGGCTTCATCACCCCCCGTGACCCAACTGAGGATAAGTGGTGCAGATAATTGATGGATGGATGGATATATATACAGGCACACACATTGCTAATCAATGAATCGGTCGCTTATTTTTTTGATAAATCGATGAATTGGATTTCTCCTTGTTTTGGACATATAGAGTGCAAAAATCAACAGAATATCCTGTAATATAAAATATGTATCCAAATTGTCTAAAAGTTCTGTTCTCTGGTAAAATTTTGGAATACATTACCAATATGAAAATGATATATGCTTAAGAATTTGCCCCTTATGTAGAGTTAGTCATGAAAGTATTATCATTTTCTTTTTACTTAATTTAATTTAGTTTTTTCCCCCTTTGGATTTCTGCAGCATTGTCAGTTCCCTTATGAATTGTTAACTTTGTTGCATGATTAAACTGTCAAACACTACAAAGTTGAAACCTTTCTGCCAAAATGTGTGTAATGATGCAATGATCAGTGTGAAGGATTTTTTAAAAATATAGGTTAACCTTTTTTTTAAAAAAAAAAACAGCCTTAGCACATTCTGCATGACAAAAGCAGTACTACAACTCCCAGCGTCACAACGGAATTAATTGATCCGACAGCACTTGTTCTCAGCCAATCAGAAAGTGAGGATGATGACGGCCAGTGGCTGCAGATTTAGGTCATCTATCTTTGTATGACATGTGATCCACATGCTTGTACAGTGGTACCTCTACTTACGAATTGATTTTGTTCTGGGAGTAACTTTGTAACCTGAAACAATTTTAAGTAGAGTGTTCGGTATCTGAAATGGTTCAACCATGTCTTTGGGGCACTTGTAACGTTGATCAGAGGTATCCGGAACGATTGGTATGGGTTAGGTTTGTCCCTTTTCCGCAGGCAAAAAAATAATTTGGAGAAATGTTTGAAGTGGATAAAAGCATGCTGTCGCCCTCACATTCAACTCAATGAGAAGATGATCGACGGGAACCGGAACAAAGTTGGTGTTTTATTTTCATTAAATTGAAGTTTACGCTGCTGTTAGGTCGGTTATAACACAGCACCCTATCACTTTCACAGCATGAAGTGTAGCTCCACAGAAAATGTTGTCACAGGGAATTGTCAAGGGCTCTGGATGTGTTTGTTGGGTGGGTGTGCGCAACTATGATAGGCTTGTGTCAAACAGCCATACGGGTGCACAACTCAATGTATCCACCCCAAAACAATCTGTGAAGCACGGGAGCAGCGAGAATTTTGGCGTCTATTTACATTGTAAAGAAATTCATTAATTAAATTGGACTCTGATGAAAGTCAGAAGAGTGGATAGAAATGCTTATGACCAATGGGTGCTCCGTGGATCGTTATTGAGTTCGGAAAGGGACTGAGGAGAGAATGCAATACGTGGCTACAGGTCCAACCTACTGCTACGGCTAAGCTACGTAACAACTCTCTTAAGCCACCCCTGCCAAGCCTGTATATCGCCGACGCCGAATCCATTACTTTAATCATCACAGAGACTTGGCTCAACCTGTGGATCCTGGTGCTAGCGTGAAGCTCTCTACACCCCTCCTTCTATTGAAAGGAAGAGCCCAATTACGTTGTTCTATTGTATAATGACAATAAAGACTTTGTGTGTGTGTGTTCGTTTGTTCAACTGCAATTCTGTGTTCTGTGTTTCTTTTGAAGAGCTATAGTTTTCATTTTCTTACAGTCAGAAGAGAGGGCTCAATCAAAAGTGATACAGTGCTGCTTTCTGTTGGTAAATAAAGATTTTTTTTTTATAATTCCTAGCACAAAGTCAGACTTGAAAGATGCCACAGCAAAAAGCACAGAAAAGAAAAAAAAAACAGATTTCCGTCACTGGGCTTCAATTTTCGTTGTCACATGATGAGAATTAGCATTGCTGTGAACTCAAGGTTTAAATGCAGGCCACATGCACCCTGCAACCAACCAGTTTCCCAACCCTACTACAGAATAATTGCCATATTCATCCCCTTCTTCAGCAAACTTTACTATTTCATCCACTTGAATCGGTGCAAGAATGTCGCACAAAATTAAATTACTATTTAAATTACCTCTCATGCAAGAACCCTCATTAAGTCATTTTTGGAATAGAATGATGATGAGACAATTAGTGGTGTGAAGAAAACACAAAAGCTGGAGAAAAATAAACGTCAAATAGCTTGCGTGACTGTGTTGAATACTGATGTTTCTGCTAATGGTTATGAGTAAAGGGGGACGTGTATGAGAGGCTGTTTGATAAGTATACTTGCTTTCACATTATACTTTCACACATGCACAACTATACTCTCATACAGATACAGTCATACTCATGCACAAACACTAGTATACTCTCTCATACACACTACGATACTCTCACACATACGATTATGCTCTCATACAGACGCTATTATATTCTCTCAAATATTTAACTTAACTCTTATACACACACTACTATTCATTCCTACACATACTAGTATACTCTCAATCACATACTACTTTAATCCCCCTCAAACATTACAACAGATTCTGACACACACTATTATACCCATACACTCACACATTACTATTCTTTCTCACACACCATTAAAATTGCAAATTATTTCACGTTTTTTCATACTACTCAGTGTTGTTTTACTTTGGGTATATGTTGAACCGTTCAACGTCAAACTGGAGTAGCTCCCAGTAGTAGTACGAGATAGAGAGTATAGTAGTATGTGTGGGACAGCATTGTGTGCAGCAGAATACAGTGGTATGTGTGAGAGAGTATAGTCGAGAGTGTATGATACTATAGTAATATGTGTGAAAGACTATAGAAATGTGTGTGTGAGAGTATAGGAATATATGTGAGAGTATAATAGCTTGTGTATCAGAATATATAGGAATGCCAGAGAAAATATTGTAGTGTATGTGCATGGGATTGGCTGTGCCTCTATTTATTAATTTGTCACTGATAAACATTGTGAAAACAGAGTAAGACATGTAATACAGAATTCGAATAGAAAAACGATGATAGACTATCAGAATAAAAAGGCAAAAGAATAACTACAATGTCGCGGTTAGAAAACTGTCCCAAGGTATAACAACAATGCAATAGTGCATTGTAACAATAGTAGAATGACAAGAAGTTCAATAACATTTAGCAGCAACAGTTAGAAACCCAAAATAAGTCACAAAGTATATATTTGCAGTTTCCTGCAATGGTATATAGTAGTGAGCATAGTTGTGCATATGTGAGAGCGGCCTCTCATAGGAGTATTTCAGGAAAATCAGGACATTTTAATGTGCTGGCTCACTCAAAAATCTCCCACAAGCCGTCACAAATGCTTCCACGTAAGACAATTAGCAAAAGCACCAGTAAAGGCCTATCACTAAGCTTTACCTGTGCATCCTTAAACATCTTCTTCAATCCTTTCTGCATCTGCTTGAGTTTACGAGACTGAACGCCGCTGTAGGCGAGCAGCATGCCGCCAAACTGTCTCTCAGAGATTCGGCTGTCTACCGGATCATTGCGCTCGAACTGCGAAGGGGAAACCCAAAAAGAGAGCAGTGAGTGAGGTGCACAAGAACAAACAAATTAACAGGCCGGCACGGGATGATGGCAAACAGTAAATTGCGGTGTCAGACTTCAAGTCGAATCAGGCATAGGCAAGGAACGAGGACTTTCGCTATGGGTTTTTCCTGACGTTCAAGCTGAGCGTGCCTTCGCGGAGGAGGACTTTGGCTTTTGTCAGGTCAATCCTGGCGATTAATATCCAGGGCAGCGCGACACCCGCACGGCAGCCTTCATTCGTTGCCTTGCAATGTGCCAAGCTTTCAAAATGGTAATTTACAGCGAAAGGGAACTGCTTGTTACTATGTAAATTATGAGGCAGACTGCAATAACAGAGGGGCTGATTTTCCACATTATGTTCAAACATTTGTGTATTGTGAAGCTTGTGCCCTGAAGTAGCTTCTTGGACAGGAAGGAATGCACCAAGATAACTTATTAAAATTAAGAGAACATAGGATATTTGTAATAGATTTGGCTGTCCCTTTAATGCCATCGTGCCTTTCACAGTTCATCTGTGCCTTGCAACATTTTTTTAAAGAATATTCATAGGAAAGGGTTGGTGGTGGGAAAAATTATAGCTGCATTTAATTCATTAAAAGTACTATATAAGTGTTGAAAGAGCCATATTGGACAAAAAAACATGTTTTGAGCCGCAATAAACATGAAAGCTAAATTTCATATATACTAAAGCCGAAAAAAAAACCCAGCAAATTTTCACAACATACTTTTTGGGCTCATCAAGAAATGGTTGGCGGACAGGAAAAGGTACTAGGGTGTTTGCACCAATTTTAATTTGTAAAGCCTTAGTTAATAAAATGTAATAGCACATACACAACAGTAAGTGGCATTGTCAAGCCTGCACAAGGGAGTATACAAATTGTCAAGTTATTCAGTTATTTGTAATTGTTTTCGTGAAAGATATTTGGATAAACAAAAATATTTATGGCAGCCTTAGATTTTTTCAAGAATAGAGTCCCTTTATTGTCATTGCATGTTAGGTAGACATTTACCTTAAGAGCTTACACTGGTGATTAAGATTGTAAATATGAATAAACTCAGAGCGTGGCATATGTTTGTAGGGGCATTTTATTTTCTCTTCTCACAATATGCTCAACAACATTAAGCAGTGATGAGGAAGTTGGGTTTTTCCTGAGTGGTTAACAACTTAAATACAGTTTTCCTGTGCCCTAATCAAATTCATCTTACCTCCAGCTTCAGCACATCGTGTTGCAGCTTCCTCTGAAACTCCAGAAAACTGCCGATGGTGAGTTTTCCCTTTAGGTCTTGTCCAAAGAAATATGTAGTGAGTGCTGAGCTGCAGCCAGCTGTCTTCAGAGTGTTGCCTGTGGTGGAGCGATCGCGGTGTCTCATGCCCATGCTTGTTTGAGAGCGAATAATGCTCTGCACCTGGATGGAGACGGATCAGAAATAGTCAAAATTCAATACGGAGAAATACATTTTATTGTAACTGAGATCGTTGTGTATGTGGTACAGCATGGGTCTAGGTAGTTATTAAGTGTTGAATAAAATGCATTATTGTATGTGTATTTTTTTGGAAATAAAAGAGGAAAAACTGGGCATGACGTAGTATTAGTGATTCTGCTAAACACAAAATATAATGTGACATTCACAAAAGGGAAGTGATAGTCCTGAACAGTGTTGAACAATACTAAATCACTTTAAGTGAAATAAAAACTTTTAAAAAGATCACCCAGAAACTCTGGGTGCTCAACAACCCTAAAGCTCTGAACCCCAAATCGCCCCTGAGGTACAGTACTCCCTCGATTTTTGCGGTTATTCTGTCTCAGTACCACCCGTATTAGGTATATTTCTGCGAAGTAGGAACCATATGAATATGCAAATGCACTTTAGCGTAACACAAGGAGTCTGTTTAGAATAGAGAATATAGAATAGAATAGAATATACCTTTATTGTCATTGTTACAAAATGGGTTAACATATTGTGACAACGAAATTGGGCAGTTTCCCTAAGCCGTAATATGTTGTTGCTGCAAAGCAGAGATGAATGATACAAGCAAACTCTGCCTTAGTTGCTATAAAATCTCATGTGTATTGGTGGATATATCCGGGTAATTTAAGTTTTATTTTCTGCCACCACAGCAAAAACGCTGCAGTTTATACATAGTGTATGCGACAGTTGTATCCAACCATTTGTAGTGTAAGTCTATTCTTCTGGAATGCCACACTGTGACCTTGTAAACTGATGAGATGCAGCAATAGAGCACACTTTTAGAGCAAGAACAAACAAGCATGGTACTTTTTTGATTTTGGTGAGTGACATAAATTACATCATCCTTTAGTTATTAACTATTTTGTCAATGACGTCTGCTGTGCTTGCACCATCCAAACTAATTGCTCGCAAACGGCACGTCTAAGTGGCTATTTAATTTTCACTAGTTAAGTAAATGATTCATTCATATTGCTCTAATCAGCTCCGGGGAAACAGGAAGCAGTTCTTGGATTTTTTTAATTGTACTGGTGCCCTGACCAATTCTGTTATGTAAGCCAAAATCAGCAGGATGGAAAAAAAATCTGTGATGTCCTGAGGACTCGAGAATTGAACCGCAATATGACGAGAGAATAGGCTTAGAAGCTGTAAAATCAGTCACCAAGGTGTTTTTTTTTTTTTTTTTTTTTTTAAGGAATCCTTGGATAAGGGAAACGTACATTGACACAGACATTTAATAGTGTGGCCAAACACATAAGATCAGGATGTATTAGTTTATATTAATTCAAGCCCCTTTTTGTTCACTCTGACTGGTTCATTAAGAAAAATGTCCTTTTAACTTTTGAATCTTTAATGTCCTCATTACCTTTAGTGGCGATAAGCCTGGGAGGACATCCGTGCTTGTGTGTTTTAGTGTGTGACAAGCTTTTAATAATTACATTGCCAATTTCACATGAACCTGTTCAAACTCCTCCAGGTCAACTTCTCCATCTCCGTTGAGATCAAACATCTTGAACGCAATCTCAAAGTTCCTCTGGGGAGCTGGAGAGGCAAGAAAACACACACAAAAGGTAATGCATTTCAAAATCGCTCATATGAAAATGACACTTCACACTTGAGCGAGCCCGGGAGATGGCAAAAAAGTTCTATAAAGACTCGCATCACGTTACACATCGACTAATGCACTTTCAAATGAGTTCTCCTTTTGTTATCAGATGATCTTTGGTCTCTTGAGTCAAGAATCAGCCTTGCACAATTAATACATTATTATTTCCAACCGTTCCTCTCGTTAAATTAACAGCGGTCGTTGCACGGTGCATACAAATTTCAAATTTTACCAATTACAATAATTTTAAAAATATATTCTCTTTACAATGGTCTCTAAAATTTGAATTACTCATCTGAATTACAGCTTCAATTTTGCCTGTTGTTGGCCGGTTAAACAAATAGCATTTATATGTTTCTATTCTAACACAAGGCCAGGTACGTTTATTTGTGTGCCTTAAAACATTCTTTCATTCTGTCCTCGGATCAAACATTTAAGTTGTGCAAAATGCCAAATATTTTTTAAAAAGGAATATGAATACAATATTTTCCGGGCTTTACAGCATACCGGTTTAAAGGCCGCACCTCTAAAGACAATCTTTTGTGAGATATTTCTATATAGGGATGCACTGAATTATAACTACTGAAAGACCTAGTGTTGCATCAAGAAAACGTCAGAAAAAAATCATGTGGCTTATAGTTGAGAAAATAAGGTAAATGTTTACTTTGAATGCATTTTTACATTGCTGAAAATATGTAATCCTCAGCTGGCTTTCTTATGTCTTACAGGTTTTTCTTTTTTGATTTGATTAGTGCTGTATAACCTTATTGTCATTTAGGTTAGATGTTTTGTTTGTGTTTCTTGTGTGGCGCATTGAGATTACATTACATTCACATAGTCCAACTCAATTTTGGATGGAAACGTCATAAGATCAAGAAAAATAAATCAGCATCACTCTTTTAATTATCATACAATTCTTGTATAAAAAATACATTTTGGGAATAATGACACTGACTAAACAGACTTGACATTTAATAAGAGAATTTGTGCAAGGGTTGAGAAAAAAATGCACTTACTTGACAGTACAGTGGTGAGGAAGATGTAGTCAGAGAAGGAGATGAGGCCACATTCCCCTAGCGTATAAAATATGCTGTCTTCATCAGCAAACTTCTCCCTCTCTTGAGCTATCTTCTGCTCATATAACCCCAAGCAGACAAATAAAAACTTATTAAGAGACTGTGTTTATTCCAAACATTTCAGTGATGTGTCTATCTATAAGAGCTATCCTCAAAGCCAAATAAGGAGGGGAAATAAGATATAGAAAATAAGAGAACCAGTGTGCACCGGACTGATTATGTTACAATGATTGAGTGCAATATCATTCATGCAAGTGCTGCATACACATAAACTATACAGGCAGGTGAGGTCGGTGCTGACAAATACTTAGCAGGTGTTGTAACACTTAATACTCACAGTGTGGAATAGAGACAAAAAGAGAAGAAACATCACAAGACCGCAGCACAAACATACGCACTATTGATAAAACATCTGGAACACAAACTGAGAGGTATTATTACAAAGGGATTTTGGTTTCATACGTACAGGTAAACACAGAGAGGAAATTGATATTTTTCTGTTAGCATGTGTATAATTACAGCCTTGCATGAGTGTGAAATATTCACATGCACACTCGGTTAAATACGCTTTTCCCACTGGTGGGTCGCTCCAGCAAATAAGAGTTGACATATAGACGGCGCATGCCTTGAGAAGGGGGGGAGGTCAAGGGTTGCACATTAAAGCCCTGATGGAGTTACCTCCGTCTGTACGAGGTCCATTTCAGAAGAAGTGGAAGATGAGAAAAAAACGTTATAACAATAACCCGTTGCGGTCTTAAGCAGGCTCTTGAATGATAAACAGTTTCTCACAGACAGACACAAACTCTCACACACATAAAATATTCGGTATATTCAAACCTCAAAGAAGGAGGACACTTTTCACACAGCTTAACACTCCGTTATTGTCATTCTGTGTCTTGAAAATACTAATGTGAGAAGTGTCAAGACGGCTGCGGGGAAAGCAACAAGATAAGCTCGGGCTTTTCCCCGTCAGCTTCTTTTTTACATTCCGTATTTGTTTCACTTGTATTGTTAAGTTGCAGATTTTAAATTTACAGTAAACTTGCATCTGGGTGAACAGTGAGATATTTGTTTCAAAAGTTAGTATAAAAACACAAAACTAAAAAGAATCTTAACATGTGATTTATCTGTTTAAATAAAACCAATTATATATTACTTTACAAAAAATATTTTGAAAAAATATATTGATGATTTCACTTCATTTAAAAATGTTTCAATTAATCAAAATTAGAAAAAAACAGAATAAAAAAGGTTGTGATTGAAATTTAACCGTTTATTGTATAAATATTTTTATTACAGATACATATAAGAAAAAAATACATACATCCCCTTTCAGGACGATAAAGTAACCAAATCAATCAATCAATCCGTCAACCAACCAATCAGTAAATACATAAAATCAGCATCTTGTAATCTGCTACTTTGTTATTTATTATATCATATTAACACAGTATTTTTGAGCAATTCAGTGCAAAGTTAGAAAGTCAATTTCTTTGTCATTTATTTCAGTCAGCAATGCAAGGTTTGCGGGTGCCAGCAAGCCCCTTAAGGGCACCTGAGTATCCCACAGACCAGTTCTGAAAATAGCTCACGGTGAGGAAAATGATTCGTAACTTGCGTGATAAATCATTGACATGAGTTTATTTGAATACATGACCAAATCATATTTAAAATATGCTTATAATTTAAAGATGTGAATAACTCCGTGTGAGCCATTTTTTTGCTCTAGTTTCAATAAGTACAACCTGGTACGAACATAATACTAGCCTACTAACAACAAAGTAGTAACCTTTAAGTTATTTTAAAAAAACATATTAAACACGCCAGAAGTACAATCTTAACCCCAAGCCCGACCAGAATTTCGGCCCGGGTCGGGTCTAACATGTGAATCATTGTGTTCCAGTCAGGCCCGGCTTCTTTATGGCAGATCTTTTACCTATTATCCACCTGTCATAGTTCTTTTTTCTCCCTCCCTCTCCCCCTTTCTTTCTCCCTCCCTCTTTCTCTCGCTCTCTCTCCCCTCCCCCCTCTACAGTCAACTCTTAAAAAAATACATAAATTATGGGAAATTGTTAGTTAATGTAACCGCTGCAGACACATAAATATAAAATATGTAAATGTTTATACAGTCTTGTTTTACTTAGATTTTGTTACAAAAGACAGGCTTTAATTTGTTATCATAGTCACCCATCTTCATTCTGAGTCCTCAGAAATAAAATGTGAATTTTCAGCCTTATTTTCAGGCTTCAAATAAGGTCAATTGGTAGGGCAAGGGTTAGATTTTTTTGGACTCAATCATATCTCAGCTACATGCTAATTAACAACAAAAAACTAACTCTGCTTCAAAAGGATTGGTGTACCCTAACATAGAAAATAAAAATGATGTCCAATTAAAATCCTGCTGGAACTTCCTGTAAAATCAGAACAACATGACAGCATACAAAAGCGTGGTTACTAAAAAAATGAAATTCACACACACACATCCTCACTCAATCTCATCAAAACTGACAGACGGAGTCGCGTTTCATTCAAAAAGCCACAACGTGAACCAATTTCAAATCTACACAATCCCTTTCCTTTAGTGACTTGACACCATGCTCTTCAGGCATCATGCAGTAGTGACATCCGAACAATCCAAATGATGAATTGCTGACGGCTCCCAAGCACATAAAACAGCCTCAAGTGCTAACTCACAGTGCAAGTTCCTGGTTCCTGAAGCCCCTGTGCACCCATCATGCACAGAAAGAGCACCAATAGATACTTTCTGAGGAAGACCTTACTGAGAAGAGGGCATGCTGAGGAAATGCCAAAACCAAAGCACGAAGAAAGCTTGTGCTCATTAAAAAATAAAATAAATACAAATATAAGGAAATGAGGAAGGAAATATTTCACAAGTGCAGGGGAACAGCAATGTTATGATCCAGAAATAGTGACAATTTTGTGATATTTACAGTTGATTAAAGGAACTCTATTTCGCCTATGTTGTTTTTCTGTTCTTGGAGAAACAAAGCGGAAAGCCGAACTTTGAATAATTTAGCAAGGTTAGTATAGCAGACAGCTGCAAGCGCCGCATTTACCCCAAGCGTACTGATAAACGAGCCAACTTAAGAGTTTCATTTAGTGTAATGCCGAAACAGGAGACAGTAACGACAGCTGGAATGGGCTGTTAAGTGACTGACAAGCCCCTCAATGTAAAAAGAGGCTTTTAACCCACTAGACTTTATCCAGGTCAAATAGAGTTTATACTGATCGTTTACATACATTTGGTAACTGAGTACAGGTAGGTAAATCTTGAATTTATTTGTGCTTTTGTTAACCAAAACAAACAAATGGACGGACGTGGTCTTTTATTAGAGCTCTATATGCACATTTATATTCTTAAAGTGACAGAGTGTAATAAATCAGCACCACAGTTCACTGTAGTTAGGATAGAGCAAAAGAGTGCATTTGCAGAAGACGTAGTACGGAAGCTCGAAAGATACCACTTCACTGAATTTAAAACTCTAATTCCATATTTTCTTGCAAGAAAAAAGATCAATCTAATTGAGCAAATCTTTGAATTTGTTTAGAAACGCTGCCATTGAGGGATGAAATGCAATAAATCAGCAGTAGAGGAATACACTGTTACTCATTCTTTACATGCAATAGGGTCATTAAAGATGATCCCCGCAATTTGAAAAAGTTTTTCTGGCTGCAATCATGATTGCAGCTTCTGTCAAACCACTTGTCTGTCACGTGCAAGTACATAGCTAACCTAGACACGCTTGAATTAACTTTTCATTTTGGGTTGGCATTTGGACTGTATTTGAAATGAACATTGAACATTTTCATTCTAAAATCAAAGAAAACAACAAGCACAAACGCAAAATTGCTCTTCAATCCCTCTCCCCTGACATATTTTATGAAGTTCCAGAGAAATGACTTAATCGCATACTTCCACCTGAGATTACAATTAAGATTAATTTTCCATTAAATAAAAATAGGCTAGCTGTTCACCTGCACAAAGAAAAGTGAGTGTAAAGCCTGTCCATGTAAAAAGACTGAATAATAAAGTGTATAAAAAAGTGGGCTAAAAGAACCAAGAGGATTTAGTCTTGACTAAAAAGTGCAGCGTTTCATTCAGGTGCACACATGCCGCTGAGCACACACCCCATACCTGCCAGAAGTCCTGAAGAGGGGGATGGGCGGAAGCAAGGTTGGGGCATAGGTGATAGAAAAAGCAAGGAAGGAAAGGGCCGGGAGGTTTTCAATGGAAAATGAAAGGCAGCAGAAGGAATTATTGAGGGATGAAGGGGAGGGGGGGGGTGCAAGACAGACAAGGTGAAGATTTTGAAATAAGGGGTTTTCAGGAGAATCATTATTAACAAGGAGGAGGAGGAGGAGAAAAAAATGGAGGGATTACTTGTTATGAGAACATGGCAGACAACAGCATGACAAAGTCAAAAATAGTAACACAAAACAACAATAGCGGGTTACAATGTCAAATTTCATCAAAAACACAATGATGGGACACAATGGCATAGCATGTTAAGAAGAGACTAGAAATCCCGTTAATACTTTTAGATTATGCTTCTACTCAGGCCAGGAAGTTACAACACTCGGTGAGTCAGTCAGTGTAAACATTAGTTGTTCAGTCGCAGTCACACTGGGTGTGTTGTGGTTGCCTGGAATGGGGGTTGAACCTGGAGAAAATCAACCACTGGAGGACTGTAAAAACATTCATCAAATATTTCTATTTTAGGGAGGTGAAATAGGGAGGGAGTTGTAAAACTTATTACTTACTTATTTGCATCTGATTTTATACAGAACAGTACAGTTGACCCCCTGGTTGTGGTGTCCCCACCTGAAGATGTTTTCAGGTTAAGTTGTGGCATAGGATGTTTTTTCGGACCTCAGTTATGGGATTTTCACCACCGTATAACCAACAAAACGTCATCCCTAGCCTACAATGTTTCCACATTATGATGTGGAATGCAATGTTTTTTTGGCCCTCCGACGGCATTTACCCCACAATAGAGCGTTCCTAGCTTATGATATTTTCAGGTGACAATGTTTTTTCGTTATGGCATTGACTGCATCAATAACATCTAAAAAAAAACGGTGTCCCTGGCTTACCATGCTTATCATTACGATGGGAAGTAAGACGTTTGTTACCAAACCCTCGTTACGGCTTTGTCCCCAACATACAACATCAACGAAAGATATTCTTTTACATTGCGAAAAACTTGCAAACTTCAAATTTTGCAGTGTTCGTTTGCATGACTGCGCGAATTATATGATTCATACGTCTCAGAGATACTTGTCTTATATTGGTCAACGTCATAAGATGCTGTTTTGTTATTGGTTTGCATCAAGTCTTCACAAAGTTGAGGATAAGCTATTGGCTGAACTCCCTGCCGCAATACTTCCTCTCTTCCCTGAGTTCAGAATCTCGCGTAACAAGCTTTATTTTGTTTAGCTATTGGACTCAAGACTTTCAGTAATGATAAAGGGAGAAGCAAAACATGATAACGATAGAAACGAAGCTTGCAATTTTCAAGAAATACGAAGAAGGGATACGGATCATTTATCTGCAGAGGAATAAGGACGTAACAAATCGACAATCGGGCCGAGAATAAGGAGACGATAAGAGACCAAAAAAAGAATTCTAAGTGCATGACAAACCTTGCAGGGAAGTTTTTAAACCTGTTTTAATTTTATTCTGCTGCCTCCCCTCCTCCGCATCCACCCATTACTCCACTGTAACAGCTCAAGTCACATCATACAATGGGTACAAACATTACATTTGTCCTTCATATTTATTTATGTTATTTAATCATAGGCACATACTGTATATTACATATACGTAGTATTTACTATATACTATGATGTTACTAATGGTTGATATGTATATACACAATTTCAATGTTTTTACCTGGGCCACCGGGGGTCCGGAATAAGTTTTCATCCCCAGCAATAAGGCAATTTCACTTTGCAATGCCTACCTCAGAACAGATTAATGTTGTATCCCAGGGGTATACTGTAAGACAAATCTCCTTTTTTTTTTTTTTTTTTAAACCTAGCATTTCGCACCTTTGCCAATGACTAAAAACAAATCAAAGTGGCTTAATCCCAGCAGGAAATGTCCCTTCACCCTCAGGCTACAACGCTCAAGGACACGTACAAGGCCATGGTTGTTTTATCTGCGCTAAACTTGGCTAGAGGGGAAAAAATGGGCAGAGACTCAGGTGGGAGCTGTTTGGTTGCTGTGTATGGGAAAATTCGGAAGACGAGTGTCAGACGAACCCATGTGGACAGAAATTTGGCTTGCAAATAAAAGGCAACACACGGCCTGCAAAAGGGACAAAGAGGCTAAACAAGGAACATAATTTTATGCGGTGCATTGATTACACTACAAAACTTTCTTGGTTCAGGAAGCGATAGGTCAACACATCTTAAATAATTAGAAGAGAAATGTTTCAAATAAAATCAGAGAAAGGCTTGACATGGAAAATCATATTCTTTTACACTTAAGAACAGCAGTAGCTTAACTAAAGAGTGTCTGAACTTACCTTTCCATCATAGCGTTTGACAACAAACTGATCGAGACCAAGATCTGAGAAAATGAAAAAGGAAAATACTTTCAGTTACATGGAGAGAGACACATTTATTATTTCCAAAATGTGATGCATTACAGCAAGACTGACTACCAATGGCAATATTATTCTAGCTCAGGAGATCATTGATGTGTATGAGTGAATACTAATGGTCATCAATAAACCATTTCCATGTAGCAAATTGTTTGTGAAAGAATCATGGGAAGTCACATCCGAGACGTGCATCCGTTCCTCATCTACTCCTCTTTGCAGCTTTAGAATACAAGGCTTGTACGAACAGAAAAGGAAGATGGTATTCTTTATATATATATATATATATATATATATACATATATATATATATATATACATACATATATATACACTTCAATCAAATGGATGACATTATATGGCTTTGATTATCAATTATCATTGCATTTCAAAAGAAATACAAAGGATACAAAAGAACTCCAATACTATCCACAGGTTTTAAGTTCCCAACTGAGCAAAATTGAGTACAGGTAAACGTGTGTAAAATTTATACCAATACAGTAGACCATCTAGATACAGTGTCGCTGCATTGATACATTTATTACTTAACAGTGTGGAATAAGGTGTTTTTTTCGGACCCTCTTTATAGCATTTTACTCACTATATGAAAACAGCTTCAAATTATTTTGCATACCCGAAAATTTATAAAATTCAAACTTTGCAGAGTTGGTGCATATGACACAGTTATGTCTCCAAGATGCCTGTCCGCAATTGGTTGACGTCATATCAAAGGCAGATTTGCTATTGATTGAACTACCTCCCACATTGCCTTTCCGTCTCTACATTCTGTTTTAAAATCACAAGTGTTTCATAAAGACAGCGTGTCGGCAATATAATGTATTTTGTGCTGTATTTATTTGCTATGAGGCTGGAGAGAGAAGCAAAAACATGATAATCATCGAAACAAATATTGCGAATATCGAGAAATACAAAGAAGGCACACAAATGGCTACCCTCGCTAAGTCGCATGGCCGTTACTAATCGACAGTCAAAAATAAGTATGGGATAAAAGAAATGAAATCTACAACGATCATGACAATCCTCGCCATTTTTCTTCGAGTATGAAATTTGTCATAAAGGTTATGTGCAGGAAGTTCTTGTACATACGATTGTGAGGAATGAAAACCTTTTTTTTATAACCAACAGAATGAAAAAAATTGGCCATGGGCAATCAGTCGTGATGGTTACAGTTTGGATATAATAAATGTCTTGTAATAAGAAAAAGGATGTGGGTGTTAGTATGTCAAGTTTTCTTTAGGAACAACAGCGCAAAAACAATCGGTACAATTCTATTTTTTGTCAATCAAACTAAGGAAGCTCTTACAAGGAGTATTGTGCACATAAAACTCATTGCAACCATGACACGTTTACCACATATTTAATTCAAAATATAAATGACAAGCATTATTCCCCCCAGCTCTTTTCTGGAAATGCAAGACACTCAGAAGCAAACCTCTTCAAAGCCAAACCCAGAAGAGGAGAAATTACAGAGAGAACCTAAGAGACATATTTCATGAAAAGACTAATTTCTGTGTAAAAAATCTCAGCTTTGAGGATGTCTGAAAAGTGACTCACTCTCTGGCTGTTTCTCGTTGGGTGTGATGGAGCGTATAAAGTCCTGGGGGGTCATGTAGACCTCAGCATCTCCATGCTCACCGATGATCTTCAAGGTTGCGAAATAGCGGAAAATTTTGTCTGGCGTGGAGTAGGCTCGTATTCGGTTTTCATATTCCATCACCTGCCAAAATAATAAAAGCACCACTGTAAATAAGGTAATGACTTTTATAATTCTTTTTTCTGTGATAGAAGTAGACATAAAGGATACGGCGTCACCGTCTTATGTTGTTTCACTTTGGAATGAGATGGGTTTTTTGCCCCCTCTTTAAGGAGTTCCCCCCACTATACGACATCAAAAACAATTTTTTTCGGGTACCAAAAAAATGGTGTTACTTCTCTAAAAATGCCTGCCTGATATTGGTTAACGTAATATAACTCGCTGGTCTGATATTAGTTTGTGTCACGGTATCATGAAAAAGATATATGCTATTGACAGGGATCAGAATGGAGATTTTCATTTTCAGCTGAAATAGCCAGGGTCCAGGGGCCGCAGGCCCCGGCCAGGTCCAGGGCGGTGCCCGGTTCGGGGCTCAGGTGGGCTGTGCCCCCCTGAAGCCAACAGCATTTATCTTATTTGCTATGTGAAAATTGCACTAGAATGAATTAAATCCAACAAAACAGAAACCATGTATTATATATATATATATATATATATATATATAAAAAAAAAAGGAGCGCCATGTTTGAGAAAGCCAATGCTCTGAACAAAAGCTCCGCTGATTGGTTATCAGCGAACCTATCGACCAATGGTAGGAGTCGATCTATTTGTTAGCTAAACCACGTTGTGTGTTATAGATCTAATGCGCTGCGCTTCTTTTTGCCGATTTTTCTCGCGATCTCTAACTGCTAACTTGGGGTGATGAAACAGTCACGTATCATACCTCACCCCCCCAAAATATTTTCTCATCGAATTTAGACGATTTACGGGAATGACCTTTGGGGTTCAAAAAAAGCAGAAATCCGCGGATCCGCGGAAAATTATGATCCCTGTATTGACTGAACTACCTCCTACAATGCCTTTCTCTTCATTCAGTTTAGAATTTCATGCGCTTGGTAAACCTTGCGAGTCGCAGATTCAATAGTGTATTTTTGGTACTGAATTTATTCATTCTGTGTCCAAGGGTTTGCAGTCATGCTAAAGGGAGAAGCAAAAACACAATGACCATGGAAACGAAGCTTGTGATTATCAAGGAACACGAACAAGACATACAGAATGCTACCCTTGCAAGATTGCATGGCCATAATCAATCGGCGATTAGTGGACTTTTATTAAAGATAAAGAGGTGATTAAAGCAAGGAAATCTTCTAAAGACAGGAAAATACTGGCAAGTGGAAATTCTGTTTCATTTTAAGTCTGCCATTGCAGTCTCTTTCCCCTTCTCTGCATCCACCTGCTAGTTTACACGACCCGCTCATGTTAGTCTAAAGATAAAATAAATGTCATTTTTTATATAATATTATTTAACAAAATGCATGAGTATTACGCATAAAAAGTAGTCAATGTATACAATTTTGTTATTTTAATGTGTTTATCTGCGATCCCAGGTGTTCGGAAGGTAACAACTGCCATAGGTTTTAATCCCCTGCAATATGGCAATTTCACCTTGCGATCTCCACTTTAGAACAAATGAATTGTTTATCCCGGGATCTTCTGTAATGTGCAGAAGAACCTCATCCAAATAGCAAATTCAACACAAACCCCTAACACCCGGATAGCAATAATAATGTATCCAACAAGCAACAGCCTGTTTATATTTGTGTTGAAATAAACACCCTCATTTTTACAAAATGCGGTAAAGTGGAGCAACATTGCAGCACCTCTCACAAAGCAGCAGCTGTTCAGGGAGACAGGCAGTTATTTTTTCACACTGAATGACTGAGTGGACTATTCACACACCGTGGGGAAAAACAATGTTCAGATTGAACTTTCTTAGGTTGTAACACACTCTGATTTAATAAAGACATGAGAGAGCCAAAAACCCCAATGTTTGTTCACAGTGTTTACCGGACGTTTCATCGGGAAGATCCAAGCAGGGTCGAAGGAACAAATGCTGTGAGTGAGGGGATATAGGATGGAGATGACAGAAACGCTTTGGTTGCAATGCAATGACTCTCTTCTGTGTTGCTTGAGGCTATGGCTTGCTCAGCTCCACCAGTTGAAAATAGAAATGCTCTCTAGTCTAGAAGACCCAATTAGTTGTCTGGCACACCATTACCGTTATATAGCATTTGCACATTTGTAAACAGAAAAGCAGAACGTAAGACGGGAAGATATGGGGAAATTGCAAATGGACTTGTGTTTTCTTGACAATATACAATAATACACCACTAGAAGTTGGGTTGCCCTTACGACAACCGTTTTTCTTTGATAGGTCATCGTGTTAAAAATGTAATACAAAGCTAAAAACAAATGTAAGATCATTACGATAGATATTTTTGTGTATATTTGCGTTTTATTTGAAAACCTCAATGAAATAATACTACCGAATCACGGGCCTGAGTGACTTTCACTTGCATTAGAATCAGTGGAAGGCAAGTGACATTCAAGGACGAGGCAGGATCAGTAAAAGATAACCATAGGAGCAAGCCTCAGGCTGCAGCCACATGGCTAACAGAAGTGGCTAGAGAAGGAGACAGGTGAAAAAGTGGAAGGTGGTTGAATCCTGAGACTCAGCGACCATAACAGTCAGGGCTCAGCTGCAGAATGGAAGTGGTCTTTAAGTGCAAAAACCACCACAGAGACAAGGTAACTTTGAAAAATCGTCATTCGGGCTTCAGTTGTAAAAAATGGCAAATATCTACACATCGTTAAAAAAAGAATTGTGCTTGATTACAGGTGGTTTTGTTTCATCTTTTAGTCAAGGAGTTTACAAAAATAATGAGGTATTTTTACACCATTAGGGCTCGCTATGCACAATGGGGTTATAAGACAGTTTCATCATTCGACATTCTCGCATATGTTTTTGCAATATGTGTCCAACAATTTTAATCATTTTTTCCTACAATTTGTGAGCAGTAAACAAAACCCATTATTTTTCTGCCTTGTCACCCGCTCACCAATTAACAGTCCTGTTATTTATGCCAACAGAATTCCAAGCTGATTACCTTAGTAAAACCCTCAGTCAAAACATCCTGATATAGCATATTGAATATTGATTTCTCCAGGCGTTTTCTAAACCATTCTTGGAGGGAATCAAACAGGAAAATAACAGATTGCCGGGGGATTGACGGTTTATCGATTACCTTGCGGTCACGGAATCCAGAGCGCTGCTTCTTTTTTTTCCCTTCTCCGCTTTCACTCTTGGTCTCGTCATCACTGGCTTCCACCGATTTTTCGGAGTCAGAGTCACTTGACAAAACATCTTCGCCATCTTGAGGCTGGGATTGTCGGACTGATGGCCCTGCATCCGCATATGCTCTAGTTTTAAACAACAGAAAGATTAAAAGCAAGAGAAAAACGGTAGGGAATTCTTATTACAAATATAGTTGCACTAGTCAAGTCAGGTTCATTGTATCGCCCTTTATCACAAGGAGCCTCAAAGGGCTGCACTAAACAGGTATAATAGTCCCCCTGGTTATGGCATCTCCACCTAACATTTTCACTTTACAGTGTGAAATGAGATCTTTTTTGCCCCCTCTTTTTGGCATTTTTTTCGACGTAGCAAAATAATTATCTAGCGTGCCCAAAAAGGATAATAATTAAACTTTGTACGTATGTAGTTGCGTCTATTAATATAAAATGCTGGTCTGCTTTTGGTTTGCGTCTAGGCATCATAAAAAATCTGATGATATTGGCTGAACTAGCGACTTTCTCTCACTTTCAGTTCGGAATCTTGTGTGTTTACGATATACATATACCATGTTGTATTTTGCAGTGGCACCAAAAGCAAGAAGCAAAAACATGATGAGCATTGAACCAAAGCTTGAAATTGTCCAAAGATTCAAAAAAGGCACACTACCTTCGCTAAGTTGCAGGGCCGCAACCAATCGACGATTGAATTACTAAAAATAAAGAAGTGATTAAAGCATTGAAACATTCTAGGGGCATGGCAGTCTTCACAAAAGGAAGTATGAAAATCGGTTTACTTTGAAAAGTATTGTATGTTACTTGATAATGAACATGTATATCACTAGTACTTACTATATACTATTTGGTTATTTTAATATTTTCATCTGGGTTTTGGAATGCATTAGCAGATTGCCATAGGTTTCGATCCTCCGGTATACGGCAATTTCGCTTTTCAATCCCCACCTCAAAAGGCATTCGTGTCTTACCCCAAAGGTCTTCTGTATATGAAGAATTACGTGAATTCCAAAAAAGGAAGTGGTAAATTGTCCTTTTAAAACATTGTTTACCACAACCAAACCACACACCATCACTTTTCTATCACAATTGAAAAATGACAAAATAACGGTGAACTGACACAGTCTGGGGTACGCTGAATAATAATGGGGCTTAATGAGATACAAACAGCACAGTGGCTCGGGTGAAAGCCTGGAAACACCTCATGGTGTCATCCATCATGCTGGCCCCTGCAACCGCGTTATTGTACACTTCGGGGATCTTGTGTCAGCATTCCAATACCCTTTTTACCGTTTTGTCTTTAACAAACAACTGCCTTCTTAGCAATAAAAACAGCGTGTGCATGGGGACTAATCGGTAGAAAAGAAGATGATTTGCCGTTTAATTTACTGTGGCGTTGTGCTATACACCTAAGAATATAAACTTATGAGTGTGCAATTTAGGAAGGGGGGACTCAGCCAAGAAATATGTGGAATTAGAGCAAAAAAAATATCTTTGAAGAATTAGAGATGCGCGAAAATAAACATTTTGGTGACAAACTGACTAAATGTCACACACAAAGTTTACAAATTAACTACAGCGTAATTGTAGTAAATAAGATTTGTAGTGCTAGCATGCAAACATTAGCCAAAGACTGACCGGTGCCTAGCAAAAATATGCAAGCAGAGGGAAACAAAACTTTGAGTAAATCTCTTGTAGATTAAAACTTGGAACATTGGCCGGTGTACCAGCCAGCTTCACATGGCTTACCTCACCTTAGACGTAAGGTCATCACCATAGTTCTTTTGGAAGATTTTTTACGTTTTTATTTTTTTCTAATGGCAAAAACCAAAAATACACTTGTTGTCATTTTTACCAGAAAGAATTTTGGCGCCCAAATTTCGGGGCATGTGTATTAAAAAATACGAGCAAAATCAGTTTGATCATGACACTTGTGCTAAAAAAAAAAATTAATCTTTCACAGTCTCGCTGCTACACGGATTTACAACATGCATTACGTTATATATTCTGATTGGCTCAACAGTCTCTAAGAGAGTAAGAATGAAAAAAATGATTACAGGCAAAGGGTACCATATTTCCATTAGTTAAACAGATTATCTGACCTTTAAAAAGGGTTTGATATTTGGTTTTAATGAATAATAGAATATTTATTTGAATACTTAATTCTACTACACAAAGGTCCCCAACGTAACATCTGAGATAAACGAGGGGTCACTGTATATTAAAAGGCCAAAGGAAATAACAAGAAATGAAACTGGCACAGCATTCTGTCCCCTAACATTTCCTAATGATATTGAAATGTTTTATCCATCTATCCATTTATTTTGTGATATAACCTTGATGTGAGGTAACAAAATTCAGTATGAGCATTTTCATACACACAACTTGGGCCAGTCTACACACACTACCTAGTAAAGGATACCCATTTATCTGAATATTCGTTTTTTATATTACTTTTTTCTTTTATTGCATGTTCATTCTGGAATGTCACATTAAATTGATCTGTGAACAATGTACACTACGTTGTAATCAACGACAACAAAGATAGTTCTAATCTACTTTATTAATACCTTTTCCAGAGCAATCCAGCACTTGCAGACACACCAGTTACCCCGACCAGAGCTGCCAACATCAGCCTCCTTTGAGAAGATCCTCTCACTGCCCCACTGTGGTATCGCCGAGACAGTTGCGAAACGCCAACCATCGCGGCGGACAGCGCCCGCAGGCGGAACATTCTGCAGAAAAGAAGCATGTGAAAATCAATTGGCACCAACTCTTACTTCGCTTTGCTTTGTTGGGGTATGGAGCTTTTCATTGAAATTGTATGATTCTGTGCTTCAGGAAGGAAATGTATCAATTGAAGTTAAAAAAATACAGTATTATCTTGATTTTCAAGGTTAATCCATTTTCACTCATACGGGATTCTTTTCTGCTGGAAAGCACATTCGGACTTGTAGTGCATTCTCAACCTCCACGGCGAAAGTACTGCAATCCATATATAGAGGATGTAACAGTTGTATCCATCCATATTTAGTGTAAGTCTATGCTTGTGTCAAACCACATACAAGCACATCTTGCAAACAGACGTGATGCAGCAATGAAGTCTACTTTAGGAGCAAGAGCAATCAAGCACGGTACTTAGTTAATTTAAATGTTTGAGATGACTGAAATTGTATTTTAATTAATGTCAAAAGTTAAATGGAGAAACGTCTACTTTCGTGATGACATCACTTGTGCTTTCCCCTGAGTGGATCGTTTACAAACTACATGCATAAGAGGTTGTTCGATTGTCACTAATCATCGTTCTGATTTCTTCAATCAGCGCCAACCAAACAGAAGGCAGATCTCTAATTGGTTTGAGTGTTCAGGTGAAATTTCGCTATGAATGCAAAAATCTGAACTAATGAATACATTTAAAAAATCTGCGATGCACTAAGGATGCGAAAGTCAAACCGTAATATAGACATGAAATGAAATGAAATGATCTGCATTTATATAGCGCTTTTCAAGTCAATGACTTCCCAAAGCGCTTTACATTGTGCTTCACATTTCCCAATAGCGGCCGTGATCTGTGCAGCCATGTAAGGCGCTAACCTGCTTATTGGGGGTATTGGGGTTTCAGTATCTTACCCAAGGACACTTCGGCATGTAACACGGACAAGCCGGGATTCGAACTGGGATCCCTTAATCCTAAAACGATCGCTCTACCTCCTGAGCTACAGCCGCCCCAAACAGGGTACACTGCACAATTTTAAAAGTGAATTCCAACCTCGAGCAACTTTAACTGAAAAAAGTGTTTACCTATTGCAGTTCAGTGGTAACTTTCACAGCAACAATTATCAAATGAAATGTCCTTGAATTAATTATTGCCAGAAGATGAAGCATTTGATGATCCCCTGTGGGAGGTTTCATGAATAAAGCACAGGATTGTACTCAAATGAAGCATCACGAGAACTGACAAGTGTCGATGTCCTGTTGGTAGTTACTGTCAAACTAAAGATGTGAACTAAATAGAGCTCCCCAAAAATATACAAACACAACATTTGGATACTAAGAGCTAAGAATTTCAAACAAAACACATGAAAAATAATGTTCGCCTTTAGGGATTTTGATTTATTAATGCTTAGGAAAGAGATCTTTGCTGTATCCGTTCATAGTCTAAGAATATGAACTGACAAAACGACACAAATAAGCAGACAGGTCAAGCATGAATAATAGACAAAAGTTAGAGGCAAAATAAATGATATATTTTCCTTCAATAGATCTTTCTCCAGCAGCCAAATTTGACACGAGTCAACTGAACAGGAAAGTGTTTAATCTGCTGTCTTACAGGCTGCAAAACATTTTGCAAACTTTGCTTCGTGTTAAATTTTCAGTTTTTTTCCTAGTAAAGGCAAAAATACTTTGCAAGTCTAAGCCCAGTAAAAGCACATAAGCCTCTCGTCACACCTTGTTAAGCTCACCCAGGCAAGCATGAGCAGGTTTGTGGCTCGTCTTTAAGCAATGCTAAATATTTATATATATTTTAAAATATTTTCAAACGCTATGTCATTAAACTTACGAGCCCAAAATGACCTGCATTTTCAAGCCATAAATAAAAATAGACGTAAGTATAGGTGAACGGTTTCAATTGTTGTTAGTAATCTTAAATATTACTTGTGTACATATGAAACCGAAGAACCTAAGCTGTATATTTACATTAAGCATCAACTTTAGAGTTGATTCTTTGCCTGGATTTGGATATACCAATCTTAACTCACTCGCGTCTTCTGCCACAGAACAGAAAAAAAGCAGCTGCGTATTCATTCATCCATTCCTGCAGTCAACTCCTGATTCAACATTGTATCATTTCCAGCTGGCACAGCACTAAAATGCTTTGTCTCATAGAAACTAATTTAATTAAACAAAACCAAGAAACTGATAAAACTGAAAAATATGGGGATGGCTGCACTGACACAAAAGCTCCTAACACAAGTTTTCTACACATGACTATTCAATTATGCGATTGCACTGAAGGAGCCAGGTCGTGCACAAACTCTATTCCCAAGTGAAAGTCAGTTTCGCGTGCCTTGCCTCACCTTAGACGAAGCATTGTCCTCTTTGGAAGTGTAAAGTTTAAACTTTAGTAAACACTCAAAAAAAGGACACAAGATACAAACTGATTTTGAACTTGGAAGGGGGACAGGGAGAGAAACCCTCTATTATTACAAAGCAGGACAGCCATATCAATGGTCTCGTTTGCCCGCGTCCCTGCGTCCTAGACACATCATTTTTGCTGGGGACGCGTAGTGTCAAATCAACGTGCGTCCCCGGGACGCAACTTTTTTGACACAAAATTGTCATTATTACCCAATTACTTTTTTTTTAAACAAAAATTTACCGCACTCCAAACTTTTCGGCAGGCAGATACGCCATTGTTGTTTTGGTCTCGCGGTTCGAGTTTTCGTCTGCACGCCGATCTCGGCAAACAAGATCTCGTTGCTTAGAGATTACGTAATTGTTGTGGTGGTTGTCGTTGAGTGAAAGATAAGTATGCTTCCGAAAAAACAGTTAGTATTAGGTGCAAATCAACACAAAATTGGTAATTTTTTCAGTGTCAGTAATAAGTCGAAACATAATGCAGAAAGTGATAACAACGGCAATAATTCCGGCACGAAAAAAGGATAAATTCTTCAGAAGATCGCGAAGGCAAGAAAAACACGTGTGTTGAAGCGAACGATTCGACGAAAGAAAATAAAAAAATACTCCTAGCAAGAAAAGGACTTTTCTGCCAAAATGAACTAAATTATATTCCTGGTTACGCTATGAGGAGGATGATAATGGAGGCTACATGTTCTGTGATGCGTGTACCCAGCGTGACGAAAAAAATGGATTGCATAAATCATTTCGCAATGCGAACTTTCAGAAAAGCACATTAGATCGCCACAACGACAATAAAAACCACAAATTAGCTATGGAAATTCCGTTGCTGCAGGAAGAGAGAGGCAAGTATGAACAGATACGACATCCAAAAGAAAGACTTGGCCATGCTTTCACTGCTAAAAATAGCTAAGTGGATGGCAGTATTTTCAGTATTTTGTATATGTACAATATTGTGAACTGAAAAATCTGAAGTGATAACTGCTTTGTATTACCAATTAACTGTGATGATTAAAACTGAATGAAAATATAGATTAATATTTCAGCAATATTATTTTGTTGAATGTACAATATTGGGAACTGAAAAATCTGAAGTGATAACTGCTTTGTATTACCAATTAACTGATGATTACAACTGAATGAAAATATAGATTTATATAATTATTTCAGCAATATTATTTTGTATAATTCACAATATTGTTGTGAACTGAAAAATTTTGAAGTGATAACTGATATGTATTACCAATAAACTGTGATGATTAAAACGGAATGAATATATAGATTTATATAATATATATGTTGCCGATTTACCATTTCAACCTCGATAACACTAAATTTTGGGGACCCATAGATCTCTGTTGGGACCCATAGTTTTTGAGCATGCGAGTCCCAGGACCAATCACTTTTCAGAGGTAAAATGAACACTGCCATATCGGGTGTGGATATCAAAGAACAGCAAGATGATTGGCCGATGGTGATAATGATGTAATCGTCAAAAGAACCAACAATAGTGCACAACAATAGTCAAAATAAGGAATTGCCATTCCCTTTTGCATGTGTCCAATATTAAAAACAGAATAAACGTATCAGGAAGCCTTTTTTATTTTTTATTTTTCTTTGTGCTGAAACTGAAAATGAACTTTTGGTCATTTTGGGTGGAAAAACATATTTAACACTGAAAATTTGGTCCATCCCTATTAAAAATAGTAGCAAAATTATTTTGAATAAGGACACCAGCTGCCACGGCGTAAAACAGCTTGGTCTCCTACAAACTCAAATTTAACAACCAATATACTCCCCTGTCCATTACTACACAAAACATTGGATTGCTGCACCGCCACAAAACGGTCCAAATACAATTTTTTACACCCCAACTGGTCACTTCATCCTATTGCTCTGGCATACTATATGTGAAACCTTTTCTCACAAACCTTTAAAACACTCTTTGATGTTGAGAATATTGGTGCTTTTCAAAATAAACTGCTTCAGTTCACTGATTTTCTAAAACGCTTATCTTCACTAGCTTGGACAAAAGAGTCAGTGATAAATGACAGCAACAAGCATGACTATTACATGTATTGTTTTGCTAAAAACATCCTTGGCACAACCCTAAACAAGAATGTGATCAGAATGCTTGACAATATCAAAATCACCTGATGCATCACAAATGAGCCAAATAGTATTTTGTACAAGTTAAAAAGTACAGTTTTTATTGTGAAATCCCAAATTGTATGACATTTCTTCCACTGTGTAACTGATGATAGACACAAAGACATATAAATATAATATAAACATCCACAAGAAGATGACACAAATCAAATGTGGGAAGTTAATAGTGCAAGGATGCACATAACTAATTGTTTCATTTAATGATTTGCCAATTTAGAGGTGGTTCAAAATCCTGGGAAAGGATCAGCTGTTGCAAGATGTTTAGAAAGTTAGAAAAACAAAACAAAAACAAGCAAAAAAAGAAGATATGAGTGAAATGATGATGTTTTAGATGCAAGGTTGCAATTAATTTAAAATCAATAACTTTATACTAAAATTGAAATGAAAACGGAAATAAAATCTTGGTCACTTCTCAACTGTCTTAAAACTTTTCATTTTTAATGAATATATAATAAGCAGGTAAGCGCCTTGCATGGCTGACTCCCTATTGGTGTGTGAGAGTGTGTGTGAATGGGTAAGAGTGAAGCACATTGTAAAGCGCTTTGGGAGGTCTTCGTTGACTTGAAAAGCGCTATATAAATGCAGACCATTTACCATTTTGCTGTTTTAAGACATAACTCCAACATCCCCTCTTAAATATAAAAATATCATGTACCATTACGCTATTAACTAAGACAAAATAAAATGATAAATGGCTTATCGTATTTCAGATGGCATTTAAAGAATTCAGAACGAATGAGTTTTGCCAAACGACTAAAATAAGAATATTGCACAGCCAATATAATATCATGCGTAGTAATTGCACAGCATCATTTCATGTTACAACTTTTTAAGCGTCAAACCCAGCGTGTTTGCGATACCAAATCAGATGAGTTATTCCCAATAAAGTAGGCATTTAGTAATAACAATACAAAGCTCTTTTCAATCGTAGGAACCTTGCCTCGAATGGATCACAATATTATGCGAAAATATGACAGCTAGCGATAGCAAGCTAACCATCACGTAATAAAACAAGTCGTTTCACTCTTTTCGATGAAATTAAAAACTCAAGTAAGCAAGACGAGACGGTACTCACGCGAATAACAGCGAAAAACGCTCAGGCTGGAATAAAAACGTCCTCCGTGTTTCAGAGCGTATATTTAAACCAGACTGCCTTAAAAAAAATTGATGCAGAGCCCAGAGCAAAAGCACACTTCCGAGTTCTAAGATGACGTCAGCTAGGAGGCGCGGTTTCATCCAAAAGAGACTACAGTACTGTATAAAACTAGTTTTTTTGCATACATTTGAAATGATATGTTGGCATTATTTTGCACAAGTGGCAAAATAAATAATTGCACTCTCTGTCCAGATACAAATGAGGATTCTGTGTCTGAGAAAATACACTTTAAAATACCTAATGTAAGTTAGACGGTCGATTGGTCAAAATAAAGAGATGAACGGTTTGTTTGAAGTTTTTACTACAGAATATCCCGGGCTCAAAGGAACTACAAAACAATGACTGTAGTAATTCACAATGTAAAAAACTAAGTTGGCCTACCATCGCTCTGTTAGATTATTAAAATAGGTCACTGAGCATGTTGTCACCATAACAATAGTTTTCTAGATATATTATGTTTATTATTTAATCATCACAGCATTTCTACAAGAATAAAAGTACTGATTTAATTGTTATAAATGCACTTATGTCCATCCACATATTTGACTTAAGTATTTCCCTGCTGTATCCTTTCATATCAGTACTTCCCCAGCAATGGTTTTCTGCCCATATCTTATCATACAACCTTCAAAATATAGCGGAGCCCAGTTTTAACAAAGGCCTCTTGCATGAGATCTGAGGGGTTTTTTTTGCCTGTTGAAGTTTCATGTTCCAATTTTGCAAATCCACACCACTTTCCTATAAAAACTGTGGTAAACAATTTTCGATCCCCTTTTGACTGTGAGAACTGTCTCCAGACCAGCCCAGCCCAGGGTACTGTGTTTTATCTTTATTTTGAAACTTTGTAATAAATGTCTTCAACTGCGTTGCTTCTCTCCAGATCTATTTTTCAAAGTCAGAATACTCTGTCTTTCAGAAGGACCGGAACAGAACAGGAAACCCCAGAGCGTTCGTTACATTCTTTATCTAGGGAAGCGTACAGGGCTAGCGGGAGACGCGATGGCTGTCGGACGTCAGCAGCGGAGCCGGGAAGAAAGCTTCGGAACACGTAGCCAAATGGAGTGCGGAAGTCTAGCAGGTTTACCGGGACTGGAGAGAAGATCGTAGCGTGGAGGCAGGCAGAATCAGGAAAACAGATCAAGATGGAACAGGTAACCAGGAGAGTCATACAGGGTACAAACGTAATCCTCAGACGAAGATGTCTAGGCGTAGCGTGCTTAAGAAGGGAAAATTAGCCAATCAGAGGGCGTCCACGTGATTGCTCCAGGTGACTCGAGTTAATAATCACGACACTGTCTGGTCCCGGAAAAGAACGCACCGAGACATCGGAATATCCTTTCGCTTTAAGTTTTTATACAAAAAGTCCATAAACTCATCATAAATGTATTATGCATTTGTTACAAAGCTACTGGACTGTCTCAGAAAATTAGAATATTGTGATAAAGTTCTTTATTTTCTGTAATGCAATTAAAAAAACAAAAATGTCATACATTCTGGATTCATTACACATCAACTGAACTATTTCAAGCCTTTTATTATTTTAATATTGCTGAATTTGGCTTACAGCTTAAGAAAACTCAAAAATCCTATCTCAAAATATTAGAATATCATGAAAAAGTATACAAGTGGGCTATTCAACTAATCACCTGAATCATCTAATTAACTCGAAACACCTTGCGAGGGTTTCCTGAGCCTTAAAAACACTCAGCTTGGTTCAGTAAACTAAATCACTGCTGATCTGACTGCTGTCCAGAGGACCATCATTGATACCCTCCATCAGGAGGGTAAGACACAAAAAGAAATTTCTCAAAGAGCAGGCTGTTCACAGAGTGCAGTTTCAAAGCATATCCACAAAAAGTCTGTTGGAAGGGAAAAATGTGGCCGGAAACGCTGCACAACCAAGAGAGATGACCGCAGCCTTAACAAAATTGTGAAGAAGAGCCGCTTCCAGAATTTGAGGGAGCTTCAAAGACAGTGGGCTGAAGCTGGAGTCCAGGTATCAAAAGCCACAGTTCACAGACGTGTCCGGGAAATGGGCTACAATAGCCATATTCCCATGGTCAAGCCACTTCTGAACTCAAGACAACGGAAGAAGCGTCTGACTTGGGCTATGGAGAAGAAGCACTGGACAGTTGCAGAGTGGTCCAAAGTCTTCTTTTCAGACGAAAGCAAGTTTTGCATTTCATTTGGAAGTCAAGGCGCCAGAGTCTGGAGAAAGGCTGGAGAAGAGCAAAATCCAAGTTGCTTGAAATCCAGTGTGAAGTTCCCACAGTCAGCAATGGTTTGGGGAGCCATGTCAGCTGCTGGTGTTGGTCCACTGTGTTTCATCAAGTCCAGAGTAAATGCAACTGTGCACCAAGAGATTTTAGAGCACTACATGCTTCCATCTGCTGAAAAGCTCTATGGAGATGAGTATTTCATTTTCCAGCATGATCTAGCACCTGCTCACAGTGCCAAAACCACCAGTAACTGGTGCACTGACCATGGCATCACTGTCCTTGATTGGCCTGCTAATTCCCCTGACCTGAACCCCATCGAGAATTTGTGGGGTATAGTTAAGAAGAAGATGAAAGACACCGGACCTACAAATGCAAATGAGCTGAAGGCCGCTATCGAAGCATCCTGGGCATCAATAACTTCTCAGCAATGCCACAGGCTGATTGCCTCCATGCCCCGCCGGATTGATGCAGTAATCCGTGCAAAAGGATTCCCAACCAAGTACTGAGTGCATCAATGGACATTTTCAAATGTTTGATTTAGTTTTGCTGTTATAAAATTATTTTTTTTTACTTGGTCTGAGGAAGTATTCTAATATTTTGAGATAGGATTTTTGAGTTTTTTTCAGCTGTAAGCCAAAATCAGCAATATTCAAATAATAAAATGCTTGAAATAGTTCAGTTGATGTGTAATGAATCCAGAATGTATGACATTTTTGTTTTTTTAATTGCATTACAGAAAATAAAGAACTTTATCACAATATTCTAATTTTCTGAGACAGTCCAGTAAACATTAAGCACATAAAGGGATCCCACAGTTAAATAGAGCACTGTCCTATTTAAGATAGTCTTGTCATCCTCGGGGGAGTCTAGCTCAAGGCGCTCAACCTTTGCCTGAGGGGATCAATTGTATTTTGTTGACAGATAAGAGTTGGAGTTTGCTTGATGTGATAGATTTAAAGAAATATGTTCGTAGACCTAACAATGGCGCCCAAGGTCACTTCTGGCTACAACATAAAACACAACTGAAATTACATAACTAAGACTAAATGTGTTAAGAGATTACGAATAAAGAAAGTATACAATCATGACTGAATAGGGGCACTAAATTTTTCAATGTTACAATAGTAACATTTGAAGTACAGCACAACAATTTTTATTGTCACATATATAGACTGATTCAAAATGTTAGAAGTGACAAGATTGGATAGATTGAGAAATTAAAATTGTTAGAGAAAGAACTGGAGTAGCAGCAAAACTGAGCAATCTTGTTGAGGAGACAGTACCCGGTTGGTTTGGACACATGGAGAGAATGTATAAGGAGAAAATGTTTACTTCTACAGAGCAGAAGTAAATGGCAGGAGACCAAGAGGAAGGCCGCGATTGACTTGGATGGATTGTGTTATGAGTGCACTGCAGGAAAGAGGTCTAAATGTAGTGGAAGCTAGAGCTCTTGTTGGTGAGAGGTGTTGTGAAAATATAGTGGGATGTATAGACGTGTTCTAAGGGATGGGCAGGGCACCTGTATGATACAACAGGGGTAAACCAGAGAAAGCTGTCGGGCCCTGCTGTTGAACAGAAGAGTGTGTTGTGTCACCCTAACCTGAGTGACCTGGTGACTTTCTTGTGTCCCGTTTCATCTGGAGGGACGAAAGCATAACCAACTTGGGTGCCGAGGTGCTTAACTGATTTGGGTATTTGGCTATGGTCAAATTTGTTGTGTTTTTTGCTATTTTTTCCCTTTTTTCTTTTCTCTGTTTTTATGAATGTGTTTGTCTTGCTGTTGGTCAATCCTCTCAAGGGATATGACCAGGGTAGATAGATAGATAGATAGATAGATAGATAGATAGATAGATAGATAGATAGATAGATAGATAGATAGATAGATAGATAGATAGATAGATAGATAGATAGATAGATAGATAGATAGATAGATAGATAGATAGATAGATAGATAGATAGATAGATAGATAGATAGATAGATAGATAGATAGATAGATAGATAGATAGATAGATGGATTTATCTCTAAGTTCTCAGTAAGTTTGACTAAAAGTAGCTGAGTAAATTACAGCCTATAACCTCTTTCATCATTAAAAGAACAAATTTGCACCATTAATCCATCCAACAGAAACCTCAAGCTCTATTAACCATAACCTTCTTAATTATACAAGAAGGAAATGGACCATCTATCACAGTCTAACAGATTATTACTAAAACAGAACCAATCCCCCACCCTTCCAAAAATTCTAAATGGTCGGCCAGGCACATTTGCAAATTATAGCGAGCCTTCAGGCAAAATTCAATTTGGTTAAGGTTAAAGCTTTTTATTTCTGACTGTTTTCTAAATTTAGAAGACATTTTTAAATAATCAGGTTATTTCTAAGAATTAAATCAACCTACTGGTATTTAAAATGTTAGGATCCGACACGTTGCCTTCAGCCAGAGAGCCCCAACCCAGGGGTAGATGGCGGAACTGCGCACAGCTGCGTCCAGTCTCCATATCCCAGTTTTTCATTATCCCTGGTCTTTATATTGATCATCATTGCTATGTCAGGTTTGTTTTTGCTACACGTTTCGGTTTTGGAGCTTTTTTTGTTGTTTTATGCCTAATTGATTCATTTTGTTTGTCTATTACTTTGTTCTTTGTTATCAAATGTGATCAAAGCTCCCTGGATTGGAGTCCACTCGCAAAACAAAAATAATAATAATAATAATTTCCTTGTATTGTCATTCTGTGTAACAATGTACACAGAACGAAATGTCGATTGCACCTGACCCGTTGTAGCGAGCCGATGCAGCCGCAGCCAACAGAGGGCGCCGCCGACCACTTTTTAAGTCTTAGGAATGACTCGGCCGGGGCGCGAACCACCGACCTCCCAGTCTCAAAGCAGGCGCCTTACCATCTAGGCTACTGAGCTGGTAAGCTAAAGACAGTTTAATGGATGTCTTTTTCACATGTTTTTCTTAGTGAAGATTTTCCTTTTGGTTGACATTGCACGAAAAGGAGTGTTTTTGTGAGGTCAAAACCTAAATTGAATAAATTATTCAATAATCCCGTGTTCCCTTTTAGGTCACTGTTAACTGACACCCTTTTGAGGGTGGTAACAAGTTCATAAAAAGAACAAAAGAACAAAAAATGAGGGGAGCCGAGGAATTCAGATTCCTAGATTAACTATAAACTTTTAAACAGGTCAGTTCAACACACGAAATGACATGAAGGTTATCACATTCTGTTTCATTTTATCCATCTTACAGCAAGCTTCAATTTCTTTGAAAAAAAAAATCCAGGAACAGAAATCCTCCATTTATTGTGCGGAACTGGATCATCACATTTTGTCCTACTTCCTTCTTGCGGTTTATTGGGATTTATCGATAAAACATACATTACAGCAGTGAAAATGGAGCCAGGCTTCTTTCTATTGCAGGTTTGTGATCTATACAGATAATAAGATTTGATGCACTTTTGATATAATAATCCATGAAAAAAGATGCCAGAGCTTGGGCTTTTGTGGTTATGAGTAACTTATTCATACAGTTAGACAAAAATTCTACTGATAGATGGACACATATGTAGAAAGACAAGGAAAAAATATGTTTAATCACAAAACCCAGGTATAAAGTCACAAAAAAAACAAAAACGATCAAACAAGAAACAAAGCTGTGATTACTATGACTATGGGTTATGCTATCATAGCAGTCAAAAGCTAGGGATAATGAAAGAAAGTGTCATGATGTCTGATTACATTCACCTGTGCCCGCTCGTTTGGATTGGTTCCCTGTCCTACTTAAGTTCAGTCCTTTCACTCGCCTGTTGTCAGTCCGTCAGCGAACCTCTGTTTTCACAAGGCAAGCATTTTTTGACTCTGACTCCCGTCGGTCCCGTTTTTGACCCGTTTTCCACCCGTCCGTTCGTGATTTCCCCGTTTGTCTCCTGCTACGACCCGTTTTTTGACCCCGACCACATTTTGATCTCCCATCCTGGCTAACGCCCCGTTTTTTTGACCCCGATCATGTTCTGATCTCCACTTCCGCATTCGGAACACGTTCCGATTCTATGAGCGGCTTGCTTCCCGCGTCCAGCAAGCACCGGATCTCGGGCGCTGCCTTTCCTCTATATCTCAATAAACTTGTGATTAACGTGCACATTTGGGTCCTACTTCCGTTCTGGTCGTGACAGAAAGTAGATAGATAGATAGATAGATAGATAGATAGATAGATAGATAGATAGATAGATAGATAGATAGATAGATAGATAGATAGATAGATAGATAGATAGATAGATAGATAGATAGATAGATAGATAGATAGATAGATAGATAGATAGATAGATAGATAGATACTTTATTCATCCCGTAGGGAAATTCACAAGTATGAAGAGAAAGGAAGCTGGAATGTGCAGTTCCACCTCCCACCCCCAGTTGGCGCCCTATCGGGGATGGTGGCTTGCCAGATCCTGGCATCTACTGCCATATTTCCGGTATCAAATTGTGTGATAATTTTCGTATTGTAATAGATCAACTTGTTATGTGGCCTGAAAAGGACATGGTATGTTATTTAGCCCTTCAAGGTGGTATATAAAACACCATTCTAAATAACAATGAAAAATTCACGAGCTATCATATAAACAAGCTATTTATAGAATTAAAGTAAAGAAATTATAATTTATTTTTCTTAACATGAGCCAGACCTAAGGGTAAGTCACATTATTGTCAACCATGTTGCTTCTATGGTTACCCAAAAGCTTTAAAAAGGCTGGGCAAAAAATGAGAAGTAAATTGGAATGTTTTGGTCCCTTTGAGTGTCTGTAGTATGTATTCTGTATTGTGCTTTTCAACAATTATACAGCAACATGTAGTGATCAAATCCTGGAACATAATCATAAGAAATTCACAATATTGATATTTGATGTAATAAAATATAATAAGTAAAATGTAAAATGTGCCTGTTATTATTCTCCAGGCCAGAGGTGGGAGTCATGAGTAAAAAATCTGTAGATCAAATTGTGATTACATCAAATATATCAAACAAAATAATTTATTCGGTTCTATGAGCTTATATCTATGGAAATGTTTGATTAAACGAGTGGTTGGCTTTCCATTCTGGTTGATTGCTTTCGACCGAGGCTTATCCAAGTAATTCCACCTCTTTATTCCACTACTATAACGTTGTAATTATAAAAACCTTCAATCAAGGTGACTCTTTAACCTGATTGGTCAAAGGAACAATTCCGTTCTTGATAAAGATCATTACACCGGACACACATTACCGTTTCTAAAGGTCTTTGATAGATAAGATTGAAAGGGTATAGCAGTAGGCAGAATATGCAATCTGATCTATAATAAAATTGAAATAAAATAATCTTGATGTGTTAAATCTTCTTTTATAAAGAAGGTGACTGGTCCTTTTTTATCTTGAGAGCTGCATGCTTAATCTTTCAACAGTGCGAACTGGGCAGCAATAGCTTGTTTATCTGTAAGACCTCGGGTTTTCAAACCAAACCACCATTGATAGTATCCTGCTAAAAACAAAATAGAAGGTTTATTAATTTTTGTATTTTTTATTTTAAAGTTGCCAATCTGCTTCCTATACCATTGAAGAACCCTTTAGTGTAGAAACACACCCTGCCCATTCCGGTTCAAAAGGCGTATTACTGTTTGCACGGTCCTTTTTTGTCCTTTCCTCGCATGCTAGGGTGTGTAACAAGCTTATCTGAGTGTCGTGTGAAAGAAAATACACTTCGATGGGTCAACTAAACATCCTTGCTGGAATATAATCCCCGTTTTAATTCCAATTGTAACAGCTGTGTGCACCTGCGACGGCTTTTAGCCGGGTCGCCCTGTCATATAAACACTACAATGAAACCTGATCCGCAGAATGTCTCTGTGCACCGATGAAAGATGGTTTATCTATAAAGACACACACTGAAAGGACACTCCAGTTTCACTGGGCACCTTGCCATGCTTTGGGCACAAGACTTTTTGTGGGCATGTAGACAAAAATCATACACTTTGTTTATACAGTTTGCATTTGTCATTGAAAATAACGCATGATATGCAGTGGTAACACGGGTAGAGTCAAGTTTGGAAATTGTCAGGTTCCAGTGGGGGCTGAAAAGCCCATTCCATAAAAATAGACACAAAATAAGATTTTAGAAAATGTTTTATTTGGAGAAAACGATTTGGTATTGAGTAGTGCACGGAAACAGAACAACAAAGTTTACTAGGATTTCCAGAGTTCACATACTTACTTGTGGATAAAACAACTAGTTCCTACACCAACAAGATCATTTAGAAACATGAAAGGAAAAACTGTCATGATCCTGTCTGTTGCCCTCTGATTACCCTCATCTGCACTCACCCTTTCAGCCCCAGCTGCCACTTGTGTCCTAATTATCCCTCTCCCTATCTAAGTGCTTCCTCTCTGGTCACTTTTTTACAGTCCGTCAGCGTACTTCAGTTCATGCAAGGCAAGCACTTTTGATTCTGGCTCCTAGTTTGATGCCCACCTGTTCCTGCATCCCGCGACCTGCCTGCCCACCTCGTCTTTCTGCCTGATTGCTTCCCGATTATCTCCGGTTCCCTAAATTGCTTTGATCACCGACCACGCTTCGTTCTCCTGTCCCGGCTACCCGACTTGCTCCAATCCACGATCCCTCTCTGCTCTCCGGCCCTGGCTGTCCGCCTCGCCACCTGTTACAGGCCGCAGGGGCTTCCTATTCCACCTGCCCAGCGAGCACCAGAAAGCTGTTTTTTCCTCTCTCCCTGATTCCCCCCGATCCCTTGATAAAGTGGTATGTGAAACGGTACGCATTTGGGTCCTCTGTTTGACGTGGTATGTTTGAACTCTAACTGAGCAAAACATGAAAGGAGCAACTGAACAAAACACAAAAGGATGCGGACTCACATATAGAAATACTGCATAATGTTCATACACCAACAAGCTAAAACAAAACAAGGACATGAGAGAAAGACAACAAAGGCGGCACAGTGGTTAGCGCATGTGCGGCACAGTTCTGAGGTCGTGGGAACCTTGCGTGGGTTCAAATCCAGCTCCCGGCCTTACTGTGCGGAGTTTGTATGTTCTCCCCGTGCTTGCGTGGGTTTCCTCCGGGCACACTGGTTTCCTCCCACATTCCAAAGACATGCATTTCAGGTGAATTGGCCGGTCCAAATTGTCCCTAGGTGTAACTGAGCGAATGAGTTGTCTGTCCCCGTGTGCCCTGCGATTGGCTGGCAACAAGTTGAGGGTGTCCCCTGCCCACTGCCTGTTGATTGCTGGGAAGGGCTCCAGCACCCCCGCGACCCTACTGAGGATAAGCGGTGAAGCTAATAAGATGAGATGAATCTGAAAAAAAACATGAAAGCACGAAGACACAGCAAACACACTCACGTCTAGAACAACTCCATACTGTTCCTGCACCCACCAGCTCCAACAGGACAAAAACATGAAAGAAAGACAATGTGGTATGTGTTAAAACTCTAACTAAAACACTAACAGTAACTAACTAACTAAAACAGAAGCAAATGAACAAAACATATAACTTGAGGATCCAGCAAATATATTTATGAATAGAAATACTACATCATGTACCTACACTAACCAGTTATAACAAAACAAAATATGAAATTAGGACACCAAACGATATAATGGAACTCCAACTGAACAACAAAACATGAAGGAAAACACAAGGCCTGATAGTGGTTCTAACGAAACAAAACATAGAAGGACAAGGACCCAGGGACCATATTCATTCTTGGATATAACAACTTCATAACCTTTCAACACCGCACAACCCTACCGAAACAACATGAAAGAAAGATAACGCAGAATAAGTTAACAACACCTACTTACACTGAACAAGAGAGGAAGACAATGCAGAAAATTTTGGGTAACTAATTAACTCTAACTGAACAAAATGTATAAGAAGACGACACATCATATATATACAGACATTGATTTTTTAAAAAAGATCCTTATATACTCTTGAGGACTCTTTGAGACATCATATCTTTAAGACACAACATGACAGGAATTAGTCTTTTGTTAAATCAATTTTATATTTCACTTAGTCAATACAAATAAAAAGCTTGCAGGACACCAACACTAAGTTTTAAATCCATCCATCCATCCATTATCTGCACTGCTTATCCTCAGAAGGGTCGCGGGGGTGCTGGAGCCCATCCCAGCTGTATCCGGGCAGTGGGCAGGGGACACCCTGGACTGGTTGCCAGCCAGTCGCAGGGCACACAGAGACATACAATCCGTTCACAACCCTGAACAATTTGGACCGGCCAATTAACCTGACATGCATGTTTTGGGACTGTGGGAGGAAACCGGAGTGCCGGGAGGAAACCCACGCAAGCACGGGGAGAACATGCAAAATCCACACAGGAGGTTCAATCTCATGACCTTAGAACTGTGCCGCACATGCGCTAACCACTGCGCCGCCGTGCTGCCCCCAAGTTTTAAATCTAATGGAAAAAATGCATACCATCTAGTATCTGCTACTACTACTACTACTATGTTGTGCTCATTTCGCAGTGATTTTTCCCGCCTTAGACATTACAGTGTGATCTAGTGGTCAAACATCACACATTGTACCTTTGAGGTCGAATGGTTTCAAAAAAGATGCAAGTAGAGTTCTCCTGTAAATGTGTCACAAAGTACTGCTGCCCCCAAGTTTTAAATCTAATAGAAAAAATGCATACCATCTAGTATCACTACATCTCATCTCATCTTATTAGCTGCACCGCTTATCCTAAATAGGGTCGCGGGAGTGCTGGAGCCCATTCCAGCAATCATCGGGCAGTGGGCAGGGGACACCCTGAACTGGTTGCCAGCCAATCGCAGGGCACACAGGGACAGACAACTCGCTCGCCCATTCACACCTAGGGACAATTTGAACAGGCCAATCCACCTGAAATGCATGTCTTTGGAATGTGGGAGGAAACCGGAGTGCCCGGAGAAAACCCACGCAAGCACGGGGAGAACATACAAACTCCGCACAGGAAGTCCAGTAGCTGGATTTGAACCCACACAGGAGGTTCCCAAGACCTTAGAACTGTGCCGTACACGCGCTAACCACTGCGCTGCCGTGCTGCCCTCTGGTATCACTAATTTCCTTTAATTATACAAAACGATTCAGGTGGCGTGTCTCATAATCCACATGTAATGAACTATAAAGCACGCAAATATAAATAGAACATCTGTCTCTCAGTCATTCTGGATCTGAGTTAGTCTTTCTGGGGTTTAAACCTTCTGATTTATCCGTGTATGATATTTTTTTTATAATTTTATATTTTATATCTCGCATTTAGGGGTTGTGTGGTAAAATTGCCCTATAGCGGGGGATAGAAATATATGGTTCTCTGTTTTGAACCCCTGGTGTTCCCAGATAAAAAAAAGCAACATAGTATGTGGTATGTGCTACTTATGGGGAATGTACGTGCATTTGATTGAATAACAAATGCTGTACATGTAAAGGAAAAATGACATTATGACTTTGGTTGAGTAGAGTAGCGGGCGGATGCAAGTGATAGCAACAGTGGATTAAAATGAGATTCATTTAAAACCTTCCACTTACAAAGATTGCCATGCATCTAGAACATTTCCTTGCTTGAAGCGTCTTATTTTTAATAATAGTCCCGTTCGTTTGTTGGTCAAGTTCGTATTCCTTAGCGAGGGTAACTATGATGGTAACTATGCGTGTGCCTTCTTGGTAATTGCAGGCTTCGTTTCTATGCTTATCATGTTTTTGCTTCTCCCTTAAATAAACGCAATAGAAAAAAATACAGTATCGCCTACTTGCTAAGGGAATTTAGCCTATGGCGAAGTGATGCAGTGGCATATACTAATAGCAAACAGGCATCTTAAAAACATTAATTGTCGTTTGTAGTGAGATAAACCATGTAAAGTGGTTCTTGAGACTCCTTGTAATTAAGGGCGTCACAAATAAACATGACTTGACTTAAAAGGTATTCATTGTTATCTGTTTTTCTTCCTTTGACTAATAAAGGTATGGCATATCTTGTGGTCAAAGATCAAATTCAACTGCACCAAAGAGTCGGCTAGACATTTATTAACCAAATGGGTCCATTTTCTTTGTTTATTACTTGTATTTACGATCGAGTCTGATTCTGGAGGCAACAAAGTGCTCAGATGACGACGCTTTTTTTAATCTGCTTTCGAAAACAGCACCAGCAGAGCCTGTAAAACGTTTCTCGAATTAATTAAAATTAGAGGTTTAATACCATTCAGCACGTACTTTGTCCAGATTGATCTCACAATGTATAAAAGGCATTCTAGATGATACGATGACATCTGCAATCTTGTATGTACAGCATCCATATTTATAATCTGTTTTTACAGTTCTTCACAGTTTTCAAGTTTTCTATGGCCAATGCACTTAACGTATGTGTTGGTTGGTTGGATCCCATTAACCACTAAGGTGGTAGGGGCACCATTTCCTGTGGTGGAGCTAGTTGAGTATGGCAGCGCAAATGGATGCAGCGGCTCACAGCTCTTCAGCTAATTTTCTATTTAACATCCATTGCAGCCTGGTCATCCTGGAAGGGGGATGACCTCATTTGCTATCCCATCTCAAGGTTTCTTCACTTTCCTCATGCTGAGGTTTTCAAGGTTTTCCTTGCCCTCATGTAGGTTTTAGATCAGGGGATGGTATCACACAGTTTATTATCAGTGCCGCCCTTTGAGACTCCTTGTGACTAAGGGCCAAACAAATAAACGTGACTTGACTTGACTTAGTGTGTACAGCCTGTTGGCTCCCATTCCTCTCCAGGCCAAAATATGTTCCCACTCGGTCTCGAACTGGAGACCTTTTGTGTGTTAGGCGAATGTGCTAACCACTGCACCACGGAAACATAAAGTATGTGTTCAACCCTTTATATATTTTGAGAATTTCGAATAGACCAACACCAGAAAAACTCGATGCATGGCATGGAAAGTCATCAACACAGCCCAGAAAATCATTGGCTTCTCTCTTCCCATTTTAGAGCACATTGCCAGCTCCCGATACTACAGATGACCTGACAATATTATAAAGGACTCTTCTCACCTCGACCACCACCTCCTTGACATACTGCCCTCTAGAAGACGCTACAGATCCCTTAAAACAAGGATTAATACGCTCAGAATATCTTCCCAAGGGTCATCACCACCATAAAAAAAACATACAAGACTGGAAAATTCTGTTGCCAATGTATTGAGAAATCTATTCACAGTTTACAGATCGCTTAACCGCCATGGTCATCAGGCATCAATTGGGCAAGTACAGCCTGGTGGGGCCCGTCCCGTTTTTGGGGTCCTCCCCCTCCCAACGAAACAGATGTTACAGGTGTCTGGTAACCAAAAGCAGGAGAAGCTTTCGGATCTGACTAAGATACAGCACTTTCATCTCCCGGTAGCCGCTGTCTGTGTAAAGCGCCATCCCGCTCATCAGAGATGAGCCAGACATCAGTATTTACAGGGAGCGGCATTTGACAATACTGGTACTAGATCCTAGATCACTGGGTAAAACTATTTTGTTCCGAAATTTTGAGTACAATACACATTGCAACACTAATGACTTTAAAAAAAACAACATTTGTGGTGATAACGTTACGACCTTTGACTTTGTGACATCTAAAAGGCTCCAAGGCTCTTCGTCTGTTAAAAAAAGTGGCGTTTTGTGTTATTGTATCTTTATTAAAATCGTTTGCATTTTAAAATGGAAAACTACTCTTATATTTTGCAAAATGTTGCTACTAATGTCACTATTTTAATGATACAGCTCGGTGGCCTTGGGGTAGGGTGCACGCCCCGAGACTGGGAGGTTTCTGGTTTGAGCCTCGGCCGGGTCATACCTAAGACTGACAACATTGCCAACCATTGCCTCCCTGCTTGGTGCTCGGCATTAGGGGTCGGAATTGTGGGGTTGGGTCACCTAATGGTTCCCAATGAGATGTTACAACACATCAGTTGGGTTGAGCGTGGGGGCTGGGAATCCCCTCATCTGTATCAATCTCCCAGAAAGAGTCAAAAATGTGAAAGTGTTGTTGACTCTAGCCACCTCCCACTAGCGGGATATGGCTCTGGTATAATATATATAAAATCTTATTTTTCTCGTTTAAGTTTTTTATTCCATGTTTATCCTATAGTGCCACGTCTAATCTCGTAAACAATGTTAACTATGTTGACATCAAGGACAATAAAGGCCACTCTAAGTCTATTCCATGTTCAGTCACTGGTAAGGTGCTTTTTCAAATAAACCAACTGGCAGCTCATTTAGTCGTTTGGGGCTATCTGATGCCCACTAGCCCCATTTTGGAGACCCTCTTCATAAAACCTTACAGTTAATTGCTCCTAAAAAGTGAAGCGCACGTCTTGGCAGCATGATGCATTATACTCGGATTGGGTTTCCATGACGGCAGTTTAAAAATGGAACACACAGTGCACCTGTTGTTTTGTCACGAAATGCCTTTGAAACAATGCTTCTCGGTGGACAGCGAGGTTATCGCTTATAGCACTTTCTCTTTTCTACCTTTCAAAATTAGAATGATGGATTCTTTGTTTGGTAGCCAAGTGTTTTTCAAACTGATTTCATGCGTTTTTATTTCAAGACAAAGTTGTGTTTACTTTCCCTTATAAGTTATGAATTGTATTGTCACAGTGCTCTGCCTTGTCTCTGTAAACCTTGTGTTGTGGGGTCAAGAGAGGCTATGGAGCCCTGCCGATAACAACTATAATTGTGCTCCAAAAAAAAAGATCATATAGACTAAATAAAAAAATCAACAAAATATTTTATATAAAAAATGCCAAGCAGCACTCAATGTATTTAAAATGTATTTAAAATATTGAATACATATAAACTCCATGAGGAAATGCAATTCTCCCTTCTTTTACTATGGCATCTTAATCTTAACTACTTCATAAATCCCGATTTGTGTTTGTATGTGACTTACAGACCCCGGAACGCCGAAACTGATTTTCGGGAAAATTTACACAGTTGTACTTTAGGCCTCTGCGAGTGTCTCTATTTAGGTTTCGTGTCAAGGCACCCCTAAAAAATACCAACAAAATCGATAAACATCTGTTTGCATGTGGTCTGGTTTCGTGGTATCTTCAACGCCGTCTGGTGGCCAAATTCAATACTGCAGCTCCCAGACTCCAAGCAGGCAAACCCAATCTTATTTCTTACTTGTTTAATTAAAAAAAAAAAAAAAAAAAAAAAAAATATATATATATATATATATATATATATATATATATATATTTTAAAAAAATGGTTTCAATAATTTTTCGTAATGCCAATAAAACACTAATATTCTAGAAATATTAGAACATCATGAAAAATCATACTAGTAGCGTGAAACCCATAAAGAGCAAAACAGTATTCAAAAAATACAAGGCTTGCACTATTTCAGTTGATATGTAATGAATTCCGTATGTTTGGACAGTATTTTGTATTTGAATTCCATAACAGCGAATAAAAAAACTATCTCAATATTTTAATTTTATGATACAAACCTATTTGGGCATATACACCTTTATTCTTTTCAGTTTTGTATACTTGAGGTACAGGAGCGATTTTAAGTCAGAGCTTTGGAGGTGCTGAGAACCCAGCAGGTTAAACAAATGTTTATTCATTTCACTTAAAGTGATTTAGTTCAGGAGTGTCACTTTCCGAACATTATATTACACTTTGTGGCTAGCAGAAACACTATTACTAATGAAAATAGGCTGATCAGTGTGGCATTTAATTCAATGCAGTTAAAACAAGGACTAATGTGCTTGTAAATGCTTGCATTTTTGTGAGAAGTGCTTGTGAATGCTTGAAACTTTTGCCATGGATCTCAACAAGTCTGCTTAAAAATGACGCCGACACTGCTCTGTGGTGGCTTTGCTTGTGCAATTGCTCTTCTTTTTCCTTCGTGAATAACGGCAGCAGGTGGGGGTTTTGGGGTTTTCAAGGGTTATTGTTCTATCTTCGTTATTCATTATCCATTATCCGTTATCGGTCAGTTCATAATACGCTACAAAGCCTAGGAGCCAGGACACTTACTCTCAGCCAAAAGGCCAAGCTAAGGTCCTAGCCCTAAAGCCTTGCTGCGATCATTGCGAATGCACCGTTCCCGGAGGTACTGCAATACCGGGCTGATGCGTGGAGTGGACAGAGCAAGCTCTTATTCCATCTCCGGATTGCAAAAATCAAAGATCATAAGTCCCTCAAATCATTTGGAACTTTATTAATCAAGCTCAACCCAGATTAGACTGTAGAACCACAGTTGGCATCATTTCCAGAGGTACTGCAATAACGGCAGCAGGTATTTGTTTGTATGGCATTGTCCTTTGAAGCGTCTTAAGGACAAGTGCTTACCAGACTTAAACAAGGCACTATGAAATGTGTATTAGTGCAAGGATAACGTATCAATTATTGACATTTATTATGGGCCATGCAAAAAATGAAGGTAACGTTTCTGAGTGGAAAATTCAAGTTGATCCATGGTAAGCCGACTCGCAATGGCACGAAATTCCGAAAATAAAAGACGAGAACTGCATTGTGGGAAGTAATTCGGTCATTCTGAACTGAATGAAAAGAACAGCATTGTGGGAAGTAAATCTTCCAAATATCACATGTATTGAAAACTGTATTATGCACTACCTTAAAGCTGAGGCTTTAGATCAGATGGTGTCTGCATTTCGCAATAGTCTGTGATCTGTGCAGCCCTTTCAGACTCCGTGTGATTAAGGGCTTCACAAATAAACATGACTTGACTTAAGATCTGTTGCAGATAAAAAAGTCACGGTATTCTGTGGTAAAATAGTTGTTCTAAATCACAGGTGTCAAACAGTCGGCCCGCGGGCCAGAATAGGCCCGCTAAGGGATTGAATCTGGCCCGCGAGACAACACTCAGAGAAGCGCAAGAGAAAAACAAGCTGCAGTTTGAAATATGTCAACTTGATGTTGCCAAAGCCAGGTGCCTCTCACAAAGACACTGTACTTGTATTTATTTCTCTCTCTCTCTCTCTCTCTCTCTCTCTTTTCCACCACTTTTCTCCCACTCTCTCTTTCACTCTCTGTGTCTCTCTTTTTCTCTTCCTTTGTTGCTCTTTGTCTCTTTCTCTCTCTGTGTCTTTTAACCTCTTTTGCTCTAACTTCCTTTTTTCCTTTTCTCTTTCTCTCTTCATACCCTTCGCGCTTTCTTTTCTCTTTTCTCTCCATCTGTCTTTCCATTTCTCTTTGGATTTCTTTCTTCCTCTCCTATTCTTTTCCCACTCTCTCACGACTTTTTATCTTCTGTTTCTACCTCTCTCTCCCTCTCTCTCTATTTCTTTCTTTGTCCCGCCCTCTCTCCTTTTCCCTCCCTCTTTCTCTTATTTGTTTATCTGTTTTTCTTTATCTTTAATCTACTAGTCCGGCCCCCGACAGAATGTTTGTTCTATCGTGTGGCCCCTGAGTTAAAATGAGTTTGACACCCACTGTATTAACATACTCTCACCATAGTACACCAGAGCCTCCACAGACTCTGCCGCTGTGCTGCAAGTGACACTAGCCCAGCAAGAGCGCGGGGGAGCGGTGCCAGGAATAAAATGGACTGAACCATTTGCCTTGTTTACTTTTTTTTTAAACTTTTTTCAGCTAGCGTTTTTCCATCACATCCCAGAAAAGATAGCCCTATCCATGCTATCATTTTGGGGGTGCTTGGGTTGAATTTGGGGGTGCTCGAGCAACCCCAAAACGGGTTGGTTACGCCCATGTTGGGGTGGAAACGGCTTTGAGGAAGAAATTGTCTCTGAGTCTGCTAGTTATTAATATATACAGGTTGTTTTTAAAATAAAGTGCCAATTAATTTCATCATCTTTAATATTTGCTAATTTCCCCCTAGGCCTAACGTATTAATTAGCAATAACCATTTCCTAAATTGAAGGTTCATGCAAATAATTTTACCATGGACCTGCCCCGCGAACCCGCCCACCACGAGCACCCCACCTCCCACCCTCCTTCTCCCCTCCCCGCCTTCCTCCCTCCCTCTTCCCGTCGGTGCGTCTCGGTCCGCCCGCCCGCAGCACTTCTCCTTCCCCGGCGAAGCTTTCACTTGAGAGATGGCCGCCAAAGTGTGTAGATCGGTCCTGCTCTTGTCCCGAAGCGGCGGAGCGACGGCCGGCGGCAGCCTCCCCGCCCTTCGCGCCCCTTCTCCGCGGCATCGGCAGCACCTAAGACCGGTAAGTCCCAGGACGTGTCCGAGAGAGGGAGGAGAAGGAGGGGGGGCGAGAGGAACCCCGGTCGTCGGTTTTTGCTACGGAAGTAAAGCTAACTAGCCTGAAGCTTTGCCTTTCCTGCATTGCTCTTTTTGGGTTTTGAGGATTGCGTAAACGCTGGAGCTCGTTTTGAAGGGGCAGGAAATGCGTCTCGGGCGAGTTGAGTGTCTTTTTTTTCCACGCAGAGTGGGACGAGGAGGCAATGCAGTTGTTGGAAGCGTCTGATGATTGATGAAGACCATCATCTCGGGCCACCAAACTACCCCCTCCGCCCCTTCTCATTTTATCTACCCTCATATATTTTAACTTTTGTGGATTACAGTACCTGACTGCGTGACAGGCAGTGTGTGTCCACGCGTGTTATTCCGCGGGGCAAGCTTCTTCTTCCATGTTGAGAAACTGCAGCACGAGTGAGATGACAGTATCCGTAGTTTCTTGCTGCAGTAGCATCAATGCCAAGCAGCACTCAAACGCCCCATTGTACTTGATTACTAAGCAAGATAATAAATACTTGACAGTAGGCAAAAATGTCACATTTGTCAAACCTTAGTGATCAAAACAGTTACTTGTCAACCTATACAAATTTGCTGAAATATTCCAATACAACAGTATTCAGAAATTTCATTCAACATACATTTTTTTCCTACTCTGAAGATTCCCCTGCTGTTAAACATGCTGTGCCTTTAAGAGACAACTCAGGTGCATTTCAAAGTCATGGATGCCTTAACCACTTGCAGTTGTGCAGGTATGTCAAAGTCCAGCCTGCGGGCCAGATACGGGCCGTGATCAAATTTTACTGCCCCCTGGCGTCTGCCCTAAAATTAATAATATGTGTCCCGCCAGTACTGTTGACCAAAGTATAAAATAAATTTGTACTAAAACACAATTTCACCAGATGGTGGCAGTAGCCTTTTGGCCACTGTTCCCATTTCCAACATGGCGACTAAAAATAAAAAAGGAAAGTTGATTGTGAGTGACTAGTGGAAATTGGTGTTTTTTTTTTCCACTGAAATCTGAAACAACTGCGCTTCCAGAATTTCAAACGGGAGCGCGCAGGTTAATGTGCATTGGAGCTTGAGTCAAGAGAACTTTAGCGAAGGGAAACCCCACCAGTAAATCCTTCTTCATTTTGCTCCAGTTTGACTGTTGTTAATATTTTTGTGAGCACACGTTGATTTTTAATCACCTTAAGCCGTTTAATACCCCTGCCTTTGTGATCGCTATTTAAGTTGAGTTTTGTGATTCAAGAGATCGCAGGTTCGAATCCTGGCTCCTCCGTGTTACATGTCGAAGTGTCCTTGGGTAAGACACTGAACCCCTAATGCCCCCAATAAGCAGGTTGGCGCCTTGCATGGCTGCACGGCCGCTATTGGTGAGTGAGTGTGTGTGAATGGGTAAAAAAATGTGAAGCACATTGTAAAGCGCTCTAGGAAGTCTTCATTGACTTAAAAAGTGCTATATAAATGCAGATCATTTCATTTCATTCACAAATGTTTAGTCTAGGCACAGTCACCTGACTACACTTTTGTGGTGCGTTGATTTATGGGTATTGTAGTTCATCTTTTCAAAAGTTTGTGGGGAGTTAGGATAGTGAATGCTGATTTAGAATATATATGATTGAATTGCTTTATAGTTTATTTGGTACTTGAAATTAAAATAAATGATGTATATTGTATTGTAGGTTTATAACCTACCTGACAGTCTGAAATACTTAATGCTGTCTGTAGATCCCATTAAGGAAATTGAACCTACAGCAAGAATTGTAACACTGATTTCGCTTCCTCTGCACCCCTTTTGATGGGGAGAAACCCCAAAAAAAACGAACACGGCGGGTCGAATAAAAATGCTACAAAGGCGAGCTAGAAGGTCGCGACACTAATCGCCAAGCACTGCAAACCTTTCATGGAGGCTGAATTTATTAAAGACTGGTCATAAAAATGGTTGAGAAACTTGATCGTCCCTCACACATTTTCAGCTCACCAAATCTGAAAAGTTGGGACACCCCTGCTGTAGTGTGTTTTGGGCTAGTTAGGCGCCCTGTATGGCTGGCTATCGGTGTGTGAGTATGTGTGTGTGAATGGGTGAGTGTTAAGCACACTTTGGGAGGTCTTGAAATGCAGACCATAAAGCCTGGTGGTGCATATCCCTCTCCAGGATGTATTTTTTTTGGGTTGGGGTCTCCTCCCCTTCAGGTTATTAAAATATTGGTTTCCATGGTTACCACGACTAAGATACAGCATTTATCCCTTAGTATTCCCAGGTGGTCTCCCATTCATATATTAACCACCCCAGCAACTTTAAGACACTACTTACCTTCCGTGATCATACAAAACCTGGCTTTTTCAGGGCAGAATGGCTATATAAATTTGCTATTAAATATGCTCTACCTTTAAAAGACAACTTGGGTATGTTTACTTCCAGGAAATAATTCGATTGGACTGTTGCCAACACAGTTACGCCTCAGTACTCGATTATAATCCGTTTGGGATCGGTGTTCGAACATGGAATTATGGGGACCGACATTTTTTCCATTCCAAAGTAATGGTATTTATTTTTATTCGTTCTAAAAAAATCCCCAAAATAGTGCAGATGTTAATGCTAATAATCTATGCTCTTTAGGAGTGTTTTCATTGTGACATTTCAAATTAAAAGTGCATCAGTTACTCATCAGAACGCGGAGATTGTCCGTTTTAATACTACTGCCCCGAGTGGCCTAAAGTGTAACAGCAGCTCATTTTCGTTTGGAACTTTGTTCATGTAGCACTTTTTTCTTATGTTTTTTGTTTTAACACCGGGGGGAAACAGAAAAGTGTCCCTTTTTTGGTACAGTTAATCTCTTGATAGATGCAAAAGACGCCATAAACTCACATTTAACCTCCGTGAGATTACAATTGAGTCAGTTTTCGTATAAAACACAAGTGTGTCGAGGGAGTTGCGAGGAAACTGTCCTTGTAAATATGTTTAGAATAAATCACTGTTTCGACTTTAATAAAAAGAAGCTATATAACAAGGTAAAAATAAAATATTTGCTCTTTTTATGGAATAATAATCTCATCGCTCGAATTCTATTTTTTGATATTAGCTCTCTTGTATTCATTAAATCCCACCAGCTCATGGTAGGAGCCGTCAGGTCAAGCCGATTCCGCTTTATAATCCAATCAACATAGGAGTAAACTCATTTATCCGTGCTGCCTTCACTGACTTAGTGCTGAAGTCCCCCAGATTAGTGCGATAAGAAGAGTGGCTGTCGTCCGAGAGAAGGCGAGTGGCTTAAATGACTGACGAAGCTGTCTTCGGATGCTCAGGCTTTACTGGGATCTTGTCTCTTGTGGCCCAGGGATCATTTCACATCTATATCACTGCTTAGCCGAGTTATCAGTACCTTTCAGTGTTTTCCATAGAATTTTGGGAGAGCCTGGGGCGTGGACGGTCTAGGAGGGGTTTGGCATTGATCTTGAAAAACAAAAAACAAAAAAAAAAACAATGCTAGATGTGTATGTGTGCCATTGTGAACGATTAAATCATAAATACACTAGTTATGAAAGGCATTGACACGGCAAACAACTCACACTCACAAAAATGGGTAAACAAGGAAGGAGTTTAATACAAAGAAATTTGCTCTAAAATAACTTGCAGATTCTGTACTATTCATAGGAACTGAACTAAATTACCTGCGAGTTTTGAATTATATTAAATGTACTCATATCTGTGACTTGGTAGATTATAGTATTATCAGCGTGGCGGCTTTTATGATTTCTGCTAACAGAATGCCAGTTCTTCTTCAATGGTTTTCAGGAGGTTATTGTAATGCGCAACTTCTGAGTTACAGTTAGAGCGCGTGTCCATAATATTCAGATTCAGTTCAGATTCAGATCTACTTTATTGTCATTCTAGTACAGGTGTATACAGACTGAAATGTCGATACATCTGACCCGCACAGTTTCTTTGAATGTACAGATATAAATAAAATGTTGTATTGAGTTGTAGTATTGAGTGCTAATAATATACTAAATAATTATGGCTATGTATAGTATTTTACAGTAGCGCAAATAGTGCAAGAGGAGTAGCCAACCAGATGTGCAAAATGGGCAGTCAGGTAAACAGAACAATAACACTGTAACAATAGCATTTTCCTTTATAATTACTTGCAATGGGGGGCCAAGTTTTTACTCGCTCTCATTGATTACGTACACATTTAAGGAATCCAATTGCCTGTTCGCATGAAATTTTGTACTCTAAGATTTGTAGTACACAGAGAGTGATACATACAAACTCCAGCTTACTCAATAAAAGCCTCATGTATTGGTTGGTTTCTCTGGGACATTCCCGCTTTTTATCCTGCCTGGAAGGCAAAAATGATCCAGTCTGTATATAGTAGTAACATTTGTATCCATCCGTGTATCGTGTAAGTCTATGTTATGGCAAGCCATGTATAAACACTACTTTTAAACAGATGGGACGCAGCAATGAAGCTCACTTTTAGAGCAAACAAACATGATACTTAACGGGATTTGAACTAAATCATCCTTTTCTTAAAGCCAAGAGTTGCAATCGGATACAACATCGATTTGCGTAAAGACGTTGCCCTTGTAATCTTCTCAAAAGCCACGTATACCGGTTTATTGGTTGTCTATAGGCATTAAACGTTTCATTCAGAGTGCTCCATAAGTCCAATATTCCACTGCTCGAGCGAATTTACAAGTACCTTTGTCTATTTCGAAGAAACTGTAATTCGAGTTATCGTTTTCTCCTGCCAGCCATGTCAGTTCACTGTGCAGTTGTTAGCAGGCTCAAAAGGGTTTGATATTATTTGACAGATTTCTCCAGGATACTGTGGAGCCATAAAATTTGACAATGTGCCTGTAGTGTTGTTCATCGTGGGAAATATTTTCCTAAAGATTGCCATTCTGCAGTTTTTTTATTCAATGGCGTAAAATACATACAGTTTAGAGCAGGGGTCTCCAACCTTTTTCAAGCTGAAAGCTACTTTTTGGGTGTATTTTTGTACTTTTTTAGCGCAAAGGGAAACCAGTCTGATATGAATATCTAAAATAACAACTTAGACGGTTTGCTACAAAGCTAAGAAGGTAGCTTGATAGTTAGCAAGAAAAGTAAACGGGCAAGAAAACTAAAAGGGAGCTAGGTAGCTTGCTAAGAGTAAAAAGCCAACTTAATAGCCAAATAGTAAGCTAAAAAAGCTAGATAGGTAGCTAGAAATTAGGACAAAATGTATTGCTTGGTAATTAGCAAAAAAGAACAAATGTTAGCTAATAAGCATGCAAATAATGTGAAAAGTTAGATAGTTAGCTTTCTAAATAGTCACGTCATGTCAAGTCATGTTTATTTGTATAGCCCTTAAACCGAAGGAGTCTCAAATAGCTAAAAAAGTATGAAGATTGCTAACTAGAAAGCTAAAACGGTAGCCAGATATCTAGCTAAAACATTTTGTTCTCATTCGGTTTATAAAACCCATAAATTGGGATTTAGTTTCTTGTATTTCCTGTAAAATAAATAAATAAAAATATGAATAAATACACATGTTTAATACATTATATTCTTATTCTATTCTTTAATTGCTTAAAGGTAATTATTAATAGTTAAATAGATTATTTTTGTCCATGAAGCCCATAAACTGGAATTTATTTATTAGAATTTCTAAATCAACAATTTATTATGTTATTACTATGTTATTACCAGGTTAGATATTGAAAATAGGGTTCAATATACTCAGTCAACCAATAAAAAAAACATTTTACTAGATAAATACTGGTGAGCTATTTTAAGAACAGTTCTGTGGTCACCTCAACTGTCCTTAGGGGATGTCCTGGTGCCCGCTGGCACCACGTCGGAGACCCCTGGTTTAGAGTTCATGTTATGCTAACATGTGTGCATGATAAAAAATAGACCTGCTTTAAACTACGGAATTGTGGAATTATTTATCTGATGGTTTCATGATTATGTGTTACTGATATTCCCGTTAGTAACTGTATCTTTAGCAATTTACCATTCCCGTGTTTTAATTTTGCCGCAGAAATAATACACTAACATTCTTGCCGTTCTGTACGGAGTGGACTGCACTCATGCAGTTGTGATCCATTATCCCTCATCTTGCTGCAAGCGGGAACTGGCACAGCACACTTTTGATGGGTCTGGCGACTCTTTCTTTGCCGTTATTGTTGTTCCCCCTACATTAAACTGCGGGTGCAATCCATTATCCACATTCCCATTTTGTTGCAGGCAGAGACGAACCGAGTGCACTTTTGTCGGGATTTGGCTATTTTTTTGCTGTCACTCTATTACCCTCTGAGATGAGCTGCACTCATGCGGCCTGGATTTATTATTCCCAATCCCATATTGCTGCGAGAGGAGACCACTTTTGTCGGATCCGGCAACTTTTTCTTTGTCGTTCCCGTTACTGTAGTTTCCCTGAAAATGAACTGCACTCGTGAATCTGCGATCCATTATCCCTAATACTATATTGCAGCGAGCTGGGACCTTCAGAAGGAAGATTTGTCAGGAGGCGTGTCATTATGGTCTTCAGTAAAGGAAATGCACGATTGTAGCCAAGATCCATTCCCCCTGGTCGACTGTTGCTAAGAACAGACGTCGAGACAGCAAATTTGTGTTTTGCCTGGCGGCTTTTTTTTTTCTGTGCTTTCTGCCCAAAACGAACAACATCACCCATGTGGCCGCAATACATTATCCCCTGTTGACAGTTCCCCAGTAAATGAAATTGACAATAGACTAGCGATAAGGCCTCCCAAGAGTAAATCAGAGGGAAGTGTTAAACCCTGCTTTTGCTGATGGGCGTGATGTCACGTATTTGGTTGCCCTCTGAAGACGATGGCGAATATTTTTGACGTTAAGGAGATGACGGCATAGACCTCGCTGGCTTTGCCTCTGACGGATTTCCTTCCTCTTTGTCGAGGTGGAAAAGCCAAGGAAGCGTGTCCTGCTCTGATTTGTGTGCTGTGGGAGAGTTCAGGCAAGCTGTCTGCTCTTCAATTAAGAGCGCTGCATTTGTTCTGAAAATCTGGCGTGGCTACTTCGGATTTTTCTTGCAAAGTCTTTACTCGTTTGTTTTAATTAATTAAGGTTGCCATTGAAGTGTTGAGGCTGGAAATTTAAGACACGATTTAAGAGTGTAAGTTTGGGGATCTGCGGAAAAGTAACTTTCAAATGTCTTTCTGGTAGATTAAAACTTCATCGTTATACTACTCATAAGAGATAAATTTAGTTTTAATCCTTTTTATAAACAATTTCTATGCCCATAAAAATGCATTTCTCTAAATACAAGTCTGCAGTTGCAAAGCTAGGTCAACTTATGTTTTTTTCTGTCTGACCTAAATCATTTTATATTGTCCAAAGAAGCTCTTGCCAAGTTACAATAATAATAAATATAGGACACTCTAGTTTCTGTAATGGTCATAAAGAAGTCATACATTCTTCATTCATTATAAATCAATGTAGTGTTGCAAGGCTTTTCTTGTTTTAAAATTCCTGATTATTGTGAAACCTCAAATGCCCCATCTCAAAATATTACAATATTATAAAAGTATGCAAGAAGGAAGTAAACCATAATGAGCAATATTCAAATAATAAAAGGCTTGAGATATTAATGTAATTTCATAATAAATCCAGAATGTATGACATGTTTGTTTCAATTGAATGACAGAATTGAAATTGCCCTATTTACAATATTTAAATATTCTGAGGCAGGTCCTGCATTTAAGTCTGCAGCTGCAAAGCTGGGTCGTTCCCGTCTAACATTTTTTTTTTCTATTATAACATTGTGCAAAGAACCACTTTTTAAGTTTAAGTAATAAATATATCACAAAAACTTATAAGTGACTATTTTAAAGCCACAAAGTTGAATAGTAATTTGGAGCTTAGGAACATTTTTATTTGTATTCATTAACACGCTATAGTTTAAAATGTTTGTACATTTCATAGAAATAATTTGTAAAATGTAGGAGAATTATATTATGATTGTCTTTTATGTATATAATATAGTTATGTCGAGTAATGCACCTAATACTGTGTTGTCGAAAAGACGACTTTAGCGGGGCTGACTTGAGACAAGGTAAACACAAATCTTTTGAATACATTTGGTGAAATTATCGATATAAACCAAATACAAATGTCCAAAAAATGTCCTGTGTTTGTTGGAATTTTACTGGCTTACTAAAAACTAACTTCCTTTGTCTTTTTTTCCAAGCATTTAAGACGGGGGTGGTCAGTGTGGTGCCTCATGGGCCCCAGGTAGCCTCCTTAGAACAGCTGAGTAGCCTGTAGATTGGTTCTCAGAATTTCTCACGAGCGGTAGGTTGTTTTTCAAGGAAGTTAACTTTGTAACTAGCATGTGCAATCTTCGTGTCTTTCAATTAAAAAAAAGCAGCAATTCTTCTAAAATTCCTTTTGAAATGGGAATATAATGGACATATGCAAATCGCTATGTTCCCTTATACAAGGCAGATGTTTTAGTGGCTGACAGAGCTTATTCTAACACTACTTCTAATATATACAACCGGTAATAAGATAAGCCCGTCATTTCAGAAATTCGTATCAAATAGGAAACTTTTTGCGATAATCGGTAACAAAAAGTAACTTTTCGCTTAAAAAAGGCTGGTGATTCCTTGTTTAGGCGTGGCAGACACACAGTTTTTGCTTGATTTACATCATTATCTCAGGCGTTCCCCGCTACATTCCATACAGCTGGTTTCCTATTAGGCTAGCATTCCAGGTCTGGGTCTTCCCATTGCTAAGCACTTAAGAAATGAAGACAGCATTTTCTCTTTCTTTCTGCTGTCTCATCAATATGCTCAGCGTCGTATTTTTCATTCCCCAACGGATTCTGCAGTGACTGCATGGCCTGCTGCCACCAAAATCTACTCTTCATAGTGCAAACGCTGGAGGAGTAATGAATGAAAGGGATGTGATTGGCTGGGCTCCTCATTAACATCCTGGAAGGGATTACACCCTGGAGGTGGTAAATGACGGGTGAACCCGAGCCATCGGCGAGGAGTAATTAGCTGCCCCGTGTTTCCGGGTGGCCCGGTGTGGATCGGTGCAGGTCTGCAAAGGACATTAAACCAGGCTGATGTGTGTAAAGAGGTGATGGATGGAAGCACCGCTCCGTTACCTCGCATCTCCAGGACACAGGCACCAATGCTGTGTCAGCTGCCAGGAGGTCGTTTGCCGAATGCTGTTTGGGGATGCTCATCACCTTCAAATACTCTCCGGTTGTCGTATTCCAGGAGATCTTAACTTTGACTGGACTGCACGATGTAAGGCTTTGCTGTTTTTATTTACATCCTTCAGATATTGTCATATCTGACAGTGGAAGACTTTTGGAAGGAAATCCCTTTTGTTGGTGTTTTTATCAAACCTTTGCTGTATTCATTTTAGAGTATACCCCGGAATAAGACACTGGATTCTTCTGCGGTGGAGTTTGCCATGCAAATTGCTGTCTAGCGGAAGAAGCAATGTTAATGCATAGCTAATTTGTTCTGAAGTCCCGGTGCCCTAGAAAAAACATTGAAATAGGTACTACTTACGTGTAATGTATGTGTAAATGATTAAATGACATTATGAACAAATATAAAAGTACAGTAAAATATGTTTTGTTTACTTGTATGACGTGACTTGAGCTGGTGTAGTGGAGTAGCCGGTGGTTGCAAAGTGATGGCGAAGACAGCAACGGCGGATTAAAAGCAAAATTGATTTTGAAACTTCCTTATTATTAATAGTAGTTTCGGTCATCGATTTGTTACGGCCATGCAACTTGGTGAGGGTAGCAATAGATGTGCCTTCTTTGTATTTTCTTCATAATTGCATCATCACAATTTCATGGTTATAATGATTTTGCTTCTCCCTTTGGCATCACTGCGAACCTTCGGAGCCACAGCGAAGAAATATAGTACAAAAAATAAAATATTGCTGACGAGATTCTGAGCTGAGTTAAGAGAAAGACTTTGTGTTTGGTAGTTCAGCCAATGATATATTAGCTTATTCATGATGCTGTGGGGGAAACCAATAGCAGAACAGCATTTTATATAACATCGACCAATTGCAGAGAGGCATCTCAGGGATGTAACTTGGACAGTCATATGCACAAACACATGTGTTTTTTATGTTATTGGGCACACAAAATTATTTTTGTTAAAGTATAGTGAGAAAAATGTTCCAAAAAAAAAACAACCAGCAAAGTGAAAATGTAAGGCTGTGTCGTCGTATCCTAGGGGTCTACTGTATTTTGTATCCCAGCAAGTGCAATAAACAGCAGGCAAATGAATGACGTTTATTTAAATGACAACTGTTTAGCAACGCTGTCAGTGTTTTCTTGTTGCTCCACCTTGTTTGCTTCCCACATGGGTCAAATTGCCCTCGGAAAACATAAAGACTGTCTAATTTATGCATCTAATTATGGACAGGGAGGGGTTGGCTTCACCTCTCCTTCAGCAGGTATTGATTGTTTGTACCCTTGTTTATGCAAGTTCATTGGCACAAATTCATGCAAGAAGCAGAGTGGAAGTGAAGCTGGCAGGTGGTCTAACATTGAAAATCGAATTTATTGATCTTGGTTTTCTGAAATTTGAGATAAAAAAGCAAGTGTTGCTGTGCAATCCCGGCTTGATTCCACTATGTGAAATCGAGCTGCAACCATAGAGATCTCCTATGAAAATGACAGTAAAATAAGTTACATAGAATATGTAATGTGTATGCTATAAAATTATTCATTATTTCTATGTAGTCCTCTATATCTTTTAGTTTCAGATAAACATCCAAATGAAGGTGCAATAACAGTATGTGTATGCTGGATATGTTCGTAACTAACAGAACAAAGCATGAAAGGAAACGATGTAGGTTATGTTGAATTACTAAGAAACTGAAACATGGAAAACAATGCATGATGATGTTTGAACACTAATAGAATAAAAACTTGAAAGCCAAAAGTACACAGGATATGTTAGGACACTAACTCAACAAAAACATGAAAGGAAGACAACATTGCATATGTAGAACCTCTAACTGGACAAAACATAAAAATAAACTACACAGGATATGTTGGGACACCAAATAACTACAAAAATATGAAAAGGCAACGTATTCTATTTCACAAACACCACTAGAACAGAAAAATCAAAGAAAACTACACAATATTTGTTGGAACACTTACGGAACACAAACATGAAGGAAAAATTACCGTAGTTAGGTTGGGACACTAACTGAACAAAACCTAAAAGACAACGTTGCAAATGATGGGACACTGACTTACTGTAAATAAATAAAAACACGAAAGTAAGACAAACAAGGAGGTACCTGAACACTACCTGAATATGAAAGGAAGACGAACAAGGATATGCTCAAACACCAACTAAATATGAAAGGAAAACAACAAAGAATATGCTTGAATTCTAACTTAACAGTAACTGAAAATGAAAGGAAGACAATGCAGGATTTGTTGGAGCACTAACTATTGGAACAACAACATGAAAGAAAACCACAGTGGATAGGTTGGGACATTAACTGAACAAAACGAGAAAGGAGACAATGTAGCTTATGTTGGAACACTGACTTTCTGAAACAAAAAAAATATTAAAGAAAAACAGCTCAAAATATGTTGGACTCCAACAGAACAAAACATGAAAGTAAGACATCACAGGATCTGCCTGAACACTTAACTGAACATGAAAGAAAGACACCAAAGGATATGCTCAATCTAAACATGAAAATAAGACAATAAAGGACATGCTTGAACTCTAACTAACTGAAAATAAAAGGAAGATAATGCAGGACATGTTTGAACACTAACTGTAAATGGACAAAACATGGGGAAAAAAAGACAACGCGTAATTATTGGGTCAGTCAGCATTCCAACGTATTACGCCGTAATACGTTGGAATGCTGACTGACCCAATCTTAACAAAACTTGAAAGGTAGACGACCTAGGACACAGTTGAGAAAGCACACACCATAACAAAAAGCGATTTTGCCTCTGATAAAATCAAGAATTGCCTACGGTTTCAATGATGCGAGTCTATCTCAGCAAAGTGAAATTGGATAATTTGTTCATTATCCCTTTGCGTAGTAAACTAAATTGCTTAAATCCATTCCGTTGTCTCCCTCAGATTCCCCAAATTGAAAACAATGTGAAAGAGTCACAAGAATAATTACAAGGGGAAACCATCATATCAGCGCTAGCCAGAAAAAGGAGCCGCATCAACGATTGAGTGGCAGCAGCAAAAAAAAAAAAAAAGAAAATCATCATCTCGCTGCAAGAGAGTGAGACGCTTTTTAATCTGTTGTTGCTATGTGCTGGTAATGACGGAGGGTTCCCTCGCCCTCCAGCTCACCTCTTTCGCATCAGAGAAAATAAGCTGCCGGCGCTACAGTAAAAACTGCACACAACCGGGATCCTTCAGTTTTACATATTGCATGCGACCGAAATAGTAAAGCTGTTTGTTCTGCCCTCGGACCACAAAACGGATCGAGTATCTGACTGGTGCGCTACTCCGACGGGAGTTTCTCTGATGGTTGCAATAAAAAGATCATAAAAGTCCCGTCGATATTTGGAGCTGTAAAGATTCCAATTGTTTTTTATAGTTTATAAAAAGCAAGCAAGTTTGAGAGGAAACCCAAAAGGTATCTAAACTGTCCGAATGGATTTACAATTCACAACTTGTGCCAACTAGGTTTAAAAATCTCACTTTTGGATCACACAGTACCGGTTTTGTAGTTATTTTGACTTTTATCATTACTCATATGTAAAAAAAGAAATGGTTACAATAGTTAGTTTTAATTAACTCCTGACCAATTAGATCATCAAACACAAAGAAAATGGGTTAGTATGTTATGTATATTTTTTTCACAAAAACTACAATATGAAATTATTATTTAAAAAAGACATCAGTATTTATAATATTGATCCAAAGAGCCAAGAAGAAATTGCAGGTTCGAGAGCATTCTCCAGGTGCTGTGGAATGCTCTGCCCTCTGAGATTCGATGTGTAACTTCAGTGGAAGTGTTTGAATCTAGTCTTAAAACACACTTATATTTAATAGGTTATGAATGATGTTGACATCAGGAGGCTGTCAACCAGACATTCTAACATGATGTGTTGTATTGGTAGTCTGTAGTCTGTACACCCCTTTGAGACTTCTTGTGATTAAGGGCTATACAAATAAACATGACTTGACTTTTAAATACTTTTGCATGAGACACGGTAGACCCCCGGGATACAATATGAATTCCTTTTTGCCAAATGGCAGGGGGAATAGAAACCTTATGGTAATTAAATTCATTAAAACATCAAGATAACAAACTAGTATATAGTAAGTACTACCTATCTGTAATATTCACACATCTGATTATATAATACAATGAATAAATAATCGTGTAACGAAAAAAAAAAAAAAAAAGTTTTTTTTACCTATGTTCTGACTTGAGTCGATCCAGTGGAGTAGCAGGTGGATGCAGAGAGGGGAGGATACAGCAAATGTTTGAATGAATAAATGAATGAGTTTATTTGGGCCTAGCACAAAAAAACGACATCAACCACAATTTAACAAAGGGGACAGAAAACACCTGAACAATACAAAGAGATTATACTTAAACATTAAAATGAGTCAAAGAACAACTGACTGAAAACATCCACTTGCAAGAAATGTCACGCCCTTAGAAAATTACCTTGCTTTAATTGCCTCTTTATATTTCATAGGAGTCTCTGATCATCAATTGGTTATGGCTATATCCTTAGCAATGGTAATGATGCATGTGCCTTATTTGAACCTCAGGCATAATTTCCATTGTTATCATGTTTTTACATCTCCTTTTATTATCACTGCAAGCTTTGGATCCGTAGCAAATAAATATATTACAGATATATATTATATATTTTCTGAAGCACTCCAGATTTTGCTCTCAACTGAGAATAAGAAAGGCATTGTGGGAGGTAGTTACGTACATATAACATATTGACATTTTCATGTGGGCGATTACAGACCAGTATATGACAAAGACAAATTGCAAACGGGCATCTTTGAGGCGTATAAAGAATTTGACTTGCACGAACGCCACAAGATTTCCAGTTTTAGAATTTTGAGGCACACACATTAGTTGTTGATGTCGTATGGTGGCGAAAATGCCTTTTACAGAGGGCCGAAAAACATCTCATTTTACATCGTAATGTGAAAACCTGCAAGTTAGGCACAACTTGAAGGTCGACTGTATTAATAACATTGGGAAAACGGAGAATTTATCAAATAAAATGGTTGACGATACAAAAGCTAAGGCACAGAAACAGTTAAGCTAGCACCAGCATTGATTTAATAGACGTTAGCTTAGGACAATAAATGGCTGAGTGCAAATAGTTCCTGCTTTTAGAGATGAAATACCGTCAAGGGTTTCAGCCATGTCACGCTAACGAGGTTAAAACAACCCTAAGGTCTTTACTCTTTCTTTTTGGTTGATTTATTTGAAGATGAGATCAGGGGTCTCCTCCATTGTGCACAAGACATTTCACTCTTGCATGCTGGCAAAGTATCGTCTTCCAGACTTTCCCTGCTGGGCGGAACCTCGTGTGTTGTGTTGCCATGTAAATGAGGGCCGCAGTTTAACTGGATGAATGTGACACGGCTCTTGTGTTGAGGGCATTCCCGCTTAATGGCTGCGCATGTTTCTTTCCACTTGAGAAGATTCTTTCTCCGCGGTGGCTTACAAGTGCTGCTCGCGATGCCGGGTGCTGTTGGGCGGTCGGTGGTTTCCTTTTTGTCCTGCCGTCTTTTCACTCTTGAGTGTTTGGCACGTCTCACTTGCAGACGTCACTTCATTGCTACTGTTCTTTACGTGTGCCTGGAGCAATTAAAGGATCTTGAAGGTTAAGCACGACAACTGAGACGGAATTTAAGCAGATGAATAGGAGTCATCAATTCCCGATCAATGCAAATGAAGTAGACTGTGGTATAGAAGCATAACAATTCTTTGTACAGTCGTACCTGTACTTACGAATTTATTTCCTTTCGGGAGTAGATTTGTTATCTGGAAAATTTGTTAGTAGAGCCGCCTTTTCAATGCAAATTCGCTAATCCGTTCCAAGAAATGCAAAAGTATGATTTTTTTTAAAAATAAGTCATAAAAAGCATCAAAACATGGAACAAATAAAATTTGACACATGAAGTGTAAAATAAAATTACACACAGGAAACTCAAAACTAGAGACACACAATGTAAAAAAATAAATAAATCAAAGAATAAAGGAAATAATCAAATATCCACTTACTTTTTAATTGGCCTCTTTGTATACTGGTCCACAGCAGTGTTTTGTGCGTCCTATTTCTTGAAGAACTGATCCAATGACGTCTGCTTTTGCCGGCAAAATGGAAGGAAAGGGGGACTAATGGGATTTTTGTTTCACATGATTGCTCCAGGTGACCAGAGTTAGCAATCATGACAAGTTAGGCCCAATCCCATTCCTTCCACTTTCACCTACCCCTTTCACTTCTTTGGTGAAGCCAAGATAATGATTGGTAGAGAAGGGAGTAATAGGAGGTGCCTTAATGTTGACCCTCGACATAAACTTGTGTGGTCAAATCATCTAAAATCAACTCAATCCCACTCATGATATCAATGGAAAAATTAGGCTCAATCCAAATACTTCCCCTTTCACCTGCCTCTTCTACTTCTTTGGTGAGAGCATCGTAAGGATTTCTAGGGTATTAAGCCAAGTGGAGGGAAAGGGGGTGTCATGTAATTATGTTGTAGTGTGGCCATTGTTTATATGAATGTAAGTTGTGTGTAGCCTGTTATCTATGGTTCTTGGGTCATCTGAAAACGAATGAGCTTCAGCATAATCCCATTTGAGATTGTCTCTATATTTCTTGCGAGGTCTTGTTACCAACCTCATTAAAGTACTGAGCCTTAACTGCGACCAATCAGTCTTTGAGCACATTCAGGCCACGAGGCGCAGGGAATTCCACTTGCACGGCCTGCCTTGTTTACACTGTAATTACACACGCTAGAGTATTGCCATGGAAAACGCACACAGGAGACTTCCCTTTGAATAATAAAGACGCACGCCTTTTCTCAACAGACGTCCCGAAGCATCAAGTCGAAGCGGAACTTGCTTTTTCTTAACGCCTCGCTCATATTGCCCATTCTTGCTCATTTTTAAATGAATCTGCGTATAGGGTTCCTGTTTGAGTGGCTCTTCGGTCAAGAATGGATCAATAACTTGAGCAACATTAGATTTAGCAAGCCTGCTGAAGAGACAAGTGCAGGCTGACAGGAGAAAAGGGGAAGGTAGTGAATGTAAATGGCCTGCATTTTCAAGTCACTGAAGACCTGCCTAAGGGCTTTACAATGTGCTTCACACTTACCCATTCACACAAACTTACAGACTGATAGTGGTGACAGCCACACAAGGCTCCTACATGTTTATCTGAGGCATTAGGGCTACAGTGTTTTGCCCAACGACACTTCAACATTGACCTCTGAGGAATTAGGAATCGAACCTGAGACTTCTCAGTCCTAAGATGAGCGTTTTAACCCCTGAGCTACTGCAAGTTTTATTCAATAATATATATTTTGTTGTGTTTATTGCAGAAAAAGCTCACCCCAGTGGCAGGACATTTTGCTAATTTTTGAAACAATCATTTTTATTTCAAAGAGATTTTATCCTATTTAACTAATACAACAAGAAAACATCATTAAAATAAGGAAAAATATCGTTTACAAGTTGACTTTAAGGAATTCTTTCTTCCCCCATCGGAAACAAAACTTAAAATGAACAAAATTGCATACGACCTTTGAAATAAGATAACGTTCCCTATTATTAAGTACAAAGGATCCTATTTTACTGGATAAAAACAAAATAAGATATCGTAAAATGGGACAAAATACACCTATTATTAGGAAATGTTCTTGCTATTGGGGTTAGATTTTATTTTTTGCTGTGCTAGGACCTCCTTGTCAATGTCAGCATTTTTTTGCATTTTGTCATATATCACAGAGTGATGATGAATGTTATAAAACAAACATAATATTCTCATTTTCTCATAAGAGTTCTCATTGAGTTTTATTTTAGTTTGCGCTTAGGTCACTCAGTAGAATCTGTTTGCATGATTCTACTCATACTGCAAAGTATAATGCAGAGCAAGGAAGTGGTCTTTTTGCTTCCTCTGCACTTTGGCATCTCATCCAATATTTAGGTTACTGGTAAAGGACTGATTATCCTTTGGACTGATTATTGTGATACCTGAAATTCAACAAAATACTACTCTGTTGTTATTCCTTTTCTTTTGATTTTCAGCATGAACAAATATGCTGCAGTGAAACAACATTACCATTACAGTTCAGCAGACCTATTAGATACGAAATTAATGTGAACAAGTATTTTTTTGTGATTTTTGTCTGGTTTAGTGATTTCAATCTTTTGACTTGTTCACAAAGTTCAGGTGCAGGTTGGGTTATTCCCTGAGTTACTCTACTTAACGCAGACGTTGGTAAGACCTCAAGCAGTGATGGAGAATTTAATGGATGTCTGTGTTTGTGGTTGCTTTCAATAATTTTGAAATTATTTTACATTATTTATATTTGTCTGGTAAAACAACGTTCATGGCATTTGATTTCAGTACAAGTCAAGTCATGTTTATTTGTGACGCCCCTAATCACAAGAAGTCTCTAAGGGTTGCACATACCACTAGTTATTGCAAACAAAAGACTAATATGCCACCTTCCCCTGATCTAAAACCTACATGAGGGCAATGAAAAACTCAAAAACCTCAACATGAGGAAAATGAAGAAACCTTGAGAAGGGACCGCACATGAGGTCATTCCCCTTCCAGGATGTCCAGGCTGCAACGAATGTTGCAATAACAAATAATACACAGATATTGTCAACAGGAAATATAGGTCATTCATAAATTATATAATCGAAGTGTGTTTTAAGCCTAGATTTAAACAGTTCAACTGAGGTTGCAGATCGAATCTCAGGCGGCAGAGCATTCCACAACACCAGGGTCCGAATGGAGAACGCTCTCCAACCTACGGTTTTCTTCTTGGCTCTTGGAATCACTAGTAGATCAGAATTTTCAGAGCGAAGGCTCCGGACCGGAACATTGGGCGAAATTAAATCTGAAAGATATGAGGGAGCAAGTCCATGCATGATTTTGTATACTAGCAACAGAACCCTCAAATCACATCTTAAGCTAACAGGGAGCCAATGTAGGTTCGCTAAAATCGGGGTCATGTGAAGTTGTTGTATAGATGGGAATAGAAACTTATAACGTTCCAAACCACCAGTACCCCACATTAATACATTGAAATGACAGAATAGCACTACTTTGAATTGAATGAAATTATTATCGTTGATAACATAGTAAACATTGTATGCAACAAGATTAGACATGGTACTCCAGGGTAAACATGTAATAAAGACTTTAAAGAGAAAAAGGAGAAAAAGAACTATCAGGATGAAAGACAGAAAAAATATTTACAATGTAGTGCTTAGAGACGGGCCTAAGTAATAATAATAGTGTTTCATAAAGAATAGTACATCGTAACTGCAATCGTAGTGCAATAAGAATATGAAATACCATTATAAATCAATATAATTGTAAAGGAAAAGTGAAATTTTATTACTTTTGTTGTGACGTGACTTTATTTGGTACAGTGGTGTAGTGGGTGAGTGTAGAATAGGTGAATATGGCGGCTCAAAATAAAAACTGATTTTTCCTTACAAGGATCGTCATGCCCTTAGAAGACTTTGTTTACATCCTGGTAATAATTCTCTCGATCGTTGATTGGTTAAAGCTTTATTAGCGTGTGGCTTCTTTGTATTTCTTGATAATCGGAAGCTCTCACTCTATGGTTATCATGTTTTTACTCCTCCCTTTAGCATCACAGCAAATCTTTGTACCTAAAGCTAAAAAGATGAAAGTTTCTTACTTGAGATAATGAAATGAACAAATAGAGAGAAAGGTACAATACTAGGAAGCCATGAATCAAATCGCAGTGCAACATCTTAGACGCATCTTGCATTTAAAAGCGTAACTCATCATACTCTCGAAGGCCGCAAAGTTTTAATTTTTTTTGTTTTTGGGCCTTCAAAATAATGCCTTAACGAGGGGCCAAAAAACCCATTTTCTTTCACATAATAATAGAAAACATTGTAAGGTGATAACCCCGGAGTCTACTGCAGTCTGTAAATAAACAAAACCCTAAGAGACATTTCTAAATGATTATTGTGGTTTAACCTTCGTATGAGGTGTCATTTGTAATAAAATCATCTCTCTTGTGTCATATGAAAGTCAGGGAGGTCTAACGGGATAAATACAATCATGTTTTCTATTCACTCAAAGGCACCTCGAGGTACCTGGCCAGTAACAGGATTTGTTTTTATGCAAATGGAATTGCAACCGTAATCCATTGTTGATGAGACATCCAACCCAAGACATTCAAATGTTTTGCTCTCTTTTCTAGTACAAAATTCAAAATGGCGTAACACACGGGCTTTCCTTTTATTTTTACGGGTTGTGATAGATTCGGAGAGCCGAAGATTCTGCCACGCTATAACTATATTTCCAGGGTTTGCACAGGTGATTGAAATCCTTGAAAATGCTTGAATTTTAACGATGTGTTTTAAAAGGTGCATGAAATATTAGGTGAAGTGCTTTCAAATGTTTGAAGTTCTTGCCATGTTTCTTAGGTTAGGTGTTGGGCTTTAAATATGTCAATCAATGCGTTTTATCATTCCAAAAAGTTTGGAGCTAGGGTTAGAAACTAAGGTTTAGGCTCCTTATGAGGTTGTTAAACTGGATTTAGGGTGCTGAAATATGGTTAGGGCTAGGGTTTACAGCTAGAGTTAGGTGTACATTTAGGAACAAGGGTTAGAGCGCCATGTTAGGGTTCTAAACTAAGTGTAGCTTTCCAGGATAGGTTTATAGCTAGGGTTACGGTTTTAAACGGGGTTAGGGCCAGGAATTAGGGTTTGAGCTCCATAGTAGGGCCCTAAACTAAATATAGGGTTTTAAACTAGGTTTAGAGCTAGAGTTACATTTTGGGGTTGGATGTAGAGCTAGGGTTTGAACTGAAAGTTATTTTATTTTAATCGATTTTAAAAAAGGGTTTTGAAACTAAGGTTTAGGCTCTTGTTCTTTTGATGAGCGATGGATTTCTTTTAATGGTACTGGAAAAAAATTGAAAATTGGGTTTCAAAGTCCTTAAAAACAGCTTGAATTCTGACATGGAAAAAGGTGCATGAACCTTGTATTTAATCGACTAAAACAAGCTTGTGATCTCCAAAAGTTACATCTGATGTTGCTGTATATAGTTGTGTTCACACAGCCGCTAGCCAAATCAGCAAAATGTACTGCTTTGGTGGCTAGCTTCGCTTTAGCTTCGCTTTAGCTTCGCTTAAGCGCGCTGGAGATACAGCATAGAATGTTTACACACGAACTAGGAAGAGGAGGTGGATTTTTTTTTCTTCTGGGTGGATGCTAGGTGACCTCACACAGTGCCAGACACCGGTAGTGGCAGAAAGAAGCACTGCAGTAATGTCCTGTACTCGGAAAAAAAGGTGAACACGATACAAAATGTAACTTACAGGAATGTCCGGATATTTTTCGACATCGCGAAGAAAATGTTTGGATCTACCGTTTTTCGTAAGTCGAATGGTCTTAAGTAGGGGAGCGTCTGTAAATGAAGAGCCAGATTTCTTATTTTTTTCCTTCACAACAATTTACATAATCTGTCAGAAGTTCCACTTTGCATGTATTTGATTGTCTTCTTACACCCCCCTCTGCATCAGACACCTTGACGCTTCCCTTTGTACTAAATCTCGTCCTCGGTCTTTGCTTGCTCAGTCTTACGCTGGAAAGCAAAGACTCAAAGACAGACTGACGGCGCTCGGGGTTGCAGACATGTTTCCAGTTTCACTCCAGTCTTACTCATCTTTTGCCAGCTAACCAGTCATCCACTCGTCTATAAATAGGATGGAGGCGATGTTGGAGGACACTTCTGCTAGAACATTACCATGGAGACCGTGTTTATGACTTTTCTAGGGCTAGATTCTCAGTTAATTTAGGGAGAATAGATAAAGACGGAAACTTTATTGTAGGTTCCTGAGGCCTGAGTCACCCCCTCTTCTTAGAAGATAGAATGAATCCAATGGTTTTTAGGAGTAATTAAAAAAAACACTCATTAAACCCCAAGGTCGTTTACTGTATGCCGTTATTGCAATGTGAATTTCTCCCTTATGAGACGTATAAAGACTTGTTATAACCTAATCCAATTAAATGTATTAATACAAGTTCAGTCTTTGATTTTACTGTCAGATTTAACAATATTTGTTTGCCTCGAATCATTAGTTGACGTGATAACTTGTTTCCCGTCACATACCTTAGTGCTTTAAAATAACGTTGTGTTCCATCGGCCGCGTGGGGGTTCTATTTCTGGATATGGAAAAATTCTGCTGATGTTATTTTTGGATTATGTGGGTCATTTTTTCTTTTTTAGACGAAGCGGCAATCTGTATTCCTACGGCTTTGAATTGTGGCTGTATTTTTCTTAAGATATTGATCATTGTGAGCAGTGCATTTTAACCTTTCTTTTTGGAGCCAAGGCGCATTTAAATCAATGTCACGGCACATTTCTCGTCCAAAACTTTCATTTTCCTGTACATATGAATTTGTGAACTTTTAAATCCCAATATGGTGCTAAAAGTTTGCCAATTAACAATAAGTTGACAATATAGTTATTTTTATTATTTGTGGCTGTCCTTTTAATGTTGTATCCCACTGTTATATGAGATAATTCATTTTATTTTAATTTATTAAAATAATAAAAATACTTAAATTTGCAAAATGGTCTAGAATTTGAATAAACTCATTTTTCCTTTTTTTTTTTTAAATTCATTTTTACGTTTTTGTTTTTACCAAAATTCACAACAGCGCTTATTTTTGAGCCAAATTATACGATGGAGACGCATGATTTTTTTACTATTCATTTTTTCATTTATGGGACAAGCCCAAACGTCTAAATAGATAAAAAACTTTGTTGTACTAATAAGCAAATAAAGATAAAAGAGTAAAATACAAAATAATAGAATTGTGGCCTACTGGTACAAAATAATGTAACTTGATCCAAAAGATTGCACAGATACTATAAACTCCATTGCTACGCTCTCTGTTTTCAAGATGTGCTTATATATGGCTTGCCAAAAGCTTAGACTTACACTATATATGGAGGGATACAACTTTCCCATCCAAAATATATTGATTGATTCACCTGTGACGTTTTCTCTGTGAAAATAAAACTAAAATGTCCTAGAGAAATCAACCAATTGACACAAGACTTTTTAGCTAGTAAGTTAGAGTTTGCATGTATAATTCTCTCTTTACTACAAGTCCCAAAGTGCTCTGATTGGGGAAACTGAGCGTCCGTACCTAAATTTGCGGACATGCACATCTAATTGGAAACTGAAACGACTAACCCAACCAATGAAATCAGAAAACTCAGTCGGACTAAAAAAATCAGATTATTGTGCTCAAATATTGGCAATAGTACTTTCCCAATTGGATTATTGCCTGCATGTAAACGTACCCAGTAGAGTAAATGCACTGCTTGAGGTCTTACTAGCTTCTGCGTTAAGTAGAGTAACCCAGGGAATAACCCAACCTGAAACTGAACTTAATGAACAAGACATACGATTTAAAAGAAGGGGCCCGAACTTGAGCTTTGAGGAATCCAATGCCGTTTCATTGAATTGTTAGCTCGAGGCGATATTCGTAACGGAGCATGCCGAGATTATGAATAGCTACTACTGTTTGAAAAAAATAATGGTTCATTTGGAAACGAGATATCCGGATGTGTTGAGAGCTCAAGTTGCTGTGCTACCGTTGCCAAGGTAACTGTACAAACGCTCAAAATGTCCTTTTCTGTTATCATGATTTGGAGGTTGTGCAATTCATTATCTCTCGTCTCAACGCGCTCTCTTTCAACAGAACTGTCTGCAGAGACAGAACAACGTTATGCAATTATCGTCGTCACAATGTATGCTTTAGGATCTTGGTCATATTCTTTCGAAGTACATTGTATCCCTTCAGTTATTGCGGTTAGACTTTGGCGTCTTCCGTGATCGCAGATATGTTTCAATTTCTTTTTCGGACTTTTGCAGAATTTTAGGGTCACTTTAAGAGTATGCTCAAACCAATCGAAGAACTGCCATTGTTTCCTGAGCTCTTATTGAAGCAACTTGGTTTACCTCGCGAAAATCAAGGAATTTTACTGTTGACTAACTAAACGATGATTTCATTCAAGTCACTTTTGAAAATCAACAAAGTACAGTGCTTGTGTGCTCTTGCTCCTAAAGTGGGCTCCGTTGCTGGGTCTGAGCTGTTTACAGGATTGTTGTATGAGGCTGGCCAACAGCTTGAGACTAATATGATATATGGGTAAATAAAATAGTTCTGATGGACAAAATCCACGAGGGAGAAACCTTTTATATATTTCTTTTACAATTGTTATACAATTAAATATTCTACATATAGACCAAAGGACAACCTCTTTGTACAAGCTCGGGTTAATGGATCGCGACCGCACTGGTGCTGTCCATCATAGACTGAAGGAACGGAATAAAAAGAGCCTTCGCGCATGACACGGATGTGCTCTCGTGGCCAATGATCTCGACCTCGGTATAATGGATCACTGCCAAAACATTTCATTCATTTGAAGCAGGCCCACAATGGCGCGTTTCAGCCAGCCCCTAGTCTCAGCATTCGTCAAACAGGATATTAGATCAAAACCACAACCGTGCAGTTCCATTTTGGTACGGTATAACAGCACGCCTTCTGACGAAAGTGCCTTCTGCTGGTCTACGCTTGCAGCAATATGGGATCGGGGATAATGGATTGAGGCTGCACCAGTGCTGTTCATTTTAAGAGGAAACACAGCATTGGCAAAAAAAAGCCGCCCGGCCTGACAAAAGTGTGTTGTGCCAGTCCCAGCTTGTAGCAATATGGGATTAGGGATAGTGGATTGCTTCTGCACAACCACAGTTCACTTTATAGTGTATAGAATGGCAAAAGGAGCCGCCAGGCATCAGTATGCAACTGGGGATAATTGATCGCGTAATATCTTTCAATCTCAATTTTCCAGATCGTTGCGGAAATGCACTTAATTCGGGTGTTTTGGGAGTGAGTGAACTGCCAAACTCGAGGGGAATACTGTATTATCTTGATCTAAGCAATAATGATCAACGTTTTATGACCGATAGATTGATTGCCATCATACGTTGGAAATAAATTTTGAAGGAATGAAACACCGGGTGAACGTCACGTAAGGAGATACGCCTCTTGGATTGAATGGTGTTCCGAGGCGCACCTTCCTACATAATATGTCAGCTCAGCAGAGAATAAGCGATAAAAATCAGATTAATGTGTTGAACTTCAGTTAGAATGCAGACTCATCGTATCGCGTCATACGTGCAACTACTCCACAAAATGTTTAGCCAGATGGCTAGCGCGTCTAACGGTGAAGACTTCAAACGCTTACTGTAATTAAGATTTTTAGTAGGGGACATCTGTTGCATAATAAATAGCCGAAATTCACTACACTGTAATATAGGCTGACTGTTTAGTAATAGGGCCTCACGGTTCATGGTCTGGGATCTAAATTTCAGTTTTCCCGTATGGATTTTTGTATAGGTCCATTTAAAAAAACATTAAATTACCTTTAACTGTGTGACTGTGAACGGTTGGTTGTGCTTGTACATTTAGACCCCGCCCGGGGTACGACACGAATCCCTTACGAGTTGGGGATTGCAAGGTGAAATTGCCATAAGGCAAGTGATAGAAACCTATGGTCGTTAGCTAGTGTGTTCTACACCGGGGGTGTCAAACTTTAACTTGGGGAGCCACACGATAGAAAAAAACATTCTCTTTTGGGGGCCGATCTCGTAGATTAGAGAAAGAGAGAAATAAGAGAAAGAAAGCGAGTGAAAAAGAAAGACGGAGAGTAAAAAGAGAAAAGAGACAGCGAGAGATAATGTGAGAAACAAAAGAGATAAAAAGAGAAATGGTGAAAGAGGGGGAAAGAAAAAAAGAGAAAAAAATCCAAAGAGAAAGAGAGAGGGAGAAAAAGAAAAAAGGAAGACAGAGCAAAATAAGGTAAAAAGACAGAGAGAGGAAGAGGAACAAAGAGAGAGAAAAAGAGAGATGGGGAGAGTGAAAGAGTTGGAGAGTGAGAGAAATGGGAAGGAAGAGGGAGAGAGACAGATAAATACCGCACCTGGCTTTGTCAACATCAAGTGGACATATTTGAACCTGCAGCTCGTTTTTCTCTTGAGCTTCTCTCAGTGTTGTTTCGCAGGCTGGATTCAATCCCTTAGCGGGCCTGATCCGGCTCGCAGGCCGCCTGTTTGACACCCCTGTTCTACACCCTCAGTACCCCAGATAAACACACTAAAATAACAAAATATATTTGTAAGTTGCTTAAGTGTTATATTTTGTATGGAATGTATGTTTAAGATTTATATAAGTATGTTTAAGGCTTGTATAAGTAACCTGTATTGTTTTGTACTAAAAAAATAAACATTTCAATAAATAATATATAAAGATAAATAAATAAAATGTATCTATAAAGATAAATAAAAGTAAGTTCAACTTACTTTTGGAAGATGAGCTTTAGGGGGTGGGCGACTTCCTCCTCCGTGGTAGAAAGTGGACGGAAAAAAGCGATGCAACCATTTTCTCAACCCCATCAAGCTTTCTTATATCAATTTATTTTCAAAAGAGACGGCTCGCCTCTTCTTTACACTTTACACCAACCATATTGAATGGATGCACGAGGTATTACACAATAAAATGTCAAAGTTCTTAGCGCGCTGGAGATACAGTATAGAAGGTTTACACCTTAGGAAGAGAAAGCCGGATTTGTTCTCCGGGGTGGATGCTGGGTGACCTCTCACAGCGCAATACAAAATCTAACGACAGCAATGTCCGGATATTTTTCGACATCCTGAATCCACACCGTAAAGTGAAATTTTCATAAAGAGGTGTCTCCGTATCTTGGGGGTTTACTGTATTTACCTGGAATCAACTGGAATGCACTTAAACATCTCGAAACCAAGGGTAGGATGAGAGATGACGAAAACGGATGCGTAGATGATAGTGTACACTTCTATGCAACCCTACTATACGTACCACTTACATCCACGGAGTGCCGAAACGAATTTTCTACGCCGTCTGTTAGTTGTTGAAATGGAACGACCTTGGCGACCGAGCGAGTCGGTCCGGAGTTGAAGTTGAGGATGAGTGCTTTGTATAAACGCTCGCATTAGACATGCATGAGGCTAGAATTTCTCCTTTTATAGCCCCGTCCTCATCTATGAGATTCACTCGTGTCCTCCCACTCCAATTCGCACCGTCGAGGATGCTCCGCTCTATTCGGAAGGGTGCGTTTGTGTGTTTTGGTATGAAATTAAACAAACTATTAAACAAAGTTGGCGGTCCACGTTTTAATATGCCCCCCTTAGTCTTTTTCGGAAATTATTGCAGTCCTTCGTGTTGAGTTGATCCTCCTTACTAGCAAGCCCGTAGGAGTGCTATTTAAAAACTGCATGGAACTTCTCGTAACTCGATTTTGTAATCAACTTGGAGCAGTTGCTTCTGTCATTTTAGGTTAACGGTATTCTCTAACTTTAAGATGGATTTTAATTGCTGTGTTCTAAATAGACCTTAAAGCTTCAGTTGGTATTATAAAGAGACCCCTAGTGTCATTCGTTTTAATACAACACTATTTATTCAGATAAAAAAAACACATGTACGATCTCATTAACAGGATTTTTTTAATAAGATTCAAAGGTTTAGAAACTACATGTTTGGACGCCATCTTAGTACTACGGAAGCCCTGGCTCGACTAAAAGGTCCTTCTAGCGCTTTGTGGCAAGATAACCATCTATAACTGAACCTTCTGGGTAATTTAGGCATCTTTTTTCCACTGTTTTCTTCTCTAGCTACTCATCTTAGCCACTCAGCTGCAGGCTTTGGTGCACTACTAACCTCTATTGTTGCTTGTTACTCCTACTTTATCTTTCAGGGTCACTTGCCCTCCACAGGTGGTCATGCCAGCGACTGTCACTGAGTCCTGTGATTCAGGGACCTTCTGACTTTTTTTCCCTCTGTTTTGTCCTCCAGCCACTGATGTTAGCTACTTGGCTGCAGGTTATTGCTTGCCTTTAGTAGGTATTGTTGTTAGCTACTGCTGCTTTGTCCTTCAGTGTCACTCACGTTCCACCTGCTGCTCATGAAAGCGAACATCGCTGAGTCCTGTGTTTCAGGGACCTTCTGACTTTCTTTTCCTCTGTTTTGTCCTCTAGCCACTGATGTTAGCTACTTGGCTGCAAGTTATCACTCTCCGTTAGTCGGTATTGTTGTTAGCTACTGCTGCTTTGTCCATCAGTGTCGCCCACGTTCCAGCTGCTGGTCATGCAAGCGAACAACGCTGAGTCCTGTGATTTAAGGACCTTCTGACTTTTTTTCCCTCTGTTTTGTCTTCTAGCCACTTATGTTAGCTACTTGGCTGCAGGTTATCATTTGCCGCTAGCCGATATTGTTATTGTTAGCTAATGATGCTTCATCTTTCTGTGTCAACCGCATTCCACAGATGTTCATGCAGGTGAACTCCACACATTTTCCGCGATTCTGGCATCTTCCACTTTTTTCCATGGTTTCCCTCTCCAGCCACCAGTGTTGTTTAAGTCATAATTTTGTGTCCTGACACTTGAAAAATTCTCATTTGTTTTCGCAATATCTTACTGGCTTTTTAGAACCTTCTCCCGTACCTTCTAAAGTGATCCACTTACAACAGTTTTGACAAACTCCAGCTAGTCGGTGTTTTAAGCTGCTCACCCAAATTTTAATGTTATTTTGCCCGCTATAATTCATCTTAGCTCACTGTTTCCCTTTCTAGCCACCCTAGTTAGCCACTTGCCAGCGGCTGTAGTACTGTCATTCACGGTTTCAAGGATTAACAAATTCTGGTTTCCTCTTGCCGCTTACACCAGTTCTGACAAACTTCAGTTCTTTTCAGTCGCTCCGGGTGTATCCAGCTTGCTCAAACCTTTGGCGTCGCTAGCCGGAATAATTAGCAGATTTCATGTCCTGTCACCTTGCTCATTCAAGAAAATCCGGAACAAACCTTATCAATTTTAGTGAGCGGTATCCTTTCCTCCTTTGTTACACACTGTCACGTGTAGGGATGGATTAGAACACTCACTTCTAGTACTCCCCTGTTGTTTCCCCTATATTTGGTAATTCATCCTCTTTAGTTGCAGTTTGAATGAAAAGCTATCTTGGATCATGCTCATTCATCGGGACCGTAGACTCGCCTCTGTGGATCTTTTATACGCGTATGTTCGTCGCGATTACATCAAACGTGTGCGCGGGGGAGTGTTTCCATGTTTTCTAGGCGATAACTCGTGAAGCCGGATACTGATGATGCACCCATGCGCCCTTCTGTCTGCTTTGCATTCTCAGTTTTGTGTTGAGTCTTCCGTTTTTAATTTCTATACTTCCGCATAAGTAGCGGTTTTCCAATTAACCGTTGCATACACGCATGAAAAAGGAAAATAATTGTCACTCTCCATGAGGGACTTAAACACGTTTTCTTTAAAAATGGACAGAAATAGAAAAGCCACATCGTGTTTGCAGGACTGTGCGTTTGTATTGGATTCTCGACCATGATACATAACTGAACAGGCGTGGTACCTGTTGGTGGGTAAAAAATCAAGTAAAATCAATGAAAAAGCAGGATTACTAAAAGAATTAGGAATGCCAAAAAAACTAATGCAAAAAATGTAGTTAATGAACATGGTGATGGTCATTGAACCCTGGACTAACCAGGTGGTTGGTAATGCTGCGTAGCCATGGCTAGTTGAGAAACTAGGGCGCTCCTGACCTGACTTGTGAAACGAGCTTGTCTTCCTCCCTCTTCCACCTTGAACTTCCAGGAATTAAGTGGTGGCTACGTTACAAAAATGGCTAACTTGGAGTCAACCACAAGAAGGAATCATGCAGCAATTCCAATTATTTTATATATGTATATATATATATATATATATATATGAGCCAGCAATGTATTTTTTCACATTTTTCCAGTATTGAAAGTTCTAAACAGAGAGTCATTAACACATGCCCGGAAAATCATCGGCTGCTCAGTCTGGAGGAGGTTGTACACTATATTGTAATGAATGACAATAAATAAAAAAATATCAAAACAAAATGGTATTTACTAGAAGTACGTACTAATGTGTTATATTCTTGCATAAGATCAAAATCCTAAATTAATATACTTATAAAGGAAAAAAAATGTTATTTACTTTTGTAGTGAGTTGATTTTAGCTGGTAGATTAGAGTAGCGGGTAGATGCAGTGAGTGGGTGGGGATGGTGGATTAAAATGCAAACTGATCTTGTGAGGATTGTCATGACCTGAGAAGACTTAGTTGCTTATTCATAATAATTGTCAAGATCGTTGATTAGTTATGGCCATATTCCTTTGCGTGATAATGATGCACAAGTCTTTTTTTGTATTCTTGATGATTCCACGTTTCGTTTCCATGGTTATCATATTTATGCTTTTCCCTTTGGCATTACTGCAAGCCTTGGGAACCATATTGATAAAATAAAGTACAAAAATACAACGTTCATAGTGTTGCCACACAATGTCTTGATGAAACACGAGATTCTGAACTGAATGAAGTGACAGAAAGGCATTGTGGGAGGAAGTTTGGCCAGTGGTAAATCTGCATTTTCATGACGCCGTGATGCAAACCAATCGCAGATCAGCAGATTTAAAATATGTTGACTATCAATAAACAGGCATCATAAAGACCCAACTTGTCATGCGCACTTATGTCTTGGCAACTGCAAGCTTCAATTCAATGGCTATCATGTTATTTCTTCCTTTGGCATGAGTGCAAGTCTTGGGACCCATAAATAATAAATACACTACACAAGTTTTGTGGGAATAGGCCATAAAGAGGGGCTTTGAACATTTTCCACATTGTAAAGTGGAAACGTCGCAACGCTGGAACGCTGTATCCCGAGGGTCTCCTGTATTTTCTTTTCGGAGCAAATTCCTCCCGATTCGGACTCGTATGAAAATAGTATGATTTCTTCAAAGCTTCTTAACGGTCCTGCTGTTTTATATCCTCAAGCTCGGGCTACTCATCCGTGAACTCAGAGGGAAGCCCCCCGAGTGGATCGATTCTCCTCCGCTCCAAATGTCTTCATCGGCTCGCGGTCACTCACCCTCATTAGTCAGCACGGGTAGACGGCGTTTTTACGATATGCGCTTATTGTGTCGGAAATTTCATTCCCTCTTCCTTCTCCGTCTTCACTCTCCTTTCCATGGTCGACTTTCGACTGCCCATCTTTGCTACTTGGCATTTTTCACCTTCGCCGGCAGGCTAACTGCTTTTCCCTTAGTGTAGAGATGGTAAATGGGAAACTGGAAGAATTGAAGGCTGGGAGCAAGAGGAGATGCTCAGATAAGAATGCACGTTATTATGCAGGTTCTACTTTCTGTGCGGTCGGTCACCCTTATAGATGAATCAGAAGAGGATACAATTGTCCTTGTTTTCATTGATTTTAACAACATGGTGTACATAGTTTACAACAAGATTGGACGTGGAGCTCAAGGACAAACATGTAATTAAAGACTGAAAGCAGGGGTGTCCAAACTTTTCAGAAAACGGGCCAGATTTTGGTAAGTTGAAAATGTGTGAGGGCCAACTATTCAGCCTGGCATTCTTTGAACAGTCTTTAATAATTTCACCCAAAGTTTCAATCCTTGTAGCTCGCTTTTGTAGCATTCTCATTTGATTTGTAAAAAAAGCACTGCTGTGCCGTTAAAACAGCTTCCAGTTGCTTCACCTTTTCACAGCTTTCATTTGCGGTTGGCTTTTTGTAGTCAGCAAGTTTTGGCTGGCAGTTCTTCTTGCAATTGTATTTGTTTATTACAGATGTATTTCATACCGCGGTCAACATTACTGGCGGGCCAGATATTTTGATTTCCTAACAGAGGCTGCAGTCCAGTAGAAATTCTATCCTGGGCGGTAACTGGCCCCTGGGACAGACCTTCGACATGGCTGAGATACACCAAAGAGTTGGTCCCTCATCGTAGTTTTTCTCCGTTTTCTCAATTTTCTAACATTCGTCTCTGGTACTGTGAATAAAAATTGCCTTCACTGAGAGTCTTTCCTTCTTTTTCTTTTGTTCTCCCTCTTTTACTCTTGCTCTTCCTCTCTCCTTTTCTCTCGATCTACCTTCCCTCAGCCCCATCTCTCTTTCTTTAATTTATTTCTTTTTTCCTTTCTCTTTCACTTCCCAATTTGTTTCTTTAGTTTTTACCTTTTTTCTCTTTCTTTCTCTGTAGTTATCTCCTTTTATTTCTACTGTTATCTATCTTTCTCTTTTGTTATGTCTTTATCTCTCTCTCTTTATCCTTCTTTTTTTTTCTGAGGGCCAGTAAACATTTGATCACGGGCCGAAACTGGCCCCCGGGCCCGACTTTGGATATGACTGACTTGAAGAAAAAAAAGAATATTTGGATTGATTTGCAATATTTATAAGGTAGTTCTCGACATTAACAGCAACATTGTTTAAGAATAAAATCAAATGTGATTACATTTTCCTATTCATTAGCAAGATATTTTTGGTAATCGTTTTGTGTACTTGTTTAAGTTGGTGATGATTCTGGGGAAAAAGAAATGCATTAGAAAATAGATAAATACTTAGATATTCGGGTAGCTAGCATGACAGGTAGCCGTTAAACCAGCAAGATTGATAGTTTGCAAAAAAGTTTACTTGCTAGCTAGCTAGATATATGGTTTTCAAAAGGTTTGTTAGCTATATATTTTGATAGTTTGCCAAAGATTTTGCTAGATAGTTTGAAAAACAGTTTGCTATCTATCTTTCTTGCTATTTAGCTCACTAACTTTTTAACCTACATAGAGAGTTGGTTCAAAAATGTTTGCCCGCCAGTTGTATAGTTTGCAAAAAGGTTTGCTAGATAGTATAAAAACTGTTTTGTATCTAGTTTTCCATCTAGCTAACTAACACATTAACCTAGATTATTTTTTCAAAAACGTTGAAAGTGAGCTACCTGGCTATCTTACAAAAATGTTAGTCTGCAAGCTAGCTAGTTTTCAACAAACGTTTGCTTGCTAGCTAGCTAAATATATGGTTTTCAAAAGGTTTACTAGCTATACATCGCGATAGTGTGCCCAAAATTTTGCTTGATAGTTTGAGAAACAGTTTGCTATCTTTCATTATAGCTATCTAGCTCTCTAACCTTTTAACTTACCGAGATGGATGGTTTTCAAAAATGTTTGCTCACTAGATGTATAGTTTGCAAAAAGGTCTGCTAGATAGTATAAAAAGTGTTTGGTATCTAGAGCTCCATCAAGCTAACTAACATTTTAACCTAGATTATTTTAAAAAACGTTTGCTAGCGAGCTACCTATCTAGTTTACAAAAACGTTTGCTTGCTCGCTCGCTAGATAGAATTTAAATTAGCTTTAGTGTCCTTTATAACAGTGAATGTTGTTTACAATGAGATTAGAAGTGGCAGTCCATGACAAACATGCAACAAAAAACAATTAAATAGATAAGTTAAGGAAATATATGAGAAAAGGTAATATTTACAAGGTAGTGCTTAAAGTTTTTATTCATCTAAAAGTAATGCAATAAAAAATGCAATGACATTAGTGGCAGCATTTTGTAAAAATAAGAAAATGTAAGTATATATTTTGGGTTTTGTGAGTTTTTTTTTAATGTGATGATGGCCCTGGGGAAGGAAATTTCACTGATCTTGTTAGTCTTTGTTTCCAGGGATATTTAGCGTCTGCTAGCAATGTCCTCCAGACTGGGTAGATAGAAGGGGTTGATTTTCTGGGCTGTGTTGATGACACTCTAAGGCTGTGCACCAAGCTTAAATGAAGACTCAACCTGAAAATCAAAAATATTGGAGTCCCCCAAGACATGCTTTAATCAGAAGTGCAGTGTATACAGCACATGAAGCGTGTTGAATGTATTAACTGTGACCTATCTGCACCATCAGACCTCTGAGCCATCGAGAGAAGGGCCCCAATCTATTTGTGGAGATTTGATTGTCGGAGTAGACATCTGTTCTCTCTAGGTACCCGCTCTACAAACCAATAATACGGCAATCCATTGGCAAACAAAAAGCTCATCTTGGTCTCCTGACACGAGAAGGGCAGCAGTTTAATATAAAATATAAACGTTTTTCTCAGATGGATGCAATATTACTAACAAGGTCATAACATTTCTTCCTGGAGTGGAAAGCTAAATGCCTGAGACGCGCTTGACCACTATTCACAATTCGACTTAGTTCTCGATCAATTGATTGAACAACTATCCAAAATCTAAAAGGTTTGCTAGCCTGTTAGCTAACCCACCTAGCAAATGTTTTGCAAACTATCTAGCTAGGTATCGGTCTAGTTACAAAGCAAACCTTTTCGCAAACTATCAACCCTGCTAGCAAGCTAGTTAAATGGCTACCTGACCAGCTAACTCACTATCCAGTTGCATTGATAAATGGGTACTCTTATCATATTTATCAATTTATTGGGGAATTTTTGTTGCTGCTAAATCTTATTGCACAATTTTTCTATTGCAGTTATGTAGCAATGTATGTTGTTTGGTTGGTTGGATCCTTTAAGCACACTGGTCGTAGGGGCACGATTTCTTGTGGTGTGTATTGGGCAAGTACAGCCTGGTGGCGCCCATCCCTCTCCAGGCCAACATATTGTTGCCTATTTATAGTGACATTCCTTTATATTATTTTTCTCTTTTTAGTCTTTATCACCTGTTTACTCTGGAGTGGTTATTCTGTTGAAAACGATGTTCGCTGTTGTTACCAATAACAATAAAGACAATTTTATTCAGATATAAATCTATGTATTTACAGATATGTTTTTCTATATCTATTTTTAAATGTATTTGTTTACTGAAAGCATTTAGAGACAGTTTATCCCCAAGGGCAGGGGTGTCAAACCCATTTTAACTCGGGGGGCCACACAATGGACAAAGCATTCTCTCTGGGGCCGGACTAGTACATTAGAGAAAAAGAAAAAAGAGAGAAAGAGAGGGAGAAATAAAGAGAGAGGGTGGACAAAGAAAGAGAAAAAGGGAAAGAGATATGTATATATAGAAGAGAGAAAAACATGAGAACGAGAGATAAAAAGATAACTATTGAGAGAGTGGAAAAGAAAGAGAAAAGGAAAGTAATCCAAAGAGAAATAGAAAGAGAGAAGGAGTGAAAGGAGTACAGAAAAAAATAAAAGGGGAAAGCAAGCAAAAGAGAGAGAAAAAGAAAAAAGGAAGAAAGAGAAATAAGGAAAAAGACACATAGAGAGAGATAGTTACAACTACAGCGTCTTTGTGAGAGGCACCTGGCTTTGGCAACATCAAGTGGACATATTTCAACCTGCATCTTGTTTGTCTCTTGCGCTTCTCTGTGTTGTCTCGCGGGCTGGATTCAATCCCTTAGCGGGCCTGATCCGGCCCACGGGCCACCTGTTTGACACCCCTGCCCTAGGGGGATCTTCACACGAAACCAGGACACAAAATATAAGGATAGAAGATATTGCTTGTATATATGAATTTTTAAATTCTTATTTCATTTGTTTATCTTTTTTTTTAATCATAATGTTGCTTTTAATATCATTACCAGTCAACAAGCACCACCATGTACATATATATATATATATATATATATATATATATATTATATTCCGAGTATATACTCATTTTTTTTTTATTACACGTTTATCCTGAAGTGCCACATCTAATCTCCTTGTAAACAATGTACATGACTTTGTAAGTTTATTCCATTTATTTGAGTCTTTTCGTGCTCACTTATACACAACTGTATGATTTTCTATAGTCACAGAAAATAGTTACATGGCATTTAACTATCCAGCTAGTTCACCTAACTAAAACTATACTAGAGGACAATGTTCTGTTCATAAACTGTTTACAATCGCTACTAGCTTGAGGTGACGCCCCATGTTAAGGTGCAGGCGGTACGCCTGACCTAGAACTGATAAACAAGGGGCTATAATCCCGCAGCAACACTCCATCATGGTACCAAGGTTCACTGCTTATCTTAATGGTGAGCTTTACGCCAGGTCCTCTTTGGAGTTTGCGGCGTGGTCAAGCATTGAATCGCCCTGCCCAGCTAAACAAAATCCCTTGAGTTTACTTTGCAAATCCTTTGTGATGAATGGCGGAAAGTCTTTCATTAATCCAGATCTTTATCGCCATTGAAAACATCAAGAAGAGAAATTGGTTTAGGAATGTTCGATAAGTGGATTATTGTCTACTGCTGAAATCACAATTGAGTTAAAACTGAGGTTTTGCTTTGAACCCCAAACATAGTCTTTGTTAAATTGAGTGCATCGTGTGTAATAAGGAATAATTCACCACTAGAGGTCGCTGTAGTTGGGAATGAAGCTGAAGCGTATTCGTTAGATCAGGGGTGTCAAACTGGCAGCCCGGAGGCTGGATCAGGCCCGCTAAAGGATTGAATCCTGCCGTGAGACAACACTGAGAGAAGCGCAAGAAAAAAACAAGCTGCAAGGTGAAATATGTCCACTTGATGTTGCCATTGCCAGATGCCTCTCTCAAAGACGCTGTACTTGTATTGTTCACTCTTGCTCTTGCTCTCGCTCTCTCTCCTCTCTCTCCCTCCATTTTGCTCTCTCTCTCCCTCCCTCCCCTATTTTCTCAATCTATCTCTCTCCCCCAAACTCCCTTTTCTCTCGCTCCCTCTCTCTCTGTGTCTCTTTCTCTCCACCTCCATCCCTTTCTCTCTCTCTCTCTCTCTCTCTCTCTCTCCTTCTTCCTCCCTTTTTCCATCTCTCTCTCTCTCTTTCCCTCCCTCCCCCTTTTCTCTCTCTCTCCCTTTACCTCCCTTTTTCCCTTTCTCTCCCCCTTCCTCCCTCTTTTTCTCTCCCTCTCGCTCCCTCTCTCTCTCTCTGTCTCTTTCTCTCCCCCTCCATCCCTTTTTCTCTCTCTCTCCTCCTCCCTTCCTTTTCCCCTCACTCTCTCTTTCCCTCCCTCCCCCTTTTCTCTCTCCCTCCCCGTCCCTCTCTCTCCCCCTTCCTCCCCTTTTTTCTCTCCCTCTCTCTCCCTTTCTCTCTCCCTCCCTTTTTTCTCTCTCACTGCCTCCCTCCCTTCCCTTTCAATCTCCCTCTCTCTCTTTTTCTCTCTCTCTGTCTCTGTCTCTTTCACTCTCTGTGTCTTTTTACCTTCTTTTGCTCTTTCTATTTTTCTCTCTAATCTACTAGTCCGGCCCCCGAGAGAATGTTTGTTCTCTCGTGTGGCCCCCGATTTAAAATTAGTTTGACACCCCTGCGTTAGAAGAAGACACACTACGGAAGCTCGAAGAACACCACTTGGCGAAATTCAGAACCCTACTTTCATAGTAACTTGTGATCAAGGATGAATTTGAACCAACGGTCGGACATGAAAGCTTGTGTTAATCTCGTGCTTGTCGACAAAAGACCGAGTGGACTGGATACACCCGGGGTGGCTGTAAAGAGCTGATAACTGGAGTTGGTCAGAGCTAGTGGCTAACTAGCAGCTGGCAGAAGCTACTTAAAATGCCAGTAAAAGGTGTTTGTCAAGCGTTGGGAGCCTTGATAACAGAATTCCGCGACGTTCGCTTGCATGAGTAGCTTAATGGTAAACCTGCGTGGCTAGAGAAGGAAAGAGTGGAAAAGAGTGGAATATACTCAAATCACAAGACTCTGTAACCATCAGTGCAGGGATCTGCTGCTAAGGGAATTGTTTTGTAAGTGCTAGAAGCACCACCGGGACAAGCTGGCTTTGCAAAATGGTCATCTGGGCTAAGATGTCGGCCAAACATATCCACTTCTTCAAGTTGTGCAATATAATCAAATTTCTAAACCTACTAGTCTTTAAAAATCAAGTTTATAAAATATGACGTGTGTTTTGCCTTTTGTTTGAATCAGTAGTGTTTTATTATAAGTATTTTTACACTACTGAGGTTCGCATTAGAGTACATACTGGGGCTTTAAAAGCTGTTAAAATTAAAATTTCAGAAAATTTTCAAGCATTTTGCTTAGATTCTGAAAAGACTATTTTACACACTAATTTTACGAAAGGATTTTGAATAAAACAATCATATGTTTATTATTTCTAAACATGTTTCATTACCTTTTGGTGGATTTTACATTCAAAGTTTGTGTCAGATCCCACAGTTGTGTTGCATCATCGTTACTATGTATACAGACGCTCCCCTACTTACGACCATTCGACTTAGCAAAAACGGTAGATTCGAACATTTTTTTCGGGATGTCGAAAAATATCCGGACATTGCTGTAAGTTAGATCTTGTAATGTGTGCACCTTTTTCCGAATACAGGACAGTACTGTCATGCTTCCTCTTCCTAGTTCCTGTGTAAACATACTATACTGTATCTCCAGCGCGCTAAGAACTTTGACATTTTTATTGTTTAATTCCTCGTGCATCCATTCAACACGGTTGGTGTAATGTTTAAAGAAGAGGCTAGCCGTTTCTTTTGAAACTAAATTGGAACAAGAAAGCTTGATGCGGTTGAGAAAATGGTCGGATGGCTTTTTTTCGGCCACTTTTTACCACGGAGGCGGAAGTCTCTTATCTCTTGAAACTCATCTTCCAAAAGTAAGTTCAACTTAACTTTATTTATTTTTATGCAGCATATTTTTTTACGATTTTTTTATTTTTTAGTAGAAAACAATACAGGTTATTTATACAAGCCTCAAACATACTTATATAAACCATAAGCATACAAAATATTGCACAGAAGCAACTTACGAACAAACTCAACTTACGAACAATTGTCCGTTCGTAGGGCAGCGTCTGTAATAGCTTACTTCAAGACCACAATACCCACAATGCCCTTTCAATTATTTTCAAAAAGGCCAGAGGCTCTTCTGAACTTGTCTTACAAACCACATTTATTTGGGATACAATTTTGATCTGTAACATATTGCACAATCTTTGTTTTCTATTACTCACATGCCCCCAAATAAAATGGAGCGGTAAAGTTTTTGAAAGCAATTGCGGCTTTTATCGTCCTTCTCGGGTCAAACACAATCTGTTCCGGGTTGCTGAGCGAGCTCAGCCTGGAGCAAATAGTGAAAATAGAAATCATCCATTTCTTAGACTGACGTTAGAGGTTGCATTGTAGATGCTGTTTTATTTGGTATTTGACTTTGAAGGAATCGTGAATAGGACAAAAATAAGACGTACACTATTTGGCATCAATACGATGGTATAAAAAAAGAATGGTTGATAGGGCATACCCTGATTTAGTTGCTCGGTGAAAATTGGTTTTAATTGCTCGTTGAGTCTCCTTAGAGAGAGGGTTTAGTTACTTATTCCTCCCCCTTCTCTTATTGCTTGCATGTTACCCACATTTAAATATGGTAACTTCTAAATGTTAGTGAAAATTGGTTTCAATCGCTCTTTGCGTCTTCTTAGGCTGAGGATTCATACACTTATTCCTCCCCCTTCTGTCATTGTTGGCATGCTATCCTCATTAAAATATGGTAACGTCTTAATGTTTGGTAAAAATTGGTTTCAAACATTCTTTAAGTCTCCTTAGGCGGAGTGTACAGTTACTTATACTTCCCCCTTCTCTCAGTGATCATATACTATCCATACTAAAACACGGAAACTTTAAAGTGTTTGGTGAAAACTGGTTTCAATCGTTCAAGTCTCCCAAGACAGATCTTTCAGTGACTTTCTCTCACTTATGTAATTGTTTGCATGCTATTCTCGTTAAGATGTAAAAACGTATAAATATTTTGGTGATTTTAGTTAAAGCAGACAATGAGATAACATTTGATAGTGCTTTATGTGGAAACTTGTTTTAACCTCTGGTCCTGAAACACTGGAACCTCTCACCCATAAACAAAACGCAATGTCGACGCCCTCTTTTTTCTTTTTTTTGTTGTGACAGAATATGGACACTTACTAATGTTTGGGTTGCTTTTTAAAAAATGGTTTCAATTGCTCTTTAAGTCTCCCTAGGCAAGAGGGTTAATTTACTTATTCTTCCTCCCTGTCATTATTTGGATAATATCCTCTCTAAGATATGGAAACCTCTAAATGACTTTAGGGGTATTTTAGTTAAAGCAAGCACTGTTCAGATCACAATTGATGATGATTTTATGCAGAGATGTGACTAATACCATAAGGTAGATGGTAATACCACCTTAGTCAATGTTGGTGCTTGTTTTGTTTTTCTATTATAAATTCTGAAATGCTGAAAGAAATAACACATAATTAAAAAAGTAAAAGGCATGACAGGGCACAGAGAAACATTGTAAGGAAATCCTTGTGAGTCAAGTCAATTTACATTTTTTAGTGACGACCTTCATCACTAAATTTCTCAAAGGACTGCACAGGTTACAATTACACCATCCCCATATCTGAAACCAAAATGCAGGCGAGGAAAAACTCAGCATGAGTAAAATAAGGAACCTTGAGAAGGGGCCTGAAAGTGGTAATCCCCCTTCCAGAATGAACAGGTTGCAATAGATTTAGCATTGGGAAACAACACACAAAAATAGTGAACATAATTTTTTTTAAAAACTCATACATAGTGTGATGACAACCCTAGGTCGCTAGGGCGGCTCTATCCTAGAAACGAGTCCTGCATGAACTGAAAAATAGCTTAAAGAAAAACATTATCTCAAGGGCTATGAGTCTTGTTGTTGATCACATGTTATAAAATAAGAAATAATATATTAAATTAAAAAAAGAATAGAAAGTTTTCAAATTGAAGGCCGTTCCACGTAATAGGGGACTGATGCTAACTCTAAGCTGGAGTAACATCTTGTGCACATTTTAGCATCCTCATGGTGTATTTAAATTCCAGCATAAAGTAAATCTCCTTAGTCCCTGATTAGAAGAGGAAGCCAAACAGCATTCACTTTCACGCTTCATTATATTAATCCTCTTTTTAGGAAGCGACGGTAAATCCTGCTGCCGTTTAACTGTGCTACTCTACGGATTTTTAATTTCCTCTTTGGGTTGCCCATGACATTTTTCAAACTTATTTTTCTCTTCCGCAGGAGGTTCTGTCGGCGCCATTCGCTCGGCAGACTATCAGGAGAGCGCATGGCCTTCGGTCAGCAGCCCACTGCACACTCTTCACTCAGCCTCCCAACACCCTGTCTCCACAGGTTAGTCGTTATTACCGATAAATCCACATTGAAGTTTTATGAAAGCAAACCTAAAATGTACTAACATTCCAGTAGACCCTCGGGATACGACATTAATCCGTTCTGAGGTGGGGATCGTGAAGGGAAAATGCCGTACAGTGGGGGATAGAAACCTACGGTAATTAGCGAGTTCTGAACTACCGGTAACGCAGATAAAAACATTTAAATAACATAACAGTATACAGTACTACCTACGTGTATATGATTAAATATGATAAATATACATGTACATTAATCCCTCAATTTTTGCATTACAATAATAGACTGCTACAATCAAAACTTTTATTTATTAAATACTCTATTATATATTGAAATCAAAGATAAATCCTCTTTACAGGCTGAAGTATTTATTCAACAAACTAAAGTACTGTACTTGATACAGTTTTGGTTTTGTTTTACATATGAAATGAAATGATCTGCATTTATATAGCGTTTTTCAAGTCAGGACTTCCCAAAGCACTTTACAGTGTGCTTCACATCCCAATAGCGGCCGTGCAGCCATGTAAGGCGCTAACCTGCATATTGGGGGTATTAGGGGTTCAGTGTCTTACCCAAGGACACTTCAACATGTAACACGCCCCATATAACTTGTACTGTCAAATTTTAATTTTAAAGATAATCTTACTGCTTTTTTGCACATCATTTGGACATTATTGCCAAGCAAAAATGTGCTGTAAAATTTCAACGTGTAAAGAACATTTCAACTTATATTGCAACCTTTTTGACGCACAGTCAGACACAGAAGGAAAGGGGGCAGAGCGACTATTTAGCCAATCAGAATGCAGAACATGATGCATGATGACAATCTGGGAAGTACAATTCCATAATAAGTCAACTGCAAAACTATGAGGGATTACTGTAAAAGACACATGGCGACTTGAACTGGTCCAGTGTAGTAGCTGGTGGATGTAGAGAGGGGAGAAGACGTTGACTTAAAGAATTGTTCTTTAAATAATAGTCCCAATCATCGACTGGTCACGGGAATGTAACTTTTAAAGGGTAGTGCCTTTTTTCATTTCCTTATAATTGCAAGCTGTTTCCATGATTATCTTGTTTTGCTCATCTCTTAAGCGTCATTGAAATCCATAGCTAATAGATAAAGTACGAAAAATACAGTTTTGTAACGCACTAACTCGTTAAGTCTTTACAAAGCACATTTCAAGAAGATTCAAGTTCAGTCAATAGCAAATCTGCATCTTCAGGATGCCGTGACGGAAACAAATAGCAGACCAGCAATTTTAGAGACGTAACTCATCAGACGCACAAACACAGCAAAAATTGAATTTTGTAAGTTTCGTGGTCCGTGAAATATTTCATTGTTGACGTCGTATTTCGCGGAAAATGGTGTGAAAAACCTCTTATTCCACCCCCTAAAGTTAAAATGGCGTAAGGCGGGGATGCCGTATCCTGGTGGTCTACTGTACATACTGTACAATGTTGAAGACCGCGTTCCAGCAACATTTCCAAGACTTTTCGTCAATCCTTCCCCAAATGTGTCATTTTTGACAAATAATTCCCAGTTGTTTTTTAATCATCAGTTTACAATGCATTATTATCCAAGTCCTACTTAGCACGCCAGCTCTTTGATTAAGCTCATTAGCAGGAAAAAAAATCAATTCAAATGTATTCGCTGTGTTCAAAGCAAGCGGGCTGTCATTGTGCTGGACTGTTGTTGAGAATCTGAGTCTGTGCTGTCATTTGATGCCAATTTTACACAAAGTAAAACTTGAGATGGCTATGACAAGATGACAAGCACTTGGAGTAAGGAGACTGTAATAGTATTCATTGGATGATAATTATCGACATATTGAGAATACTCCATATCAGGTTATAAAACTAGGTAAAATGTCTTGGAAATGCTTGATTTTTATTTCTTTCTTTTTTGGTGATATCCATGTAAATCCTTGTGGCCATGTTTCCCGGCAGTCTTGACTTGAAAGACCACGCATTAAATGAAGTATCATGAAACCAGTCTGCTTAAAAATGACTCCAACGTGCGTGCTCTGCATTTCTTCTTCCCCTCATGACTAACGCAGCTGGCATTAGACTCTATGGCAGGGGTGTCTAAACTTTTCAGAAAGCGGGCCAGATTTTGGTAAGCTGAAACTGTGTGAGGGCCAACTATTCAGCCTGGCATTCTTTGAACAGTCTTTAATAAATTTAGTCCTCGTAGCTCGCTTTTGTAGCATTCTCATTTGATTTGTGAAAAAGCACTGCTGTGCCGTTAAAACAGCTTCCAGTTGCTTCACCTTTTCACAGTGTTCGTTTGCGGTTCGCTTTTTGTAGTCAGCATGTTTTGACTGGCAGTGCTTCTTGTTATTATATCTGTTTATTACAGATGTATTTCATACCGCGGTCAACATTACTGGCGGCCCAGATATCACAAATTTTCCTAGCAGAGGCTGCCGTCCAGTAAAAATACTATCCTGGGCGGTAACTGGCCCCTGGGCCAGACTTTAGACATGCCTGAGATACACCAAAGAGTTGTTTTCCTCATCGTGCTTTTTCTCAGTTTTCTTCATTCTCTAACATTTGTCTCTGGTACTGTGAATAAAAAATAGCTTTCACCTATTGCGAGTCTTTCTTTCTCCCTCTCTTTCTCTCTCATTCTATTGTTCTCTTTTTATCTCTCTTTCATTCTATCTTTCTTTAATTTATTTCTTCCTTTCTCTCTTTCTCTTCTCACTTTTTTTAGTTTTTACCTTTTTTGTCTTTCTTTCTCTGTAGTTATCTTCTTTTATGTCTACTGTTATCTATCGTTCTCTCTTATGTCTTTATTTCTCTCTCTCTTTTTCCTTTTCTCTCTTTTTTTGGTACAAATTTATTTTATACTTCTGTCAACATTACTGGTGAGCCACATATTATTCCTTTTATGTCTGATGTCCAGTAAAAATTTGATCACGGGCCGTAACTGGCCCCCGGGCCGGACTTTGGACATGCCTTCTGTATGGCGTTGCCATGTGAATGGTCATTGCCCCCTACGTGTCGTGCCCAAGAGGACAGGTGAAGAGACCAAGATGCCGGGTACAGGAGAAATCTGGATATTGGCTTTGAAAGTGCTTAAAAATGCTTGAATTTGGCTTTGACAACGCTGTACAAACCCCTGTTTATATTACTCAGGCGATTTTTTTTCCCATATCTGATTCCAGCCTCCATCACCGCCACATTAGCCTTCATCACGAATATGCCTGTCGGGATCGCGACTATTTACTTTAGATCTCCAGCTTCTATCTAGAGATGCAAGCGCATGATATTCTAAAAATACATTCAAGGTCAAGAAAGCCTTTTTTCCCCCTCCCAAGATAAGGCCTTTATGGACAAAGACGTTCGCATTGGATAAAAATTAGATGAGAACAGGATACTTGCTTCTTCGCTGCTCACACTTTTGCTTTGTGCAGCAACGTTGACTCTTTGTGTTTGCTTTGAGGGAGTTAGCAAGTGGTAACGGGGCTTTTATTTGTGTTGTACACGCGTGTTTAGTGTCATTGGCCTATGAAACGGTGAATGGCGAAGGCTCAGGCTTCATACGATGAATAATGAGCGCTATTCAGCCTCTATTTACGTTTGCCTGCAGTGGACATTAGGGTTGCAGAATGAGAACAAAGAGAATATTTTCATTTCCTGCTCCTAAGGAGAAAAAAGCTACGTAGCAAAGGTAGTGCCTGATGGGCTCTTTAAGTAAATGGCAAAAAACGTGTTGTTAAGGTTTTGACGAATGTATTATTTTGGGTTTTTTGCCTGGTTTAGTGATCTCTATTTTTGTGCTTGCTTTCAATAATTCTGAAATTATTGTACTGTATTGATATTTGTTTGGCAAAATAGCGTTCATGTCATTTGATTTCAGTACAGTAGTCATGTTTATTTGTGACAAACCACAGACTATTATTACACCATGCCCTGATCTAAAACCTACATGAGGGCAAGGGAAAAACTCAAAAACCTCAACATGAGGAAAATGAAGAAAACTTGAGAAGGGACTGCACATGAGGTAATCCTTTCCAGGATGACCAGGCTGCAATGGATCTTGCAATAACAAATAATACACAGATATTGTCAACATCAAATATCGGTTAGTCATAAGCTATAGAATAGAAGTGTGTTTTAAGCTCAGATTTAAACATTACCACTGAGGATGCAGATCATATCTCAGGGGGAGGTGCATTCCACAGTACCGGGGCCCGAATGGAGAAAACTCTGGAGATTGGACTATGGAGATTGCCCTCGAACCCGCGGATCTCTTCTTGGCTCTTGGGATCACTAGTAGACCAGCATTTTCACTGCGAAGGCTCCGGACCGGAACATAGGGGCCGGTCACACAGCCGTTTGCGGCTGAATCACGGCTAAAATTTTGCGTTTTTTTTTTGCCCGTGGTTGCCCGCGATGGAAAATGCGCAAAATTGGCCAACCCGCTGTTCATCGGTGGTATGCCCGCAAAACAGACGCCGGCGACTGTTCCGCTTCCTCATCGCGTCATTTCTGCGTCATTTTCTCGTGTGGACCACGGGTATAAAAGCTCCCGAGCCGGTGTTGTGCCCAAATCCAACTCCTACGCAACAAGTTTTGAGCAGCTCAAAAGTTTTGCGCGCGGCCAACCACGTGAAAATTTCCGACCACGAGTAAAGCACTGCTGTATCTCGTCTATATGGCGGTCTCAAAACGTCCAACAGTGCCCAACAGCATCCGCTTCACGGCCCGAAATTTCTGGCCGTGGTTCAGCCTTGATACGCTCGTGAAAGGCTGTGTACCCGCGCTCTGAAAAATTGAGCAGCGCAAAACTTTTTCGCGCTGCCACCCGCGCGCGAATTTCCGACCGCGTGTTAAGCACTGCTGTATCTCGTCTGCATTGCGATCTCAAAGCGTCCAATAGCGTCCGCCTCACAGGCAGAAATTTCTGGCCGTGATTCAGCCGCAAATGTCTGTGTGACCGGCCCCATAGGGGGAATTAAATCTGAAAGATATGAAGGAGCAAGTCCATGCATGATTTACAGTAGACCCCCGGGATACGGCGTCCCCACTTTTTTTTTCCACGGTGTGGGATAAGAGCTTTTTTTAACACCTCTTTGACATTTTAAACACTATAAGACGGGATGGGCAAACTACAGTCCGCAAGCCACATGCATCCAGGCTTTTTAAATCCGGCCCGCCAAATGAAAACCGTAAGAATATACCGACGTATTAAAATAGGTTTATTGTCATTAAAATCAACGTTGTATGCAATGAGATTAGACATGGCATTCCAGGGTAAAACGTGTAATAAAGACTTTAAAGAGAAAAAAGACGAGACTATCGGGATGAATAGGCACCAGAGTGCCAAGAAAACTGGCCCAAGTTATAGTAATGCATCGAGAAAGAGTAGTGCACCGTAACAATTGTGCAATGACATGTAGTGCTATCAGATTTAGCCGCAACAAATAAGAAACCAAAAAAAATCACAGGGTATATATTTCTACAGGTTAATGAAATAGTTTAGGTTTTCAGTTTTATTCAACAAAATACTAATGATAATCATCACAATAACAATAAGTGGCTAGATATGTTTTCAGTTTTGTGCGCTCGTTTAGGGTGGTGATGGCCTTGGGCAAGATGTTGAAGTAGCTAGATAGCTGAACAAGTAGCCTTTTAACTACCTCGTTTGCAAGAGTGATTGATTGCAAATACAATGTACTAAAGTACTATTGTCATTGTTATGGTACAAATTTTGTCTCCAGTGTCCCTTCATGTTTTTATCCATTTTCACTTCCTATCAAATTTAGCGGTTAAATACAGGGGCTGAATACATTATTTTGCGTGAATTTTTGTGTTTCAAAACTCATCCATCCATCCATTATCTGCATCGCTTGTCCTCAGTAGGGTCGCGGGGGTGCTGGAGGCCATCCCAGCTATCTTTGGGCAGTGGGCAGGGGACACCCTGAACTGGTCACCAGCCAATAGCAGGGCACACAGGAACAGACAATTCACTCGCTCATTCACACCTAGGGACAATCTGGACAGGCCAATTAACCTGACATGCAAATATAATGGAAATTGCTTCTGGAGCAGCCTCTTTACCAAATTATTTAACCCATTGCGACCTGTGACTCAAAACACTTTAACAACAGCAAGTGTGGCCAAATAACTTAAAAGTTGCACCTCCAAGAACCTGTCTGCTATTGGTTGACGTCATGAAAATGTTGTTTATGCTATCAGCTGAACTCCCTCCCACAATGCCTTTTTTCTCTCCCTGCGATAATTTCAGAATCTTGTGTGCTCTGTGAAAACTTGTCAAATTGGCCATAGAATACTGTATTTTTTCATTCGGTTTTCATTGGCTTTTGGTCACAATACTTGCAGCGATGCTAAAGGGTGAAGCAAAAACATGATAACCATGGAAACAAAGCTTGTTGTTATCAAGAAATACGAAGGGACGAGAATGGCTACCCTTGCATGATTGCATGGCTGTAACTAAACAACAACTGGGACTATAGTAAAAAGTAACGAGGAGATTAAAGAAAGGAAATATTTTAAAGGCATGGCCTACATGCCAAGTGGAAATTTTAACATTAGATTCATGTGTAATCTGCTGTCAATTTCCTCTGCAAAAACAGCTGTTTTTTAAAAATTAATATCTTTCAATCCTTATATTGCATTTTCCGTTAATCCTTCTTTTACTAAATGCAATATTTCTATGACTAATTTCGAGTTCCTGATTGCCTGGAAAGGGCAGCCAAAACTGGTATAACCCACTGTTGTGAGTACTGTTACCCCAAAAGGCTGGTTTCAGCGCCGATCCCTACTTAAGATAATGTCTGGAATAAAAAAAAGACGAGAAATGCTCATCAAACACCTGTTCTGAATATCCCCTGGGAAGAGGGGCTAATAGAGAACAGGTTGCTAGAATGATTCCATTTAGAATAAACTTACTTTAATTGCTCAGTCATTCAGAAGAAAATGAGGGACCTTGTTTACTGTGAAACACTGCAAATTGGCCAACAATTTTCCTCAATTGAAGGATTAAACTGTTGGTGGTGTTATCAAAAAGTTCAGACAATCTTCAGATAAATTGACCTTATTAAGGACAGTATTAATCTTGCTTGGAAGCAATCGCTTTCCATTTTCTTATTGCAATAGAACCCCTGGGATATGACATTAATCTGTTCTGAGATGGGGATCACAAACTGAAATTGCTGTAAGGAAGCCTAGGGTTATTAGCTAATGCTTTCTTCATAAAATCATTAAAATAAGAATAGAGCGTAGTTACTATTTATGTGTAATGTATGTCTATAGGACTAAAATACTGTATATACAGGAAATGAAAAGGAAAAAAAACATTTGATTTATGTTTTGGATGACCTGGCTTGAGATGGTTGAGTGGAGTAGCAGGTGGATGTAGCGGGAAGAGATGGCGGGTTAAAGTAATTTCACAACTTCCACGACCATGCCCTTTAGTAATAGTTTTCATAAATGTAAAGAAACAAAATTGAAAAATTGTATTTACCTTTGAGTGTGACATGACTTCAGTTGGTCAAGTAGAAGAGCTGGTGGATGAAGTTAAAAAGATGAAACATATTTTTCAACTTCTATTCACAATAATTAGCATGCTTTTAAAAAATGTCATTACTTTGACCGCCTCCTTACTTTTGATAATTGTCCAGATCATCAATCAGGTATAGCTATGCAATTTAGCAAGGGTAGCAATATGTGTTCCTTTTTTGTAATTTTTTATTTTTTGCAAGCTTTGTTTCCATGGTTATCATGTTTTTCAGGCCTCGGAACCCATAGTGAAAAAATAGAGAATTGTATTAAACACACTTCTAATCTATGAATAACCTATATTTTATGTTGACAATCACTGTGTATTATTTGCCCTCATGGTGGTTTTAGATCAGGGGATGGTGTCATAATAGTCTGTGGTTTGCAATAATCTGTGGTCTGTGCAGTCCTTTGAGACAAATAAACATGACTTCACTTGACTATTGCACTAACTCTCAAAGTCTACACTAAGCTCGCGAGATTCTGAACTGAATGAAGATGAAGGCATTGTGGGAAATAATTCAGGCAATAGTCTAACAAAATGTTTATGAAGCCCTGACACAAACCAATAGCAGACCAGCATTTTTTATGTCAACCAATAGCAGTAAAGCATCTTAGAGATGTAATTCTTTTTTTTTTTTTTGGGGGGGGTTGGGGGGGCACGCAAAATTTGTTGATGTTGTAGAGTGGGTAACATGCCATAAATAGGGGGTTAAAAAACATCTTTTACATTTTGAAGTGAGTTGGTTGCTGGGGGGTGCACTATACCCCAGGGCTATACCATATTATTAAAAAGTTCAGAAGATAAATTGACCTTTTCAAAGGCAAATTCAACTATCTGGGAAAGCAGTAGCCATGATTCCCATTATTAACGTTAACTCAAAAAACTAAAAAGAGCAAAAACGTTTTTAAAACTCGAGGGCCATGTCATTAAAAAGGAATCGCTCCCTTCTCGCCTGACACACAGCCTCCAGAATCTGTTTGCTCAGAGAAGAGACAAAGGGGATAGATTTGGGATTGTTTACCATGCCAGGTGAAGCAAACCAGTCAAGCGGATATATCATATATCAACCTGAATGAAGGTCAGTCGACCTTGCCATTGTCCGTGGCAGCGATGCCCGCTGCGCCATCTGCACTGTATTCTTTTCAGCTTATTTTTCATTTCTCTCCATTCTATCATCATTCTTCATCACTCCATTTAGTGCAGCATCGGCACTTATCTTCCCCTTGGCAAAGGCACAGCCATCCAATCCATCCACGGTTGCAATTTGGCATGCGTCAATTTCTCTGCTGCTTCCTCATGAGAGTTCCTGTTTCCCTACCTCAGTGAGGTTTCCTACCGATAGCCAATAGAGTCTGATAACATCTTTTGTTCAAACTGCATGCTAAATCAAGAAAAAATAAGTAATAGGACGATAACTAACATCATATTTGGCCGTTATCGGTCCACATACCGAGTTGCGACATAAGGTCAAAAAATTACATACATGAATGTCCTCCATTCCTTTTTCAAAATACATTGCTTATTTTACAGTTGAATTTTTTGAGCCATCAGCCATGTTGAATGTAGCGGAACCAGAGGCAAAAAACAATTTGCTCCCGGTTGCTACTGTGCCTTCAATTTGCTCGACTTTCCACACACTTTCCCGGAGGGAGAATAGTCAAGTCAAGTCATGTTTAATTGTATAGCCCTGAATTCCTCATGGAATCTCAAAGGGCTGCACAGTCCAGATTATTGCAAACTACAGACTATTATTACACCATGCCCTGATCTAAAACCTACATGAGGGCAAGGAAAAACTCAAAAACATGTCAAGTCATGTTGAATTGTATAGCCCTTAATTCCTCAAGGAGTCTCAAAGGGCTGCACAGACAACAGATTATTGCAAACTACAGATTATTATTTCACTATCCAAGATCTGAAACCTACATGAGGGCAAGGAAAAACTCAAAAACCTCAACATGAGGAAAATGAAGAAACCTTGAGAAGGGACCGCACAAGAGGTAATATCCCTTCTTGGATGACCAGGCTGCAATGGATGTTGCAATAACAAATAATACACACATATTGTCAACATGAAATATAGGTCATTCATAAATTGTAGAATAGAAGTGTGTTTTCAACCTGGATTTGAACAGTTCTGCTGAGGTTGCAGATCGAGTCTCAGGGGGCAGAGCATTCCATCTCCGAATGGAGATTGCACTCAAACCTGCGACTCTCTTCTTGTCTTTTGGGATCACTAGTAGACCTGCATTTTCAGAGCGGAGGCTCCGGACCGGAACATAGGGGAAATGAAATCTGAAAGATATGATGGAGCAAATATGTAAGGGAAATGATGATTTAAGTGCGCCTTTTATACTATATTATATATTTTACACCCATTATATACTTTATACTTTTATATCTTTGTACGTTTATATTTCTATAGTGCTCCATAGATGCGTGGTTTTACGATTTCACTTCAGAGACAAGCCCCTCCAATGTCAAAAGATGTTTTTTCCTCCCAAATTCCATTCTTCTTATCACGTTTCGGTTTTGGGAGAGTTTGACTCCCAAATTTCATTCTTCCTACGGAGACACATTGTGTTTACAAAAGTTCCACTATCCTTATTACTCAATTATTATACTTGCACACCATCTAGCGACCAACATTATACACTACAATCAAATTTGTGATTCCTGTCGAAACCAATCAGAGTACTCTTACGTGCACGTGGTTATTCTATCCTCCGATCAGAATCCATGAAACGGTATAATAAGGTCGCTCACGCTTCAGACTTTGAAATTCATCAGATGCCAATCTAAGAGTGCCTTTTCCTCGTTGTTTGTGTTTGGTTCTCTTTAATAAATAACTTCGGGCTTAATTTCAAGTGGACAAATATTTTAGTGCATAATCTAGTATACGACAATAATCCATTCTGAGGTGGGGAATCGCGAAGTAAAATTGCCGTATAGAAACCTGTGGTCAGTAACTAATTCTTTCTTGAACTTTGGTACCCCAGATGAACAAATTAAAATAGCCAAATATTATTTAGTAAGTACTACTTATGTGTAAGTACTGTAAATGTAAAAAATAAAATAAAACTGGAAATAAATACATATCAAAAGGAAAAATTAAATTTTATCTACCTTTGACGTGACGTGGCTTGAGCTGGTAGAGTGGAGTACTTGGTGGTTGCCGAAGAGGGAGAACAGCCATTAAAGTAAACTAATCACTTCCAATTGCGAGACTTGTTATGCCCTCCAAAGATTTCTATGATTTGCTTCCTTAATTTAAATAGTAGTCCATATTGTCGAATGGTTACCTTCTTTGTATTTCTTGAAAACCTTCCTTTAGCACCGCTCCATGTCTTGGACCCAAAGTAATACATATTGTACAAAAAAACTGTTGTATCGCTGACTTGTCAAGTCTGTATGAAGCATACAAGCTCCTTAACTGAATGAAGAGAGGGAAAAAGCATTGTGGGAAAGAGTTCAGCCCATAACATTTTCTGGATACTGTGACTCAAACCCATAGCAAACCAGTATTTTATATGATGCCTACCGATTGCAGCCAGTCACTTTAGAGACGTGACTGTACATATGTACAAACACTGCAAAGTTTGGTTTTGGGCAAAAAAAAAAGTATATTTATACAAGGGCTAAAAATATAAAGGGTAAGTGAAAACGACTTGAGGTGGGGTTGCTGTATCCCGGGGGTCTACTGTATTGGTCTTTATCCTTTTGACGAAAGCCATGTCTCAGCATGTTGTTCATAAACTTGTGAACTTCCCTGAACTAAGAAAAACATAAAGTTGGGAATGTGTCTCTTTGGTCCCGTACGTACGTAACCAGTTTATTTGTGCAGCTTGCTACTGTTATTACAACAATTTATGTGGCAAGGTGTGTGCTGTACGAATGGGATTTGACAATGAAAACAAGATTGATGGTACTTTCTTACTTGCTCTGAAGGTTCATTTTTTATAAATCTGAACAGTGCTTTCTTGGAGGAAGCGTGTTCTAAAAATTTCCTGTTGTTATTGTCGGCAAGATATTTGTCATCATAGTGTCTGTCATTTTTGTTGTAATTGATTTCAAAACTCATTTGTTGAGATTTAATTATCCAAAAAGTAAATTATGACATATTGTGACACGTGTTAGTTTTATTTTGCAGATTAGTTCAAAGGGTGTATCCTTTAATGAGTCTTTGTTTCATCCCATGACTTCCTCTTTCTCTTACCTACTTCATCTGGTTTATCATCCCCTTCCACGTCTTTGGTGAGGGAAAAGTAACAATTTCTCACTGAATTACAAACGCACTTCTCGCTTAACACGTCATCACTTCGTGCTGTATTTGTTGTGGTGTTCATTCACTTTTTTCCTTTTTGTTTGAATTCACTTGCTTAAATAAGTGAATTACGATATATGCCATTACCTTCTTTTTTACTTCCTCTTTTACTTATCCGCTTTGTCTTTATATCCCCCGCCCTCTTCCTCTTTTAGTAAGGGCAGGGAACAATTCATCTCGTAATTATAAATGTGCTTCCTGATTCACACTCTATCACTTCAACCTTGTTGCAGTGACATAACATTTGCTACGATTGTTTGTTCCTTTTCTGGGGCTTTTTCTTTTGATTTTACTGACTTTGAAATGATAACATTGTAACTGGCATGAACACCCAACTGTACTGTTCGATTTGAGAAAAAAAGTTTGCAACAAGACGAGTACTGCACCTCACACTTTTTATTCTTCCTCATCTTCACTGTGACCGCCTCTCCAGCGCCCCTGCTTTTTGTTATTCCACAGCGCTGTCTTTGAGAATTTATGTTCTATAACACAACGCATTGTACACAAATAGTAGGCACGGACGCTCCCCTATTTATGAACGAGATACATTCCGGATGATGGTTCGTAAGTTTAATTTGTCCCTAAGTTGCTTCAGTGCTATATTTGGTATGTTTTAGGTTTATATAAGTATGTTTTAGGCTTGTTTGAGTAACCTGTATTGTTTTGTTCTAAGAAAATAAACATTTCATAAATTATATGCTCTATAAAGATAAATAAAGTTAAGTTTAACATACTTTTGTAAGATGAGCTTTAGGGGTTAGGCGACTTCCTCCTCCATGGTAGAAAGTGGCCAAAAAAAAGCGATCCAACCCTTTTCTCAACCGCTTTCTTATTCCACTTTCATTTCAAAAGAAACTGCTCGCCTCTTCTTTACACTTTACACCACCCATATCGAATAGATGCACTAGATAATAAACAATAAAAATGCTAAAGTTCTTAGCGCTGGAGATACAGTATAGAATGTTCACACACGAACTAGGAAGAGAAAGCGGATTTCTTCTTCGTAGATGCTGGGTGAGCTCTCACAGCGCCACACGCCGGTAGTGGCGGAAAGAAGCACTACAGTAATGTCCTCTACTCGGTAAAAGGTGCACACAACACAAATTCTAACTTGCAGGAATGTCAGGATATTTTTCGACATCCTGGAAAAATTTTTTCGTATGTACGGTTGTTTTTAACTCGAATGTTCGTAAGTAGGGTAGTGTCTGTAAATTCCATCCTGCGATTGTGTGTCGCTGGTTGGCGATGCAGAGGGGGAGTGGCTAGGGAGAAGCTAGGGTGCTCCCGACCAGACTTTGTGAAAAGGGGCATGAGTCCTTCACTTTTCCATGTTACTCAATGCTTTGCAGAGGACTCATACTTTATTTCTTTTATCGTCACCTTGCTTTAAGGAGTCAAATCGAGGGCAAGGGGGAGTAATAGGATTGAGCAATGATAAGCCAACTGCTCCTTGTCCACGTTACCTTACACGGAACATATCATTGAGTTTAAAATCTCATTGATTATTCAATCATGTCACATGAGTCACTAACACTCGGTGGCTGGGAAAAGCCTAGAGTGGCCTGTAAAGTTGAAATGCCATTACGAAGCTTAATGACGATATCGATCGGCCGTGTGTTAGTCATTTCGTTCATATTTGTCAAGCTCTGTTGACATTTTTCAGCAACAGTTTGCAAAGTGAACAAATATAAAGCGATGAATACTAAGCAAACGTTACATGTAGTTAAAAAAACGTGTTTTCCGTCACAGCTGAGCAGTCAAGGAGAACTTATGAGTAAGCGTGTACTGTTTATATTTACTGGATGCTCGAGTGAATGCACGCACTTATTCTGCAGAGGTAAGTGTGTGCTCATATAAAAAACGATCAAATCAGTATGAGGAAAGATCACAAAATTCATACAAGCCATATTTATTATTTTCTTCCCAAATAATCTTCTGCTGAGGTACTATAGCAGATCTTCAGTGTTTGAACTTTTAATACTCTGAAATTCATTTTGAAGAGAATACAGTTTTTCTTTTATGTTTAATCTATCTTTTGTAAATGCTTTTTTTCTTAAGAGTTGGCGAAATGGAACGCTTTCTTTTGTAAGAGATATTTCTGTCAATATTTTACAGGCTTCCCTGTCAGCTATGAAAGGTAATCACTCATGCTGATGTATCGCCTTTCATGTCTCAATGTAATAGTGTCAATCAATTAAAAGACATCGATCCATTCATCCAAGCGAGCTATCCAATACATCCATTCATCAAACCAGCCGATCCATCCCATCTAAGACATCAAACCATTCGATCCATCCATGTATCCATCCATCCCCTTCAGGACATACATCCAAACAAGACGTCTAAGACATCCATCCTTCCAGCTAAAACATTCATCCAAGATATCAAAGACACCCATCCATCAAAGACACAGAAGACTTCCATCTATCCAACCTTCCATCCAAGACACCTAAGACATTCATCCATCCTAGACATCCATCCATCCTAGACATCCATCCATCCATCCATCTTATGTAAGAAGTCATCTATCCACAGACATCCATCCCTCCACATAAGAAATCCATCTATCCACCCAGGGATATTTGGCCATTGATACAAGATATCTAAGACATCCATCTATGCAGAGACATCCATCCAGAGACACCAGTATATCGAGCCAAGACATTTTAGACATTCAACCGTCCAGACATCTAAGACATATATTCCATCTAAGACATCCATCCAAAATATCCATCCATCCATGCCATCTAGCACATGTATGACTCTCTTCATGAGTACCTATGGCCTGGAGAAAAAAATCATACTCATGCAAATGTCATCTATAGCGGTCCAATTCTGATTAGCACTGAGTCAAGTCTAGACCGCGGATTGCTGACATAGTGCTAGAAGCATGGATGGTTCGGTCCAGTATATAAAGAGCATACAGTCAAGTTGTCACACCAACAGAGTTGTTTTGGCTGTACGTCACTAAGGAATCCTTTGTAAGGAAGCTCACCAAATAATTTAGGTTCACTGTTGAGACACACTTTATGACAAAACCCACAGAAAAACAGTTAACGACCAGTAACGTCAGCCAAGTACATAGAGCAATTCAATTGGTTGATGGGCGGAGCTATGCAGCAGCGCATTTCTCTCTGCCCAGGGCGGTCTGCACCAACGGTAAATAGGCTAAAATGTATATATATATATATATATATATATATTGCTGTGATGGCTATTTGGGTCAAAAAGGTTCCTGACACCTGATCTAAATTTTCAAGACATTTATCCTTCCCATTCATCCCATCCCTCCATACAGTATTTTACAAAGTTTTCGTTCTTTCGTCTAGTCCTCAAACATAAAAGAATGCAGTATATCACAAGCAGTACACAACTACCCGCCAACTCACACAGACTCAAGCGAAAGTGGGCCAACGTCTGTAAATCTATAATTCTTGCCACCTTCAGGGCTTAAAGAATGGCTGCAGCAGTCAAATAAGCAGACAGTCCAATTTTCAGACCGCAAAAAGGGTCCCAGCCAGTATTTCATTCCTTCTTGTGAGTTTTGGTTCCAGCTTTGAAAGCTTTCTGATGACAAACAACACACTGACCACACAAGGAAGATTGATAATACTCAGCAAAAATGGCTAATAAAGTCAACTGAGATTAGTACTGGATCAAAGTCTGCAATGCTAAACTAAGACTATTATTAAATCTGTCCCTTTTCGCTAATCTCAGTTCACAGCGTCCTCCATTGTTGCCCTAAAAATGACTCGCTGACCCTCAAATTCAGCAAGTAATTCTCAGTAATCCTCAGAACAAAGTCATTGTCTCCATATCTCGCCGCCCAAGTGTCTCCGTCATATTAATATGCAGAACGAGTCTTCACCTTACCCCCTCCTCCCCTAGTTGTGACTTGTCCTCTCAATTTTTGGCTACCAAGCCTCGTCTATCGTTTTCATGATATACTATTGACTTTTATGGAGCTTAGATTCTGAGCAGGGAGGTCCGCTTATGGCTTAATTTTTTCAAATGTTTTTGTCAGATAACTTTATCATCTATTTTGGCACATTAAAGAGTACTTTCCTTTACTGTTCGTATTTTTGTCTACTGTATTGAAAATTTCCCTTGGCCATCATTAAGACAGATTTGTGGTTGATATTGTCCTTTATAGCGTGGTTTCATACAATCACAATGGAACAGCCCTGGCTTGTAAGTTTTCTTCATTGCAAGCGTTAAGTAAACAAAATCAATTAGCATTCTTCATTGCCAATGAAATTAAACAATCCTGGGATTGTAAGCATCCTTCCTTGCAAGCGTCCAGACAGCAACCCTGGCATTCTTTATTTTGAGCGTTTAGTAACAAAAACAGATTACCCTTGCTTTTTTAATCGTTTTTCATCAAAAATGTTCAGTCAACAAAATGAAACAAACCTAGCATTGTAAGCATTCTTCATTGAGAGTGTTGGATAAACTAAATGGAACAACTGTGGAATTTTAAAAAATAAATCATCACAAGCGTTCAGTTAACAAAATAGATTAACTCTGGCATTGTAAGCATTCTACATTGCAAGCGTTCAGTAAATCAAATACAACAACTCTGGCATTATAATCATGCTTCATTGCAAGTGTTCAGTCAACTAATTGGAACAACCCTAGCATTACCAAACCAAATATTATTCATTGCACATGTCCAGTACAGAAAATAGAACCTTGCCATTGTACTGTTTAGTAAAAACAAAATAGAATGACCGTAGCATTGTAAGCTTTTGTTGTTGCAAGCGCTCAGCAAACAAAATGGATTAACCCTTGCATTGGAAGCATTCTTCATTGCAAGCATTCAGTCAACAAAATACAATAGCCGAACCATTACAAACCTTTAGTAGACAAAAAAGAACAATGCTGGCATTGCAGACAATCCTGGAATTGCATACCTGTCAACCTGTATGGTTTTGCCGTACAAAGTACGTTTTTTATGCATTTTAAGACGAGTACGACGTACAAGGAAATCTGTACGGAAAAATGCAAATTTGTCAATGATGGGTACCTTCCGGTATACACACACTATCACGAAACGGCAAATCAATCAAGTCAAAGGAGTTCGCCGCGGAAGCCTCTATCTCGGTATCGTTTTTTTTTTGTTGCAAACGAAGCGAGCAGTTTGATGCTACTGTGCGCATGAGTCTGCTGCCTGGGGATTTTGTATTTTGTACGGGAAAATACGACAGTTTGTACGGGCATGGAGCCGTGGAGGTTGACTGGCATGGAATTGTAAGCATTCTTCCTTGCAAGGGTTCAATAAACAGAATAGAACTACCCTGGCATTGTAAGAATTCTTTATTACAAGTGAATAATCAATAATGACTGTAACACAGACATAAAGACGCACATAAAATGGTCATTAGTGGTACATTGTTATCAATGTCAATTAAGAGACTTCTAAGTCTACTTTTCTAGCCTTCTGTCCGGGCTAGATTAAAAAGACTAAGTGGTATGCGGCCCTCAGGCTGTAGATTACCCACCCTAGCCCGATCATTTCCCGCCAGGATTTCATTTCATGTAAATAGACAATCAACGACGTAGCGTAACGTGTATCACATCAAACTCTGTGATGAGATCTTTAACCGAGCATGCATCTTGGGTAGAAATTGAGAAATTAAAGATGCAAGGCGCCTCATCTCATCATGTCAGTTCATTAGAAAACTTTTTGATGCTTGTCCATGTGAACCCAAGCAAAGTCAAACTCTGAGCTGCAGACACAACTGAGAAGGCGGAGAACGGTAATTCCGTAGAGTCCCATTTCTGGGCTCCGACTCGCTCTCTACGGAGCAAAAAGGGATTTCATCACACTTTGAGTGAAGCTCGACTCGTAAGTTGTCTTGCAGTTGGAATCGCTGCTGTTTCTGCGATCGGGTGGTATCGGAACCAGGCGGTCACGGGGAGCAATGTAGTCAATGTTTCCTCAAAAGGAACTTTCTCATGCTCGGCTTCATAAATAGCAGCTGGGGCCTCGGGAGAAATGCATTGCCTTAATGGGGGTTGCTGGGTCTGCCTGTGCAACAATTTGTTTACAGTACTGAAGTGCTTAAAAATATAACATTTACTGAAATGAGGGGGAAAAAATTCACAGTACCACGATAAGGTAATACTCGGGAGGCTATTGCTTTCACTTACATTTTAAAAAATAGATCTAGTTTGGCTGAATAGTTATTTTTTAAGGTCTGTTATATTGAATAGTTATACGTTTTTGGGGGTTGAAAATAAATTATATTTCAAAAGAATATTCATTTAAATTTTAGGAAATATTTTTGTCTGGTTTTGGAATTATTTTTCATGTCTTTCGGAATCATATATTTTGTGGGTTTTTTGGAATACATTTTTTTCTGTTTTTTTTGAGCTAATTTTTTTAATTATTTTTTTTTATTCCCCCAAAATAATTGCTGTGTTTTTTTTGTTTTTTTTTTTTGCATTTTTTTTTAATTTCTGTTTTTTTTCCCCCGTTTTTCTTTCATAATTTTCGGGGTTGTCTTGCAAAATTAAATGTTTTCTTAAATATTTCTTCGTTTTTTTTTTTTTTTAAATAGTACTATTTTTGAACGTTGTTTTTGCTGTGTTTTGAAATTATGATTTTTATTTTTTTTCAAATACCTTAAATCTTTTGTTGTCTTTATTTTGTTTTTTTTCTCAGGCTTTTTCAAAATATAATTCGGGGAAATATTTGGAATCATATTTATTTTCTTTATTCAATATTTATTTTCCTGTTTTAAAAAAAATATTTATTTATGATTTAAAAAAAAAATTCCTGCCTTTCAAATTTGTTTCCTGTTTTTTTAAAAAACAGTTTTATCTGTTTTATTTTAAATATTTTTTTTCAAAATATTTTTTCTGTTTCAGATTTGTACATATATACTTTTGAGGGATATTTGCTTTTGTAAAATATATATAAATCATTTTTTATGTTTTTTTTCATAAAGAAAAATCCTTTTTTCAGAATTATATATTTTTCTTTTTTCAGATTTTTTTCCCGTTATTTGAAATTGTTATTCCAGCTTTACAAAATGATTGTTTTTTTTTTTCATTAATCCTCTGCCAGAAAAAATTTGCTTAACTTAATTACAAATGACTCATTCTAATTACAGCCGAGTTGGAGAGAAATCCTCAAAAGAGCTGAGTAAAAGACTGCACGCATTCTAGTAGCTGGGTAAAAATCTCCAGCATTGCGTGACACGCAAGGCAATTCTGACAGACACGAGGAGCAAGTGCCATCTGCTGTACAAGCCGTCCCCAAGAAAATAAAAGTCTCATATCGTGCCTGTAAAAAACCACCTGCTCCCACACCATTCTATATACAACACATAATTCTGACGGGTGCCGGTTTATATCCATAGGAAAATGATGCTACAAATTGTATAAAGAGGATGCCACAATGCTGAGGTGTGGAAGCATGCGGTGCGTTTTTTTCCTCTTGGCTTTAAATAATGCAACAGATTCTCACCAGAAGTCATGCGAGGTGGGTGGAGGTTTCGGAACCTGTTTCATGTATAGCTATGTTTGCAATCTTGCGGATTAGGCGAGGCGAGAAACGGGCATTAATGATTGAACACGTACCTTGGATCAGAAAGACAATTGATTAAAATAGAATTGAAGGTTAAAATTGAGTCACCCACCGGATACGGCATCATTTTACGTTATTGCCATTGGTCGAGGTCATATAAAATGCTGGTTTGCAGTTGGTTTGCGTCACCACATCTTGAAAATGCAGATATGCTTTTTGCTGAACTACCTCCCATAATGCCTTTCATTTTATTCACTTCAGAATCTCATGTATACTTATAGTCTGTTTGATTGAATAGTTGTTTGTAATTATTATTTTTTCGGTGCTTGGAAATATTTTTTTCTTTTAAAATACTTTTTTATTTTTCCTCCCAAAAGTTTTTTTTTTTATTGATTATTTTTTGGGGTTTTGGGGGAATATTTTTTCTATTGGGAATAATCCTTTTTTTGCTGCGTAATTTTTAATTTAAAAAAAGAAGAAAACTAATTCTGCTTTATTTCTAATCAGCTGTTGCCATATTTTCCCCCGCTATCGGATAATAACGTTGTGATCCCCACCTCAGAATGGATTCATGTTGTATCCCGGGGGTCTTCTGTAATTGATTATGAACGAGTAAATAGTCCAGACCGACTGCAAAAACTCAAGTAACAAAATAGTGAACATCTTTACATAATAATCCTTCCAAATAATATTGTTCCGTGGGCATTAAAATAAGAATTTTCGCATTTAAAACCTTTTTATTATCATCTGAAGCACCGGTATATTTTTCTTATTTTGCTAGGAAAAAAAAATTTGAAAGTATAGTGAAATTATATTTAAAGCGTGCCTGGCTGGCAACCAGTTCAGGGTTTCCCAGCCCACTGCCCGAAGTCGGCTAGGATAGGTTCCGGCAGACCCTACTGATGATAAGTGGCACAGGAAATGGATGGATGGATATTTATAGCGAGCAAAAGATTTGTTTTGCTCTGTCATAAAATAATGTTCCCTGTTCGACTTTATGCAAAAAGGATTCAAAAAAATTAAATAAAGTCCTGCTAATTCGGTACTTAATTTCCTCTGATCAAATTACCGTAGTTCCCAGATTATAAGGCACAACTAAAAACCCAATATTGTCCAGAAATTTGAAATTGCACTTTATATACTAAAAATGGTGTGGATTAAATTGGAAATTTTTAATGAGTTAAATTATACTCAGGGATCAGAATTTTCCGCGGATCCGCGGATTTCCGCTGTTTTTGAACCCCAAAGGCATTCCGACTTTTTCACTTTTTCTCTTGCGTAGCAAACAAATTCAAAATCCGACTGTCTCACTCTTTCCTTTATTGCTCTGGCGCACCCTGGCGGCCGTTAGAAAAATTGGCCGCATTGTCGCACAAGCTGCAGGGACTGAACTGCATTTGAACTTATCTTGCAGTATTTACAAAAAAATCAGTTATGTGGGCAAATTATTTTAATCTTCTAAAAATGTTACTTAAATGATAAATATAAGCATGGTTTTGGACAAGTAAATTGCCTAAAACCCAGGGTTTTTTTGGGGGGGTGGGGGGGGCTCCGCCCTGGTTTATTCCTGGACGCTGGCTATTTCAGCTGAAAATGAAAATCTCCATTCTGATCCCTGTATACTGTATATGGTAACTGTTCTGCCTTTGAGAAACACAGTGGTGCCTTCTTGTGGTTAACATGTTAATTGTTTGTTGCTAAAGTTAATTAGTAGTGAAACCAGATGTCATAATGTTATTTTATGTTCTATGAAATACATAATTTCAATTGAAATGTATTTTTATGCAACTGTAGCTCTTAAGATAGTTTTAATTCCATTCGCCTTATAGTCCAGTGCAAATTTTATATGAAAGATATATCACAAAAGACAATTTTTTTGGAGGTGCGCCTTATAATCCAGTGTGCATTATAGTACTGTAAGTATTAATCTCCGTGCAAAATGTACCTTTCAGTGTTAAACATTTCACAATCCATGTAAAAATGAATCCCAACTTCCCCAAGGCTACAACAAAAGACAGTAAATCACCAACAATTTCAAGAAAACCGTGATTAAATTTAAGACTTCCATGTGGATTGTAAGGAAAAAGTGGATTTACAAGCTCTTAAATGATTCTACGATGTCGTCACCGCTGAGAGGGAACAAAAGAATACGAGGCTCTTATTCATTAACACACCGAAGCGACGGATACCAGAATTATTGCTCTCTGGGACTGCTGGGTCTCAAATGTTGCCCTACATTTGAAATGGTGTTTATTGGATTCATTATTCAGACTTAACCAATGAAATCCACACTTCTTGTTTGCAAAGATAGAATTAAATCAGGTTTATTGGTGTTTGGATTCAAAACTTGGAGACCCTAATTTTTGTGTTAATACAAAAATATCCATACAGTTCAAACGAGAGCTACGACGCTAAACTTTAAACGGGAAACTAAATCAATCATCTGGAGAACGACACTCAAAGATAAGATAAATCCGCCGTGAAAAGCCAGACAGTTATAACACTCAGACTTATGCAATCGAGAAAAAAAACATTGAAATATATTGAAATATCCGGTCTCATTCTTCAATAATTACACAATCTTTGTTTACAAAAGCGTTCGACAATCTGAGTTCAAAAGTGTATTTGTCAAAACACTTAGTTGGCCCACCCACACAATAAATTGATAGATACGGAACACCACAATATGACATGAATCTGTTGTGAGGTTGGGATCACAAAGTGAAATTGACGTAAAGCGGCTGGATAGAAACCTATAGCAAGAGGCTAAAGACTACCTGTATATAATAAGTACTACTTTTGTGTAATGTATGGACATATGATTGAACAACATTATAATGAGAGGAAAACTACATTTTGTGAGCTTTTATTGTGACATGACTTGAGCTGGTCGAGTGGAGTAGCTGGTGGATGCAGAGGGAGGGGAGAAAACAATTTAAGTTTAAACCGATTTTAACACTTCCATTGTTGTGTTCTTTGAAAACCTTGCTGTTTGAATTACCTCCTTATTCTTAATAATCGTCAAGATCGTTGATTGGTTGCAGCCATTAAAGCTGGTAAGAGTAACAATTCTTGCACGTTCTTTATAATCACAAAATTTGTTTCCATTGTTATCATGTTTTTGTTTCACTTGGTGAGGATTCAAGTGCCCTTGAAAGACTTCGTTGTTTGAATCACCTCCTTATTCTTAATCATTTTCCCGATCATTGATTCATTACGACTATTACATTTTTCAAGGGTAACAATGGTGCATTCTTCATCTTTCTTTATAATTGCAATTTTTTTTCCCATTTTTTCCATGTTTTTATTTCTTCCTTTAGCATCATTGCAAGCCAAAGACCAATAACAGTATTGTATTGCGGACTCTACAATGCACACAATATTCTTAATTAAATATTGAGAGAAAGGCATCATGGGAGGGAGTTCAGCCATTAACATATCTGCATTTTATAAGACGTTGACCACTAGCAACCGGGCATCTTACAGACGTAACTCGTCCTGTGCACGAACACCGCAAACTTTGAATTTTGTACAATTTTGTGCACACAGAATATTTGTTGATGTCTTATCGGGGGAAATGCCGTAAACCTGGGGTCTCCAACGTGGCGCCCGTGGGTAAAATGTAGCCCCCTGGTAACACCCACGTAGCTCATGGACTGGTTCTCAAAATAGCTCACCAGTGCTGAGTAATTGAGATTTTCTAGTCAAATATATTTTTTAGTGGTTGACTGAGTCTATTTCACCCTACTTAAGATAATTAAGTAATAGCATCGTAACAGCGTAGTAATAACATTTGGATGCCCAACAAACTGGTATGCCTTCGCGCTAGTTAGTAGCAAAATAAAATTAATCGTACTGCACACTGCATAGTGAAAATGCCATAAAGCAGGCACTTAGTATCCCAGTGGTCTACTTCAAGTTAGAGAGTTTGAGATCCTATTTCCTTAAAAATGACAAAGTGTGAACCCCCCAACCAACATTCAACATGTCCATCCCTATCTAAAATGTTCTGTCACACCAAGATGATGAAGCCCCCTCATGCCTTGGCCGCTGGGAAATTGAACCTCTAAACATTTGACTGTAAATCAGTCCTGTTTACGACAAATAGCATTAATATTAAAACCATTTCCATTCCCAGCAATGCCAGGAACGATTGCTATGCGCTCCAGCCGCATTCCCCTCGTTGTAAATAACTTGAGTTGACGTATGAAAAAAATTTCATGAATGACTTTGGGAAGTCCTCCCTGTAATCTGGAACGTAGTCGGCCAGAAAAGCGTATTAGCACATAGATGGATGCAGTCATTGTGCAGATGAATGGCAGAAGGCTGCACATGCCCGCAAGGGCGTCACAAAATGGGAATGATGTCAGCGGCATTCTTCCTAAACTCTGCTGTATCACCTTTGTGTGATGCACTGAATGCTTTTTGTTCCTTAGGGTGCCTTGAGAAAAAAAGGAACTGCTTTGTCATTTGATTTTCAGTTCAGACGAAAACAAAACCAAACCTGTCAGTCATAGCACAGAGAATATTTTCAAGAGTGAAGATTGGAATATAAAGAAGGGTTTTGTGTTTGTTTTCCTGTCACAACATCAGGTTTGACACACTGTTTTGTTCGCTATGAATGCTTAATGTATTGTTTTCTCACTGTGGGTGACATAACTACTGTAAATTCCGGACTATAGAGTGCACCTGATTATAAGCCGCACCCACCACATTTTAAGAGGAAAACCGATTTTATACTTACACAAGCCGCACCTGTATATAAGCCGCATGCGCCCACATTAAAAAATGTAACACAAACACAAAATTAACCCAAACCCGCGATTGAAACTGAATGTCCTTCATTAAAGTACACAGTCCAAAAATCACAGCCGGCAAAATGAACGGAAAATGATACAGGTACTTAAGGTTTGATGCAGACCTGGGTCCTGTTGAAAGTAATCCAAGGAAAAAAGTGTATATTTCCAAAGGTAAGGGTGGGAAAAATATATATCCACTATTGTCCGCCACGTCCAAAAACAGGTCTCACCTTTACCCCACTTCCCGTCACCCCACATTTGTTCCGCTCCTTCTTTTTCATTCCCCCGTGCAAAACATATCAGAATAAGTGTCTAAAATAAATACAAATAAATACATTACAAAAATATAGTTGTATTTACATATTATACATGGTTACACATATTTACAAAGAAAGACGGTAGACCGAGAGAGTTTTCAAAGCTTTAATAATATAACTTTCATCCCAAGCGGTGTCCGTGACAGGGCAGTTAATGGTAGCAACACGCTCGGCACACAGTAAACGGGTCTGTTTAAAAAACATACCGTGCTTGTAAAAATCACGGTAAACCGTCCTCATCTTCCTCCTTAGAACTGAAGCCATCAAAGTCGTCTTCCTCAGTGTCGGAAAGAAACTTTGCCATATGGACGTCGTCCCACGCTCCCGCAGCCTCACTCGCGCTGTCACTGTCACTTGAAGTCTCATCCACTCCTGATTCTGTGCCCTCCTCTCCGTCACGTAGCAGACCGGCTTTTCGGAACCCGTTGGTGATGGTGGATTTTTTTGATGTGCCTTTCTTTTTGCATTTTGCATGATGAGGGTATGTTTACGCTAATTTAATTTATGCACAAACCAAGAAGTTGTAGTCTTCCTCGGCGCATATATTCCACCGGTCTAAATCTCACCTTTTGTACTCGAGCGCCGCTGGCGGCCGTTAGAAAGATTACATAAATTGGCCGCATCACTGAATAAGCCGCAGGGTTGAAAGTTTGGGAAAAAAGTAGCGGCTTATAGTCCGGAATTTACGGTAGTTATTTTTTAGCTGTATTTTACTATTTTCATCTAGAGCAGACCTGGGCACTCCGGTCCTGGAGGGCCATACGTCCTGCCAGATTTTGAAGTTTGCTCTTCTTTAACTCAGGTGATACAAATTATAACCTCGTTAGCAAGTGCTCGTTAACGTTGAATGAGACTTTAGTTGGGTTCAATAACTGGTGATTGGAATCACCTGTATTGGATCAGAGAAACCTCAAAAATCATGCAGAACATACGGCCCTCCAGGACAGGAGTGCCCAGGTCTGATCTAGAGTGACGAAAGCATGACCAAATTGGGTGCCAAGGTGCTTAACTTGTTTGGGTGTTTGGGCATTTGGGTTGGCCATGATCCAAAACATTTTTGTGTGTTTTTATTGCTACTTTTCCCCTCTTTTTTATTTTCTTTGTTTTTGTCTGTTTGTCTTGCTGTCGGTCACCACTCTCGAGGGATATGACCAGGATAGATGGATGGATATATAGATAGATAGATAGAATTTTACTATCTATCTATCTATCTATCTATCAATGATGGTGTTTACATGCAGGCAATAATCTTATTGGACACTCAATATTGTGTTTGTGGAGCTATTCAAATGAGATATCTTATAATAATAATAATAATAATAATAATTTCCTTTGTATTGTCATTCTTTGTAACAATGTACACAGAACGAAATGTCGATACACCTGACCCGTTTTACCAATTTTATAAGTCTTAGGTATGACTCGGCCGAGGCGCGAACCAGCGACCTATAACGGTCATAGGTGATACTTCTGCATTTGACTTTTGATGTTAAAGAAATATAGACGCTCCCCTACTTACGCCAATTCGACTTACGTAAAATGGTAGATATGAGCATTTTTTCCAGGATGTCGAAAAATATCTGGAAATTGCTGTAAGTTACATTTTGTATTGTGCACCTTTTTCCGAGTACAGGACAGTACTGTAGTGCTTCTTTCCACCGCTACCGCGGTGTGGCGTTATGAGAGGTCACCCAGCATCCACCCTGGAGTAAAGAAAATCTGCTTCCTCTTCCTAGTTGTAAACATATTGTACTGAATCTCTAGCACGCTCAGAACTTTGACATTTTTATCGTTTAATATCTTGTGCATCCATTCAATATGGTTGGTGTAAAGTGTAAAGAAGAAGGGAGCCGTTTCTTTCGAAACGAGTTTGGAATAAGAAAGCTTGATGTGGTTGAGAAAATGGTCAGAACATTTTTTTTCGGCCACTTTACCACAGAGGAGGACCCTTTTGAAGCGCATGTTCCAAGAGTAAATTAAACTCAACTTTATAGAGCATTTTTTTTAAATGTTTTTTTTTTTAGTATAAAACAATACCGATTACTTATACAAGACTTAAACATATATAAACCTTAAACATACAAAATATAACACTGAAGCAACTTACAAACAAATTTAACTGACGAACGTAAGTAGGGCAGCGTCTGTATTTCATTTATGTCACTCAACAGAATCCATTAGGTACTGTGCTTGTTTCCTCCATTGTTGCGTCCTGTGGTTTTACAAGATTTGCTTGTTCGAGGATTGCCATAAGCAAAGACTTAGCCTACATATAGATGGATATAACTGTGGAATACAATATATACTATATAGGTACATCTGTGGCATTTTCACCCTAAGGGCAGTAAATAAAACAGAAATATCCCGGGTAAATTAACAAATACATATGAGGCTTTTTTAGCATGTAAGCCAGAGTTTGAATATATCAATCGTCCGTCTACTACAAGTCCCATAGTGCTTAGCGGCTCAAAAATATCCCAGATAACGGAAACTGCGAGTATGCAATAATGTGCACAAGTAAACATATTCATTGTGTAACACTATTGCACACGTAGACAAAAAAATAACTTAATAACGAGTAACGATTGGTTATGAAATCGATTGTAAAAATTCAAGTAATACTGCAGGAGCAAAGATAAGTTTGAGTCCGATAACCTCCAATTACTTACTGTTTATTGATATTTGGAATGTTGTGAAACGATAGTGGGATGTTTGGGCGCGTTCTAAGGGATGGGCAGGGCACCTGTATGATGCGGCAGGGGTAAACCGGTGAAAGCTGTCGGGCCCTGCTGTTGAACAAAAGAGTGATTTGTGTCACCCTGACCCGAGTGACATGGCCGCTTTCTTGTGTCCCGTTTCATCTGGAGGGACGAAAGCATGACCAACTTAGGTGCCGAGGTGCCTAACTTGTTTGGGTGTTTGGGCATTTGGTTTGGCTATGGTCCAAACATTTTTATGTGTGTTTTTTTGCTATTTTTTCCCTTTTATTTTCTTTGTTATTTTATGTGTTTGTCTAGCTGTCGGTCACCCCTCTTGAGGGTTATGACTAAGGTAGACAGATAGATGGAAAGATATTTGAAACGTGAAAAGGGTGATTTTATTGTAAAGGTCAAAAATGAAAATGTTTTTTTTTTGTGTGTTATGTGGCTTGTGCTAGTTGCTACGGCTACATAAGCAAAATAGTGTGTTCAAGGTGCTTTTTCGTCGCCAATTACTGAAAAACTGTTGTAAGACTTTTCTATTAAATATCACAAAGAATTTGGCAAATTATTTTGATTTGATTGAAGGTTCGTGATCGGCTGATGAATCGATTTGGTCCCATTCTCTAGTCCAGCGGTCTCCAATGTGGTAGCCCTCTACAAGTACCTTCACAGCCCGTGGTTGGTTTTGAAAACAGCTCACAAGTCATGGGTCATAGTGATTTTCTAGGTAGTCTGATTTCTAACTGGTATGAGAAATCATCATTATGATTAGTGTCTTCAAAAATGACGTTTGAGTGGTTAACTGTGCTTATTTTAACCCTACAGCTAATAATTCCAACACGGTAAGAGCATAGTACCATTGTTAAATCATAGTACAGTGATAGTAGTTGCCATTTTAGAAAAAGTGGTAGCCCTTGCCACTAATACAAAAACGTAGCTTTTAAATTCAAATAGGTTGCGGACCCCAGGTCTAGTCTGAGTGGTTATTGTATTTGTTGTACGAAAACATACGAGTTAATATCAATTTTTGAGTTAACAATACGAAGCTTCATACCCAACGCAGCCTTCTCAACTTGTGAAGCACTAAGATATAGGGCAAGGAACTGTACACCATTGATAAGTGTGGGGAAGTACAGCAAAATGCAGTGCAAGGTAAAGCGCAGTGCAGATGAGCGAAGGGGGAGAAGGCGAGATCAGGAGACACCAGAGGAGGGGGAGAAGGCGAGAGGAGGGGGAAAGCAAGGGGCAACCCCGCTTTCAAGACCAGGAATTCCTCTACTGCAGTGATCAGCCACCTCAGGCTCCCTCACTTTGCTGCTACTCCCTCCACAGCGTAAAAGGGGAGTCACGTTTGTGTGCTGCAGCACATGGCTTCAAACGCAAGCACACTCCTTTTACTCTCATCTTTCTTTTTCTCTCTATTCATTCTCCCTTTTAGATCGTCCATCCCCCTGTTTGCACTCACTTCCCGTCTTTGTGCCACTCTTTTATCCGCACGACATTGACTCCAAGGTTGCTGTGCTATTGACTGCAGCTCGGCTCTTAAATATTTCACGCGGCATCTCAGAGGGGCGACCGGAGGTTTTGCTTTGCTCAGACCTTCGGCAACTGCTGCTGTCAAACAGGCTGCCAAACAGACAGGTGCGCAAATACGCTCGCCACCTCTCGGCGCAGATGGGAACGCTTACGTAGTTTTGTTTTTCTATCCTTGTTGAGATCCTGCAAAATATTCAAGCTGGTCCTAAAGAGTAAAAAAAAATGTACATACACACGTCTTTTAAACCCTGGTTAAGAGCCCGAAAAATCCTAAATATATACCTGAGCTGGTCTCAAGTGTGAGTACCTGCACACGCAGCGTTGAAGTTTTTTTCGGATCTCAACGAGGATATGAAAAACAAAATGGTGTCAAGAAGGTCTCAACTGCACACTGAATGCTATTTATATAATAGTTGAGATCTTGAAAGAATCCAGAAAATTGTCCTAAGGATCTCTCAAATATGAAATCGTTCACACATTGTTCTCCTATCAGTACAACCAACAAAATGTCCTAATACAATTGCTAAAATTGGTCCTCACACGAAAGGTTATAACAAGGATGTTTGGTCCCCATAACGACGTTAAAACTTCTGAGAATGGTGTTAACAGAAAATGACTCAATAGGGTATATTTGTTGGTGATAAAATTCCTGAATGGTTCAAACACAAGATGTCACACTAAGCACATAATTTTAAGTCCCGCAAGATTAGTTAAAACCTTGAAAAAGGTCCCAAGACGAATACGAGTGCACACACACACACATTCGTTTTTTAAGACATTCCATTGACATGTACTGTATTTCCTAGTTCCTAACCATAACCATTTAAAATGATTACCTACGCCTAATTCTTGTCTTGAACATAACTAAAGTCTCATTCAAAAACCACATTTTAACTCAGTATCTAGCCACATCAGGGAATGTCAAAATACAACTATTGGTCCCTTTAGATATAGTAAAAATTGGGACATAAAATGTCCTAATAAGGTCTATTAGTTGATGGTACATTTTTGAATGGTTCTAACACAAGACTCATCAGTGAGTGATCAGTCTTGTTTTTGAGACATTCGTTTTATGTCATATATTTGATAGCTCCTAAACTTAACCATTAAAAACGATTGATTGCCTTATACTGACTAGTGGTCGACCGATTATCGGGCAGGCCGATTATCGGCACCGATATTAGGGAATTTGACGGATATCGCCTTATGATTGGATAAGCGACCGGGGGTGAAGCCACTGAAAGGAAGCTCCCCTCTCAGCACTGTTATCAGTCACAGACTAGAGCGAGAGTTAGGGTTGTCGCAAATATTTTTCGCTTTCGTAATCAGCCTCTTTTTTATCTCCATCCCCCTTTGTGACTACCCTTGACTGAAATGTCGAGAAAATGTTTAGGTGCAGTGACGCACTTGCGGATGCAGGCTACACTAGGGTTGGCCTAATTCTGACTCCCCTGCCGAATCTCAGCGCTGCGCTTCCGATAGAAAGAGTGTTGCGGTCGTAGTCTGTATAATGTGTTTATTAAGAAATATTGATTGCGTTGATTAAAACAAAGAGACCGTTGTCTAAATAATGAGTGAATTAAGACATTCATGCAAATGTCTCTAACTCGGGAGGCGACCCAATGTAGCTAAACGCTATAATATTCACGGTCACGACTAGTTGTACACAGTAGGCTTTATATACCGACTTTAGTAGCCTTGTTTTAATGCATTTTTATTTTACGCATTTGTTCACTGATTGCTGTACCATTTTGAACGATACACTGATCTTACTGGATTTCCCTGGTAAACAAATGTTTGAATTGAATTTAAATCTGACTCCCTGATTAAGTGTTTTGCAAAGTAAGACACATTGAAACCTAATGTGTTGTGTGGCTTGTGAGGAATACCAAACTTATTAGTCATGTGAAAAGATGTGAAAGATTAGTCATGTTGTGTTGAAATTTTTTTACTGTTACTGTATCAGCCTCCTCTTAATACTAATAATCTGTATCGGTCCTGAAAAAATCATATAACTTAACCCTTGTTTTATGTTTACCAGGCAGTGTCTGTAAAAACAAGTTTCTGCTTGGGACATTAAAGATCTATCTTTCTTAACCTAAACCTAAACAATGTCTAACTCAAACTTTAATTCTAACCCTAAAAAGGACTTAGCCACATTAGGACCACCAAAATGTTCTACAAAGGACTATTATTCCTGACAATAAAGGTAAAGATCCTGAAAAAAGATCCCCAAAATGATTGTTTTTCTACCATTTGGACCACCCTAATGTGATAAAAAGGATTATCGGTCCCGAAATTAGAGTAAAAATCCTAAATTTTCCACAGAAGGTCTCAAATATGAGACACAAATAGCACATTCGGTTTTTCTTAACCAGACTAATCTAACTCAAATCTTAACTCTAAATCTAGATTTTAACCTTAAAAAGAAGGTATGTGGCCACATGAGGTCCATCAAAATGTCCTAATAAGGTCTATTGGTCCCTAAATGATGGTAAATATGCTAAATATTTCCAGTGCATACACAGTCTTTACAAACTACTGTATTAAGTCAAAGTCAGCTTGTGTCAATTCTGCAGCATAAACATAAAATTAAAACAACATCTCTCAGCCCTCAGTGAAGACAAAAAAACACTATGCCTGGACACACTAAACTAAGACACACAAGTAGACAGTGCGACACATAAATAGACAGTGTCGACACATAAGTCATAAAGTGCATAGTGGTACCCTTGTAAACAAAAGTTCTGCGTCGTGCAATTTAATCTTAATCTTATTTAATCTTGAAGTTGCTCCGTCGCAATTTTTTTTTTCCAGATAAAAACTTGGTTCGGCGTCTGGGCCAATTCAAAATAATTTCTAAAATGTTTTCAGCTTGTCATCTGATCTGCAGTCATATCACTAGACAGAGCTCCCATGATACCGCGGGACAGCAATCAGTACAGGACACAAGTTTTCTTTGTGTGGTAACCTTTTAGTCATCGGAAAGATAATTACCACATTTATTTGTGTATAACGTGCACGGCTAATTTTGAATCCCTGTTGCATTTAATGTTTTGCGTATGTGGTGAGCAATATTTATAGACTGATTGATCGCTGCGCGAATATTGTGATATACTAGCGTAAAACCTGGTCTATAGCGCGCACCAAAACTTTTGAGTTATCTTTTAGGTAAAAACAATGCGCATAAAAGCCTGAATAAATACGGTACATAAAACACCCTGAGAATAATACAAGCAACTCAGTTTTTGAGTGGAGTGCACAGGTTAAAATAACACCATTCCCTGATCTTTCACCAACATGCGGGCAAGGAAAAACTCAAAATTTCGACACAGGGGAAAGTAAGAAACCTTACGAAGGGGCCTCACAAGTGGTAATCCCCCTTCCCGAATGGCCAGGGTGCAGTAGAGTTAGCATTGGGTATCAATACACAAAACATAGATAACATCAATAAAAGAAAGCATAGGTCATAAGTTTTGAAATTTGTCCAGAAATTATGCCGTTATACGTTTTTTTTTATATATCAGCATTTTTAAGAACCAAAGACACCTTAAAATTAAGGACAATCAAAAGTGCAGAGTAAAATACGATATTAAAACATTTTTAAAAAAATAATCTAAAAAAATAGTAATTAAAATCCAATCTCAATCAGTAAAAAATCTAATTGAAAAAAATGTGGGAGATTGTTTGCCCAACATGTCACTCTCAGTATCTATGCTGATACCAGCCTTATGAAGGTATCAGTACTCGATACCTGTATTGGCGACATTCTAGCAGGTATTTAACAACCAGGAATGTTAATTTATATATATATATATATATATATATATATATATATATATATACTATGAAATAAATGAAAACTCAAGAAAACAATAATTGAATTCTGAAAATTAATATTTCTTTAAAATTATAATTTTTTTGCAAGCGGAAGTATATTTCAGGTACTGATGAAATGGGTATGTGATAACTTTATCAATGACTACTCAAGGTTTTTGTGTTAATATCAGTCAGAAAAAAGGTAACAAGCATCCCCAATTTTTGTTTTGTTTGTTTTTCAACTTTAGTTTTCTCAATGGTTTGTTTCTTAATTTTTGTTTTAAGGTATATTTCATTTTCTTAATTTATTGTTTAGATTATATCTGTCTACCCACATGCTTATTTATGAATTATGTATTCATTCATTAAAAGTGGTTTCCTTAACTTTAAAATATTCGACTTGTTGACGCCATCTTCTGGCTGAAATCAGCTTCTGCTGTTTCTTCCTTTTGTGGCGTGTGCAAGTACTGTATGTAAAATCTTTCATCCTTTTTGGGGTTTGGTTTGGCGTTTGGACGGTATTTGAAAAAGTCTTTCTTACTTTCACCATTTTCACCGCGAGCATACTTTAAAATCACTCATCAATCAATCTCCCCTCATCCCTTCCTGCCGTCTTTCCTCTAGCGTAATGCGCTCCATGACCGGAACACAGATGACAAATGTAAGATAGAAGAAGATAGACGCAATGGAAAAAAATATATAAAGGATCTTTGAACTCAGTAGGGCATTATTAACAAATACTTAGTAGAGAAAATATTAAAACACGCACCCCATCTTTAAATGTCTCACTGAATTTTTGTTTTTCATGCATTGAGGAATAACAGGCACGACTAGCTGTTTTATGTACCTTGTTGACTGGCAACCAGTTCAGGCTTCATCCATCTCTTGCCTTAAGTCAGCTGGGATCAACGCCAGTTCCCCGGTGACCTCAAAAGAACGAATGATAGAAAATAAATTCAGTTGAGCTGCAACTCCCCCCTTTGTTCATCCCATCAACTCGGTGCTGTCAGTACCGTTACTGTTTACAGCTGACAAAAATCTCCGTCTGTCCGTATGAAACGCCATGGGGATGCCGTGATTGGCAATCGGACACTTCCATAGACGGTCGAGACGTTTAATCACCCACAGCTCACTGCTTTGCTTTACCTTGGGGACAGCAGGTTGTCTCGCCTCTGGGAATGATAAATTCTGACAAGAAATAAACAACTTGAACATTGGAGGTTTATGTCTTGTATATACAGGGAGTGCAGAATTATTAGGCAAATGAGTATTTTGACCACATCATCCTCTTTATGCATGTTGTCTTACTCCAAGCTGTATAGGCTCGAAAGCCTACTACCAATTAAGCATATCAGGTGATGTGCATCTCTGTAATGAGAAGGGGTGTGGTCTAATGACATCAACACCCTATATCAGGTGTGCATAATTATTAGGCAACTTCCTTTCCTTTGGCAAAATGGGTCAGAAGAGGGACTTGACAGGCTCTGAAAAGTAAAAAATAGTGAGATATCTTGCAGAGGGATGCAGCACTCTTAAAATTGCCAAGCTTCTGAAGCGTGATCATCGAACAATCAAGCGTTACTTTCAAAATAGTCAACAGGGTCGCAAGAAGCGTGTAGAAAAACCAAGGCGCAAAATAACTGCCCGTGAACTGAGAAAAGTCAAGCGTACAGCTGCCAAGATGCCACTTGCCACCAGTTTTGCCATATTTCAGAGCTGCAACATCACTGGAGTGCCCAAAAGCACAAGGTGTGCAATACTCAGAGACATGGCCAAGGTAAGAAAGGCTGAAAAACGACCACCACTGAACAAGACACACAAGCTGAAACGTCAAGACTGGGCCAAGAAAAATCTCAAGACGGATTTTTCTAAGGTTTTATGGACTGATGAAATGAGAGTGAGTCTTGATGGGCCAGATGGATGGGCCCGTGGCTGGATCGGTAAAGGGCAGAGAGCTCCAGTCCGCCTCAGACGCCAGCAAGGTGGAGGTGGGGTACTGGTATGGGCTGGTATCATCAAAGATGAGCTTGTGGGGCCTTTTCGGGTTGAGGATGGACTCAAGCTCAACTCCCAGTCCTACTGCCAGTTTCTGGAAGACACCTTCTTCAAGCAGTGGTACAGGAAGAAGTCCGCATCCTTCAAGAAAAACATGATTTTCATGCAGGACAACGCTCCATCACACGCATCCAAGTACTCCACAGCGTGGCTGGCAAGAAAGGGTCTAAAAGAAGAAAAACTAATGACATGGCCTCCTTGTTCACCTGATCTGAACCCCATAGAGAACCTGTGGTCCCTCATCAAATGTGAGATTTACAAGGAGGGAAAACAGTAGACCTCTCTGAACAGTGTCTGGGAGGCTGTGGTTGCTGCTGCACGCAATGTTGATCGTGAACAGATCAAAGCACTGACAGAATCCATGGATGGCAGGCTTTTGAGTGTCCTTGCAAAGAAAGGTGGCTATATTGGTCACTGATTTGTTTTTGTTTTGTTTTTGAATGTCAGAAATGTATATTTGTGAATGTTGAGCTGTTATATTGGTTTCCCTGATGAAAATAAATAATTGAAATGGGTATACATTTGTTTTTTGTTAAGTTGCCTAATAATTATGCACAGTAATAGTCACCTGCACACACAGATATCCTCCTAAAATAGCTAAAACTAAAAAAGCCCCACTCCAACTTCCAAAATATTCAGCTTTGATATTAATGAGACTTTTGGGTTCATTAAGAACATGGTTGTTGTTCAATAATAAAATTAATCCTCAAAAATACAACTTGCCTAATAATTCTGCACTCCCTGTAAGGCGCACCAGATTATAAACCACACCAGTTTATTTTGTATTTAAATAAGTTGCACATAACCACATTGTAGAACGGTATGTGAGCCATTCCAGATATTGTCAGGTTTGTTTTTTCGGCCAAACATTTTCGGTTCGGAATCCACATTTTCATTTTGGTGAATCCTTAATAGTTAGTGCACCGTCTCGTGGTCGTTTTGTCTGTGGCGTTTCATTTTTTTAACCGGCATTTTTTTGGCCACATATAAGTTTGTCTCAAAAGCATGACAAATGACATGCGTATGTTCCGTTTGGTTCACGTTTTTGCAACTATATAAATAAGTAAATACATACATAAAATAATGTTGAAAAAAAATCTACATCAAAAAACTGTTTGTTGTTTTCGAAACCCCTTGTTAGCCAATGATAAATATATATGGTAAACATATATTCTGTTGAGTTATTACTCCTGGGCCTACAGTAAATAAATAAATAAAGACAATTTCAGTTTGAAAAAAAATGTAAATATAATTGGGGGGCAATCTAAAAATGTAATATGAACATTTGATTTAATCTCGATCCAAAAATTAAAAAGCCCCCTTTGATGGGCTACTCGTCAGTGACATTCAACTTTTAGCAGGCATACTTTTATCTCAAAACCCGAGTAAGTCGACAAGCAGAAATAGGAAATAAATATATTCTGTTTAGTTCGTGTTTCAAGGGCTATATAAAAAAAGAAAACAATGAAAAAACGATTTAGAAAATAAGTATGAATTTGCATCCAGAAAAGTTGTAAAAAAAAAAAAAAAAAAAAAACTTTTTTTTTTAGAACATAAATTATGCTTATTAAATCTGGATTCACCATTAAAATAGATTTGATGGTTATTGTATGTTAGTAGCATTTAATTGTAATAATCAATTTTCAATAATATTTAAAATCATTTCTGGTCTATAAGGTGTACAGCGCACTGATATACTGTATAAGGCACACGTTCAAATTTCCGGCAAATTTGGGTTTTCAGGTGCACCTTGTTGTCTGGAAAACACTGTACTTCTATTCCATTTGGTTCATTTTTTTAGAGCTTATAAGGACGCATCCTCCGGTTTTAAGCCATAAACGTCACGGATAAAGATTGTCACGAGCTGAGCATGATTGTAAACATGCTGCTCGTACAGACCCTCCCGCTTTTTGCAGCAGAAATGAAAAGGGTTTCCCCCAGTCGTGCACAACCACCCCCCCCCCCCTTTTCCATTCCCGACGCAACTGAAGCAAATATGTAGGCCGCCTGCTTTGTCAGCCACTGCAGTCTTTTTTTTCTGCAAGTAATGCTTAGCTTGATTAACATACAAGGAGTGAGGGGGATCAATGAAATCAATTATGTTATTCATCGGGTGTGTTTAGAGATTGCTAATGTGTGTAAATTCATGGATATGAACAAAAGATGGAAATTTATTTGGGAGTCATTATTCTCAATGAATTATGGGATTTTTTTCGAACTAATACATTTGCCTCCTGAACCCCCTGTACCCAACATAAAAACATATTGTAACTATTACTTACGTGTTAGAGATGTAAACATAATTAAATAACGTAATTAATTCTACATGTGAAGGAAAAATGACATATCTACCTTTGGAGTGATGCGATATGAGCTGGTCCAGTGGAGTAGCAGATAAATGCTAAAGGGGGGAGGAGACAGCAGATTGAAAATTGATTTACCTGGACTAAATAACTGTCCTGATCGTCGATTGGTAACGTAATGTGTGTTCGAGGCCATCCCAGCTATTTTCGGCAGTGGTCAGGGGACACCCTGAACAGCCAGTCGCAGGGCACATAGAGACAGAAAACCCACTTGCTCATTAATACATAGGTTAAAAATTAAGCCAGCCGATTAACCTTGGAATGTGGGAGAAAACCGAAGTGCCCGGAGAGAACCCACGCAGGAACAGGGAGAACATGCAAACCCCACACAAGAAGGTCAGGTAGCTGGTATTGAACCTGCACCGTAGGGTTGCACATGAAGCCCCCAGCCCCCGCGCTGCCTTCTTATTATCTTGTTCAAGGCAAGCTTCGTTTCCATGTTTATCATGTTTTCACTTCTCCTTTTAGTATCACTGCAAGCCTTAAGAACCATAGTAACATAAATAAAGTCCCAAAAATATAACATTGTCATAAATGCTTGAAAAGTCTTTACAAAGCACACGAGATTCTGAAATGAATCAAGAGAAAGCACTGTGAGGGCAAGTTCGGCCAATCACATGTCGGTATTTTTATGATGCCTTGACGCAAATTAATAGCAGACCAGAGTTTTTGATAAGGTCAACCACGAGCAGATAGGCATCTTGGAAAAATAACTCCTCAAGCTTTTGAGCACACAAAAATATGTTTTATCATGGGGAAAATGCTTATAGAGGGGCCAAAGAAACATTGCATTCCACACTGTAAAGCAGTGGTTTGGGAACCTATGGCTTGCAAGCCATATATGGCTCTTTTCATGAGTACGTATGGCTCGGAGACAAAATTGCTGCCATGGAGATTTTCTCCGTCCATCCATTATCCTCAGTAGTGTCGCAGTGGTGCTGGAGCCCATCCCAGCTATACCCGGTGGGCAGGGGACACCCTGAACTGGTCACCAGCCATTCGCAAAACTCACAGAGACAGACAACTCACTCGCTTATTCACACCTAGGGACAATTTGGACCCGCCAATTTACCTGACATTCATTTTTTTGTAGCCCGGAGGAAATTCCGGGCAAGCACGGGGAGAACATGCAAACTCCACACAGGCTCAATCTCATGACCTCAGAACTGTGCCGCACATGGGCTACCCACTGCGGTGCCGTGCTGCTTAGATTTTCTCCATATCAGTCGAAATTTGAGTGAGTGACGGATCAGTGATGGTACTGTCCAGTATATAAAGGGCACATTTTTAACTATGGTTTACAGTCAAGACGTCACACCCAAAAAACTCGTTTTCGCTGTATATCGCTATGGAATCCTACATATGGATTAATCGTTACAAGTTCATTATTTAGACACTTTATGATGAAAAGCCACATGACTAGACCTAGAGCAATTTGATTGGGTGAGTGGTAGGGATGGGTGGAGCTAAGCAAAGAGTGCAAGCACTCACTCCTGTCTCTTGCCCTGAGCTGTTTGCACTGAAGGTAAATATGTCGGGATCCTCATTTGTGGATTTGTTCAGACCGAGGACAATCGACTTTGGCCTGGACGGATCTATTGACACTAACAAAGATGTTATATAATGAAATTGTGAATATGTTTGATTTTCGAGAAGGTTTGTTCAAACCTCACTTTGTGTTTGCTGTTAAAAACGTAATATTGGAATATAATATTGTGAATGTGCTTAATTGCTGTTGAGATTGTCATGATTGTTTTCTGTTTTTAGTGTCAATAAATTTGTTCAAACCAAAAATTTGCGGAATTTTGTGACATTTATACAAAAGAACGCACCTTGAAACCATTAATTAGGACAAAAATGATTGTCCAATTGAGCCTTAACACCCTTAACTGCGGGAGACACATTTTAAGCTGTGTATTTATATGGGACACAGGCTCTCGCATTATTGTTATTATTATTATTTCATAGATTTGATCAAATCATTCAATTTCACACAGTAAAACAAATGTGCTGAAGAATAAGCTTTAGTCCGGAGAGCAGGTTTAGCGTTTTTGTTGAATTTTCTCAAAATATATGATGTGGCTCTTTTCCCCACAAAAATCAAAATATTTTGCTTTTGTGGCTCTGAGACAAAGGTTCGCAACCAGTGAAGTAGAGTAACAGTGTAAGGCGGGGACGTAGTTTTCTAGCGGTTTACTGTAATTTGTCTCCTGTTAAGTACTAAACTGCTGATATGCGTTTATTTATACCAACCTGATTAGCAGTAAAGTACTAACTTGGCTTGCCATCTGTTCTCATTAGAATCTTAGCGCCATCGAATAAACTAACTTAGACTACTGAAGTGGGTCTTTTGGTTCGGGTTATTGCCATCTTTGTAGCTGCATGTTTCTCTTTTTCGTGCAGTGAAAGAACTCCTTTGACTTGTACTTATCGCCCTCTTTTTAAAACGAGTTTAAAAATATTTGGGGTATTTTAGCCAGGAGCAAAGGAAGTACCGTAACACAGGAATGTCCTTCCTGTCACTTAGCTACTTTTGGGAGCAACTATATCAGAAGACGTGTTCAGGTGAATCAAGTTTTTTGAGCTTTAGTCCAATAATTATAGAAATACAGTTAGTGTTTATCAACTGAGGTTATTCGACAAAACGTTTGTTAAAGAATATTTAGACATCAAACATCTGGAACATAACCAGAAAAAAACCTACATACAGATGCCAGAGGCCTTTCTTTGAATAATCAAAGTTCTGACTGCGTGTTTGGGCTTTGAACGCATTACAATTCTCGAACTATTGCTGTGAGCATGAAAGCCCTTTTGCCGTCATCCATTATCCCAGGAGTGCCATTGTTGCCCGCCTAAAATTAAATGCACTGTTTTGGCCGCAATTCATTATCTACAGTTGACTATTTCGGCAGGTAGAGGATGAGAGAACAAATTTATACCGTGGCAGCTTTTTTTCTGTTCTTTCCGCCTAAAATGAAAAGCACCTGTGCGGCTGCAATCCATTATCCCCGGTCAACTGTTGCTGAAAGTAGGGACCAGCAGATCACCTTTTTTTTTTTTCCCTGAAGCAGCCTTTAAAATAAGCTGTACTGTTTTCCACCTAAAAATCATTATTCGTATTTAACTATTGCTCTGAAGGGGGCCCGACAGAGTTTATATTTAAAATAGGGGTGTACTTTGGATTTTTTGCATATTAAGGGGAGTTCTGCTTCCCATTAACTGCAATAAACAAGGAATACAGTACTTGCTATTTTGTTTTATCGTGCATTTAATTTATTCATCATATAATTGATCAAATTTCATGCAAAAAGTAGTTCTATTGCATTTTGAGATATTGAAAGAGAATTATAAAAGGTTGTGCTAAAAGGGGGACATAAAATATCACTTTTCTTTCATTCTAAGCGTTTTAAAACCAATTTGATATGGTCTGCTTATGAAAAAATATAAGAGGGGATATAACATGTATATGCAATTGACTGCATGTATATTTATTATAAGAGAAACTGGTTCGGCCTACCTGTGTTGCAGAGGTAACGGATTGTGGACATTGTATCGGGATATACAAAAAAAAAAAATCAAATTGATCTTTTTTCCTTGTGGGCTAGCTTCTCGACCAAAGTCTGTGACCCCAATGTGGCCCCCTGACTTAAAAAGTTCACCCAATCTTGTACTAACCATATCTCTTTTGTATGTTGCAGGTATGGAGGAGCTCCCCTGGCCAGAGAATGTTGTGTACCCCAGCTTCTTCAGAAGGTGAGAACCCCCATCAACATTCAGCTCTCCCTTGAACCTCACATTCTCTTTATTCCTCAACACGAGTACACCTTACCTCAGATCCTGTCCAGAGCAAAATTTGAGCCTTAATCATCACGTAGAGAGTAGCCGTGATTACGAAATCTCTTTGAGGAGCTTCTGTCAAAACCTGGCAATGATTGTCAGGAGGAATGAAAAGTCAGAAGGTGAAAAAGTGCAGATTTTATCTTAAAGTCGGCTGGAAAAGCTGCGAGATAAGAGATACCTTCAGCGATGATGGCAGCACAGGGGAAGATAAAGATGGAGGGAACGTTATGTTGTGCATTTGGTTTTGATCCAAATGAGCCGGACGGGCCACTGCCAGACGAAGATGTGCTGATTCACTGCAGTGGTCTGGAAAAGAGGAGGCACTGCAGCTTGCTTTAGCTCCATTACGTTGGGTTCATTGACCTCCGTCATTAAGAAGCACTATGGAGTAAACTGGATGGTGAAGGTTCTGGTAGACATACTTACTGTAGACTCCCAGGAAAAGATATGAATAAAGTAAACTTGTTTTATGGCAGGGGATTGAACCCTATTAACTATCGTGTTCTGAACCCCGTTACTCTAGGTAAAAACATAAAAATGTAAAAAATATAGTAATTTAGTAAGTATTACTTATGTGTAATATATGTGCATGATTAAGTAAATATAAAAGAATAAGGTCATTTTATTCAGCTTTGGTTTTACGTGACTCGAGCTTGTAAAGTGGAATGGCTGCTGGATGCATAAGGGGGACCGCACGGCAACAGAGGCTTAAAAATGAAACTGATTTCAAAACTTCTACTTGCGAGGATTGTCATGCCCTTGAAATTTTTCCTTGTTCATTCAGATCCTTATTGTTAACAATAGTTCTGATCATTGATTGGTTACGGCCATGCAACCTTGTTGATCTGAGTACTGATTTTTGCAATCCGGAGATGGAATAAGAGCTTGCTCTGTCCACTCCACGCATCGGCCCGGTATTGCAGTACCTCCGGGAACGGTGCATTCGCAATGATCGCAACAAGGCTTCAGGGCTAGGACCTTAGCTTGGCCTTTTGGCTGAGAGTAAGTGTCCCGGCTCATAGGCTTTGTAGCGTATTATGAACTGACGGATAATGAATAATGAAAAACGAAGATAGAACAATAACCCTTAAAAATCCCTCCCCCCATGCAACTTTGCAATGGTAGTGTCTCATGTGGTTTCTTATTATTTCTTTATAATTGAAACTTTTGTTTCCATGGTTATTATGTTTTCTTCTTATAGCATCACTGCAAGCCTTAGGACCCAGATAGAATGAATTATATATATACCGGTGCCATATCCCCCTAGTGGGAGGTGGCTAGAGTCAAAAACACATTCCTGACTCTTTCTGGGAGATTGATAAAGAGGAGGGGATTCCCAGCCCCCTCTCTCAACCCAACTGATGTGTTGGGAGTCATTAGGTGACCAAGCCTCCCAATTCCAACCCCTAATCCCGAGCGCCAAGCAGGGAGGCAATTAGTACCAATGTTGTAAGTCTTAGGTATGACTTGGCCGAGTCTTGAACCAGCGGGCGCCCTACCCCCTAGGCCACCGAGCTGGTATAGAATAAATACAGTACAAAAATACAGTATTGTATCCCCGATTTGCATTTGAGATGCATGTGCCTTCTCTGTACAGTATATCTCATATCTCATCTCAACTTTATTTATACTGTTATCTTTTTCTTCTCCCTTTAGCATTACTGGGACCCATCAGTAAACATATTCAAGTTTGCTACAAAAGATTCTAAACCGAACTAAGAGAAAAATGGATCGTGGGAGGGAGTTCAGTCAATAGCATATTGGCATCTTCATAAATCCGTGACACAAAACAATAGCGGAACGGCATATTATATGACTCGGAGACTTAACTCTCCTAGTCATACGCATGAACATCGCAAATTTCTAACTTTTTGGGCACGTGGACTAATTTGTTGTTGATGTAAAGTCTGCAAAATGCCTTAAAGAATTATCTCGTTGCACATTGTGTTACATGAAACATTGTAACCCGGAAGTCTACATTATATCAACCTCGGAGTGCGTAAGGGTCTTTGTTTAAGTTTTACAGCCCGTTGCACAATTCTCAGTCCAATCACGAAGGCATCATTTTGGGGTCTTTAAGCCTGTCCATGGGAATACAAAATGTCAATACTTGGCGTTGGTAAAATTGACATAATGCTCAGAGAGGGAAAGGTCAGCGTTATTACAATGTATCGATTTTCCGGACTTGGCAGTGTAAAGACGGGCTTTAATCTTTATGACTTTTTTGCTGGCGTAATTATCGGTCCGATGGTTATAGGACCGATAACGGCATGATAGCTCAGGAGGTAGAGCGCTCGTCTTGGGATCAATGGATCCCAGTTCGAATCCCGGCTTGTCCATGTTACATGTCGAAGTGTCCTTGGGTAAGACACTGAACCCCTAATACCACCAATAAGCAGGTTAGCGTCTTACATGGCTGCAATACAAGGCCGCTATTGGGAAATGTGAAGCACACTGTAAAGCGCTTTGGGAAGTCATTGACTTGAAAAGCGCTATATAAATGCAGATCATTTCATTTCATATTATGTCATAGTTATTGTTCCAATAGGGGAAAAAAAGACACCAAACAATTAGCCAATTGGGGCCAGGCTTTCATAATAAATCAGCTGACACTACTTTAAAAAAAAAAAAAAAAGCATTATGTTCCTCTTTAAAATATACTTGGATTTCCCATTTAAATTGTAGGACAACCTTGTCACATCTCCTCTTTACCTCTTAATAATGTGCTTGGGGCATTGGAGAACTCGCCCATCATCAGTTGCCCGACACTACTTGTTAGAAAGATTCGAAACATTTATGTTCTTCTTCAGAATATATTTTAATTTTCTATAGAAGTAGTAAAACAACTTGGTCCCGTCTATTTTCTACCTCTCCTTACCGTGCGCTAGGCACTGGAGATCTCACCCATCACCAGTCGCGACAACTTCTTTCAAATATTCTAAGCGTTTATGTTCTTCACTAAAATATATATTAATTTTCTATAAAAGTAGTAGCCCAACTTGGTCCTGTACCTCACTACCTCTCTGTAATGTGCGCAAGGAAAGCTCAAAACAATTGTCAGAAAGATGCGAAGTATTTGTGTCCTTCTTTAGAATATATTCACATTTTTTATAGAAGTACAATTGGGTCATGTCTACTCTACACATTTCCATAATGTGCGTGAGGCACAGGAAAGCCACGCCACCTCTAGTTGCCCTACACAACGTTTTATAAAATATTGTAAACATCCATGTTCCTTTCCAGGGTATATTTAGATTTTTTATTGAAATAGTAGCACAACTTGCTCGTGTCTCCACTCTTCTTCTCTGCAATGTGGACAAGGCACTGGAGAACTCACCCACCACCGGTCAACTGACTGAAAAATTCCAATCATTTATGTTCCTCTTCAAAATATATTGAGATTTTTTTAAAGTAGTAACACAGCTTGGTTTGTCTCCTCTACACCTCTTTATAATGTGCACAAGGCAACTGAGTGCTCACTTATCACCAGACGCCCGACACACTTGTTTTTAAAGATTCAAAACCATTTCTGTTCCTCATTAGAATATATTATATTTTTCTGTAGAACTAGTATCACAATTTGATTCTGTCCCTCTGTTCTTCTCTGTAATTTGCGTGAGGCAACAGAGAGCTCCTTCATCACCAGTCATCTTACAGAAAAATTCTAAGCTTTTATGTTCCTCTTTAGATTATATTTTGGTTTTCTCGAGAAGTCTTTGAACAACTTGGTCTATTCTCTACCTCTTCATAATATGGTCGAGGCACTGGTGAGCTCACCTATCACCCGTCACTTGACTAAAACCTTTTAAGCAGCCATGTTCCTCTTTTAAGTATATTTAGATTTTTTTCCCCCAGTTTTCTCAATTATTACTTAATTTGTGTGAAATTGATTAAGTGTAGAGCTTACCAATATACTGGAATTCTCCAAAAGGTTCCTTAACCCCTTAACGCTCTGACGGCCCGCTATTAATAAAAAACAGTCACTGTAAGACGTCATGCCACATATCATTGGAAAGCTTAAACTCTTGGAATTCAAGATACATGAAAAATATAAAACCAGCATAGCTCACCTGTAAACTCTCCTGGGAGTCAGAACACGATACGATTCCTTGCAAATATGGTGTGGTTACATTCACAAAAGTCCAAAGAATCCAACCGTGTAAAATATTTACACCAAAACACACGATAATGCCGATAGATAAAAATAAACTGCCTAAAAGCATTCCTGCATCGTTTGACGATTTTCATCTTCATCAATTTGTTTGACTTCATAACATCACTTTAAAGAAAAAAAAACAGACACGTCAGATGACTTCCGGTATAGCTGTTAGCCTCTGACATTTTGATTGACACCACTTATTGCCAATTGCAAGCTTTTTTTACATGGTCCTTAATTTGGAACAACTTATGAGGGCCTGTATTGAAAAAAAAAAGTCATGACCAATTCAGCTTCAAAACTCTTTAGCCTATAGTGACCCATTCAAAGGTTGATTGACACATTTGTCACCCAATTTCCAACCTGTGTAAATGTATAAACCTGCACCAAGCCAATCGTGATTCACTTTTACACACTATTATTACGTGCAACTGTGCTCGATCATGGATTGACTTTTAAAAAGAGAAGTCACATTTACAACGCTTTCACAATGTCCAAGAATTGGCCCAAATAAAATACACAAATGCAAAGATTTTAGGGGCTGTGAACTGGTTGTCCCCAAATGGCCACGTTTGGAAACATCTAACCCTACCATTAGAAAAAAGCATGAAATACAATGTTTAGTTTCAAAGATTGTTATCAAATTTGAAAAGGTACCAGGTTAAGCTTCAAGCTATTGTCTCACATGTTTTCCAGCTAAGATGTCCATGCTTCACTCATCTCCAGACATTTAATTGCAAAAAAAAATAAAAAATCAGGCGAAGTTAAAAACCTTCTATTTCTGTGTGTTTCGACTCACATAAGTCGATGTTAGTAGAAATTGCAATGATTATTTCAGTTTGGGACACAATTTCAAAGTCTTACCTTAAGACCATAAGAGACAAAAACAGTCCATATTCTCCTACCGGTTCTAGAACACAATTCAATGTACTTTGGGTACGTCTTGGATTGGGATTTTAGCTGAATTTTGAGTTAAATAATACACAAGGTACATTTTTGCCTTATATTGCGCCCTCTGTTGGCAGTTCATTAATCTTGGTTTGTCCTCTGTCCCCCCATCTAGAGGTGACGGTGGTGTACCAGAACGGGCTTCCCGTCATCTCTGTCAGTCTGCCGTCCCGGCGAGAACGCTGCCAGTTCACTCTCAAGCCGCTGAGCGATTGCGTGGGAGTTTTCCTGCAACAACTCCAAGCAGAAGACAGAGGCATCGATCGGGTTGCCATCTACTCCACGGGTACTCTCTCGCTCCCCTAGATTACGCTTGTACTTGCCCTGTGATGCTTTCAAGTGTATTTTGATACCTTTAAGTGTTCCCGCTGCTTTAATCCTTTCTTATGTGCCGTGAAGTGAATTGGTAGCGCTCGGATGCTTCATTATACAGGGACAATTGGCGCACGGAATCTTCTTAGCACGAAAGCTCTTCTGCTCTCATGATAATCGGAGTGAAACGAGCCCGATGGTCGAGGGCCGGAGGCGAGGTGGAGTGGTTAACCGGTGTGGGTTCATTTTCCACCTCGTTTCTGTCACAATCCTGCAAAAAATAGGATTTTACAAAAGAATACGAAAGGATATATCTACTGAGAATTATATCTGTATTGAGTATCTTAAACAAAATTAACAATGATCTCCAGAACTCAAAGACATCAAAGCTACTCGAACAGTCTCGATTACTCATCCCTAATAAATGGTAAATGATCTGCATTTATATAGCGCTGTTCAAGTCACTGAAGACCTCCCAAAGCGCTTTACCCATTCACACACACACACACACACACACACACACACACACACACACACCAATAGGGAGTCAGCCATGCAAGGCGCCTACCTGCTTATCGGGGGCATTAGGGATTCAGCGTCTTGCCCAAGGACACTTCGATATATAACACGGAGGAGCCGGGAATAGAACCTGCGACCTCTTGATCCCAAGACGAGCGCTCTACCTCCTGAGCTAAATCCGCCCTAATACATAACGTTGAAAGACTGATGAGATCTTAATGAACAAAACATGGAAGGAAGAAGACTCATATGTTGGAAAACAGACTAGCTCACACTGGACAAAACATGAAAAAACACAACATGGGATTTGAATACCAACAGGTTTTAACAAAACAAAATGCAAAAGTAAGAGGACGCAGGGTACATTCTCATGCACCTCCTAGCCCTAACATATTGAAACTTAAAAAGAAGGACACCAGATATGTTGGAAATCAAACTCTCTGTCTCGAACGGAACAAAACATGAAAGTAAGATGCCACAAGAACAATTCCCACACGTAGACAGAATGAGTACCACAACGAACCCGAACTAGCTCTATCAGTTAGTCTAACTGAACAAAACATGGAGGACGAAGCATGATTTGTTGGAACAATAACGAGCTATGAAGGCGAAAGAGGAAGAAGGTAACACACACACGTGGCTAAAACAACTAGAATATGTGCCAACATCATATAGCTCGAACAGTCCAAAACAGAAAAGAAAGACATTGCCTTATAAAATGGAACAACAAATCAAATCCAATAATCTATTGCGACAACCTATCTTTAAGACATCAAAGATCAAAATTCTACTGAAAGCATTAAAACGCAGAAAATGACAGAACCAAAAGTACAGAACATGAAAGTTTCTACTTTTCTGCAGATGGAGCCAGGGTTGCTTCTTCTACAGGCATCGATATCCTCTTACTAGATGACTTCAAGCTCCTCATCAACGATACCACTCATCTTGTCCGGCCGCCGAGGAGAGGTAAGGACGGTGACCTCAAAGAAAACTTTGGATGTTATTGATGATTGATTAATTGACTAAATTGATTGATATTTCTCTGGTCAGAACTGCTGCCTCACGAGGAAACGGAAAGGCTGAACGACGTGAAGTTTTTGGTGCAGCAGCTTTACACCACGCTGCGCATCGAGGAGCACCAACTAAGCAAAGAACGCGAGCTGATTGGACGGCTGGAGGACCTCAACTCTCAGCTCCGCCCCCTGGAGAAGGTGCGTGCTAGCTTGCGTGCTAATTAGGGATGAATCGGTACCGGGAGCAGATTACTTTACTATATCCTATTTATTTATTTATTTATTTCAAGTTTACAATTCCTTCCTCCATAAAAAATAACTTCAAAGAAACTTTTATTAATCGCAACAAAATATATTTTTATTTACATGTTTTAACAAATAATTGGATTGAATTACAATTAAATCTTGAATTTTACAACAATATAATCCTGTAATTTGATTACAACACTGCAACTATTATCTGCAGTGATACACGGTATCAGTACTTGCTCATTTTTACTGCTCATACCTTCAAATGAAGTCCAATGCATGTTGAGTGGTTTTTTCTCAAGCTATCCTCTTCTTTATTTCATGCTAACTAGCCTTCAATACAATAAAGTTGGTATTGGCAATCATCCACGGTATCGGTACGTGCTCATCATTGGTGCTGATACTTTGAGATAAAATCCAATACATTCTGAGTGTTTTTCTTTTTCTTTAGCCACCATGTTCATTTTAATTCCAATCAGGTTTCAATACTATAATAAGGATGGTATCTGCAGCGATACATAATATCGGTACTAGCTCATTTTTCATGTTGATACCTTGAGATGAGTTTAATAAATTGAGATTTATTTAATAAAATAGTAATCTACTTTAGCAGCACAGCGACGCAGTGGTTAGCGCGTGTGCGGCACGGTTCTGAGGTCATGAGATCGAACTTTCCTGTGTGGAGTTTGCATGTTCTCCCTGTGCTTGCGTGGGTTTCCTCCGGGCACTCCGGTTTCCTCCCACATTCCAAAAACATGCATTTCATGTTAATTGGCCGGTCCAAATTGTCCCTTGGTGTGAATGAGCGAGTGAGTTGTCTGTCTATGTGTGCCCTGCGACTGGCTGGCAACCAGTTCAGGGTGTCACCTGCCCACTGCCCGAAGACAGCTGGGATGGGCTCCAGCACCCCGCGACCCTACTGTGGATAAGCGGTGCAGCTAATGGAAGGATGTATGAATAAGTATACGGGGAGGGCGGCAGTAGCTCAGGAGGTAGAGCGATCGTTTTAGGATTAAGGGATCCCAGTTCGAATCCCGGCTTGTCCGTGTTACATGTCGAAGTGTCCTTGGGTAAGACATTGAACCCCCAATTACCCCCAAAAAGCAGGTTAGCGCCTTACATGGCTGCACAGATCACGGCCGCTATTGGGAAATGTGAAGCACAATGTAAAGCGCTTTGGGAAGTCATTGACTTGAAAAGCGCTATATAAATGCAGATCATTTTATTTCATAATCTACTTTAGCCATTCTGTTCATTTTGATGCTAATCAGGTTTCAATACAATATAGGCAGTGATTTATGGTATCAGTACTTGTTCATTCTTTGTGCTGAATTGTAAGCTGTTCATTTTGATGGCAAGCAGGCTTTTATGGTAATTATGTTCCAAATAGAGCCATGGAAATGTATAATATCAATTGTCGATAACTAATCATGTGCATCAGTGGTCACCATTTTGGTGCCGACCATCACCAGGTAACCCCTAAGAAAACCTGAGTAGCTCGTGGACCAGTTTTGAAAATAGCTCATAAGCCCTGGGTCAATGTGATTTTCTGGAGAATTTGTTTTTTAACTAATATGATGTATTAGTGGTTGAGCTTATTTCAACCCCACCTTTAATAACATAGTAACAACATAAAAGTAGCTTTCAGCCTCTAAAAGAGTGACCGTTGATGTTCATTTTTCCTTGTAGGTGAAGGAGGAGCTGAGCAGGAAGGCGGAGCGCCGTACGACTTGGGTGCTATGGGGTGGCATGGCCTACATGGCAACCCAGTTCGGCATCTTGGCCAGACTCACCTGGTGGGAATATTCTTGGGACATCATGGAGCCCGTCACCTATTTCATCACCTACGGCACGGCAATGGCCATGTACGCATATTTCGTGCTCACGCGCCAGGTAAGAAAATGGCCGCCAACTGCAGGCTGACTTCCTCGATTTTGAAATCTGTGTTTCCTGTACTTAAGAAGTTCCCTCCGGGCCGCCAGGGTTTAATTGGTCCCGCCAGAGTCTCATAAACTTGTAAAATTTAAAAGAATTTCTGAGGTCATGGGATCAAACCTTCCTGTGTGGAGTTTGCATGCTCTCCCCCTGCTTGCTTGGGTTTTCTCCGGGCATTCCGGTTTCCTCCCACGTTCCAAAAACATGCATGTCAGGTCAATTGGCCGGTCCAAATTGTCCCTAGTTGTGAATGACCGAGTTGTCGGTCTCTGTGTACCCTGCGACTGGCTGGCGACCAGTTCAGGGTGTCCCTTATATATACCGGAGCCATATCGCCCAAGTGGGAGGTGGCTAGAGTCAAGAACACATGAACATTTCTGAATATTTCTGGGATATTGATACAGAGGAGGGGATTCCCAGCCCCCTCGCTCAAACCAACTGATGTGTTGGGAGTCATTAGGTGACCATATATATATATATATAGGTATATAAAAGAAGGTATTGTCACTTAAAAGAGTATATGGGGAGAAACTTTTGATTCAATGGCCCTGAATTTTAAATTATCTTTGAAGTCGATAACAGTCATGGGAAGTAAATAACTGGAATCTTTGTCATCCTCAGGAATACGTGTACCCGGACGCCAGAGACCGACAGTATCTGCTCTTCCTCCACAAGGGGGTGAAAAGGACACGCTTTGACGTTGAGAAATATAACAAGCTCAAAGAAGATATCTCCGAGGTACCAATGCTTATTGAAAAAAAATTATCTGCTTGCAACACGGAGAATAAAAAGTCTCCAAGCACACACACACTGTGGAAGATCAAAATACCTAAGTTGAAAGCCTTATATAAAGCCTTATATGACCGTTTATAACCCTTTTTTACTACATTTCCCAAATGGAATCATTCTTATTCAAACTCAACTAAAGTCCACGATAATTTACTACATTGTAAATAAACTAATATCTGCGTAGTAGCCCCCCTATTTATAACATGCGCTCTTCCGGCCCCCGTTTGCAGCAATCGAAGGCTGGGGATAAAGGATCACAACCGCTTGGGTGCCTTCCAATTCAGACAGACAGAAAGAAAAGAAAAAAAAAGCCGCAACTCGTGACTCTACTGTAAATTTCCGACTACAGAGCGCACTTGATTAAAAGCCGCATGCATAAATTTAAGGAGAAAACTCAACTTTGTTTTCATTTTTCGTACAAGAAGCACCGGATTTGTAGCCGTAGGCTTGAACAGCCATAAAAATGTGCTTATTTACATCCAATTCTTAAATAAAAAAAAAAAGAAATCAGTGGGGAAATGTCTAGTACTGAAAAGTAACACATCATGCCACATTTAATTGTTGTTGGCGGACTCACTGAACTAGTGCAGCAGTCAAAATGAATTAAATAGGCTGGATAATGGATTGCAGCCATACAAGTGCAGTTCACTTTTGGGTGGACAGAATAGAAAAAAAGGGCCACCAGGCCCGAATAAGTGCAGTCTGCTGGCCACCGCTCACAGAAATATGCGACCGGGTATAATGGATCGCGACCACACCAGTGCAGTTCACTTTTCAGTGGACAAAATGGCAAAAGAAGAGTCGCCAGGCCTGACAAAAATACACTCCGATGGCCCCCACTCACAGCAATATGCGATCAGGGATAATAAATCGCGGATGCACTGCTCCAGTTCGCTTTTTGTTGGACAGGCGGCAAAGAAGCCGCCAGGCCCGACAATAATGCACTTTGCCAGCTCCCGCTTGCAGCAATATCCAATCTGGGATAATACCTGTAGATACCGAAATATTTTTCAATCCGCAATGTACTGAGCCGTGAAGTTCGAAGCACGAAGTAGTTTCTGAGATACTCTTACTAACTCACACTACTGAAACACTGACCAGCCTTCAAATAAAATCATACGAAATCAATAATAATTTTTTATCAAATTCTTTTGACTATTACTGATATCATAAAACTGTAATACTAACACACAACTGAAAAGCATTCCAACACATCACCAACATGTTATTGGCTGAAGTACTTCCCGCAGTGCCTTTTCTTTATTCAGTTTAGTTTGGGTGCTTTGTAAAGACTTTGTGGTACGATACTGTATTTTGTGGACTGTATTAATTCACTATGGATCCCAAGGCTTGAGGGGATGCTAAAGAGAAGTAAAAACATGATAACCATGGAAATGAAGCCTACTTTTCTGTTGTAAAACGTTTTTTGCCGCTGTTTAGGTGGAGTTGGATCTGAAACGTCTCCGGGACCCGCTACAGCTTCAGCTGCCGGTTCAACAACTCAACGCTGCCAAGGATTGATGAGGAGATTAACGCTACCTCCTCCTCTCCCTCTACCCTCTCGCTCTTGCATCCCCCAAATCCCCCCCCTCCAGTTGGGTATTTGCCCTTTTTGGTCCCTGACGACAACCAACTGTTTGCAACGGAAAATCACCAGAGGGAACCAAGAAGAACTGAAAAAATATATAATAAAACTCACCGCGACGATGGAGTGAATCTTGCAACTCGGCTAATTTGTTTAGCCGTCCGACAAACTGCCTGTGGTCGAACCCGAGAGCCGGACGGGAATTCCCGCAACTTGACCTCCCGGCGTTTGTGTGGATGTGTGTGTCCGCCATTCTGTGAGTAGAAAAACACAAATAAGAGCTAACCGAGGGCCACGTTGTGGGAAGTGTCACAAGTTTACAAACACCGCTCGGTGAGGCGCGGAACTCAGCTGCCTCGTCCTACTCTGACCACGCCTCCTCCAGGAAAAAAAAGGAACAAGAAAATCTTCCTGCGCAAGTATAAAAGTACTACCGACAACAACATCACTGTGTGTTCTTTTATTCCCTCGAGAAAAAAAAATATTTTGGCACTTTTTATTTTGAAAGCCATAATATATTTGTTATGAGATGAATATGAAAGAAATCTATATGTATACAATCAAATAAAATGAATGACCAGATGCTAGTTGTTTCCCCGGTGGGGGGAGGGGCTCGTATTAAGATTTTTGTTGTTATTTTGTCATAAAACAACCAGAACATTTCCGTAACATTCGATGATGGGGAGTAAACATTTGACTTGTACTTGTAGGCTAAATGCTAAAAACGTTTTGCATAATGTCACAGGGTATAGAAGAGCTTTTCTTTTTCTTTCGTTTTTTTCTAGCATTTGGCCTATAGTATACGGTATGTCAGAAAATAAGCACATAAGTCATTAAAAAAAAATGTGTGTATATATATATATATATATATATATATATATATATACACACACACATACATGCTAGCTGTGCTTTTTCAGTTTCAGCATTTCCCATAATGCCACTGGATATACGCAGAAGTCAATACCTTGTTGCATTATGGGAAATCTATTTTTCACAAAAAGCTTTTCCATACATACTTTCATTGGTTTATATCGTTTTGGTGATTCAAAAAAAGACAAACACACAAATTTTTCCCCTCGGAAAAAAAAAATCTCCAATATCTTTATCTAAAAAATATATATTTTTGGCGCATTTTTGCAAAGATTAAATTCTTAAAGTATCGGCCTTTATTGTCATAACTTCATCACAAACATATACTTGCATATGACAACTTTTTCTTAATAAACCATATGAAATTACAAAAAAAGATCTAAACTATCTCCATCAACATATTTAGATTTTCAAAAATATGTTTCAGCATTTTTGCAATCTACTACATCGTAGTTGTGGCCTGTTTGTGTCATTGCGTCCTACCAAATACATCCTGGGAGCTGTTATTAGCTCATTAATTTGTCATTGTCTATTGTTTATCAGGAAAAAAGTTTAATCTTCTGCGTACTTCCATTTTTTTTTACATATTTTTGCTTTTATTAGAACATCTTTTTCTTAAATAACTATTCAAAACGGAAATTCAAAACGTCTTTTTCACATGGCAGTGACAGTACGTCTAAACGGATTTTTGAATAGATTCAAATATTCATATAAATATATCCACATGTATTTCTGAATACGAAGTACCTATTCACAAGTTAAATCCCCACATTACGGTTTTACTTTGATTCATATCGACACATCTGTGTGCTTTTCTTTCAACAAAACATGCATTTAAATAAATCTTGGGCAATAAAATCTCTATTATAAGCGAGCTTTCCTCCCCACTGTGGTTGTTCCCTCTTCCTGCTTCCTTCCAAGACAAGGCAGGGTAGACTGCATGCTGTGGTAAGCCCTCACTAGAACTTTCTCAATGTTTAGGAGCGACATAGTCATTTTTACTCCAATGGAAACCTTTCTTTGTTGAGGTTAGATCAGGCCTAAAAATATATAGCCTGAACCCGACAGGGGCCTAGTTCGAGCCCAACAAACGAACTTAATTTGAGGGACCGAGCCCTAAGCCAACCTGGATTTTCACGCTTTATTTGTGAGGACTCAGGTGGAGGAGGGCTTCTCTCTTGCTGACTTTTTAAAAATGTATTCTTATCCATCTGTCATTGTTCTTTGTTTCTTTTTCTTTGTGGAGGATCCACGTGATTCCGTCCCCCTTCCTGGGCTGCGGAATCCATCGCACAGAATCCATCGCATGGATCTCCCATAATTAAAAAGAAACCAGGAACAATGAGGGGTGGATATTCTACGTCGAGAGAGAAGCCCGTCCAGAACCGGAACGTAATGATTGACATTTTAGGCCCGACCCAGATTTTAGGCTACCTCTACTTATTTGTCTCATCGTGTATAACGCACTCTGGTCATCCTCTGGTTGCTTCATTAGTGCTTTAAAAAAGTTTTAGGGAAAAAACACAAAGAGTGAATTATGAGGGTAACATGTTTGAGAGAAATGTAATTTTCAAAACAAACTATCGTCGAGATTATTCAAAACTTTTTACTAAGGTGTGGAAAGATTGCCAGCCTCAGAAAACTCAATATATGTGGAAATTTGGACGGAACTGTAAAATTGCTTTCAGATTCTAGTGTGATGACAACTTTTTTTCTTTTGTAGCAGCTAGATGTAAATTCATTCTCACCCCTTTACCAGACAAAATGGCTTCCTTCTGAAATAGATTACAACTATTTTTTTTCTCTTACTCTACAATAATAGCGATGTATGAATTGTGAGTTTTAAACCACATATCTGTTGCTAGCTACGTCTATTTTCCCATTGCAATAGTTATTTCCTTCTTGGGTGTGGTCTTTGACTTCATTTTTTATGTGTTTTTGTTGGCTTAATATCACCGTCCATATTCTCTCTTATGCCCTGATGCGTTGCAAAATCTGATTTACATCAAATACAGAAATCTTTATATAAAAAGGGTGCTGCATGAATGTATGTTTACATAGGAAATTATATTAAAACACCCCCAAAAAAGATGATTTAGGAATGATGTTAGCTGAGATTGCTAGCAGTGATTGCTAACACCTCAAACACATCCATATATTTTTTTGTGCATTTATTGTCCCAGAGAGCCCAAAATCCTCGCCGCACTACAAAAGAGGGTTTTTTTGAACCGCTGACCGATTGTCCTGCTCGGGATTTTAAGCAAATTGTCCGCTAGCTCGACCTTTTTTTGTAAATGTCTTCATTTTCGAATGCGTGTTTTTGAACTTCTGCCGTGCACTTAAATACGTTGAAAGGAGTGACGCATATACGAATGAAACAACCTTATACTCCAGTCTGACCTCCAATTTTTTTATTTTGTATTTTTTTGGGGATGTTTTTGTTTTGTTCACATGATGCTGTAATATTGGCAAAAAAAAGTGTAAAATCCTGTATCATTTATGAGATATGTATAAAAGAGAAATGTAATTCAATTATCAATAAAATCCTTATCCAGGTTTCGGAGCTTTGTGGTCTTCTGGCTTTTCTGTTAACGAATTAATCATGAATCATTTTTGATCTAGCTGCCGATGTTTATTTTTTTATTTTTTGTGAAAGACAAAAATGTCAGTCAAGGTAATTGAAGCTGCCTGAGGCAAGAAGGAAATCGATGCCTTATTTCTAGAAGTGATTGCAAAAAGAAAAGCACGGCGTTTTGCACCTCATTAGTCTTAAACAGCCACTTGAATTAACGTTGTCAGTGATTTAATTACATATAAGAAACTTAACAAAATAGTGCTTGTACAGCGTCTTTTACTATATTCCCTTGTTTATCGCAGTTAATGGGGACCAGAAGGCTCAGCAAAGTAGCCCCTCCCATTTTTAACATGCGCTCATATTAATAGTCTCTCAGGGATAATGGATCACGGCCGCACGGGTGTTCATTTTACGCTTGAAGAACAAACCGCACACAGATTTGCTCTCAACTACCATCCCGGATCTCGGCCAAAAAAGTGCAGTAGTTTTTATGCAGTTTACAATGGCACATATCAGCAGCCTGAACCAGAAAATAAATGCTCTGCCGGCCTCTGGCCCTTGCCCCTAGGTATCGTCGACCAGGGATAATGAATTGTGGTACAACTGTACTTCATTTTAGGCAGGCCACACGGCAATCCTCCAAACCCAAGTGCCTCTTGCAGCAATATGGGATGCGGGATAATGGATCTTGGCCACAAGAGTGCAGTTCATTTTAGGCAGCAATAACAGCACCCAAAAAAAAATAAAGCTGCCAGGCCGGACACTAAGATGTTCTGTCGGCCCCCGCTCGCAGAAATAGTCAACCAGGGATAACGGATCACGACCGCACATTTGCTGTTCATTCTAGGCATAAAGAACGGGAGAAAAAAGCCACGACTTGTGATACAATTTTTTTTCAGCCTCCACCCTCAGTAGACTAGAGATAACGGATCCTGGCCAAAACAGTACATTTTTTATACAGTTCTTAATGGCTTGCCACAGCAGCTTGAATCAGAAAAAGGAATGCTCTGCCGGCCACTGCCCCTAGCAACAAACAACTAGGTTGAATGGATTGTGGGCACAAGAGTTTTTATATTTTAGGTGGGCCACACAGCCCTCCTCCTGACGAAAGTGCCTCCTGCCAGTTTCCCCTTGCCGCAGTATTGCGTTGGGGGTAATGGATCCCGGCCACACTAGTGCAGTTCATTTTAGGCAGAAATAACAGCAAACAATAGAGCAGCGAGGCTAGACAAAAATATGCTGTGCTGGCCCCTGCTCGCAGCAAGAGTTAACTCTGAATAATGGATCATGGCCAAACTCATGCTGTTAATTTAGGGTGGAAAGAACCCAGAAAAAAGAGCTGCCACACATGACCCAAATTTGCTCTCTTGTGACCCTGCTCTCAGAAATAATACACTGAGGATAATAAAATGCGGCCAACACAGTGCAGTAAATTTAAGGAAGTCCACAAGTGCACGCTTATGAGGCACGTATCAAAAAGAAAAAGCGCCCTAATGGCCCCAGCTCTCAGAAATAATTAAACGTGGTCACAACAATTTTTAATTTTTTTTTAATTTTGGGGAGGCCAGAATGGCACCCCATACTGACAAAACATCCTTCTGCGAGTCCCTGCTCGCAGCACTATGTGATTGGGGTTTATGGATAGCGGCCACATGAGTGCAGTTCCATTTTTGGTGGACAAAACGGTAAACAAAAACTGCAAGCTGCATTTTTGCGTTCTGCCAAACCCTGCTTACAGCAATAGGCGTTCAGAGATAATGGATCCCTAAATATTTTTTAACCTGCAATGCACTAAGTCAGCAAAGTACAAATCACTAGTGATATAGAATAGTATTCCACTCTATTTGAAAAGTATCTACTTAGCTAGTGAGCTTAGCTCTTGGAAGTGGCTAACCTGTTGGAATTGATTTTCTTGAGACATGTAATAGCTAGTCTCACAAATACTCCTAAAACTTTGACAAGCACACCAGTAAAATGTTCTTGCGTATTACTGAAAAGTGATGTTAAAATAAATCTTACTGATCAAATTCTGTCATGCATTACTGATACACACTACTGAAATTCCTTCCAACACATAACTGATATTATATTGGCCCTAACTACTTCCCACAATGTCTTTCTCTTTCTTGGTTCAGTTCAGAATCTTGTGTGCTTCGTAGGGACTTTGCAAGTTAATGCCATACAACACTTGTATTTTTGTACTGTATTTATTCCATACTATAGGTCTCAAGACTTGCAGTGAAGCTAAAGGGAGAAGTAAAAATATGATAATTATGGAAACTGAGCTTGGGAGTATCAAGAAATGGCTACCCTTGATAAATTTTATTTTGTTATTTAAAAGTTTTTATCTGGGGAAGCATGGGTTCAGAAACATAAACGTACGTTTCTATTCCCCATTATCCAGCAATTGCACGTTGCTACCCTGCCTCGGAATAGAATAATATCTACTGTATTGTTATGAGATATTCTTACGTTCTATGTTTTTCTCCAGTTTTGGCTAACTCCAACTGTTGGAGGCAGATGGTGAACCCCCCATGGAGTTCCGTTTCTGTTGTTAGGAAGCAGTCCGTTTCGCCTTGAGATATCTTTTGTTATCATTTGCCGTGGGATACAAATAGAATGAAAGTAGCACACCTATACATATTTAGAGTGAGAATGTAGAAATTTCAGGCTCATTTTGCATAGCATTTCATTTACAGATGTAGTTTCCTTTCAATTTTTGTTCTGTATGTTTTTCAACAATAAAATAATGTGGTGAGTATTCGTCTATATTTGTACTTGAAAAAGTACTTTACGAAATGGTTGGCCCGCTTTCCAAACTGAAATCCGAACGCATTACTCTCGCATAAAGTCATCATCTTAATCACTGGGACATAATAATATAAAGTGTCCTTGGGTTTTTGGAAAAGCATAAATCCAGGATATTATCATTTGGCCATCATCGTTTTACGATCTATTATCTGTGGCCTCAGACTTGTGCAGACCTGTATTCTGCCTACAGCAATTTGAACTAACAATGTAGGAAAATCGATTGTCAGGTGAACCGAACTTCAAGGGATCTTAACGGGGATGGCAGGAGAAGCCATTTTGTTCTTTTATCTTTTGATGTCTTATTTGATCTTTGAGCTGTCATCTTCATTTTTTCTTTTACCTTTTATATTCTTCTGTCTTTCTCTGTCTTCTACTACACTCCTTAATTTTATACTTGTCCTTCCTATTTTTTTTTAATCTTCTGTCTTCTACTGTTACCTTGTTTTTCTTATTCTACTGATTTATTTAGTTTTCGTCTTCTAGTTCTTACTCTTCTACCCTCTTCTGACCTATATTTTCTTCTGTCTTCTATTTTCTACTTCTTATTAGAACATCTTCTGTACTATGGTCCTATTGTTCTTATTCTTCTTACTCTTACTTTCTTCTGACATTTTCTATCTTCCTTTGCTGTCTTCTTATTTTTCTGTCTTGTCTTCTACCATTTTATTCTGCTTTTCTCTTGTTATTAGTCTTTAATCTTCTGTCTTCTTCTACTGTTTACTTATTCTTCTTCTATCATATGTCTACATCTACTGTCTTGTACCTCTAATTCTTCTATCTTGTTATTCTTTTGTCTTGTCTTCATCTACTCTGTCTTCTATCTCCAAGCCAGGCCTTGGAGATGTGATGCTACAGGAAACTTCTAGGCATCACCCACTTAGCCCATGTGAAGAACAAAACGGTGCCATCAGAGGGCACATTGTACCCTACCAAGAACTATTATCACCTCTGCGCAGACGGAAACTTCAGTGGTATGGTCATGTCTCAAGATCATCAGAACTGACCAAGATTATTCTCCAGCGCACTGTCCAAGGGGGCAGAAGAACTGAGCCAACAACATTAAAAACTTTGCCATGACCCAAGAACAGGCCAGGGACCGTCAACAGTGGAGAAAGCTGTCCAGAGATGCGCCCTCGTTGGTGCCCCAAACATCAATGCGGTTAAGGGATCTGTGAACCGTGAACTCTTACTGCATTACATACTCTTATGTCTTTTGACTTCCTCTGAATTTTTTTACCGTTTTTTTTTCTATCTTCCTCTGGATTTTTTTTTGACTGTCTTCTTTTTTTTCCTACTGCCTTTATCTTCTTACTGTATTCTTATATATTTTTATGTCTTCCAGTTATGGTTATTGTTCTTACATTTTTCCCTTTTTCTCTGTACTTCTATATAATACTGTATTCATATTCTTCTGTCTATCAACATGTTGTTCTTATTCTTCTTACATATTGTTGTTCTTTTTATTTTTCAGTCTTCTACTGTCGACATGTCATTCTTGTTCATCTATCGTCCTCTGTCTTATCATTCTCGTCATTCTTCTGTCTTGCTTTTCATATTTTTCTATTTTCTTCTGTCCTCTTGCTCTTCTTATTCTTCTACTGTCATATTTTGCCTTATTGTTTATCTTATTCTTCTGTCATCTATTGCTGTCTTCTTAATTTTCTATCTTTTGCAGTCCAGAGAGTTTCGCCCCAAACGCTCAGAGATGAAAGGAAGATCCAAAGATTCTTCACTTGTATGGCGATTAGGGGAAGCAAAATAATTTTAGAACAATCTTAAACATATTATTTTATGTCAATCATTCTTTTTTAAAAATTCATATTTTGGTACGATGGATGTTCTTTTTAACTGCTGCTAATTGATAGCAAGGGAATTAAAAAGCAAATAAGTTACCTCTATTTAATGTCTGGTGAATAAACCCGCCCTGACACTCAGTAAAGGATCTTCTTTAATTACACACTTTAACGAGTAATTGTCAGTAAAAGTTTAAGGAAAAAGAAAAAACAAATACAGCCTCTGGCAAGAGTGCTATCTAACATTCTAGCTTTATTTTGTGTCTCGAATGTGAGAAAACAACGACTTCGAATAAACAGATTGCCAACACCTTCTCCCACTCTTTGTTGCACAGTTCTTGGTTGTCAACATTCAAAATAAGCAGTTCCCATGGTATATATTCCCCAATGTGGTTAGTGATTATTTTTTTTTTAAAAAAAAGCACATAAAAGGTCTCATACCTTGTCTTTTGCTTGTGTCAGCCCGGTGATTGAAGTGATGCCCCAGCTTAGATAAGCTGAATCAATACTGAATAAAAAAAGCACCCATCATTTTTTTGGCTAACAATCTGTGCCCTTGGAGAAATAAAGACAATGCTTTTTTTTTTTTTTTTTTAAAGCTAAAACGTATAGCGTTCGACCAAATAACCTTAAAAGAAGCATTCATTCTGATATTTAGTCTATAATTTTTGAGGGGTGGGATGCTCATTAAATTAAATTATGAAGCATGGCGTCTTGCTACATGAAAAGCTGTCAAGGGACTCAAAAGATTGACAGTTATAGCGCAGTCCAACTCGTGTGTCGCATCAAATGTCAAACTCCGCTGACCTTGTGGACTGATATGGTGACAACAACATAAAATATTTTCAAACCCAGTTGACTTGCAGGCGAATTCTGTCATTTCTATTGTGCTAAATAGGCCATTTAAAGTGATTGAACATAAAAACGAAGACATCGGGATGGTAGTCTCCGTGTTCATTTTACCTCTGAAAAGTGATAGGTTCCGTGGACTCGCATGCTCAAATTTCTATGGGTCCCAACAGAGATCTATGGGTCCCCAAAATTTTGTGTTATTGAGGTTTAAATTGTAAATCAGCGACAAATATGTAATATAATGTAATATAAATCTATATTTTCATTCAGTTTTAATCATCACACTTAATTGGTTATACAAAGCAGTTATTACTTCAGATTTTTCAGTTCACAAAAATATTGTACATTATACAAAATAATATTGCCGAAATATTAGTCTATCTGTTCATGCAGTTTTAATCATCACAGTTAATTGGTAATACAAAGCAGTTATTACTTCAGATTTTTCAGTTCATTTATTCTTCGTGGTTTGCTGTCCCGCCACAGTTGTAATGCCTTCTCAAGGTTAAATTGTTTGGTAAGATTCACCTTCATAAGCTGGTGTTGTGTTGCGATATTGAGGCAGTTTCAATTTTTTGTGAGGATGCTGTTTTGGACGCTGAAACCCCTCACAACCTGCAGTATGTATGGCTGATGTCATTGCAAGCTGCGCCAACAGAATGAGATTTGGAAAATCATGTAGCCTTCATTATCATCCTTCTCATAGCGCAACCAGGAATATAATTTAGTCCATTTTGGCAGAAAAGTCCTTTTCTTGCTAGGAGTATTCTTTTGTTTATTTTCTTTCGTCGAATCGTTCGCTTCAACACATGTGTTTTCGTTGCCTCTGCGATCTTCTGAAGAAATTCTCTGCCGATTTATCGTGTCGGAATTATTGCCGTAGTTATCACTTTCTGCATTATGTTTCGACTTATTACTGACACTAAAGAAATGACCAATTTTGTGTTGATTTGCACCTAATACTAACTGTTTTTTCTGAGGCATACTTAACCTTCACTCGACGACAAGCACCACAACAATGACGTAATCTCAAAGCAACGAGATCTCGTTTGCCGAGATCGGCGTGCAGACGAAAACTCGAACCGCAAGACCGAAACAACAATGGCGGATCTGCCTGACTAAAAGTTTGGAATGCGGTAAATCTTTGTTAAAAAAAAGTAATCGGGTAATAATGACAATTTTGTGTCAAAAAAGTTGCGTCCCGGGACGCGCGTTGATTTGACACTATGCATCCCCAGCAAACATGATGCGTCTAGGACGCAGGGACCCGGACAAACAAGAACACTGTACTCTATAATTTGTGTGGATAAACTCTGTAAAAAATGGTAAGAAAAACTATTTATCGCAGTCAAAAAGTCAGGGCTCTTTGCAAGATATAGGAAAATTAGGGATGTTAGATACTATGGTTTTTACAAGGTGAAACATACACCAGTGCTGCTATTGCATAATATTCTGTCCCATCCCCTGATTTTGAACCAATAATACAAATCCCAACATAATATTTCATAGAAATAGCATCAAATAATAACATATCTCATTTTAATCATTTTGTTTCCAGTTGTAAACTTGCCACAAGAGAGAAGTGAATACTGGAGCACCTCACTAATATAGGTATTCATATTTTTAAATAAAGCTGGTATTGGTACCATTACAGATTCTAATCAGTATTGATATTTGACCATGCCCAAAAAAATCTTGAGAAACTAAAATTTAAAAATGCTCCCCTAACAAAGACAATACAATAGCCTGAAATGTGTTTCTACAGAAAATGATTATTAATACTTTTAAATTTTAGTTTCTAAAATAACCTTTGACCCTTTGCACACGCGTGACTGAACCACGTTATTACACCATGACGGACGGAAATTAAACCTTAGACAGCCACAACAAGAACAATATTATTCAACACCATTGGCAATGACTAGTCAAACAAATATTGTGCACCTGTCAAATGAGGTAGCTCACCTTGTCACAAACCACAAAGAGCGCTATTTAAAGACACTGAGTATAGCATTAGTATGGCTAGCTGCCGACCTATAGTCTTTCTCTTGGCATATTAACACATCTAAACAAACCGTCGCGTATGCCTGACTTCAGTCCACAACATCTGTACCACCTCAGTTTTCGAACGCCTCTTAGTTCGAACAAATCGGAGTCCGACCAAAAATTTCGAGAAATTCTTGCGTTGCTGTTCGCCAAAAAAATCGGAGTTCGAACGCCGGTAATGCGTGAGTGCGTACGCTAGGGTGCGATGCTGAGCGGCGTACGGGTATTTTAGCCCCTTATTATGCCTCCGATTAAAGTCAGTGCAAGCAGCAAAGTTGCTACAGGTGAAAAAAGAAAAGTAATGCGTACAACTATTCCATTTAAGAAAGAAATAATAGCCAAATATGAAGGAGGTGTGCGAGCGCCTTCTGCTGATCACCATAAAGGAAAGAAATCCTATTCATTACGATAACGCGAACGTACGATTAGCCTGGGTTAACTTTAAGTTTACGTTAAACATTCAGGGTGTTGGAACGGAGCCCAACATTGAGGGTGTTGGAACGGAGCCCCCTTTCCAATGAACCGCTCACCACTTGTTGTGGAGACCCGGGTGCTAAATGACTTTTACACGTTCATGTTAGCGTAATCTTTCATACGGAAGATTACGATAACGCGAACGTACGATTAGCCTGAGTTAGCTTTATGTTTACGTTAAACATTCAGGGTGTTGGAAGGGATTAAAACAATTTACATTATTTTTAATGGGGAAAAATGATTTCGGTGATCGAACAAATCGGTTTTCGAACAGTGTTCTGGAACGGATTATGGTCGAGAACCGAGGTTCCACTGTACATTGTAAATGGAGCATCCCAATACACTGGTGCTGATCCAAAAACGTATAAAAGTCTGGATGCTTACCAGTTCTTCCTGGATGCTTGGGTTACCGGTATGCGTTGCTCACTAACGCGGGGAGGCAACTCATTATTGCAATTGTAAGACACTAATTTTAGCTGTGTATGCTAATATGTTTTATCCAAGATGCCATCAAATCTCAAATCGATTGTAAACTGAAAGCTGCTCAAATTGTTTATCATTTTTATTTTAGCTACAGTAGCAGTGTATTCGATGCGACAAGTTATGGCTAATATCAACTTCCCTGCAAAATCTCACCCTCAATTATGCGAACTGTTTTTGTTTTAATCACGCCAATCAATAATCTTAATAGACACATACAGACTACGATCATGAAACTTGTCCTGTCAGAAACACAGCACTGAGACGCATAGGAAGAACCGTGTCCGCGTTAATGTTAAAAGAGGGGTAGATTTTGCGGGAGAGACAAAGTTAGCAATAAAACCCGTACATACCAGACAAAAAATTGCTTGGAAATGCATCCAAAAATGCCTTGTAAAAAAGGTTTGCTGCAAATCCTGGAATATTTTGAGGGCTGTGAGTCCCTCCGTGTGATCTGCAGATAAACATCGCTATTTTCTGTCTTCATCAAAAGGGATCAAATTCCAAATCTGGCTCATAGCCTTGTCCACCTCACAGCAATAAATCATCATCGTGAAAAGTGGTGGTTATATTCTTCTGTCCTGGTTATTAGTATTTGCTTCAACTCAAATGTTCATTCAAGTGCTGTCTGCTAGGGTGCTTCTTGCCATCCGTCATGGCTTATTCTGCCTTGGATCGCAACATGACGTCACGTGCAAAGGGTTAATACAAACCGAATAGTTTATGGAAGTTAAAATTGGATTGCTGAACTTGCATTGAAAAACAGGATCCAGATTGTCCACTTTTAAAGGATTACTTTCCAACTGAAAGGTAATAAATTAAAAGAAAATGTTTAAAAATTCTTAAAAGTTCTTTTGACAAACGTTTGAATACTAAATGTTTTAAGGTCACTTATTTTTTTTTAATAGAATAGAAGAATAGAATAGAATAGAATATACCTTTATTGTCATTGTTACAAAATGGGTTAACATATTGTGACAACGAAATTGGGCATGACACTCCATGCCCAAAATCAGCACCTATCACTTCCGCATTTACAATACCACATGTAAGGATGGAAAATTCCGGTGTTCTGCCGAAACGTCCTACCTTGCCAAGACGTCCAACCGTAAGCCAATTCGAAGCTAATTTTGTTTTCTGATCAAGTAAAACTAGCAATGTAGAAACTGAAGGATTTTATACATAAAACTATAAAGGATTTTATACAATTAAATACAAGTTACCTTTTTTGAGTGCAATAAAGATTTTCACCGAGTAGGCTTAAGTTCAATGAGCAATGAAAGTTCAGGGCACCCTGGTAGAAAATATTGTTTACCGGAATGGCAGGAACGGGACGTGAGGCTAATAAAATAGTCAGCACAGCCGATGATGCAGAAAGGCCCAGAAGACTGAAGACGGTAGGCATTGTTTGAGAAATGCTCTCCGCTGTTTTGAGTTTTCCAGACATCGCGGCGAGGTGGTGGAGCTTACGTTGGGCTTCATTGGCACACCCATGGGAGGAGCCGACACACCATCTTGCGGAAAGATGTGGGCCGAGGGGAAAAGGCTGCAGGACTTGAAGAGAGGGTTTCACAGAGATTCGAGTGACGCTAATTCTACCATATTCGATGGAGTTCACTTAGTTAAATTGCTAATGAAATTAAATCTTCTCCCGTGTGAAAATGTCTGCTCTTCTTGTTTATCTTTTCCATCGAGAAACAAGCGCGCATTGTTTGGTGAATGTAGGTTGTGTTTGGTAAATGGAGTCAGATAACTACCAGTAATTTGAACAATTTGGTAAACGATACATTTCAATATTTAATTCCCAACAAAACCCAAAATTTATGCAAAATTACCTTTTACTCATGACATAACGAGGCATGGCGTGCCTCTATCAGTACATGATTACTGTCGTCAACAAACACCATGCTAAAAAGCTATGACAGGAAAAAAACTCAAGCTTAAAAACAGTATTTTGAAGCAGTGAAAGATTCAAATAAGACTAAAATCAAAACGAAAATTGTAAGTACACTTAGTGGGAAATCGCAATCAGCCCTGTGCGCATGCGCACTAGGCATATGTAAGACCACAAGGACCGTCGTATTACGATAACGTAAAAGTCGACTCTCACTGAAAAAAAAAAAATTAAACAGTGTAAGTTACTGACTCGTTCTATTGTTTGAATAACGTATTGAACATGAATAGTTTAATTTCCCATTGAGTTAAACACAGTAAAATAAGAAACGTTGAACCGAACTGACGTCGTCAACGTAGAGGGTGCTAGCTAGCCAATTGCCGCGTTTTTTTTTTTTAAACACAATTTCCATCCTGACGTAAAATATACATTCATGCTTTGAAAGGCTAAATGATTTTGAAATGTTGTATAGTTTACCTCAAGGTACGCTAGGCTGACTCCAACAAAAGATGACCCGTCGCGTTGGACTGAAGAAAATGTTAGTCAAAAGTTGACAATCAATAGTAATGTGCCGTTTGCGAACGTAACGAATCTATAAGCAGACTCTTTGAAGTAAACGACGGGAGCCGGCTCGCTCCAATACATTTTTTAAACCACACGTTTTAAATGATATTCTTTGTGTGTTTTTCATTGGTTCGGTGTAGTCTCAGTCTAGGTTCAAATTTGAATTGCGCATTGATGAAAGTCATTTTGTTTGATAACTTATGGTCACGAAGAGTTGATCATTTTCATTATTTTTCCTAGGGATTCTGTGTTGATTGACTTTAAAGTAGCTCATTTAAAAAAGAAAAGAAAATTCGTGTTTGAATGACCTAAAACTTCACTCTAAAATCCTTTTTTGTATTGCTATTAAACTAGTATAATGCATTTTTCCAATGTTTTTTTATTATTTTTGTGAAAAGTGTCACATTGTTATTGTTAATATACCGATTAAAGAAACAAAACCGATGTGAAAAGGCGTTTGGGAACCGAAAGAGCAGACTCTCATCAGTGAGCCGAGCCAAAAGAGCTGAACATGAACATCCAAACCTGAATTTTACTGGAAATACGTCATGATCACCTGTGCGTGAAACCCAGTGGTGACAAGTAATGCAGAATATAAGTTTATAACATCTTGGTAAAAATACTAATAATACCAATAACAATAATTATTTTATTTCCTGCAACAATAACACTCATATAAATAATAATACAGTTCCATCTCATTGTTTGGGCCCCATTTTGATTCTTTCAGCATGTCATACGTCTTTCATTTGTGCAAAAGCGCCGTATTTTGTTTCCACGATGAAAAACATTGTCCATGTTGTCACAGTTCATCCTTCTCTTCTCCATCACAAACGCAGGCTGCCCTCTGGCTGTTCATGTAAGGTCTGCATCCGAGTGTCCACACTGTGCTGTGCAAGGCATCTGCCATCGACTCACAGGCTAGGATTTGAGGTGGGAAAGATGCAAAGCGGATTTTTACTGTTAATAGAATGGAGAGTTCCCGACAAATATAACAATGCTTGAATATAATAATGGCTTGGGGTTTAGAAAAAAAAAATGTAATACTACTTTGCAGTGGTTGCAATAGTTTCCAACCACTAAAATCTTTCTAGTGATCAGAAGGACCACCGTTGCCATTGTTTTTGGAATCCAATTTGTTGCAATGGCTTTTATTTTGGAATTTAAAATGATCATTTAAGAAAAAACGCAAATGGTCTTAATGAATTCAAGAGAATGTATATATATCTGCATGTACTCAAATGTTACAATATCTGTATGTAAGGGCATAGGTTTGGTCTTGGCATTGCTGGGTACATTTTTTCAAGCGATCACTTAATATTGGTCGGAAGAAAATAATGACTGCTTGATATTGGTGGGGGGCACATCCCCTCTGTCCATGCTGAAACTACACCCTTGTGTGTATAAGCATGTTCTTACACTTTGTCTGCAAACTGTCTGTAGTATAAACGATATCCACCCATCCATTTTCTGCGCCGCTTATCCTCACTAGGTTTGCTTGGGTCTAGGATGGGCTCCAGCACCCCCGCGAGATAAATAATACGTTCATGTTAAAATAATGTAAATATAAAAAGACAATCAACATACCATTGCTGTGCAACAGCGCTATTTTTTTAATGAAATCTTTACAATTCTAAACATGCAAAAATGCAAAATATACATAAAACATTTTGAGTTAAACGTTTTTTAGATGACTGTTACAATAATACGCTTTCACAATTATAAATAGGTGTTAACAAGTTACAAATTTGATTCCCCCTCTTTGAAATACAGTATCACGACTTTTTGTTTCTGTTATATAAAATAATAATATAAATAAATGAAATAAGGAAGCAAATTATGAATAGCAAATAATAAATATGTTGGATTTACATCAAATTTAAAACATGCCAATTTCGGGTTTTGTTTTTTTATTCAAAATTTTAGTGGTGTGTTTTGATTTTGCTTAATCAACCATTGTCAATACTTGTAATAAATTTTAATGTTTGTAGATTCAAACTGTTGATCAGAATATTTTATATGATTTATTGACTTATCTCAAGTGTTGACAACTGTTTTTTTCCCCAGTTGATCACATTATCATAGCTGAACAAACATGCAAAAATCTCACCTTGCACTTCAGAAACAAAGCCGAGACTCCTCTTTAGGTCGGAACAGATGTTGAGTAGGCAAGACCGGAATTTAGAGTCGCAATCGTATTTGTTGATACCGCAGTTGTCGTAGCAAACATCGAGTTGGTTGCAGCACTCCGTCATGGCAGGAATGCCGAGGTCGAGCTGGAACAAGAAAAGGTTTGCGTTTGAGTCAGAATTTGTCCATTAAATCATGCTTTTTCTGTTATGTAACATCCACCTGGAATCCCACCATGGAACTGCTGCAGCCGTTGGGCTCTTGGTGCTTGTAGCCGGGACGAGGTTGAGGACTTTCTCCTGAAGAAGATGCAGAAAGAATGTCATGCACAAAAAATGTTCACAAGAGACTAGTGAATTAAATCAACACAAAGATGTGAACTGGACTCACCGTATCTGCAGCGGTACTGACAAATGCCATTGCGTCCCCCCGCTAGCTCCACTAAGGAGTCAAAGTAGCCATGCACGGTTTGGAAACCATTTCGGATCGACATGATGCTCCAACTGCTGTGGTTGTTGTCAAGGGCTGCAGAAACATTTATCTGGACTGGCTGTATCTCATTGCTTTCCTCTTTTGTCTCATCTTTGGCTTCAGGTTCTTGCTTCTTTTCTACCTCTTGCTTCTCTTTTACTTCTTGGCTTTCATCTCCCTCTTCAGGACTGTCAGAACTGGCTAAAAGTTTCTCGTCCTGGTCTTGAAGATCCAGCTTAGGAGCCGCATCTGCCTCTTGTGCTGAGGATTGGTATAGGCCCAGTGTGGCACAGGAACCAGCAGACACAAAAAGGAGCAGAAGAAGAATCCGGAACTGCATGGTAGTGGCAAGAATGTCCGAATAGTGTCAACAGGGCGAGAACAACTCCAGCAAGTGAGCGATGACAATAACACTGGAAGCAGACTTTGACCTGTGATTAGGTCACAAGGGACAGCGGGGAAGTCGTTCCTACAAGGGAGCAAAAGTCAATTTCATCTATCTGGACGAGTCCCTAATCGGTTGTTTCGTCTCCTTTGTGGTGTTTGTGGACACTAAACAGCTGATGTCATCACAAATTTATCAGGAATACATGATGAAATGGTGAAATATAATCTTACTGATTTACTTACACAAATGTCTAATAAAATTAGAAAATTGTGATAAATTTCTTTATTTTAAGTAATGTAATCACGCAAACAAATATTTCACACGTTCTGGAGTCATTAAAATGTAATCGAAATATGGCAAGTCTGTTATTGTTTTCAAGTGAATGCTGCCCTCTAAAGTTCAAATCGAAAAATGCTCCACTGTCATCACTTCTCAATTAGGAGCTTTCCTTGTCTGACTCACCAGAACTGATGCCTGTGCCACTTTGGTGGGCACAACACGCCAGGGATTTGTTGTCCCGCCTGGCATATGTGACGGCACATGCTCCAAAATAAAATGGAACAGTTTTAATTTCCCTCAGGATGCATCCAAATCCAAATGAGTCTTCACGCACATCATCAAAGACGTCATTGAAGGCAGCTCGACAGTCAGTCTCTGAGGAACCTGCCCATATTCGACTTTTCCCTTTGATTTGATGACAGTATACATCGCTGTGTCGATTACGTTCGGATTGTGACTAACCCTAAACTCTACTCAAACCATCTAACCCTAAACTGCTGATCCTACTCTTAACTCCTATCCCCTGTCAATAAAGGCTTTACCCTAACCCTCAATCCCTAAACCCTTTCTAAACCTGCTGACCCTAAACCACTAATCATACTCTACCCCTAAACCTTAATCCTAACTCTAACCTAAACCTTAAACCCAAACTAAGCCTAAACCTCCAATCCTAAATCCAAACTGTACCCAAACTCTATCCCTCAATCCTAAACCTTACCCTCTAAAACTAACCCAAAACCTTACCCCAAGCCTTAAACCTCAAACCCCAAAGTCTAAATCCTAACTATAACTCTATGTAACCCTCTATCCATAAACCTAACCCTTAATTGATAAAACGTTTAAATTCCATGCTAAAAGCTAGCAGAGATGCAAGACTTGATATTAATCACCAAATTTTCCTAAAAAGCATCACAATTAAATCCCACAATGGTTATGACATGTAAAGAAAAATAAAATCCAGCATTCGTTTTGTATTTTTCAGGTATTTAATAAAATTCGTTTTGGCTACTGCTTACATTTACATTTGAAAACATTCCTCTATTATTCAGGGTAACAGTAACATGTTTGGAGCTTTTCGCTTGTCTCGGACAAAAAAAAACCAAACTCCCACATTATTTTTCTTTGTATAAAAAATATAAGTTAATTTAAATTTAATTCTAATTAAGAAAATAATAGGTATAATAGCAATAATAGTCATCATCATCAATAATAAAGATATGCTAACCATAGTGCAGATAACGATATAACTGGTGCAGAAGAGTAGAAGGAACAGTGCAGTGTTGTGGACGTCACCGTGTTCTCAACCATGTGGGGTGAAAAGTTGTCGGCTGTCAGATTCGTACACACATTCTTACGCGTGCACACTAAAAAAAGTGCATGACTGCCATTCAGTTTAGCACCGTTAGAGAAAAATAATTCTAGATTGTACACAGTACACACCTATAACTGTACAGTAGACCCCAGAGATACGACGTTAATCCGGTCTGAGATGGGGTCATAAAGTGAAATTGCCGTATAGCAAGGAGGAAACCTATGGTAATGCGTAGTTTATGTGTTTTTAATCCCCGGTGCCTCAGATACAAAACATTAAAATAACAAAATAGTATCTAGGAGGTACTACTTATGTGTATGTGCATATGATTAAATAACATTAGAAATAATTACACATGTTAAGGAAAACTATTTACTGGTACGGTGGAGTTAGTGGGGGGAGGCATAGGAGGGTGAAGACTATTGACTATTGATTATAATTGAAACTGATTTTGAAACTTCCTTTTGCTAAGATTGTACAGCACTTAGAAGATTTCCTTGTTTTAATTGTCTCCTTATTTTTAATAATAGTCTCCTTCATCAATTGGTTATGGCCTTGAAATTTAGCGAGGTTATTGATTTGTGTCCCTTCTTCATATTTCTCCGAGCTTCGTTTCCCTGGTTATCATGTTTTTTCTTCTCCCTTTAGCATCACTGCAAGCCTTAGACACATGGCGAATAAAAACTGTAGAAAAAATACAGTATTGTAACGCACTAACTCACAAATTACAAAGCATATGTGGTTCTAACATGAACAAAAAGAGAAAACCAGTGTTGTTCGGGTGTTCATACAGTACAGTATTAGCATTTTCATGATGCCATGATGCAAACCAGAATTTTATATGGTGGTGACAAATGGCAAACAGGCACGACGAAGACGTAACTCTACATATGCACAACCACCGCAAAGTTTGAATTTTAAACGTGTTTGGGCATGCAGTTGGATGTTTTTGAACAGAAAAAGAAAAGCATTGTGGGAGAGAGTTTAGCCAATAGCCTATCAACATTATTTTGATACCGTGGTGCAAACCAATCGCAAACCAGCATTTTATGACGTCGCCCAATAACTGAGAGGCATCTTGGAGATGTAACTTGGCATATACAGGAGCAACGCAAAATTGAAATTTGAAAAGTTTAGGCCACGCAAAATAAGTTGTTTACGTCGTATAGTGGGGGGAAGCCGTAGTGCGGGGTTGGAAAATCATATTTTTCCCTCCGGTAATGTAAAAACATTGTAAGGTGGGGTTGCCGTATCCTGCGGGTCCACTGTACTTTTAAAATGCAAATTATAGATCAACTTCAGTTTAAGTGCATGCTAACTGTTGCTCTTGGTCATAACTTATTGGAAGCAAATCTGAACAGTAAGACTGAACACACCGATGCCACATTCAGTGGATCAACAGAACATTAGACAAAGTCTACTCACCCCTGTTTCAACACAGAAAGACATTTATTAGGGGTGTGTAGACCAGGGGTCACCAACTTTTGAAGGTGAGAGAACCCTTTTGGTTACATATTTGTGCAAAGGGCTACCGATTTCTAAAATGACATTTATCAGGGTTCATACGTCTTTTTTTCATGGCCCAGTTCCAGTACCTTTTAAGGAAGAAATCCAGCACTGATTGAAAGAACGTGTTTTCTTTTTTTACTTTGATGATTAAAAAAAAAGTAGCTATTTTGCTGCTAGCATAAATTTACGAGCTATTCCTATCTATGATTTTTTTCGTGTCAGTGGGCTACTATAAACTGACATGAATTCTGCTGCAGCATTCTGCTTCAACAATGCACGCGCAGCTTTAATACGTCACACATGTTTACAACACGGAAAGGGATCTATAGGTGTTGGGTAATAATAGAGTTGAATTTGGAAGACAAAAAAGAAAGTACTATATATATAAAAGGAGATAAAGGAGCCAAATTTGGACTCATTTTAATGATATTGATTGCTCCAAAGCGGAGTGCATTCAATCTCTCCTTTTGTTTTACTTATTCTAATTTATGTTTTTATTTTATATTTTTTTGCATGTTTTTAGAGGATCTTTGTCTAAATTGTTTAAAATAGAATTGTAAATACAGTAATCAATATTTTTGCAGTTTAACATATATTTGTAGCGCTGTCTTGTTCCACAGACAGACTGAGGAGATCCTTTCTCTGTCATGCCATGAGGCTCTTTAACTCCACCCAGGGGAGTAAAAGCCCACATTGAGCCCTAATCTCACATTTGCATATTTTGCTTTATTTTTACTGCAGTGTCTAACTTTGGGAACATTATTTAAGTGCTTTTTATTCTACATGTTATACTGGGTATTTTTGTATTCTATATCTCTTGTTTTATTTTATTTTTTAACATGAGGATACTGCTGGAAATGTCAACTTCCCTACGGGTATTAATAAATTATCTATCTATCTGAAAAGTTAATGTTTTTAATTTTGTATGCGTTTTCTGAGATTTTGTGTTGTTGTTTGAATTTAAATCTGTTCAGTGTGTAAAGACCTAAAATTATTTTGTATTTTTTTTTTTGTTGACCTGTGAATGTTTTGATTTTCTATTTCATGTGTATGGGATACCCTGATAAAACATATTAATTTACAAATTACCAAATAATTTGGTGCATAGTTTTTATTATCATTGATCATTATGACATTGAGAAAAAAATCTGGAAAATCAGTGAGCTGAGCCAAAAGAGCCATTTTTCTAAAAAAAAAAGCTTGGGTGCGACCAGTAGGGGGCGGTGACGCGTCATATAACAACGCCATAATGACAAGCCACCAGAGCAGGCTTGGCTGCGTCATTTAAAAAAACAAAATGTTTTCTTTATTTATAGGGTTTAGACTGCCAAGAAACAACATTACAATTCAAGCATTTTCAAGGATTTCAAGCACCCGTACGAACCCTGAATCATGTTATGGTTTTACTATGTTATTATCATGTTATTACTAGGTTGTAATTATTACATGTAGGACTAAAATAGGGACAGTCAACCACCACGTTGGAGACCCCTGGTGTAGACTTTTTCTAAAGAAAGTGCACAATGACTCTGTTGAGGGGGGGCCACGTTTGCCTTTGCAAACCCAATTATTAGCAGGACAGCGTCCACTGGAATGACTGTTCAGAACACAGCTGAGAAAATGTCTTTAGGAAGATCTTGTTTGCAGAAAAAGAAGTGGACGGTAAAGTGAGGAATCAAGTCCCAGAGTTACATGCAGCTTAGCAGATTCGACATTGACGAAACAAAGCCGTGCTTAAGTCTCGTTTCCACACATGTACGTGTGTGAAGAAATCCCGTGTAAAATGTCCTCAAGATGTTTTATAAACATTCGTGACTGCTTGCAAAAGTCTTGAGTAGGGATGCACCGAATTTTCCACAAGACGATGACATTTTCAGTTTTGTCCGAAAGGAAAAAAAAATTAAAAACTGAACTGACGAATGTCTTGTATAAAGTGAGGTGAACCGTGCGAAGCTATCTTTCACTCAGGGCGGATATGGTGCATGACACAGCTGCTTATATATTATATATATAAGAATTATATACCGTACTTTTACTGCAGTGACTTGCTAAGAAATAATGTACGATATAAAAACATGAATAACTATACTACTAGAAGCTCATTTTAAGAGTTTGTTGAGTGTCTGTCTCTCCACAAGTCACCTTAAATTTCCACAATAGAAGAAACCATTTAAATTAATTTTGACACACGATTTTTTTGCCTGCAGTGCAGATTCCACTACTCTTAATTATACTACGCCTTTGGAAACAAAATTGATAATGTTTGTCCTTTGTTTCATTTTTGGTTGTATGCCAAACATTTCACATTTTCGGTTTTCAGTATAGGCCTTGAATTTTCATTTCGGTGCATCCCTAGTCTCATTGCCAGTTGACTGCCAAAGGAGGCATTGTTTTAACTATTGAATTTTGTACCGGGATTTCTGCCGTCTGCATTCAAACAGGTTGTGTGTCTTTATTCAAGTACTGCAAAGGATTTGTTGCTCAAAAAGTAAGAAAAAAACAACATTCTGATGCCCCTGCCCCCCTTTCCCCCTGACGGACACATTCCTGACGTCTCTGAATACCTTGCTGAAGTAGTAGTGACCCATTTACTGCAGAAGGCAAACAGTACCATTTGCAAAAAACAACAAAAAAAAAGACAAGGTTTCACCTCACCTTCCGGTTAAAGGTTCAGTGTAAGGCCTCTCAAATGCAAGACCACAAAGAAATAATAATAATAATAAAACCTAATACGAAATAACATAAAGCCCAAAAAAACAAATCCAAAATGGCACAAAATCCATTTCAACAAATAAATTCCCAAACGAAGTGGATGTAGGTTTTTTTTGTCCTACCCCCTTTGCTGTCAGTCTCTGGGATGGGTGAACACATCAGCATGGACACCTTCGTCACCCAGTGAGGTAACTTGTGTGTTTTTGTTAAGTCAAGGCGCCTTTTTGCTGATCTAGCCCCGCTTCTCACCCCTTTTAAAGAAAAATTTAAAAAAAGCTTTGTGACTGCAGCAAAGTTCAGGTTGTTGTGAAGAGCAGTCAAGCCTTTGGTAGTCAGTTGTCCACCTTGACAGGTCCTGAATCGGGAGGTCGGATGGGGACTACGTCCTCCACTTCGCCATGCGCTATTTTCTCCCATTGGCTCAAGTTCTCCCTGAAAACAAAACAATAATACATGAAAATGATGGGTGGACCAAGTAAAACATTGGAAAATGAAACAGACAACAGTATTATGAGGTTAGGTCAAAGAGATACAGTCCACGTTTTGTTTCCATCTACACCAAAAACTAGAGTCTTCTTCATTGTCGAAAACTAGATTTTTCATCAAACATTTACATAACAGTCTTCTATAACAAAAATGTTTTGTTTTGCACTAAAAACTAGGATGATCTTTTTCTGTAATAATGTTCGAACATCATCCTCTTGGCCAAACATTATCAGATTCAGTGGAATAAGATGTTTTTTCAGCCCCCTCGTTACAGCATTTGTCTCATTAAACGACATTTAAAACTAATTGTTTTGCGTGCCCAAAAACTTGCGGTGTTTGTGCATCTGATGAGTTGCAAATCTAAGGGGCCAGCCTGCTATTGGTTGATGTCGTTTACGATTCTGGTCTGCTGTTGGTTTGCATGCTTTTGGCTGAACTCCACTCTACAATGCTCTTTGCTCAACATTGGCAATACAATATTGTATTGTACTGTATTTATTAGATATGAGCCCCAAGGCTCGCAGAGATGCTAAAGAAAGAAAAAAAAAACTTTGAAAATTGAAACTAGCACTCATCGAGAAATAAGGCTCCCCCTGCAAAGTTACATTGCAATAACAATCGACGATTGACACTATTATTGAGAATAAGAAGGTGATTAAAGCAACAAAGTTTTTTAAGACCATAACAATCCTCGCAAGTGTAATTTTAAAAATCAGTTTTATGTTTAATATGCCGTGTCCCTTCTCCTCTGCATCCACTGTACCAGCTCAAGTCACATCACACCAAAGGTAAATCAAATGTCCTTTTTCCTTCATATGCATATTTATTTATCTGATATTTAATCATTTACAACTATATTGCACATAAGTAGTACCTTCTATATACATTTTTTTAATATGGATGTTTTTACCTGGGGTAAAAGGGATTTGGAAACTATTATCAAATTACCATAGGCAATTTCACTTACTTCAGAATAGATTAATGCCATATACCATGGATCTACTTTATTTCAAAGGTACCGTATTTTTCGCACTATAAGGCAAGCCTAAAAGCCTTTATTTCTTTTTTCAAAAGCTGACCATACGCCTTATAATACATTGCGCCTTATAAATGGATCAATAATGAGTCGCAAGGTTTCGCAACTAAGACAAGCAGCCACCGACTCGATTTTTTTCCCCCGTAGGAAAAGTACTCCACGATGTATGCTGGGTCCTTTTTAGCATTTACAGGCTCACCTAGGCTAAAGCAGGGCAAAACAAAGCCTCCAATTGGCCGAAAAGATGTGAATAGAATGCTTGGTTGCTCGACGGCCTGGAGAAAACCTTTTTTACTAGTCTGGATTTGTAAACAGGAATTATGGGGCTAAACAGACAGCTAGCAACAAGCAATGTCCATCGATAGAGAGATACTTCTCGGCAGATTTTTTTTTAATTTGTTTTCATTATTGCGTGTTTTGGATTATGTATTTACTATACTCACGGATATAAGAGAACCATGGTTGCGTATTATTATTGAATGTGATGGCTGCAAGACAACTTTGGTGAGCTACTCTGGCTTTATCTTTTCCCAGTATCATGTTTCAGACTGATCTTGATGTTTCTGTGATGAGTCTATTTTAAAATTCAATTCAATGTGTTTATTTTCATATGCACAGTAAAGAACCACGTTTCCCTGCACAATGAAATTCTTACTTTGCTGTACACACAGTTGCCAGTGAAAAAGAAAATACAAACTAGGATATGGTTGGCATTTCTTGAATCCCAAGAGTTTAACCTTCCTGATGATATGTGGAATGACACATTTGAGTGATTGGTGACATCGTGCAGACACCGTGTCCGTACGTGTCGGAGACTGTATTTGCTTCTTTGCGAGCCATCGGAATGTTAAGGGGTTAATAAGTTTGACTGAACTATCTGACTGTTTCGTTGACGTTCCCACTGTAGCACCTTATAGTCCAGTGCGCCTTATGCATGGAAAATATAGGACAAAAAACTTTTTGGAGGGTGCGCCTTGTAACCCAGTGCGCCTCATTGTGCAGAAAATACTGTAATTTGAAACCAAAGCCATTAATTTCCATTTTCATCTCTTGGAATTTGGTTACATTAATTATTAAGACTAGTATAGGTTTCTTACTTGCATGCTTTCAGAAGTGGACTGGATGGTGGGAAAAGATTTGCGAGTGTTGTGTAACATGGAATTGCCACGGCATTGTAGAATCCCACCTAAAAAAATGAAGGACAGGTATTACACACACTTCTGGTTTAATAGCTTATGTATTTTTGTGGGTTACAATTATACCTTGAATGCCAATGTAAATTAGCAACAAAATCTCAAAATGAGAGAGCTTGTCTTACTTGGCCTTGAGGGACTTCATCCTTCTTGTCTCGATCCATCATTGAAATGGGCTGCATCCCGATCTTCTTCATTTCATCCCCCTGTGGATCAGAAACGCTTTAATTCCGTACGAATAATACATCAAATGTATCGGAACATTAGCATCGGTACCTCGGCCCAGAATTCCGCGTAGATGTCGTTGGCTGTGAGTCGTGTGATCTGCCACTGCTTAGTTACGGAGCACAGGTCACATGCTGTCATCATCAGACCAATCACACGGTCCCTGGAGGTGAGAAAAGCTACATTATCGCCTGCCGTGCTCGTATGCTGCTCGTTAAAAATAATCTGATTTTAAAGGGGAAGGTTATAAAAAAGGCACGTTTGGCTCATTTTGGACAAAACATGCCTAACTAAAATATACTAGCCATCAGAGGGTGCTGCATAAATTGAGAACAACATGGTCTTTGTAACAGATCCAGTTTACCCCTGGAATATGGAACAAAACTTTCACCTTGCAGTGTGGAATATGATGTTTTTTTCAGCCCCCCTTTACGGCATTTCCACCCTTTACACGACATCAACAATCAATAGTTTTGCATGCCAGAAAACGGAGAAAACTAAAATATTGCAGAGTTTGTGCGTGTGTAGAGTAACGTTTCTAAGATGCTTGTCTGCTTTTGGTCGATGTTGTATAAAATGGTGGTCTGTTATTGGTTTGCGTCTACGTCACGGCATCATGAAAATGTCGACATGTGATTGTCTGAACAATAACCCACAATGTCCTTCGCTCCGTTCGTAAAGACTTTGCGGGTCTGCGATACATTATTTATTTGTACTGTATTTAACTGATATTGGTCCCAAAATAGAAAACATGGTAACCATGGAAACAAAGCTTGCGATTTTAAAGAAAGACAAAAAAGGCACACAAATGGCGATCAAGACTATTACCAAAAATAAGTGGGTCGATTAAAGCAATGAAATGTATCAAAGGCATGACAATCCTTGTAAATGGAAGTATTGTCTCCTCCCTCCTTTGCATCCACCTGCTACTCCACTTAACGAGCTCAAGTAATGTCAGACCAAAGGCAATTAATTTTCTTTTTCATGGAATAAAGTAAAAAGAAAAATAATAATGACAATTTTGTGTCAACATAAGGGCCAGATTCTAATGCAAATTATATCTATATCATTTGAACATTGGAAATATTTATCATATTGAAAGATTTAACCCAAAATAAAACAAATTTATTGACACCATTTTGAAAAGTTGGTTTACATTTTTGATATTTTTTGGCGGATAAAAATTTTGCTACGAATAAAATTTAATTTATTGCTTTTTCGTTGTTTTTGTTTTGTATGATATATTTAATTGTAATGTGATCCTTGGATAAGGTGGTAGGAAAAGAGTATTTCAATCATTTGCATTGTTAAATTATTTGACAATCCTCGGATTTTGTATTGTTTTATATCACAGAATTTTCAGTTGTTTAGTGCTCTATTTTTCCATGTATCAGAAACTTCAATAATTGAATTTAGAATACTAAAAACGAGTTTCTAAAAAATCTGATTCATTGATTCATCGAAAGAATAAGAATAATTGATCAATTATTTAAAAAAAATCGTTAGTTGCATCCCAATTCGGAACGCATTACCACAGATTTCTATCCCCTGCTGTGCAGTAATTTTACCTCAAAACAGCCTAATATTTTATCTACTGTATTCCAATTTTTTATTTCCAATTTCCAAGACAATGACCATGTATTAGGGCAATTTTAAAGAATTTTGATAAGTTTATTCTCAGACACCTCCAAAGGAGATTGCATAGGTTGCAAGTCCGTTATTTTGACTATGATTGTGCACTGTTGTTTTATTTTTTGACTATTATGAACTGTCAACATCATTGTCACTATCGGCCACTCTTGTTGCCGTGGTTAGATTTTCCCAACCTATTAAGGCGGATCTGCTTTGTAACCGAGAAAGTTTGAAATAAGTGAAGGCTCAGGGGAGGGCCTTTTGAACGGGTTGGAATCTCTTATCTGAGGTTCCCTGTTCTTACAAGTTCAAAATCAACTGAAGTCTTTTCTCCTTATTTTCAGTATCTGCTAAACATTCTTTTGCTAATAGTACTAAACATCCTATTCAATCTCTTTTGCAGGTGTTCAATACTAAAAACCGAACAAACTTAAAAGATTACAAACAGCAGTGAGCTCACCTATGAGAGTGGTTATTGAAGTCCAGCCCACCCGAAGAAAGAAGCTCCGACAGCTGCTGGTGGTTAGTGAAGTAAAGCGCCAGGTCAGTGGCAATGATGGCCTTGCGAATGATCTCTAGCACCTGCTCGTACTCGCTGGAATTGAGGTTGGAGAAAATATTGTGCCCTTCCAGCTATGAGAAACAAAGAGATCAATAAAAAAGCAAAAGCTCCACTTATGAGGCGTTCACTTCAGCTAGGCTATAAGACGTAAACCAAGGAACTGCTCTGGGCAGGAATGCCACTGAGGTGTGCTTCTGAATTTGTGCACATTTTGGAGCTCTACCTGCAAAATGGAGACAGTCTGAGAGAAGTGATGCTGCTCCATGGTGGAAGTGGAGTAGAGAGCAGCCAGCGGGTGGTCGAACTTCTGCAGGTACGTGTTGCTGTACCCTCGATGGTCCAGGTCGTGACACAGGCAGGCTATCAAAAGTCCCTTCTTCTGCAAAAGGAAAGATCCTTCTTGCTGTCACAAAGTCGCAACATATCAAATCCGCTGGTAACCCTGAAAGTGGCGGACCTCAAGCTCTGTGAACGTCCCCGGGGTCTTCTGGAGGATGGCATACATGCAGTGGGCCACGGTCACAGCATGCTTCCAGTTGTGGTAGGGCACACGCCTGTAGTTCTTGCGTACTGACATGGTGAACCGGCACAGCTTCTCCAGCTCAAAGCTATGCCGGGCGGGAAAACGGATCAGGAAATCGGATTTCGGCACATTGGGTGTTCCTCACCTGGTCTTTCCACAGGAGCTGTGGACCATGTAGATGAAAACTGCAGGCCAGATCTCCTCAAATGGACTTATGTCAAAGTGAAACCTGCAGGAGAAAGAGGAGTTCTTTGGACAACTAGAAGTATTTTCTTGTTGAACCAAATTAATAAGTATTTATATATTATAGAAAAGGAAAATGCCGTAAAGAGAGGCGGAACAACATCTTGTTCCACACCCTAAATCAAAAATGTCGTAAGACGAGGACACCATATACTGGGGATCTGCTGTAGTTTAAGATAGTCCCAAAAAATTAGAAGGGATTTAAATAACTCTTTAAGCAACACGAGCTTCATACGTCTCTGAGGGACAATCACGCATTTAAAATGTCTTACAACATTAGATTACTTACGTTTCGATCTCTTTGTAAATGGGTGTAGGGAGATTGAGTTGAGTGAGTGTTTTCCATTCTTCTGCGGTGCAAATGCTGTGGTAAGACAGCTTTTCCATCGTCACTCTGTATATGCATTCCGAGTGGCGTATTCGGTGGTACATCTACACACAATAACGGGGAAAGTCCCAGAAAAAAAAAACATTAGCAATATCAGTGATTTCTAAGTTTCACGCACAAGAACTAGGGATGCACCAAATTTTTGGCACTGAAAGATTTTTTGGGCCGGAGATGACCCAAACTCCACTTTAGGTTCCGTTGGAAATACAAAGTAAAACTGAAAGAAAGGTTTGCAAAAGAACGATGCTGTGATAAAGTTACGTCAAAAGTGAGGCGAGCCGTTCGAAGCTGGCTTTCACTAAGGTTGAAGTTGGCGCACGACGCAGCTGTTTATTTTTCATTTTTCACATGAGAAGGAAAGGAATTACTCCAAAAAGAGTTTGTCCTTCTGGTTCCGAGTTTCGTTCACCACGAGCCTGCTGTTAGCTAATATTTACATGGTTATGCTATATATCCAACTTACTACAGTTGAACCAATTTAATTTGTAAAAATGTACTTTGTGTGTGACATTCAGTCAGTTAGCAGGTGCAAAGCTACCTACGGTGAGATTTAAATTGACTATTTTTACAATATGAGTGACTCGTTTGTTGCATTAGACTGCGCCAACTACCACACCATCATAAGTTCCTTATACTTGGTTTTTTTTCACTATTCACTTTTCTATCTGTTAAAAATTAATTGCTGCAAAAATAACTTATTAAAAAAAAAGCGCGAGATTTTGCAATGTAGCCGCTGCAAGCTATTTATTTTTCTATATAACGTCACTCTAAGTGCAATGAACTTGTCTGTGTTATTTGCATATTCAATTTTTCAACAAGTTTTCTTCTTTATCAACTTGTCTGAGTTTTTTAATTTCATAAATGCTTATGTGGTCGTTTTACAGGGATTGCTTTCCTTCAGAAGGGTATATATTTGGGGGTGAGAGACAGACACTTAACACTTAAAATTAGTATTTAGTAATAGGCATGTCAGTTATTTGAATTGAATTCATCATTTTATAATGAACCTTCTTTAACAAGTCAAAACAAGTATGTGGTGATATGTTTGACTCTCGGTTTTCGGCTAAGCATTTCACTTTTTTGGTTCAGCCTAAAAATTTCATTTTGGTTCATCCCGAATAAGAAATATTGGATCCAGCCACTCACATTTGCACAGTGTAAGGCCAAAGCACAGAAGACGGCGAACATCTTGAAGTTGTTCTCATCTGTTTTAGTGAAGGCACTACCGCTTAACTTATTCACCATCTGCACCACTCCGATAACAGTCCCCCTGCTCACGATGGGCATGCACAGGATGTTGCGCGTGGTGTAACCCGTTTTAAGGTCCACCTCCCTGTTGGATGTGATCCAACCGTCATATAAATCAGTTCAGTACACAAGTCGTAAAGATAGGGAGAGTGGAATGAAACAGAAATACTTACCGGTTAAACCGTGGATCTGCATAGGCATCTGGGATATTTAGGACTTCCCCTGTCCGAGCTACTTGACCGGCTATTCCTTTGTCTATAGAAAACCTGTGGAAAAGTCAAAGAACAAGGACAGAGTCAAAGATGCCTTGACAAATTTGCAGCTGAAAAACTATTGAGTTCCATTAGTGCAAAATAATTTCAATATGTGTGTGTATAATATATACAAAGTATAATAATATTTGATTGGTGCCTAAGTTCTACTGATGTATAGTTTGACAATGTGTTGCGTGTCATTGCTGTGTGTATATCCTAACTCCATTAGTACTGTATGTGTGTACATGTTTAGTATGGATGTTCGTGTAAATGTCAGCTGCCATTGTTTATGTGCATGTGCAACGTGTCGTATGGGGTTCCTTTAGTGCCAAAATCCTGTCTACTTATAAAATGACGTTTGCCAATATTCTGTTGTTTGTAGTCTGTTTATGTCATGCACGTCAGTCGTGTTGCATATCATTTTTGCTTGCATACGTCAAGTGTTTTTGTCCGTGTCATTATCAGCTGCCATTGCATATGTGGACGTGCAACATGTCATATAGGTTCCTATCAGTTCACTGCCTAAATCCTGTCAAAGTATAATATGGCTTTCAATTAATGCCAAAATTGTGTTGGTGTGTAGTTTGACAATCATGTGGGGTCATTGTTAACTTATGTTGTATGTGTGCACGTGTTAAGTGTCGTTGATCGTGTAGATGTCACGTAACACATACATACATACACACACCAAAAGTTCGAACGACACTTTACATATGCACACAGCAATTACACGCACTACTAACATACAGCACATCATCAAACTACACATAAACTGAATTTTAGAAGTAATGAATAGGAATCTTATATATAAACAGGATTTTAGCACCAATGGAACCCCATAAAAAATTGACTGTACCCACCGAATTTCTTTGGTTTTCCTAAAGACGGGCTTGCCTTCGTTCTCCTCGCCGATATCGAACAGGTCCGAATACAGTTCTTTGTTGTTTTGATCGACCTGGAAGAGTGCACACCTGTCGGCATTCACCAGGTTTTTTGCATATATCTGCAGAGAAAGCAAAGCTTGCAATTAGTCGGAACCTAAACATGAACATTATTATTGGTATAGGTAGTATTTGTTATTACAATATTTCCACGAGTGTCGTCTGAAAGGAAGTTTGCCAAATATTTGGGACTAGATCAAATCAAGCTACTGAGATTTAAACCATTTGGTATCAATCCTATTTTTTTTAGATTTTTTTTTATCTTATGAGTCTTTTTTTTACATGTTTATAATGAAATACTATGTCTAATCTTGTCTTAAACAATGCACATTAAGTTGGAATCAATGACATCAAATTATATATATATATATATATATATATATATATATACTGGACTGTCTCAGAAAATTAGAATATTGTGATAAAGTTCTTTATTTTCTGTAATGCAATTAAAAAAACTAAAATGTCATACATTCTGGATTCATTACACATCAACTGAACTATTTCAAGCCTTTTATTATTTGAATATTGCTGATTTTGGCTTACAGCTGAAAAAAACTCAAAAATCCTATCTCAAAATATTAGAATACTTCCTCAGACCAAGTAAAAAAAATAATTTTATAACAGCAAAACTAAATCAAACATTTGAAAATGTCCATTGATGCACTCAGTACTTGGTTGGGAATCCTTTTGCACGGATTACTGCATCAATCCGGCGTGGCATGGAGGCAATCAGCCTGTGGCATTGCTGAGGTGTTTTTGATGCCCAGGATGCTTCGATAGCGGCCTTCAGCTCATTTGCATTTGTAGGTCTGGTGTCTTTCATCTTCTTCTTAACTATACCCCACAAATTCTCGATGGGGTTCAGGTCAGGGGAATTAGCAGGCCAATCAAGGACAGTGATGCCATGGTCAGTGCACCAGTTACTGGTGGTTTTGGCACTGTGGGCAGGTGCCAGATCATGCTGGAAAATGAAATACTCATCTCCATAGAGCTTTTCAGCAGATGGAATCATGTAGTGCTCTAAAATCTCTTGGTACACAGTTGCATTTACTCTGGACTTGATAAAACACAGTGGACCAACACCAGCTGCTGACATGGCTCCCCAAACCATTGCTGACTGTGGGAACTTCACACTGGATTTCAAGCAACTTGGATTTTGCTCTTCTCCAGCCTTTCTCCAGACTCTGGCGCCTTGACTTCCAAATGAAATGCAAAACTTGCTTTCGTCTGAAAAGAGGACTTTGGACCACTCTGCAACTGTCCAGTGCTTCTTCTCCATAGCCCAAGTCAGACGCTTCTTCCGTTGTCTTGAGTTCAGAAGTGGCTTGACCATGGGAATACGGCTATTGTAGCCCATTTCCCGGACACGTCTGTGAACTGTGGCTTTTGATACCTGGACTCCAGCTTCAGCCCACTGTCTTTGAAGCTCCCTCAAATTCTGGATGCGGCTCTTCTTCACAATTTTGTTAAGGCTGCGGTCATCTCTCTTGGTTGTGCAGCGTTTCCGGCCACATTTTTCCCTTCCAACAGACTTTTTGTGGATATGCTTTGAAACTGCACTCTGTGAACAGCCTGCTCTTTGAGAAATTTCTTTTTGTGTCTTACCCTCCTGATGGAGGGTATCAATGATGGTCCTCTGGACAGCAGTCAGATCAGCAGTGATTTAGTTTACTGAACCAAGCTGAGTGTTTTTAAGGCTCAGGAAACCCTCGCAAGGTGTTTCGAGTTAATTAGATGATTCAGGTGATTAGTTGAATAGCCTACTTGTATACTTTTTCATGATATTCTAATATTTTGAGATAGGATTTTTGAGTTTTCTTAAGCTGTAAGCCAAATTCATCAATATTAAAATAATAAAAAGCTTGAAATAGTTCAGTTGATGTGTAATGAATCCAGAATGTATGACATTTTTGTTTTTTTAATTGCATTACAGAAAATAAAGAACTTTATCACAATATTCTAATTTTCTGAGACAGTCCAGTATATATGTATATATTTTTTTTATAAAACTGTGGTATCTACTTAGGTAGTTAGCTTAGCTGTTGGAAATTGCTAATACCCGCTGAATTTTTTTTTTTTTTAACTGAACGTATTGGTATAATAACTGATCTTTAGATGGATTTTGGTTAAAGTAAGCCATTTTAAATAAATTAAAATAAAAGGTTTTGATGTGTTGGTACTCGAGGGAGCAGCAGTTAGCTGCTCACTTGCTAAGCGCTCTGTGTAAATAAGTCAATGGGAAGGTTTGTATAGCTCCCACTCTATATTCTAATTTATATATGTAACTGTATCCTACCAAACCAATTTTTAAAATATTTTCCCAGCACATTTTCTACTTTGAGGAAATCAGAGTAAACAGAAACGAGAAACCAACTTACCATAATGTTTTCAAGTAGAGAATCTATTGCCACAATATTGTCAAAGTACGTTCTGTATAAAGAGAAAAAATGGACACGTCTAAGAAAATATTTTGCAGACACTAAGTAAGGGTTTGGCTCTTTTCATGAGTATAAATGGCTCCAAAATATATTCTGATGAGTAAAATTTAATCAATGGCGTTCTAGTTCTGACAAGCTCAGAGTCTAGTTTAGTGCATGCACAAACCACATAATGCCAACAGAATGAGTGGTTTGGTCCAGTATATTAAGGGCACAGTCTAAACTACTGTACACCAACAGACCCTGTTTTGGCTGTATGTCGCTAAGAAATCCTTTATATGGAAGCTCATTAAACAATGGATCTCCAGTGTTGAGAACCCACAGAACGAACTTTAAACACCCAGAACCTCCAGCCAAACACACAGAGCAATTTGATTGTGTGAGCAGTAGGGATGGGCGGAGCTATGCACACAGCGCACGTACTAACTTCTCACTGCCCAGCACTGTCTGCACCCAGATAAATAAGTCATCATTCTCGTTTGCAGTATTTTGTGATATTTTTTTTTAAACCACAAGTTATGAAATAAAATAAGGTTCGGCGGTTTTGATTAATTTTGTTTGAAAATATATGGTATAGTGAGTCAAAATATTTTGTGATTACGGCTCTTTGGGTCAGAAAGGTTCCTGCTGCTAGAACTCCTGCCATTTTGCCGTTCACGTAATGTCGGTTCATCAAACTGTTTTACCTATGTTTACAACTCAGACTGTAATGCCATTGACACATAGGGTGAAAAGACAATGCAAAATGAAACTGAAATAAGGAAACTGGAATACAGCAATAGATTGTTGTGTTTAAATAGTTAATCGTTTTTAAGAAAATAAGCACTTTTTGGCCCTGATTTTAATGACAGCTTTCAACACGAGTGACTCTTACTTCGACACATCTAATAGGAAGTCGTTCAGCTCAGTCTGCTTGGCGAGGCCTCGGCACACCTACGAGAGAAAAATATTAGGTCAGGTCATTCCTACCCGGATATTTCTGCGTCCTGCTTGTACTGCAAACACTTTTGCTAGAGAGCGTGTTTTGCAGCAAGTGGCTGGCCCACGCGGGCAGTCCTGCGTTGGGACGCGGCTTCTCTCAGGCATTGCAAATGGCGCTAAGGCATAATGACGTCCTCGGGGACGTGTTTGTGCCGCTCGGCTGATTGGACTGGGCCCAGTCGCGACGCCTTTTCAGTACACAGTGGATTTCTCCAGTAAAAACAGCAGCGCCCAACCAGAACAAACAATGGCGCTAACATCATAATGAGCCGCGATGTCGGCATCAGCCTTATTACCCAACGTGTCTGCAGTCAAGCTTTTGCATCATTGTGCACGAGTCCAGGGGACGTTTGCTCACCTGCACTTGATGGATGGCAACTGAAGCCCATGCCAGGTTTGCAGTTGCAACCTGGAACACAAAAAGGGGAAACGTCACTTTTGCGTTGAGAGTTGAAAAGCCCCCAAAAACCCATTGAAAACAGCTTTTTGGACATATAACTGTTAGATAGAAAACAATGTGTTCACATTAATATGTAGGGTTAATAAACATTTACCATATTTATTTGTGTAGGACACGCACCCCTTGTGTTGCCCTTACGCCAACGTTTTTTCCTTAATAAATAAGGTACTGTGATTAAAATGTAACCCAAGACTAAAAATGCATCTAAGTTCATTAGAAATGTTCTACATGTATATTTTATGTTTAAGTTGAAGAGTGTAGTAAAATAATACTACTTCTGGGATTTCAGGTTCACTTCCTGTTCTTTGATCCGGTTGTCATCACTAGTTTCACACAATGGTTGACAGGAGAGTTGCATGTCCAATTAAACTCAGTCTATGTTGAAAGATTAACAAGGCAATGCTGTACGTTTCTAAATTTGTTTATACTCTGTATAACTCAACTATATTTTGTACTAATTTTGACAGATGTAAAGTTTATGTCCTTTATTTTTGTGAACTTATTGGCACATGGTCTCAATGCATTGTAAGGCACTTTGCAGTTTTCACCATCCGTAGAAGGAATTGGAGCTTTAGTTACACATCCACTGTGGTCACGTTCCTTCTTTGGTGGTTTAGCCCAATGTCATATCGATGACACGACACCCCTGATTTCTTTATCAAAATACGAATGTAATTTTGTGTCACTTTTTCTCAGCTCTGTAATAACTAACGTTTTTGAGTATGTGCGGCAAAGATTACAATCATTTATTGATAATGTAGGGCAAATAAGCTACTACTACTACTCCATTCCTCTCTTTCATTTTTTGTATGTTGTCTGCAGACCTGAAAGACCTTTCCCCTTTTTTTTCCAAATATCTTTTTCTTCCCGTTTCAACTAGATTATGGGACTACGTTCGCCTTTGTTTTGTCAGGACCACGATTTCCCCTTTTAGTTTTTCGTGACCACAGAGAGAACTGAACGCATTCCAGGCCGGTTCAAAGAATTAGGCCTTTGGAGTGACTGCGCACCCTGATGGATAGTTCGTGGATGTACCCAGGTCTCCCCACAGAGACTAAAAATCTGTAGTAGATTACAATAAAGTGTGATAACAATAACTTTTGGATTGTAATTAAAACCTTCACGACTATGTATGAATCGATGATGCCGCTTGTTGATAATGTGTATCGTGTTATATATATTCATCAGGCCAACTATTATGTTTATTCGTCCACCCCCTATCGGCTTCAAAACCATTTGAAACCCACCTGGAGGTCCCTTCACAAGGTTTTTTCATTTTCCTCATGTTGCGGTTTTTGAGTTTTTTCTTGCCCTCATGTTGGTTCCAGATCAGGGGATGATCTAATAATAGTCTGGAAAAATAGTCTGTGTAATAACCTGTGCAGCCCTTTGAGACTCTTTGTGATTAAGGACTATACAAATAAAAATGACTTGACTTGACCTAACTTCCCCCCAAATCACCCCCCTGAGTTGTGTTTTGTAAACCAACGTCACTGGTCCTTTAAAAGGGAACCGCTGAAAAGATTCACTCTATCTTCTTGCCTGCCGGTCAAACAAAAGCGAAAAAATACCACAAAGGCCATCCATCCATCCATTATCTGCACCGCTTATCCTTAGTAGGGTCGCGAGGCACAAAGGCCAGATACACGAAAAGGTGTTAGAACGGCTCATGGTCTCGGACTGCAAGATTGTTTGACCCGGACTGCCGTCCTCGCTATGTAACAGCCAAGGCGTAAAAGAACTGAACAAGGTGGCGGTTTTGATTTTCAAATTTCATGCATTCGGTTCTGTGGGCTGGGTAACTTTAGCTGATTAGCCTATATGAATGAACATCCTAATTTAATTATATAAAAATTGAGGTCATGTTACCTTTTAATAATAATATTTTTTTGATTCACTTTCTTATTCCCACGTGCCAGACTTGCCATCAGTTCAACCCTTGCCCTCCAGTCGTTTGTTTCTATTGTGATTCTATGTTGAATAAATCTTCCTTTTGGTATTGAATTAAACAACGTATGTCAGTTTTCATTGCTTTTGGATACTTAATTCTTATCCAAAATTCATGAACTGCAATTAAAAGAATTAAAAGATAAAATAATGTAGGGAGTCTGTCTCCAGATTATGAGACTGATCCAATTATCCAACTAAACTTAATGGTGGATAGCTGAGGCTAACTATTAACCAATTTGGTAACTGCTTGAATAAAGAATATTTCTCCCTAAAATATGAAAGAAAGAAATAAAAGCAAACTCCGTACAATAAAACAAACTATGAACACAATACCAACATTCTCTAACATTCATCTCTGGTACTGTGAATACAAATAATGTGATAATGAGATAAAAGTCAATGCCTTTTTGTATGTCATCTATATGGTGTTTTTTACATTTCACTAAAACTATATGTTTTTTTCTTTTAGTAAAATGAAAAAATAGTTTAAAGAAGAAAAATTATGTTATATTCCAATGAAAGATGACTTTGATTCTTAGTTTTAATTGTCAAAACTACTTACTTAAGTATTAGTTTTTTTTTAAATTGTAATTCTTTCCAAAAATTACAATATAATTTTTCAACAAACAATAAAGCATAATTCGACTTAATTAATACATAATTTTTTACTGAAAAATACATAAAAAAACGTTAATAATATCACCTTAAAATTAACAATTCGAAAAAAAAATATATATATATTAGATCATTTTTTTATTTTACGCGAAAAAATGTTACAACTATCACAACATTTGATAAAATCCTGCAAAATTAGGTAATGAATTTTGCTCTTATTAGGTATTGTTTTCTTATGACCTAGCCAAATTTTGCAAAATGTTGAATTTTTGCGTAAAAAAATAAATAAATTAATAATTTAAACTAAAAAGTAAAGCTTTGTGCTGCCATATTATATTTTTTGTTCACTAAAAAACTAAAACATTAAAAATATCAACAACAAAGAATGCTAATTTATAAAAATATGTTTAGTTCTTCTTCCGAATTATTTTTGTTATCCCGCTGATTGTATTTTACACCCAAAGGTATAGAATACATATTGTGTAATAAAAAGACAATAAAAGTTAAAAAGATATATTTTTTTGTTTTACTAGGAAAAAACCTACAAAATTATAATTTAAATACTCTTTTTATTTTTATTTTTGAATTCCCCTGACAAAATATTCAAACCTAAATGTTTTTTTACTAAACATTCCCAAATTCTGGGGTATGAAATACATTATACCTCTTGGTGACTGAGGTCAAAGGGCTCCTTCCCCCAGTGCCGTCGCAGCTCCAGGATGGCGATGAGGTCCCCGATGGCAGTGAGGATGGGAAGGCACAGGACAGAATGAACACGGATCCCTGAGTCCTGTCCTGTGCCGTCTGGGAAGCGCTCGTCCTGAACCACAAAAGACAAGCGAGGTGACTATTATAAGCCATAAATGGATTCTATGATGTCAAACTAAAACGACTTAAAATCCAAGTACAGTGGAACCTCAGTTTTCGAACGCCTCTCAGTTCGAACAAATCGGAGTTCGACCCAAAATTTTGAGAAATTCTTGCTTCGCTGTTCGGTCAAAAATTTGGAGTTCGAACGCCGGTAATGCGTGAGTGCGTACGCTAGGGTGCGATGCTGAGCGGCGTACGGGTGTTTTAGCCCCTTATTATGCCTCCGAAGAAAGTCAGTGCAAGCAGCAAAGTTGCTACAGGTGAAAAAAAGAAAAGTAGTCTTTTCTTTATCTTTTTTTTTTCTTTACACGTTCGTGTTAGCGTAATCTTTCGTACGGAAGATTCCGATAACGCGAACGTACGATTAGCCTGGGTTAGCTTTATGATTACGTCGAACATTCAGGTAAACATTCAGGGTGTTGGAACTAAGCCCAAAATTCAGGGTGTTGGAACGGAGCCCCCTTACCAATGAAGCGCTAGCCACTTGTGGTGCTAAATGACTTGTAAACGACCTGATTTTTTTTATTTTTACACGTTCATGTTAGCATAATCTTTCGTACGGAAGATTACGATAACGCGAACGTAGCCTGGGTTAGCTTCATGTTTACGTTAAACATTCATGGTAAACATTCAGGGTGTTGGAACGGATTAAAACGATTTACATTATTTTTAATGGGAAAAATGTTTTCGGTGATTGAACAAATCGGTTCTCGAACAGGGTTCTGGAACGGATTATGGTCGAGAACCGAGGTTCCACTGTACAGTAGACCCCGGGATACGGCGCCGCCGCATTATTACGCTGTCACTTTACGATGTGGAATAAGATGTTTTTTGAGCCCCTCCTGTCAGCATTTTCCTCACTATAGGACAACTATTTTTTGTGCCCAGAAACTCATGTAATTCCACCTTTGCAGTGTGTGTATGAATGCGGTTGGCGTCTAACAGATGGTTGTCTTGCTATTGGTCCAAGTCAAATAAAATGCTGGTCTGCTGGCTGCCATCGGCTGAACTGCCTCCATTTTAATAGATCGACACCGCTGGCTTCACAATCTCAATGTTCATTCCATACAAAATATAGCACTGAAGCAACTAACGAACAAATTCAACTCACGAACAATCGACAAGAATCTCGTTCGTAATTAAGGAAGCATCTTTATATCACTGCGAAATCATTAGCATAGCTCGTAAGCATATGATAAAAACAAATCCAGGCGAAGGTCGCGCTTCGTAATTAAAGTACAACTAGTAAAATATGGGATAGTGCAGTTCGATATTTGGTGTGTCGGGTTTGTGAGGCTCCTGATGTAGTTTCCATATGAGCCTAGTAACTGGTGGAGATGGCACCACTCGTTTCGTGAATTTGATGTGCCGGGTCACTCACTTGTATATCTTCTATCTCTCAAAAATGTGAATTTATTTCTATGTTTAGTTGGTACTGGGCTGACAATTTCCTCATGGATCGCCAACATTTTGCATCCACTCTTAAAATGTTATGAGCGTATTTGGACACTTTGATGCCATGAATATAATTTTGTATATAATAATTAGGAACCTTTTCTACTGTCTTTTTGATTAGTTTACCCAATAAGTAACAAATGATACGGCTATGTTATTAGGAATAGCGATAAAAGAGTCGCTCACTGTTGTTTTGGCCGCTCTATCTGATACATGGATACAGTAACTATAGTGGCCGTGGTTTAGCGCTCTCTGTCGGATCTGTAAGAGCATTTTAAAATGTAGTGAATGTTTTTTTATACTTTGTTAAAAATAGACCTTCCTGACAAAGCCTTGGTTCAAAAAAAAACAAATGCACAGTATGTGGTTTTTGTATGCTTTAAAAATCCAAAACGGGTCGGTGGCAACCCTAACACAAGAGAGTTCAAATCCAAGTAATCAATTAATTGAAAAAATAATCAACGGACTCATCAGTTATTAAAACAATTATTAGTTGCAACCTTACACCCTGCCTTACAAACTTTACTTGGCAGTGTGGAATAAGATGTTTTTTCAGCCCTTCTTTACGGTATTTTCCTCTCTATGTGACATCAACATCAACAACAATTTTGTGTGCTCAGAAAATTCAAACATTGCAGTGTTCGCGCATATTAATGCGGGTTAGGTCTTTCAAATGCCTGTGTGCTATTGGTCAATGTCAGATAAAATGCTGGTCGATTGGCTGTCACTGGCTGAACTACTTCATATTTTTATCTGGGGTAACAGTGGCTCAGAATGAAATAGCTAATTAGCATAGGTTTTTATCACCCGGCTTTTTCTCTTTGCAATGCCCACCTCAGAACAGATTCATGTTGCATCCCGGGAGTCAAATACACAAAATGATCCAAAAATAAGAATTGATAATAACCTTACCCCCATGATGTCTTCTACTAAGAGAGTTTTGTGAGTCTTGGCAACATGAGCCGCAATGGTGGTCCCGAATGCGATGGGGCCAGAGGGGACAAGGCTTGGGGGACCGTCCTTGGTCCTTGTCGGGGTGAACAAACATAAAGTCTGACCCAGAAAAAGACATGAGTGTGAAGAAAAGCTCAAAAAAATCACAACATGATTCGACTCTTCCTTTAAAACTTACATTGTTGCATTCTCCCAAAAAGTAAAGTGCAAATCCATCAGCTTTTGTTGCTGTGGGTTAAAAAAAAGAAGTCAGCGTCAAGAACAGAAAATATTATATTTTCTAGCCAGTATCTGCAAAGCTTATCCTCAGTAGGGTCGCAGGTGTGCTGGAGCACATCCCAGCCATCTTCAGACACCCTGAACTGGTTGCCAGCCAGGTGCAGGGATCAAAAGGACAGACAACGAACTCGCTCACTCATTGACACCCAGAGACAATTGAACTGACCAATTTCATTATTGCACAAAAAACAGTTTTTGTTTGTTGCTGACTCAAAAATGATCTGATAAGGATGCCTTCTGGCCATCGGCAGGAGGTCGCCAGGACGACCCAGGACACGCTGGAGAGACTACATCTCTAGGCTTGCCCGACCCCACATAAGTGGAAGGAAATGGATATATATATATATATATATATATATATATATATATATATATATATATATATATATATATATATATATATATATATACACACACACACACACCGTAAATTCCGGACACCGTAAATTCCGGACTATAAGCCGCTACTTTTTTCCCAAACGTTCAACCCGGCGGCTTATTCAGTGATGCAGCCAATTTATGTAATTTTTCTAACGGCCGCCAGCGGCGCTCGAGTTCAAGGCACATGACGCAGCTTACAAGCTAAACGCAATCGAGCAATCCGATAAAGAAGGAAATAGAGCTACTGCACACACTTTACCTTGCGAGCGTGTTGCTAGCGTGTTTTTGAATAAGGGAGCGTGGGACGACGTCTATGTGACAAAGTCTCTTTCCCATACTAAAGGGGGACAACTTTGATCACGACAGTTATAGGGAAGAAAATGAGAACGGTTTACCGTGATTTCTACATATACGGTATGTTTTTTCAACAGACCCGTTAACAGCATTGCGAGCATGTTGTTATTAGCGTTTTGCTACCCTTCACAGAAATGGTTTGGGATGAAAGTTATAATATTATTATTAAAGCTTTGAAAACTCTCTCAGTGTATCGTCTTTCTTTGTAAATATGTGTAGCCATAAATAATATGTATTTGCAACTGTATATTTTTGTAATGTATTTATTTGTATTTATTTTGGACACTTATTCTGACAAGTCTTGCACTGACCAATTAAAAAGAAGGGGCGTAACAGACGCGGGGGATGACGGCAAGTGGGGACCGGTAAAGGTGATTGTTTGTGGACACGGCAGACAAAAGTGGATTTATATTTTTCCCACCCTTACCTTTGGAAATATACACTTTTTTTCCTTGGATTACTTTTAACGGGACCTGGATTCTGCAGGTCTGCATCATATCTTAACTACCGGTATCATTGTCAGTTCATTCTGCCAGCTGTGGTTGTTGAACTGAGTACCTTATGCTCACTTAAAATCGCGGAATCCAAAGTTTGGGTTAATTTTGTGATTGTGTTCCAAGTTTTAGCAGGGACGCACGCGGCTTATATACGGGTGCGGCTTGTGTAAGTACAAAAGCGATTATCCTCTTAAAATGTGGTGGGTGCGGCTTATAATCAGGTGCGCTCTATAGTCCGGAATTTACGGTGTGTGTGTGTGTGTGTGTGTGTATGTATATATATATATATATATATATTTATATATATATATATATATATTCAGTGAAGAAAATAAGTATTTGAACACCCTGCTATTTTGCTATTTCTCCCACTTAGAAATCATGGAGGGGTCTGAAATGTTCAACGTAAGTGCATGTCCACCGTGAGAGAGATGAACTGAAAAGAAAAATCCAAAAATTGTAATGCCAGATCTCATCATTAGCTACACCGCTTATCCTCAGTAGGGTCGCGGGGGTGCTGGAGCCCATCCCAGCAATCATCGGACAGTGGGGAGGGGACCAGGGGTAATGCAAGATATTTTAATGATTTATTTGTGTGATATAGCTGCAAATGAGTATTTGAACACCTGAGAAAATGAATGTTAATATTTGGTACAGTAGCCTTTGTTTGATATTACAGATGTAAAACGTTTCCTGTAGTCTTTCACAGGGTTTGCACACACTGCGGGAGGGATCTTGGCCCATTCCTCCACACAGATCTTCTCTGGATCAGTCAGGTTTCTGGGCTGTCGCCGAGAAACACGGAGTTTGAGCTCCATCCAAAGATTTTTCGATTGGATTCAGGTCTGGGGACTGGCTCTTCTACACTAGAACCTTGATATGCTTCTTGCAGAGCCACTCCTTGTATTTCCTGGCTGTGTGCTTCGGGTCGTTGTCGTGTTGGAAGACCCAGCCACGACCTATCTTCAATGCTCTGATTGAGGGAAGGAGGTTGTTTCCCAATATCTCACAATACACGGCCCCAGTCATCCTCTCGCTAATGCACTGCAGTCGCCCAGTCACATGTGCACAAAAACACCCCCAAAGCACCCCCATGCTTTACAGTAGGGATAGTGTTCTTCGGATTGTACTCTTCATTCTTCTTCATCCAAACAAGATTAGTGGAATTGTGACCAAAAAGTTCTATTTTGGTCTCATCTGACCACAAAACTTTCTCCTATGACTCCTTTGTGTCATCCAAATGACGTCTTAGTGTATTACCTAGATTAACCTTGGAAACGGTGTTCCCAGCTCTTTTCAGGTCATTGACCAACTCCTGTCGTGTAGTTCTGGGCTGATTCCTGACCTTTCTTAGAATCATTGAGACCCCACGAGACGATATCTTGCATGGGGCTCCACTCCGATTGAGATTGACCGTCATGTTTAGCTTCATCCATTTTCTAATGATTGCTCTAACAGTTGACTTTTTTCACCAAGCTGCCTGTTAACGGCTCCATTGCTCTTTCCAGCCTTGTGGAGGTGTACAATTTTGTCTCTGGTGTCTTTAGACAGCTCTTTGGTATTCGCCATGTTACAAGCTAAATCAAGTCTTACCGATTGTATGGGGTGGACAGGTGTCTTTATGCAGCTTACGACCTCAAACAGGTGCATCTTATTCAGGATGATACATGGAGTGCAGGTAGACTTCTAATGGGTGGACTAACAGGTCGTATCACACAAATAAATTGTTAAAAAATCATGCATTGTGATTTCTGGATTTTTCTTTTTAGTTTATTTCTATCACAGCTAACATGCACCTACGATGAAACTTTCAGACCCCTCCATGATTTTGAAGTGGCAGGTTGTTCAAATACTTATTTTCTTCACTGAAATATACTAAACACAGTAGATGGTGGTACCTGTTTTTACTATGTTGCAGAGTTCATAGAGCAGCAGTTTGTGATCGCCTCCAGTGTCCAGGCGCTGCTCCATGTAGCTGTTGAGTTCATACACCACACCCTGCATGTTGGCATCCTGGTACTGCTGGACACAAAAACGCACATAACTTCATTTTCACACTGTCGAATTTTGAGTCAACAACGAACAAAAACAAACCCCGGCAGCGTTTTGCTTTGATGCTCACGTTTGTCTTAAACATTACGTAACAGGGCAGAGAGATGTCATGTCCGCCCCTACAGGGAGGGTGAGGATGGGGGAGCATTGAGGGGGGAGAATGGCGCACTAGAAAGCTTCCCTCGAGGGATCCAATGCGCCCTCCCATATCCTGTTTTCGCAGACGTATGGATGACGCAGCCGGAGGGCGAGCAACCCTCGCTTATTTGTGCTTTCAATGAGGTCATAGAGCCATTTAAGCGAGCTGAGATGGAGACTCCTGTGAGCAGAGTGGTGTCGAAAGCAATGTTTAGCTAGCTGTGTCTACGTGGATGTTTTTTCAAAAATCTAATTCCAATTCTGATTGAGGTAGATAGCATAAATCCAGTAAACTAATTTGGCCAGGTCCCATTCTATACATTCAAATAAATAATGTTAGTATAATCCAGGGCTTCTCAATCACTTTCTGTCAAACCCTCACGAGGAAGAAGAAAACCTTGTGCTCCCCTTCAAGCCCTCCAAACCCAATTTAAAGATGATGTGTGGATTAGTGGCTACAATGAGCACGTTTTACAATACGAACACTACTTTTCCAAGTGGGGTTTGAAGCAGCAGAAATAGAAAATCTCGGAAGCTCCTCAATTATATGATACCGACAACGTTTACTTAAGTAGGGATGCGGGATAATCGTTGGCATTAATAGGCATGGACAATGGTTTGGCATTGGTGAGGACCAAATCACAAAAAGCACAAGTCTCACATGTAGTAGGGGAAAGGGACCACCAATAGATTCGTCTTATGTGTCAGAGCTTGAGGAGAGAACGTGCGCTAACCCTTTCTGCTCTGCTAAAATCGATTATTTTTTAAGTAATCATATAACATTGGTGGGGACAAAAGGATTTTCTGATATTGGTGATGAAATGTCACTTCCGTCCATGCCAAATCTTTGGTACCTTAAAAATCAAGCGGCTCAACGTGATTGGTGTGTAATGTCTTTAAAAGAGGGATACATGTATTTGGCTCCACTGCCAACATTTTTAGACACAGCAAGACACATTCTTTTTCTCACCCGAAGTTCTGCTTCATCATATTTCCTCGTACAGTATTTTTCTTATCTCTTCATCTCTTTCTCTCTCTGCCTGTTCACTCATCCCTGTTAAATATTGTTTTTATCGTTAAACTTAAGGGGCAAAGACGGTTCATGTCAATATTTCACACTCTGTGCAAAGAGCTAATGCTCAACGTAGATAAAACTTCTCTACCACGAGGGCACGCTCTGCCAATAAGAGTGCTACAGCCCCCAAATATAGTGGGGGGGTGGGGTATTTGCACTTTATTTTTGGACAGTTAAAACCATTCTGAGGTCACACGCGCCCCCCTTGATGGAGCCATACTATTTGAGAAATACTAGTATAGTCACATTGAGTATGTGAAAGGAAATATTGCTATTTACCCGATTGAAGTCTCAAATAAAATGCAAATATTCCGATTACAATGATCAGGTTAGTCCTTTCACTTTCCAATCACTCGTTCTTGTTTATGCATTCAAGTCTTCCAATTGCTAGTGTACACAGGCAGTTTCCCCTCATCTGGGATATTTTTATGGGGTTGGAGTACAAAGACAAATGATACATGCAAATTCCGGTTTACTCTCTTAAGAAAAGGCTCGTGTGTATTAGTTGATTCCTCTGGGACATTAGCATTTTATGCCACGGTTGTATACGGCTATCTAGAGAGGATGCCACAGTTATATTCATCCATATATAGTGTAAGTCTATGCTTTTGGCTAGTTCTTTATGAGCATATCTTGTCAACACAAAAGACATTGCTTCAGATTTTGACTTCTAATACTAGCACTTTACATGACATCGACCAAAAGTCTGAGTTGTGCCTGCATGTTAACATGGTAATGGAGGCAAAACTTACCCTGCTGACCTCTTTAGAAGATGTGTCATCTGTGTAAACAATAAAAATACAAATTAGACAAAATGACTCACCGCTTTAGTGTTCATCAATGGATGTGTTTCTAGGAATGCATTAACCTTGCTCTCTGTAAAGACAATTGATATGTGTGTTCTGACGCATTACTCCAATAAAATGAAAACTTGTGAAAGATAAGCTATACAAATAACATATACTTTTGACTCCTCTAGACATTACTCTTGGTTCTAGCCTGTATATAATGAAATGTACGGTTGTCCATCCATTATCCCTGGTCAACTACTCCTGAGCAGGGGTGGCGTTGTTCTTCGTTTCCCGGTATGCAGCGCTAAAGCATGCCATTGTGGCCTGCTTTAAATGAACTGCACTGTTTTGGTCACAATCTGTTATCCCAAGTTGACAATTGCTGATGGGGGGAGGGAGGGGATGCAAAGAAAGTTTATTTGTCATGTGTGGCAACTCCTTTTTTTTTTCTTTCACCTAAAATGAACAGCACCCTTGCGGCCATGATCCATTATCCCTGGTTGACAATAGATGCGAGGGGAGCCCGGCAGAGCACATGTTCAAAATGGGAGCAATTGGGGGTTTCTGCTTCACTTTTTAACGTATCATGGGAGGTTTTGGTCCCCAGTTACTGCAATAAACAAAGGATTACAGCAAATATGTCAAGGTCAAGGCCTGCGGGCCAGGTTTCTTTTTTATGGCACCTAAAGTTGATTAATTATTTTACACAAAGAATCAGTGTGTATTTTTTGCGCTAATCTTGAAGAAGGGGTTGTTTTTGTCAAGACCAGAACAGAGACAGGATCCACTTGCGTTGCGTTTCTCACAAGTTTTATTGGAAGAAAGAGAGGGTTGCGCCCACGATCCGGTGATTGCTGGACGCGGGAAGAAGGTCGCTCAGAACGCAGAAGTGGATCTTCCATGGCGAGCGATGGCGGTGTGAGGAACGGAAAAACAGGTCAGTAGCCGGGACAGGAGAGCAAAAACGTGGTCGGGGTCGTAAGCGAGTCGTAAGCCAGGAAAGGAGAGTAGACGTGGTCGGGGACAAAAAGAGGTCGCAGGACGGGAGAGTAGACGTGGTCAGGATCAGAAAACAGGTCGAAGCCGCGGGACAGACAGGAGCAAAAACAGGTGGGAGTCAGGGTCGAACTGAGGGTTAACTGAGGTTCGCAGACAGACTGACAAAAGGGGACGGATAGGAGTGGGTTTAAACAGGGACAGACAATAAATTGGTCTTTTTTGCCTGTTGAATTTTTTAAGATTACTAATGGAGCCATAAGAAAATATTGCTTAAAATAAAGCAATCTGATCCTATTGCAATAAATTTGTATGGTTTTCATAGGTTCAATTAGGTTCATTTGACTATATGCGCCATTTTCAAAGTTGTCAACATTCGATCGATCCAGCCCTCGGCTTGTAGCCAAATCTTCTTGGCCCACCGTCCATTTAACTTTGACACCCTTGGATTTGAGTTTTCGGTTACAGTTACTAGATTTATACTCTGGGAAGTTCTACTTGGGATGAAATTATAATTGTCCGTACAGATGGAGCACAGAGAGTGCTCTGATCTCTTTGATAACATTTCATGTGATCCGACCATGAAAGGCCTCAGGGGTGTCGGAGAAGAGAGAAAATCTTGCTGACTCGTGCTGGTGCCGGCTTTGAAACGAGCCTCTGTGCATGTGAAGAAAGAATTACAGCCGGCCACATTGTTTGCTGTTTTAAACATGCCTTGGTTTCCTAACTTAGCCGTGAGAGCTATTTTGGAGTCAACCCCTGGCCATGCATGACGTCAAACAAGAGGGGAGGGGGCTGTATTTAAAGAATGCAAAGACTTAAAGGGAAATAAGACAAACCTTCCCTTTTTTGTTGTATTTTTTTTCCCCATGAGCTGACTTTTTGATACTTGTTGCAAAATATTTCACGGCATAACAGCACTCAAGGGTCACCAACAGGTAGCCCACTTAGAACACCTGAGTAGACCACAGACCTGTTCTGAAAATAGCTCATTGCGATTTACAAAACTACATTTCTTACTGGCATGATACTTTAGCTGAAGACTGGGCCTATTTAGACCTTACATCTCATACTTACAACCTGGTATATGCATAATAACCACAGAGTAACAACATAGTAGTAACGTATGTTTTTAAAACCGGCAGCCCGGTGAGCTAATCTGTAACAAAAAAAAGTATTTTTTATCTTCATAAAGGTTTGTGACCCCCAGTTTAAGCTCAAGAATCTGATACTGAAGTAATTGCATTTGAAAAATAAAGAAATACAAAGCGTATTACTTCTGCGTCACACAATCCAGGTATAGTGTGACATGCAAGATTTTCATTTGTTTAAATGAAGTGTGCAAAGTTTGAATCTTATGTTTTTGGGCACGTTAGATAATTTGTCCAATGAAGGGGGCCAAAATATGATATTCCACATCGTATGGTGGGGACGCCGTATCCTGGGGGTCTACTGCACTGTGCGTTTTAGTACTTATTGATAAAATATCCACTCGGGATAACATAAATGGCAAACTGAAGCCTTGAAAAATTCCTGCTTCATGAAGTCCGATCACATCGAGTTTTCACACCGAAACGTAGAGGCCTCCGCCCGCATGAAAATCCCGATACGCCAGCATTTCCGCGTGTGCAGTCGATAAAAATAGAATGTTCCTGTGTTGCCAGCACTGTCCCAAGGACTTGTCCATTGTAATGGCAACCCCTATTTTCAGTTTTGCTTTCAGTCAATAGAAAACTGAGCAGTTTTTTTTGTACATTCAAAGCTACTCCCGTAACAACGTACAATTGTACTTAAATTGAATTAAGTTTTAAAAGCTCTAATCTCCTTGTTTATTGCAGCGACAAGAACCCCTTGCAATGTGTGAAAATCTGCGAGGTAGCCTCTAACATTTTTAATAATTATCCTCCGCTTTCAGGATTTGTCAACTTGGGATAATGTATCAGAGCCAAAACAGTATAGTTTATTTTAGGCTGGGCCAAAACGGCACACCGATAACGGCACGTCACTGCGACTCAATCCACCCCCAAAAAACCTTTGTTGTCCAGCAATAGTCGAGCGGGGATAATGGATTGCGGCCTAAACTGTGCATTTCATACCTACCGACAAATGTGCCTTCCACCAATCCCTGCTCACAGCAATATCAAACTGGGCATAATAGATTGTGGCCGCACAGGTGCTGCTTATTTTAGGCGTAAAAATCGGGAAAAAAAAAGAGGCACAACACATAACACAAATTTTCTTTCTTGGGCTTGCTTTCAACCATAATCAACTGAGGATAATGGATTGCGGCCGCATTTCATTTTAGACAGGCCAAAACGACACGCCCCCCAAAAGGGCGCTCTGCTGGTCCCCGCTGCAGCAATATGGGATTGGAAATAATAGATTGTCGACGCTCAAGTGCAGTTCATTTTGGGCAGAAATACAGTAACGGCAAAACAGGCTGCAATGAAAGTGCATTCTGTTGGCCCCTGCGTGTAGCAATATGAGATTGGGGATATTAGATCGCTGAGGCACAGGTACAGTTCATTTTAGGTGAAAATAACGACAAAAAAAACACAATAGGCCTGACAAAAGTGCGCTGTGCAATATGCATCTTGGATAATACTTCGCGGAGTATTTTTCAACCTGTGATGCACTGAAGCCGGGAAGTATAAAGTAGATTTGTTTTGAGATAAAAAAAAAATCTAAGAGGCTTTTTTTCTGATTTATTTATCTGGAAAAAACAAAATTCAAGTCTCTGGTAAACTATTACTGAGGTCAAAAACAAGAACGTGGACACTTCTCTGGATTGAGGACTGCAATTCCTCAATGCTTGCAAGATCACGGACGGGAGCTTTATTGATCTTCTGCCAGGGTTACCTCATCTCCCACTGGACAGCAAACTGACTCATGGCTCGGATGTAGGACTAGAATTGGTCTTCAATTGACCTCGTTTATGGAGCACAGAGAAAATGTCTTCTGCTGCCTTCCAGGAATCTGGCCAGACAGAAATAGAATAACCCCCTCGCTTGATTTTTTTCAACTTCGAACAGAGCTGAATGTCTCACAAGCTTTCGGGCATGAACAATTGATTAAACAAATGCGGTTAATTCGTTATTTTAAAAATTGAGGATTTGAATGTTCATGAGATTGATGGTAGATGGTTGACGGAACAAATGAGTTGAATTTGAAATATCTCAATTTGATGATGATTATTAAAATAATGTTCCTAACTACGGTAAATCTTCCAGGATACGGTGTAGAATAAGATGTTTTCTTTGCTCCTCTTTAAAGCATTTTCTCCACAATACAACATGAACAAATTAATTGTAAAGTCCAAAATCTCTTCAAGATGTCTATCTCATATTTTTTATTTTTTGCTGCGTGTCTGGGCATAATGAAATTACTGATATGGCTGAACTCCCTCCCACAATGCCTTTATTTTCTTTCAGTTCAAAATCTTGCGTGCTTCGTCAAGACTTTGCAAGTTAGTGCAATACAATACTGTATGTATTCACTGTACTTATTCAGGAACCTTACTGTGATCACTTTGCTCGGAGCCAAGACTGTATAAATTTCCGCTCAGAAAGAAATCCATCTTTGATGTCCCTTTCAGATAAATTGGAATATTGCTGATTGACTAAACAGAAAAGGATTGGGTGAAGGGGGAGCATGAGCACACGGCACTGTGGACCATGGGGAGGCTTGGCTGGTTATGCCTGTCTTATGCCCGCTAGTGTTCATTCTGTCTTATGCACGTACAAGCTGACCCTGATTTCAGTATCGTATTCTCAAGTAGGTTTTAGATTAGGGGATGGTGTACTAATAGTTTGTAGTTTGTGGTCTGTGCAGCCCTTTGAGACTCCTTGTGATTAAGGCCGTCACAAAAAACATGACTTGACTTGACTTTGCACCCGTCGCTACTTAACGCTTCGGTTATAGTTGTTTCAATCCTTGGCGGATTTTGAATTGAATCAATTTGGTCTTTATTGTCATTGACATTCTTGTATTGTGCATTATGTTTGTTAGCACATCGGGGGGACAGATAAGGGAGGTTGCTCTGTTTTGGGTGGGAGTGACTGTCTCTGTTTGCAACTGTGAGCGCGACTGCGATAGGCTGGTGTAAGCTGTCAGTCGAACAGCTAACTTTTAGCGGCTGGTTACATTGAAAAGAGATTCATCCATTAAATCGAACTCTAAAGAAAGTCAGAAGAGCGCAACGAAATTGTGATCACCAGCGGTTGCTTGGGTAGTATCTAGGAGAAGGCAAGAGCGGTGCTGCTGGTCCAGCCCACTGCTAACGGCTAGGCTAACAACTTTTCGATGCCACCGCTGCGGAACCTGTATCTTGCCAACGCCAGGTCCATTAGCCATTAAACGTATTACTTGAAGCAAAAACTCCAGGAAAACGGCTAAAATAGGGACGATTTCATTCTAATTATTGCGGCGATCTGTCTCCAGCCAAGGACTCCCGATAGTTGTGCTAGCTAGTCAGCCACTCTCTAAATTGCTTTCTTAAACTGAAAGGAGAATCCCTCCAATATGACAATAAAACCATTCATTCAAGTGCAATTTTGTGTTGCATGTTATTATATGTAGATCTAAATTTGTTATTTTGTGACAGTCACAAACTCTCAGTCGGTAATGTTGAGGTAAGTTTAACCCTTTGGGTTCTTTTCTTAAGGTGCGACGCCACTTTGCAGGGGAGTCCGGTCCCCATCAACCACGAAAATCGAAGGGTCTCTATTCTTCCCCATCGCTCTCTCACAAACACGTACTTGCAGCCAAGTGTGATGTAATCCAATGTGGCCCATCACATGATGAGAAAGAACGGGACACGCTGCGGGGACGGCTTCCAGGAAGCAGTTAACGCCAATCACATGACCACAGCTTAGAAAAACAATAGAAAAGATCGCCGGCTTTTAAAGGCGTCACTGAAATCGTGACGAGTGGAGGAATAGAGCTATGGATTCAAAAGAGAGGAGGAGGAAAATCATCAGTATTGACCATGCAAACAAATATTTTTTATAATGAAGAAATTATAGTTTGTGTATAATTGTTCTATAAATTCATACAGCAAGGACTGATTAAGTCTCGACTAAACTAATTCACATTTGTTTTTAAATTTGCAAAAATACATTCTCTCAATAAAGGTTTCAGTTTGTTTTCTCTGTCTAGATTTAAAGAATTTTATAAATAAATAAATGTAACCCAGACTAAAATAAATATTTTCGTCTAACTAACTTTTCAGCTCGTTTTTTTGTGTCTAATTTGTTGAAAAGTTGTATAAATGATTAAATATCTTAGCCTGGACTAAAAAAATTATGTGTTTGATTAAAATGTATGCAGTAAAATGTTATTGTTTGTTAAAAATGCATATGAAAAATATATTTTTGTTTTCGCCATCTGCACCTAGACAAATATATTTAATGATTAAAAAAGTTGGAATAAAATAATCTCTTAATTAGAAGTTTCGGTTTGTTTGTGTGTGTGTTAATTATTTCTATAAATAAATAAATAGAAAAATGTAGCGCGGAATAAAATGGATGTTTGTCCAAGCTAATTAAAAAATAATAATAACTATATATATATATATATATATATATATATATATATATATATATATATATATATATATATATATAAACACCACCGCGACCCTAATGAGGATAAGCGGTACGGCTGATGAGATGAGATGAGATATATATAAACACACACAGAAACACATTATTGTTCTTTTAAAATAAATGTCATTCAAATATTCCGAACATTTTCAAATAGTATTTAACTTTATTTTGACCATCTGCACGTAGACAATTATTTTCAAGAATTAAAAAAGTGGAAATAAAAGAATCACTAAATACATCTTGGTTGTGCAAATAAAAAAATGGATTTCGAACCAAATAGAATATTTTTGTTCTAACTAGTTAAACTGTATAACACGTTATTATTTGTTTAAAATACACCTAAATCATGCATCCATCCATTATCTGCACCGCTTATCCTCATTAGGGTCGCGGGGGTGCTGGAGCCCATCCCAGCCATCTTCGGGCAGTGGGCAGGGGACACCCTGAACTGGTTGCAAGCCAGTCGCAGGGCACACAGAGACAGACAATTCGCCTGCTCATTCACACCTAGGGACAATTTGGACCGGCCAATTAACCTAACATGCATGTTCTTGGAATGTGGGAGGAAACCGGAGTGCCCGGAGGAAACCCACGCAAGCACGAGAAGAACATGCAAACTCCACACAGGAAGGTTCGATCTCATGACCTTAGAACTGTGCCGCACACACGCTAAGAACCAAAATCAAATATTCCAAAAATTCTCATTTACCAGGTAGTTTTTGTACTGCCGAAAGGCACATAGACAAATATAGCTTCATAACTAAAAAGGTTGCAATCGAATAATCCCTAAATTGGATTTATTTAGTTTCGTAACTAGTACGGGCAGAACAGTTTAATAAAATATCAGCAAGGAACAGTTTTGTAAAGTTATATACATAAATAAATGTAGCCCGGACTTAAATTATATTTTTGTCCAAGCTAATTCAAATGTATAGAGTGACACATTTTTAATACATGTAATTCAGATATTCAATTTGTTTTCAAATTCTTGAAAGCCCCGTTGTGTAATATTTGACCACTAGATGGCACTGTGCTGTCTGGTACGAACGGGGGCCAGTGCATTATGCCGTACAAACATGGCGGCGACGTGAGTAGCGATTCCACTGTGTAAGGAAGTCTATTTAACACTACTTTTAATAATGAACCTGGTAACCTGGTAAAAATAACATAGTAATAACATGTTAAATTGTTATATTACAATTTAAATAAATTCCAGTTCATGGATGAAAAATATATTCAGGAATTGATAATTATTCATAAGCAATTAAGATAATATAATGAGAATTTTTTTATGTAATAAACAAATGTCTCATCTCATCTCATTAGCTGTACCGCTTTTCCTCATTAGGGTCGCGGGGGGGCTGGAGCCCATCCCAGCCATCTCCAGGCAGTGGGCAGGGGACACCCTGAACTGGTTGCCAGCCAATCGCAGGGCACACGGGGACAGACAACTCACTCGCTCGCTCATTCACACCTAGGGACAATTTAGACCGGCCAATCCACCTGAAATGCATGTTTTTGGAATGTGGGAGGAAACCGGAGTGCCCGGAGGAAACCCACGCAAGCACGGGGAGAACATACAAACTCCGCACAGGAAGTCTGGAGCTGGGTTTGAACCCACGACAGGTTCCCATGACATGAACTGTGCCGCACAAGCGCTACCCACTGCGCCGCCGTAAACAAATGTATTTATCAATTTTTTATTGATTTATTTTACACGTGATATATCAAAAAAAAAATCTAATTTAGGGGTTTTAGAAAGCAAATATGCAGAAAATGTGCTGTTTTTTTCACACGCTATGTGGCTACCATTTTAGCTTTGTAGCTAGCTATCCTCCTACATGTTTAGCGATTTAGCAAGCTATACAGACGCTCCCCTACTTACGAACATTCGAGTTGTGAACAACGGTACATATGAATAAAAAATTCAGGATGTCGAAAAATATCCGGACATTGCTAAAAGTTAGATTTTGTCATGTGTGCACCTTTTTCCCAGTACAGGACAGTACTGTAGTGCTTCTTTCCGCCGCTATTGGCGTGTGCTGGCATTGTGAGAGGTCACCAAGCATCCACCCCTAAGAAGAAATCCGGCTTCTACTTCCTGGTTCGTGTAATCATAACAACGTGTACCGTATTGCTAGCGCGCTAAGAACGTTTTTATTGTTTAATATCTTGTGCATTCATACAATATGGTTGCTGTAAAGTGTAAATAAGTTTCTACTGACATGAAAGTGGAATAAGAAAGCTTGATGCGGTTGAGAAAATGATCGGAACGTTTTTTTTTTTGGGCCACTTTTTACCGCAGAGGAGGAAGTCGCTTTATAACAAAATGGCGTGTGTGTTTGGACCAATTATATAATTTTAGAAAATATTTAATACGAAATTAAATATTTGCAATGTACATAGGTGTGAATATTTAATTGTTTGATTATGCATCCCAAGGCTTCACAGTGATGCTAAAGGGAAAAGCAAAATATGATAACAATGGAAACAAATCTAGCGATTATCGAAAAACATGAAGAAGGCACACAAATGCCTATCCTTGTTAAGTTGCATGGCCGTAACCAATTAGCATAAGGACTATTATTAAAATAAGGAGGCAAAAAGCAAGGAAATCTTCTCCTTCCCTCTGCATCCACCTGCTACGACACTCAACCAGCTCAAATCAAGCACACAGTAAGTAAAAAAAATCATATTTTTTCCTTTACATATATATTTATCATAATGTTATTTAATTCTATGCACACATATTAGCCATAAGTAGAACTTACTAAATAAATTTTGTTATTTTGATGTTTTTGTGGTACCTGGGGTTTGGAGCTAATATCATAGGTTTCTATACCCTGCTATAGGGCAATTTCACTTTTGCTATCCCCACTTCATCTTGTATCCCGGGGGTTTACTGTACAATGTAGAATTGCCGAAAGACCATCACCGATTTGTTTCTCGGCGGTCGTTAAATAGACTAGCCATTTTTTGTGAAACCTTTTTTCGACAGGGTTGTAAAAGTCGCAAAATTGGCAAAATATACTGTGCTTTATTTGCACATCAGATCACATCAGCGATTTATACTTCAAAATGTTCTCATTAAAAATAGGTATAGTTTTGATCAGACACAAATTCATAGATTCATAGATTCATAGCTAAATCCTACCTAGAATTCAGATGTTATTTTATTTAGCACATGAAATGCCGATCCCCCCAAAAAAGCAAAAACAGACTTGGCTCACTAGAATATGACATTGCTTGTTCATAAAGCTGTCGTGCAAAAGTTTGTTTATCCATGTATTTATTTATGTTAAACCCTGCAAAGTTGTTCTTGGATAGTAGGGCACATGGCAGTAATTTAAAGATGTTTTTTTCCAGTTCTGTAGCCCCATTTATTGGGAACTGGCTTCCCAACCCTGGTCCCAGAGGCCAGGAGCTATGGAGGTTTTAAGAAGCAACTGTATTTCAATTCTTTTGATTTTTTTAAACCACTCATTGGAAAGATTTGTGGAACGCTGATAACGATCTTGATTTTTGAATCGGGCGTGTCAACGGATGAAAAGGATTAAAACCCACAAAATCTCTCAAGGACCAGGTTTAGAGAAGACCTGGTTTAGAGCAACCCAGATTATCGCGTTCTCAATCTCAGGTTGTTCAGGGTTTCCATTGGGAACATGATGCAACAAGAGCCAAGAGGGGAGTTCCTCGGCATATGGTATCGGAATGTCAACTGGTAAGCGGATCCGTTTGGAGCTTTAGTCTGGTTTCCTACCGGGATGTTGGCTTGGACACGGCTGAAAAAGCTCCTTGACGTCAATCCTTATGCTTGGATTTGAATTCCTAGAAAATTATAAACGGTCTGTCTTTGGTGGGCTTCAGACATCCGGTGATCAAGTAGTAGCTATATTCAGTTAACAGGGATTTTGTAAACCCTTTTAATGGGCAAATTCAAGCATGTTTGAGGGCCTATTTTTCCATTGTTCCAGTACCTTCAAAGGTAGAAATCTATTGCCAATCAAAAGAACATTTTTTGGGGGTTGACTTTGATGAGTAAAAAAAAAGTTGCTATCTTGCTACCAGCACATAATTAGTGCTATTTTATGCTGTTCCTATGTATAATCTAGGATCTTTTTGTGTCAATGGGCTGCTATAAACTGACATGAATTCTGCCATTCTGCTTCAACAATGCACACACCGCTTCAGTAATGACACTTATCTACAAACACAGAAAAGGCTCCATAGGTGAAGACAAAAAAAGAAAGTACTATGTGTATAAAAATCTGAAAAATGTGCCAAATTTGGACTCATTTTAATGATATTTATTGCTCCGAAGCACAGTGCATTACAAATTTGAATCTTTCATTTTACTTACATTAATTTATATTTTTTTGTGAGGATCTACGTCTAAATTGGTTAAAACATAAATATAAAATATTCCCCTTTTTTGGCATTTTATCATTTATATGTAGCAGTAAGTTAATATAATATTTATACTATATTTTAGTTTTTTTAAATGTGTTCAATGTGTAAAAAGTTAAAATTGCTTTATATGTTACATTTTTTGTTAGATCTGTAAATATTTGAATTCTTATTTCACAAGTTTTTTTCAGGGATCCTCTGCAAACTATGTAAAATTACTAAGTAATAAATAATTTGGTGCATATTTTATTATTATTGATAATATTATTGAAAAAACAAAAAAATTCTGAGAAGCCGAGAGAGCCGTGTCTTTTCATTGAGCCGAGCCAAAACAGCGGGTTTTGTAAATAGAGCTTGGGTGCGACCAGTTGGGGGTGGTGACGCTTCACATGACAATGCCACAATGCCAAGCAACCGTCTGAGTCATTTCCAAGCGCTTCTTTTATTTTTATTTTAATGTCATTTATTGCGTGGTCGATAGTCAGACTTCCGAGAAATGGCCAGAATTTCAAGCACTTTCAAGCCTTTCACCCTAAATCCAAAATGTTTCCTGACCTTGAAAACACAACATTAAAATTCAAGGATTTCAAGAACTTGGACGAAACTTGATTTGATGTTCCGGGAAGTTTGGTGGAGATAAACAAGGGAATTTTTCTGATTGTACATTGAATGCTTTTAATCAGCACTTTGAGTTGCATTTCTTTATCTGAAAAGTGCTTTACCCAGAAACGAGTATCTGATTAGATTCAGGGCCAGTTCCTATTTCTTAGCATGGTCGGTTTTATTGTGGACTGGGCAAGTGTACTCTGGTGCTGAATAACGCTCAGTTGAATTGCTTGGCTCTCAATTTTGTGTTGTGCTCTACACGATCTTCGTTTTCCTACTGTGCTCGTTTTTATTATTAATTCTCCAATGCGTTCTCTTCAAGTCAGCTTGCTTCTACACACCACTACAATTATTACTAGCATGTATTTAATAAAATCAAGCCCAGATTTAAAAAGTAAATAGTGACCAAACTAAGTAGAGGTTAGTGTGGTTACCAAAAAATCGCTAGCAGTCACGCAAAGCCAAAGTTGAGTTAGATTAGTTACATTTGGAAAAACATTTTTTTTTTTCCAGAGTTCAATGTATTTCCAACCTAAAATTGTATTTGTACAGCGCTGAAAGTAACAACATTTTTAGAACACTCAACTGGACAGGTGTACATGTCAACCTTTTGACGTTAAAAAGCGGTAGATGTTTTCATGAACTTTATTTTTACACGCAAAACACAATCCGTCAACAGAATATTACAGAAAAAAAGAACATCCAGTTGGTTAAAACTGCTAGTGGCAAATTTTTACCACAACGGAAATCAAATGTGTTTGTTGGAGCAGGTTTATTCACGCACCGAGACTTAGTCTTGCTTCACGATAAAGCAGATTTTGACTAAAATCCTCTCGAAAGAAGAGGTTTTGTTGTCATTTAAATTTTAAAAAAAAATTCGACAAAAGAAAATGCTAAGCGATTTTAAGGGTAGAAAAGCAATAGTGTATTGCAGAAAACAATAGTGTTGGTGAATATGGACAAGGATAGAGCTACTAGTGGCTAGTTCATTTACTTATATCCAACCTGTGCTTCCTTAAAACACTAGGCGAATGATTTAAAAACATGGATTCTGTCTTCTAATTGTAAAGCTATTAAAAAAATAGGTATTTATATAAAAAGGCACAATAAATGTGTAAAATGTGAGAATCTTTTCATGGCACGCAATTTAATATAAACCTGACAAGACTCAACACATTTTGTTCGGAAACAAAGCCCATCCAAAAGTCTGAATTAAGTGGCCCTGATTGTCTCCTTTTTCTCTTTTGTACCAAGCAGTCTAAAACTCCTCCGTAAAATGATCTCACATCTCCCTCGCCGCCCTGCGATAAAAGTTCTGCTCTGATTCCTTTGCGCTGACCCAAGCCCAAAGACTCCAGTGAGTTATTCCTGCTTGGCGCCAGAGAATTTGATCACCGAGAATGCCGGTTTCTATTCGTCTGCGCCCGATCTTCACCACTTTCCTCCTTCACCGCCACGCTTTCTTTGCCGCCACGGCCGACAATCTAAAATCCTTGCCCTCCCTCCTTCCCCATGGGCCCCCCCTTGAGTGGAACTGCATGTCTCCGGAGGACGCCTCTGACGTCAGCAGTTCGACTGGGCTTTGCGCCAGCAATGTGGGCCCTTGATGGATGCCGTTGGTCTGGGAAACAGCTAGCTGAGTGCCGAGCGCTACACGCTCAACAAGGCCTGCTCCGACTCGTCTGGCAACCTGTAAACAATCGACCACCCCCTTCTTTTCTCCCTCTCGTGTGTTTGTCGAAACGTATGGCTCGTGAGCCCGGTATGGCTTTTTTCACGAGTACGCCTGGCTCTGGGACAATATAATGACCATGCTTATCGTCTCTGTATTGTTCCAATTTTGGCATATGCGAAACCATAAATACTTTGTCCGGTCAAGAATATATAGAACAAACGACACGTTTCAAACAGACGTTAAGAATATTATTAGAACAGCTTTTTTCCATCTTCGCAACATTGCTAGAATTCGTCCTATGCTGTCTCAATCGGATGAGGAGATTATAATTCACGCGTTTGTTACCTCCCGTCTCGATTACTGTAATGCACTACTCTCTGGTCTCCCTAAGTCCAAAATCAAGAGCCTTCAGCTGGTACAAAATACTGCAGCAAGGCTTTTAACTAAGACAAGAAAGTTTGATCACATGACCCCGATTTTAGCTTACCTGCATTGGCTCCCTGTTAGCTTAAGATGTGATTTTAAGGTTCTGTTGGTATTATACAAAATCATGCATGGACTTGCTCCCTCATATCTTTCAGATTTCCCCCTATGTTCCGGTCCGGAGCTTTGGCTCTGAAAATGCTGGTCTACTAGTGATCCCAAGAGCCAAGAAGAGATCTGCAGGTTCGAGAGCGTTCTCCCTTCGGGCCCCGGTGCTGTGGAATGCTCTTCCCCCTGAGATGCGATCTGCAACCTCAGTGGAAATGTTTAATTCTAAGCTTAAAACACACTTCTACTCTATAGCATATAAATAATCTATATTTTATGTTGATAATGTGTATTAGTTTCCCTCATGTAGGTTTTAGATGGGGGGATGGTGTCATAATAGTCTGTAGCTTGCATTACTCTTTGATCTGTGCATCCCTTTGAGACTCTTTGTGATTAAGGGCTATACAAATAAACATGACTTGACTTGACTAGAGCAGTGTCTCAACTGCACTTTACAGTCATGGTGTTACACCAACAGACGCCGGATTTAGCAGTATATTTCTATGGAATCCTTTATATCAGGGGTCGGTAAGCAAATATATTTTAGATGTGATCAAATCTATGAAATAATATTACCAAAGCCTTTGTATGTATCAGTATAAATATACCACCTAAAATGTGTCTCTTGCCGTCAGTTCCCTAAGAGTGTTGAGGCTCATTTTGAATGTCTTTTTGTCCTGAATAATAATTTCAAAACAGTGCGAGCAAAGGTCTTTTGTAAAAAGGTCACAAAATACTGCAAATGAGGATACCAACATATTTATGTTCAGTGCAGACGGCGCTGGGAGAGGAGAAGGAATGCACACGCTGTTTTTATAGGTCCGCCTATTGCAACTGCTCACCCGATCAAATTGGTGCATTATTACAGCTGCTGGGTGTTTAGACTTTGTTATGTGGCTTTTCATCACAAAGAATACAATTTTCAATGTTAGCTTAACGTCCTTCAGACATCCTGGAGTCAGTACTTTTCTACTACTTCATGGATTTCACCTGTTGCAGGGTTCTTGTGGAATGTAAAGACTGCGACAAACGAGAGTTCAGCATGTTAAAATCAGCAGAAGTTGTTGTTTTTGAAATTCACAACTGCCCCCTCTGGCCTAAAGATAAACTAAAGATTGTGCGTCAGACTAACATGTTGCATATAGTGGATTCTGCGGTCGGGTACATCGGAAACATAAACACCCCTGCTAAACTGTGGTTTTCTGTAAAAGCAAAAGACTAACGTCAACGTGGAAATTCAAGGCACTGCCTATTAGCGGTCGACTTATTTGGGATTACGCGGGCTAGGACGTGCAAACATCCCACCGAAGGAACACGCAACAGGAATTCTAACTCCTTCACATAGCAAACTAAGCAGAACTGGTACATGTTTTTTGTGCGTCGACAGGTGTACCAGCAGGCCTGCAGTTGGTCTTCTTCTTCAGCCATCTGTCCAACGTCTCCACGCTCACGCTCTCCAGCACAAAGTCATCCAGCATCTGCGGGTGCAGAGAGAGGTAGGCCTTCACTTTCTCATCCGTTAAGCCTGAGAAGCACAGAAGCAAAAGACTCTTTTAGCTCACTTCCTGCACAGCCTTGCTTATGAATTACTAATGCACGGAGATTCGATTTGGAGGAGAAAAAAAACACATTAAGGAAGTTGGAATCCATAGGAAGATGAGTTGTCCTTACAATGTGTGGTGACATGTGACATGCTGACACGCAAAAAAAAAAAAAAACCCCGAGATGCTCATCTATGTTTACAGGCAAGCAAAGTCTCAGGGGATGGGAGCCCCCAACAGAGGCGGAAGAATAAAGGAGGACTCAATTGTGCTTAATAGGCAATTAGGTTCTTAAGAGGTCGCTAAGTGCTGCTGTTTACCGTCTTTCTTGTCGGGGAAAAGAGTTTTGCCAGATTACTGTCGAGAGGAAATTGTTTTCAATGCGCCACTGGCGTCTGCCCGGCAAAGCCCGGACCTACGGGTCGGGGAAAGGAATAATCTCATCCACAACGATAATATGAACAGTGGATTCATGATTTACCTTGACAAAACACGAGCAAAATTGTACAGACTCCAAAACAGACTGCAGTACACAATACCTTAAGTACAGTGGTGTTTCAACTTTCCAGCGCTTCCGCCCTCGACCAACTTGACTTAATTTTTTAGAAAAAATGTATTCTCTTTCAAACGCAATTCAGTGTTGTTCCACTTATATGTTGTTGTCCGGAAGAGTTAAGAAGACGCACACACAAGCACACAAAACTGGCGCACACAAGCACACAAACTGGGAGGTTGCTGGTTCAAGCCTCGGCCGGGTCATACCTAAGACTTCCAACATTGGTACTCATTGCCTCCCTGCTTGGCGCTCGGCATTAAGGGTTGGAATTGGGGGGTTTGCTCACCTAAGGACTCCCAACACATCAGTTGGGTTGAGCGAGGGGGAATGCCCTCCTCTGTATCAATCTCCCAGAAAAGAGTCAGAAAAGACTCTGGCCACCTCCCACTGGGGGGTATGGCTCCAGTACTAGTTATTTTGAAGCAGTAAAACCTTTGTAGATGTCATCAGACACATATATATATATATATATATATAAATATATATATATATATATATATATATATATATATATATATATATAACGTTTATGACCCAATTGCTTGTTAGAGAAAAAAAAGTGGACTTTTCATCTGGGCCAGAACGGATTAATACGTCAACAATTATTTTCTAATGAACAAAATATATCCAGTTCATGACCAAACTCAGTCCTCGTCCTCCAACCTGGAATGGATTAAGTTCTAAAGCTGAAGCACCACTGTGTTTTCCATTCTTCAAATAAATGCCCTATCTTGAATAAATAACCAACCTAACTGTTCCTTGCTGCTATTTTATAAAACTGATCTGCCAGTACTAGTTATTTTGAAGCAGTAAAACCTTTGTAGATGTCATCAGACATCCAGGAAAAAAGTCCCAAGGTAATCATGTTTTTTTATGCGTGAGCCAAAAAAGGTTTAACCTAAATGTTAAATGGTCTGCATTTATATAACGCTTTTCAAGTCAATGAAGACCTCCCATAGCAAGTCAGATAAAATGTAACCTAATCCATGTCAACAATGCAGTGACATTCCATCTGATTTAGGCATGAAATTGGAAAGCCCCTGTAATTTCTCAAGTAGTGTTTTCTGTATATTGTACAGTATTTCTTGTTTTTTCTCATACTGAGTTTGTTTAGTTTTTCTTGCCCTCATGTAGGTTTCAGATCAGGGGATGTGATAATAGTGGTCTGTGCAGCCCTTTGAGACCTATATGATTGAGGGCTATAAAAATAAACATGACATGACTATTTCGCATTTTAGATGCTTCGGCACAGTTTTTCTGTCTTTTCCTTTTTTTAATTTATGAAACAGTTCCCCATATTTCATTTGCACTACACTATTACATTCGACCCACATTAGACAGTCACTTGTATCACAAATATAATAAAGCATTCTTTAACCTCCGCTCTATGAGTCGAGAAAAATAGTATATATGAAATGTATGATTATTACATTTTAAGAATACAAGTTTATATAATTTGATCATTCATTTCCTCATCCTCAGTTTTTCCTTGCCCTCATGTAAGTTTTAGATCAGGGGACGGTGCAATGGTGGTTTGTGCAGCCCTTTGAGACTTGTATGATTGAGGGCTATGCAAATAAATGTGACATGGCTATTTCGCATTTTAGATGCTTAGCCACAGTTTTTTCTGTCTTTTCGTTTTTTCAATTTATGCAACAGTTCCCCATATTTCATTTGCTCTACACTATTACATTCGACCCACATTAGACAGAAGGAAAATGTTTTAAATCTTACAGTTGCCAAAACCAAGTTCTCGTTTCCCCGAAGGATTGAAATGATCACTTGTATCATAAAATATAATACAGCATTCTTTAACCTCCGTTCTATAAAATGGAACACCTGTATCAGAGTCAAGAAAAAGGGTATTTATGAAATGAGTGATTATTACATTTTAAGAATACAAGTTGATGGATACATACATCACTGATGATGCGTCCCAGTTGCATCCAGGATATGTTTCTTTCAGGTTTGATTGTTCATTTTCCTCATCATGAGTTTTTCCTCGCCCTCATGTCAGTTTTAGATCAGGGGACGGTGCAATGGTGGTCTGTGCAGCCCCTTGAGACTATTTGCGATGAAGGGCTATACAAAAAATCTGACTTGATTATACTATAATATTTTATCATCCACCATTTTGCACTAATGGTCGAATACACCCATGGCACGAAAAGACAACAGCACCAATTCGGAATCAACTCCACGACGAATGCAACAAAGTCAGGTAACTGCACCGCTGCACATCCCTGATTTTGTCCTAATTTTGAATCAAGTCTAAGTGTACACACACACACACACACACAAGTAAACGTGCATGCGTCTGGAGGTCACACGGGGCTCGTGATCGAAGGCAAATAAGGAAATGAACGTTAGACGTTAAGGAGTCTTTGGAGAGTGCAGGATACAGCCAGGCTGTCTGACATTGTCCAGACGCGAGACACGAAAATTCGGTAGCGCGAGGCCTACACCAAACTCTCAGCTAGCCGTGACGCAAATCGACGGGATATGGCTTCATAAATCAGAGCAACTTAAAAAAAAAGGGGGGAGCGAGGACGGAAGAAAACTGCCGTCGACAGAAACGGGAGAACTGCGCTGCTCAAACTATTGTGCCATTTGGAAGACAAAAGAAGCCGTGAAGCATGATGAAGCAATTTTTTTTCTCTTTTTCTGTCGCTGCTAAATGTTATTGCAGGGTTTGTACGGGTGCTTGAAATCCTTAAAAATGCTTGAATTATAATGTCGTTTTTAAGGTCTGGAAAACGCTTGAATTGTATTTGAAAATTCTAAGAATCGTAGCCATGTTTCTTGGCAATTTGACTCCATAGACCACTCAATAAAAATTTAAAAAGTGCATGAACATGATGGACACGTCTGTTCTGGCGGCTCGTTATTATGGCGTTATCGCGTGAATCATCACCACCCCCTACTGGTCGCACCCAAGAGGACAGCCCTATTTAGAAAAACGTCTCTTTTGGCTCCTAAACGGCTCCTCAGATCGTTTGTTTTATTAAATTATATATTATCAGTAATAATAAAATTTAATGCACCAATTTCTTGCAATTGGTAATTATATATATTTTGCATAGAATCCTTGAAAAATAAATTAAATACAAAGTTAAAAAATTGACATAAAAAATGTAAAATGTAAAATACAACATAATTTTTAGCTTTTTACACACTACACAGTTTTAAGGTCTAACAACAACACAAGATCCCTGAAAAAGCAAAATAATAAAATATAAATTAAAAACATTAACTCTACAGTGCTTTAAATGAATTATAAAATAACTATTTACAAATGTATTTTAACGTTGTTATTGATGACAATAAAGACAATTCAATTCAATTAATTTCATTAACATGAGTCCTACAGTTGCTGGGAGACAAGTTTGCTAGCAGATTATTTTAGGTAGCTTTTTGGTTATAGTTGTATTATTGAATTACAGTTTGTCATGGCTTGTATATTGTTATTATTGTATAATTTCTTCTTTAATAATTTTTAAATTATTTTGGACTTTCATAACTTTTTCATTTACAATAGTTATTTTTGTATAATGCTCTTTTTTAGCCTAAAAAAAGAACTAAAAGTTTGGGGGCGCTTTATACACAAAGTTTCACCGTATTTGTGCAATGAGTGATCAGTCGAAAAATATCGCTAACCACAATCGGAAAACATTGGACCCAGCGGGAATTAAACCCGGGTCGCAGCGGTGAGAGCGCTGATCTGTAACCACTAGAACACCAGTGATAAAGACAAACAAAAAGACATTAGGTTTCACCTCCTTACTGTACTACTTTTTAGAGTTTACTGTCACTTTTATCAGTGAAATGCAAAATGCAATTAAAATTTGTCTCTGGTACTGTCAAAATAATGTGAAAAGATAACATTCTATGCTTTTTCATGATTTATCTGTATCACTGGTGGTCCAAAGTTTAGGATTCGGTGCTGTCACCGCTGTGACCCAGGTTGGATTCCTGTTGCATCCAATGCTGCAGAGTTTGAGCTGAGTAAAAGTGAAGCAACATTTTATTCGATTTATTTTTTGGGTTGCAAGTTATACATACAATAAATAATAATAATAAATACAGTATTTATAACATAACTTCATTTCTTCAGTTGTGATAATACAACTGTTTCCTAATTATTTCAGTTGTGCTTCATTTTGTAGCCAGAAGTGGCCTTGATCATTGTCGTATCAGACGTGCTAAAACCAGTGTTCAGCCGAAACGTCCTACCTTGCAGAGATGTCCTACCGTAGACTAATTTGACAGCAAATTTTGTTTTCTTTTATTATCAAGTAAAACTATCAACACAGAAACTCAGAATTATTGCAAAAAGAACTTGTACGTCATGAGGGGCTAGCATGCATACATACAGTGCGTGATTTTTGTATTCAAGAAACACCATGCTAAAGAGCTATCACAGAAAAAACACACCAGGCTTAAAAGCTACATCATTAAACAGTATTTTAAAGCAGTGAAATAGTTAAACAAGTGTAAATAAAAATAAAAATTGTAAGTACAAGCAATTAGCCGTTTGCGCATGCGCACTAGGCTTTTGTTGAACATCTCCACAAGGTAGGACATTTCAGCAAAACACCAGTTTAGACAAAGGGTTGTTGCACAGTGCAATTTTCCACCATTACTGAAACCTTAAGTTCTGTTTTCCTCTAAGTTTAGGTTTCGTTTATACTGTTAGTATAAGAGTGACTGTTAGCTGTTTTTCTCTTTGCATTTGTGAACTGTGCAGACATTGTCTGATTTAATTGTGCCTGGAATATTCTGTAAACAAAACCCTCAAAGGGACTGCTCATTGTCCCTGCTTTTATTTTGACAGCCTATTTTCTCAGTAGACAAAATCAAAGGAACACTTAGAAGAAGAAAAAGACTGAATGTGACAATATCTAGCTAGCCAGCTATATCTATCAGGTTAGCTGTAGCCATAAACAGATACTTAATTCCTCCGAAATGAAAATTCACAGTCCCACTTAGCGCAAAACTTTTCATAGTAACCTTGTCAAATGCCAGAATATAACAGATCTCCAACGTTTTCACAAATATTTAATGTGATCTATTTTATTTTCAACAGTCGTACATTTCAAGTAAGTTCATTTCTATGTAGCATATTTTTACTCTTTTTAAGGTTTTTCAATTGGTTGTTGTGACTAGCGGGGAAGGCAAGATGAATCAATTATGAATCCCAACTGCCTTTAAATTACTAGGTACAATTAATAAATGTTATAAAAAGCTTCCTGCTTGTAGAATCACGCCAGGGTCGTAGCTTTCATTCCGTATGCTTAAAACCTCTTACTTTAGCAAATAAACAGGTTCGCAAAGGTCACAAATGAAAATATTTTTTTAAGTGAATCCACAAAAACTTAAGCTTAACAACGAGGAAACATTACCTCACATAAATGACGTTCATCATAATTCCAGTTTGACAAAAAAGGTGTGCTGTCGTAATGACGTCAATGGGAGTTGTGCAAGGTGTGTTGAAATGAAGTTCAAACTAACAGTTGGGAAAAACATTTTGTCTAAACGCTTTAAAAAGGGTGACACGGCCAATGTGCTTTCATTTCCCTAAAAAATATGGCTAAGATCTTTAGTTTCTAGCAAACGGTATCAGGAGAACAGGATGTTTTTTTGAAGAATGATTAGTTAGGAAACTGGTCGTCGGTGATGGCGAATGGAGGAAAATTGATATGATTTAAAACCCACGCAAGTATAGGGAGAACATGCAAACTCCGGCACCCCTGCGACCCTACTGAGGATAAGTGGTGCAGATATTGGATGGATGGATGATATACTATGAGCAAAAAGTTGAATTTTGGTTTCAAAATACTGTAGATCATCTTGAAAAACATATGTAGACTGTTCTTGGGACCTTAATGACCAATATGTGTATTGATCTTTAAATACAAATATTTCAGATATTTATCAACACATAAAAATAAAAATAAAAATATTAAAATGACCTTTATTCCCTTTTGAATAGGACGACGTAGTACCTTCTTGGGGCCTTAATGACCAAAATGTTCATTGTTTTTTTTTAATACAAATATTTTAGATATTTATTAATACATACATTTGGAAAAATAGTCAAAATGACCTTAGAATCAGAAGAACATATTTTCTTCTATAATCTGTTTGGCACCATGAGTTGGAAATAACAAAATACTCTTTTGAGTTTAAAAGTTCTTATATTTCATTTACAGAAAGTATACATTGGAAATGTTTGAAAAATGTCAAAAAACGATCATCACTTTTCCTATTTCAATATTTATTTAAGTAATGGTTTTAGTAAAACAGGAAAAACGCGTTCTGCCCATTTTCATACCAGATTTTTTTTATCAAATGCATATAAGGGGATATAGAGAAAGAAAGAAAACATATTTTCTCATAGTGAAATAATTATCTATTTTTGTAATTTAAAATGTTCTGATTCCCCAAGTGTCTGCCTTTTCTAAATTTAACATATGAGGAAATATGATAAAACATTAATCTTTTCAATTAAATCTTTATTTTGCATATTTTAAGATTTATTTAAAACATATTTTTAGTAAATTGGGAAAAACAACCATAAAATGAAAAAAAAAAACTGCCATATGAGAGTACTTCATTAATTATAAATACATTAGAATAGGAAAAAATTGGTTATAGTAGAAGGCGAATGTATTATTTGCAATCTAAAGTGTCCCTTTTAAAAATGCCTTTTGTTAATTAAACAATCATATTTTTAAGTCAATTCTTTTTCTTTCCTATTTCAACATATATTTAAAATTATTCAAGTAAAATAATAAAACATAAAATGTAATCATTCTGCCTTTTCACTCATATCAAATTATTAGATCAGATTAAAAATACAGGAAAACGGGAAAAATTGTAATAGGGAAATGAGAATGAATTTTTGCACATTTTTGGCAAGCTTAGACGCTCTACTCCCCCTAAAAAACATTAATAAATGAAATATGTAAAAGAAAATTATTTAAAAAGTGTCTTCCTTTTGCAGTGCAGTATCAAACTATATTCGTCTGTAATGCATTAAGAGCATTTCGACTACAACGTGCACCAAACACAACACTGGAGTGACTAAGTAAACGTACTGAATTGGAGTCATGCATTGGCCCTCAGCAGCTTGTTACGCCGCATGTTAGCGGCTAAGCGGAGCCCATTTGGCAGCTATGCCACAACTGACTCAGACTTGGGCTTCCTGTGCAAAAAGCTCAAGCCTGAGTTCATGCAGTGAGCCATTGTTACGTAATACTTATCTGGACGACAACACGCCACACCCTGACACTGGGAAATGGGGAGGCCAAACCCAGACATGGGACCAAGTCACACATGTGCAAGTCTCAAGTAAGTCTCAAGTCTTCACCTTCAAGTCCCAAGTAAGTCCCAAGTATTTTTTTCTTGGGCAAGTCAAGTCACAAGTCAAGTCCCGAGTCTTAGATTGCCAAGTCCAAGTCAAGTCACAAGTCATAAAAACAGCGACTCGAGTCGACTCGAGTCCAAGTCACTAAGTCTCAAGTCCCCATGTCTGGCCAAACCACTAACTAACTGTCTGGACGGCTACTCGGATGCTTTAGGCGGAAAAAAACTGCTTTGACGTTTGCAATCGATCGACATTAGGGGCGGAAGAGTGCACGGTAGATTTGAGCAAACTGGATTATTGTTAGATGCATTTTCTTTTCATTTAATTGGGTTGGTGTTGATTTTTTTCCTGGATTTAAATTGTCATGATCTGGAGTGGTCGGTGTAGCTGATTCCATAGAGTCACCATGTCTACTACACTAGTTGATAACAAATTACAGACGCTCCCCTACTTACGACCCTTCGTAGATGCGACATTTTTCTGCGAATGTGGTAAAATATCCGGACATTGCTGAAAGTTAGATTTTGTATTGTGTGCACCATTTTCCGAGTACAGGACAGTACTGTAGTGCTTCTTTCCGCCGCTACTGGCGAGTGGTGGCGCTGTGAGAGCTCAACCAGCATCCACCTGAAAGTGAAAAAATCCGCTTCTTCTTCCTACTTCGTAAACATCTCTCCTTCACCGGCTCGTAATCCCACCGCTGCCACCAATGTAGCGTGCCGTTTTGTGTGGGTAATAGAAAGAATAGAATAGAAGAATAGAATATACCTTTATTGTCATTGTTACAAAATGGGTTAACATATTGTGACAACGATTACTCCTCCTTCATGAAAAAATAGTCTCTTTGTGAACACACCGAACTCTCTCCAAAACTAAACTCTCGCACTCCCCTACACTCTCGCACCAACTCTCGCGACATTCGTCGCCCTACTAACATCATTCATGCGCACCTCACATTCTACGCCTACACTATTTCCAGCGCGCTAAGAACTTTGACATTTTTATTGTTTAATATCTTGTGCATCCATTCAATATGGTTGGTGTAAAGTGTAAAGAAGAGGTGTGCCGTTCCTTTTTAAATGAAAGTGGAATAAGATAACTTGATGCGGTGGAGAAAATGGTCAAATCTCTTTCTTTCAGCCACTTTCTACCAGTGAGGAAGAAGTCGCCTAACTCTTGAAGCTCATCTTCCAAAAGTATGTTTAACTTAATTTTATTTATCTTTATAGAGCATATTATTTTATGAAATGTTGATTTTTTTAGTACAAAACAATACAGGTTACTTCTACAAACCTTCAACAAACTTGTATAAACCTTAAATATACAAAATATATTACTGAAGCAACTTACTAACAAATTCCACTTACGAACGATTGTCCGTAGGGCAGCGTCTGTTTAAAATATGTTCTTATATGAAAAAAAAATCAAAATAAAGCATTCTTCATTCATTTGTAATATTGAATTTTATAAATTATGATTTTCAAAAACATTAAACAGTTACATTTCATACCAAATATAATAGTTAATGATAATAGATACTTTCTTGTTCAACCTTTTTTATCAATTCGGTAATTCCACTACTTTTAAATTCTATGTTCTTTTTAAAATTCTGTTATGTTTTATATTCAATGTCATTTTATATTATATGAGCACATGTGCACTATATGGGGCAGCTTTAAATTTCATTGACACTTTGTGCAATAACAATAAAGGCGTTCTATTCTATTCTATTCTATTCTATTCTATTCTATTCTAAGGGTTAGTGTTAATCACACTATTAAATGTGACTAGGGGAAAAATCCAACTCTGAGAATTCTCTTTATCCATTCTGTAGTAGGTTTTCTTGGCAGCTCTGCATAAATGTAGAGACAAAAGAAGGATTGTGAAAAATATTTTATAACTGTAAAATATATTGTATAGCGCTTAGGGGGTTTTCAGTGATTTGAAAAGTGCTAAATAAAAAGGCAGAGTATTTATTTTTTCCATTAAAGGAAACGACAGAAACATTCCCACAAGTGGACAGAAAAAGTAGAGTGCCATGACGAGGAAACCGTGAAATTTGATAACGGAACATTAACTTGATCTTACTGAGAAAAACATGAAACACTGGATATGTTGGAACACCAATGAGTTCTAACATTACAAAACATGAAAGGTGACACAAACAGTCCCACAAAATAACTAGAGCGCATGGGCGATGAAATCTTGAAATTTAGTAATGGAACATTGACTACCTTTAACTGCAAAATATGTTGGAAGACAAATTATGTCAAAACAAAACACATAACTGGACAACACTGGACAGGTTGAGATACCAACGATATCTAACATACAAAAAACATAATAGAATAATGACACGAAATATTACCACAAGTTTGCAAAAACTAAAGTTATGTTAAAATCTGAAGAGCGATTTGGGAGCCATAAGGGCCAATTTTCTAATAGAGCTGTCCTCTTGGAAGCACCAGTATGTGGCGGTGATGCTTCACATGACAACATCATAATGACAACCCCCCAGAGCAGGCATGTCGGCGTCATTTTCAAGCACATTTTAAAACATTTCCTTCATTTATTGTGGTCTTTTTGAGGTCAGACTGCCAAGAAACATGGCAAGCATTTTCAAGCATCCATCCATCCATTATCTGCACCGCTTATCCTCAGTAGGGTCGCTTAACCTCAGTTCAGGGTGTCCCCTGCCCACTGCCCGGAGATGGCTGGGATGGGCTCCAGCACCCCCGCGGCCCTACTGAGGATAAACGGTGCGGATAATGGATGGAAGCATTTTCAAGCACTTCACCCAAAATTCATGCATTTTCCCGACCTTGAAAACAAAACATTAAAATACAAGAATTCTCAAGGGTTTCAAGCTCCCGCACGAACCCTGTAGCTAGCTCGGAATTTTCCGTGCTTTCTTTTTCAAGAATAAAGCCATTTGACATTTTTAAAGTGAAGCGCCCAAAGTGCAATGCCGATCATAAAGAAATACAACATCCTTGCGTCGTCTTTCTTCCCGTTTTCTCAATCAGGACTGGAAAACGGCGAACCGCTCCACGACTTCTGACCTGTTACACTTTCGCACAAGAAATAAATGCCCCAGAGTCTATTTGACGCCACATTTCTTTTATATGAGGCTCCTTTTGAGAATTGACGAGGAGAAAAAAAAACAAGTGAGATGAAGCAAGGTCTTATTTCTCGAGCCTTTGTGTGGAACAATGATTGGGATTGCATGGGAATGTTCTCTACTCTTGAGCAACTTATTTGACTTTCTATGTTTTGATTATTGTTGCAAAGCTGCTAGATCAGGGTGGGCACATTTTTGGGTGAGTTAAAACGTTTGGCTTAGAAATTGGGGGCAGGCCCATACAGTGTTGATCCGATATCTTCGCAATTGATATATCCAATTTTTCTATTATGTATTTATGAATACAGACGCTCCCCTACTTACGACCATTGGACATACGAAAAACAGTAGATACAAACATTTTTTGCGGGATGTCCAAAAATATCCGGACATTGCTTTAAGTTAGATTTTGTATTGTGTGCACCTTTTTCCGAGTCCAGGACATTACTGTAGTGCTTCTTCCCGCCGCGTGGCGCTGTGAGAGGTCACCCAGCATCCACCCCGACGAAGAAATCCGCTTCCTCTTCCTAGTTTTGTGTGTAAACATACTGTACTGTATCTCCAGCACACCAAGAATTTTGACATATTGACTGTTTAATATCTTGCGCATCGATACAATATGGTTGGTGTAAAGTGTAAAGAAGACTCGAGCCGTTTCATTTGAAATGAAAGTGGAATAAGAAAGCTTGATGCGGTTGTGAAAATGGTTGGATCGCTTTTTTTTTCGGCCACTTTTTACCACGGAGGAGGAAGACGCCTAACTCTTGAAGCCCATCTTCCAAAAGTAAGTTAAACTTAACATATTCATCGTTATAGAGCATACTATTGTATGAAATTTTTACTCTTTAGTACACAACAATACAGGTTACATATACAAGCCCTAAACATACTTATATAAACCTTAAACATACTGAAGCAGGGTAGGGTCTGTAAACATACATGCAGATATTTATACTGTATGTACAATTCTTACAGCTAATTGCTGATTTTATAGGGACACCAGCACACACAAAAAATAAATAAATAAATAAAAAAAATAATATATATATATATATATATATATATATATATATATATATATATATATATATATCAGGGTTTGTACCCCTTTTTCATGGCCAAATTCAAGCATTTTCAAGGCCATTTTTTTCCCTTCATTTTTCCAGTACCTTCAAAGGATGCAATCCAGCACTGATCAAAATAACCTTTTTTTTGGTTGACTTTGATGACTAAAATAAAGTTGCTATCATGCTGCTGACACATTCTTTGTGCTATTTTGAGGTGTGTTTGCCAATGGGTTGCTATAAACTGACATGAATTCTGCCGTTCTAGTTCAACAATTCACGCGCGGCTTGGTTATGTCACACTTGTTCACAAACACGGAAAGGGCACTAAAGGTGTCGGGTCATAATGGAGTTGAAAACGGAAGACAAAGAAAGTACAGAATGTATAAAAAGCTGAAAAATGAGCAAAATTTCAGCTCATGTTAATGATTTTTAGTGCTCCGAAGTAGAGCGCATTCAATTTTAAATCTGAGAGATTGCCGATCTTTTCCTTTTGTTTTCATTTATATTTGTGGCATGGGGATCATTTTTTATAGCATCGAAGAGTTAATTGGTTAAATTCTCATTTTATTGTTTTGAATTCTCAGGTATTTTGTGGTGTTGTTCGACATTTTTAACCTGTTCAGTATGTAAAAAGCTAAAACTGTTTTGAATTTTACAACTTTTTTCGTAGATCCGTCAAAATTTATAACTCTTGTGTTTTTAATGTATCCCCCTTGCAAAATGTGAAATTTCTAATTACTGATTAGTTTGTTGTATTATGTTTAATGATGATATATCTATTTTTCAAAGAAAATTTGAGGAGCCTTTTGGAAGCCGAAATAGAAAAGCCAAAAGAGATGGTTTTCTCAACATAGCAGTCCTCTTGGGTGTGACCAGTAGGGGGCGATGACGCTTTACATGACAACGCCATAATAACAAGTCACCATTTTCACGCACTTAAAAAAAAAAAAATCTTCTATTTTGTGGTCTATAGAGTCAGACTACAAGGAAACAAGGCAATGGCAAGAATTTCAAGCATCTTCAAGCACTCTTTTTGTTGTCAAATTTTTGGGTTCCACAAGTTAGTCTAAAACGCCCGGCAGGTCGTATGTAGCATCGAGCTGTAATTTGCTTATTCCTGTGCTAGATTCAAAAGAGTAAAATCTTGATCCACTAACCTTTAAAAACGACCGAAAGGACAAAAACAGCTGCTTAATGGCCAGAAAGCGAAACAAATCAACTTGTAAACTTCAGCAGTTTATGGGAACTCGAACAGCCGCTAGTGTATTATCAATAATAGCGAGAACATTTCCTGGCAAGCCCAAAAATATTTTCAGGAAAAAGCCTGATTGCATTACCCAAAATTGCGTTTTAGTCATGACAGATTCGTTTTCATCGCCGCGACTATTTGTCTACACAAAGAAGACTAAACACGAAATTACTCACAAGGCAAACCATCCCATACTCAGCAAAACATCACAGAACAGTTCCTGCTCGGCCGACTAAACACATTTTTGTTCTGTTGATTTTCTGTGCAGGCCGGCAAGGTGAACAATTATTTTTGCTCTGTGACGATAGACAGATTTTGGTGTTGGGAAGTTTCTCGGAACAAATGCCTGGTGGAATGGAGATCATAGGACCGGTAAGTGAACCGACCCCTTTTGGTAAGTGGACCACATTTTAACAGGGAAATAATAATATAAATACAGCGGTGAATATACAGTGCCGTGAAAAAGGACTTGACCCCTTCCTGATTTCTGTATTTTTTTGCATATCTACCACTCACAAAGGTTTCAGATCATCAAACCAATTTGAATACAGACTCTCCCCTACTTACAACCATTCGACTTCCGAAAAACGGTAGATGCGAACATTTTTTTCGGGATGTCGTAAAATATCCGAACATTGCTGTAAGTTAGATTTTGGATCGTGTGCACCTTTATCCGAGTAGAGGACAGTGCTGTAGTGTTTCTTTCCGGCGCGTGGCGCTGTGAGATGTACACCAGCATCCACCCCGAAGAAGAATTCCACTTCCTCTTCCTAGTTCGTGTGTAAACATTCTATACTGTATCTCCAGCGTGCTAAAAAACTTTGAAGTTTTTATTGTTTATTATCTCGTGCATCCATTCAATATGGTTGGTGTAAAGTTTAAAGAAGAGTTGAGCCGTTTCTTTTGAAATGAGTTTGGAATAAGAAAGCTTGATACGGTTGAGAAAATGGTAGGATCGCTTTTTTTTGGCCACTTTTTACCATAGAGAAAGAAGGCGCCTAACTCTTGAAGCTCATTTTCCAATAGTACGTGTTACTTAACTTTATTTATCTTTATAGAGCATATTATTTGATAAAATGTTTATTTTTGAGTACAAAACAATACAGGTTTTCTATACAAGCCTTAAACATACTTATATAAATCGTAAATATACAAAATATAGCACTGAAGCAACTTACCAACAAATTCAACTTACAAACGATCGTCCGGAACATAACTCGTTCGTAAGTAGGGCAGCGTCTGTATCACACAGAGACAACCCGAAAATACACAAAATGCAGTTTTGAAATTTTGTTTAAATCTAGGCTTAAAACACACTCATATTCAATAGCTTAGAAATGACCTACTCTATATTTTGTGTTGACAATATCTATGTATTGTTTGTTGATGCTAAATCCGTTGTAACCTGGTCATTCTTTTTATTTTATTTTTTATTTCATATTATACTTTAATTATTTTATATTTCATTTTTAATGTTATTGTTTGTTAATGCAATATCCGTCTTGGCTTGGTCAACCTGGAAGGGGGATGACCTGATGTGCGGCCCCATCTTAAGGTTTCTTCATTTTCCTCATGCTGAGGTTTTTGAGTTTTTCCTTGCCCTCAATTAGGTTTTAGATCAGGGGACGGTGTTATAATAGTCTGTAGTCTGTAAAGCCCCTTCGAGACTCCTTGTTGATAAGGGGTAATACAAAAAACCTGCTCTCATTTTTTGGGTCACAAAAATCAAAACCTATGTGGCCCTATGTGAAAAAGGGAATTGTCCCTTGAATGTAATAGAGTAGGGCCACCTTTGGCAGCGATAAAAGAACTCAAACGTTCATGATAATTGGAAATGAGTTTTTCACAACCCTGTGAAGGAAATTAGAAATATATCTTGACGTTTATCTAGTCTAGATCTAGAATATTATATAAATCCCTATTTGCGTGCGTGTGTGTCTTCGCACGTGGCTGAAAGGCTCTGAAACGGCTTAACTGATTTTCATCCAAATTTACACAGTTGTACTTTAGGCCTCTGGGAGTGTTTGAGCCAGGATAGGTGTCAAGGCGGTCCCAATAAATCCCAACTATTCAGATGCATGCGGCCATGTGACTCTGGCACTCCCTAGTGGTTTCCTGGGGTTTTTTCAACAAACCATGGCCCTAACTTCCTCACGCAGGGAGAATACCTGGCAACACCAAGCCTGGGCCATTATGCTTGTTAAAATAAAATTAGAGAGTAAAAACAAAAAAAAAATGCATGGTATTCTCAGCATAGAGGGAATATGAAAGGCTTTGATGTGTTTTTCACGGATCATTTTTACGCTTGCTATCGATCTACATATGGTTCTTTATTTTTTTTATCATTATTATTATTTTTGATGTAATAAGTACTGTATATATATAAGGTTGGTGGTATATGTCAATAAACAGGAGATCTTGCTATGAGACACAATAAGAAAGTCGAAGGGGTAGGATTAAGGGATAACCGATATGGGTTTTTCAGGGCTATTATTAATTATTAGTATTAAGAGGCTGATATTTGGGGCTCATATTCATTTGCTGTAAAAGCTTAAAAAATGGCGTTAAAAGATTGTAATAATGCAAAAAGAAACGAAATAATATTTGTCATAAATCCTAATAAAACTTGAATGGCTTTCTAAAACCTTTCAGAATGAATACATTAGAATTTCAACACAACTCACATGACTAATCTTTCACTTAAACAAAAAATGAACGGTGCAGGAAATTAATTTAGACATAACAGCAACTCGTATAAAGGTACATAAAAACTTAAATAGTTCCCTGAAACGTTTTACAATAGCCTAAATAAATTAAATACAGGAAAACCAAAGTGACTTAAATTCATTAAAACAATTAACAGAATTTCAACGGAGGTCGCAAATTGAAAAGTGTGGGCGTTCCTGTTTTAGAGCCTGTTTGACAAACTGATGTTATGATAAGAGCTCATCACTTCTACTTTAGCATTCTTTTTATGCTTTTAGTCACAAACAAACACGCTTGGTTGACGAAATAATGTTATGATAAAAGCTAATCTATCAGTCTCAACCTCCATGTACCCCCCTAAACCAAGTAAACTACACTCCTTAAGCTATCTCAAACAGGCCTTTCTATAACGGACACATGTTGGGACGAGTTAGTTGAACTTCTGCTCTCTCCTGCTTTAGTGTCTCCGCCCCCGGTAGCTTACCCATTTAGAAGGCTCAGGGTGGGTAGCAGGAGGGAGTAGGAACGGAGGGGAGGAGTAGGAGCAAAGAGAGAGAATCTCGGCTGCATAACACCTAATAATTGGCTCACCCAATGAAATAAAAATATGCCGATACTGATTTCCGTCAAATTCCCATAGGTCGACCCCTAGTAGGATTAAAAAGGCATATGCTTCTTTCTACTCCTTTGCCGATATGTTACGTTAACATTGTTTGTGTTGTGGACTTCTTGCTTTGTATTTGTTTTTTTCTCATGTTTGAAATAAAGTTTTCATTCACTTTTATTCATTAAAGAAAACATATTATAGCTATTTGGTCTGTTTATTTACCCAACTGATAAAAATACGAGCACAGACGACACGCTGATGACCTTCGGTGGTCCGCTTAGGAACATGTTAAGTGAGCTCGTGCCTTTTAACTGCTCCGGTCAGATGATGTCAAGTGTTCATGTCACAAGTCTGGCCGATCTTTGCCGCTCGCTATGTTTCTCCTCCGCTTCACTCGTGAAAAATGAGCGAAAAGGGGGAAAGGGCCACTCGCATTTGAAGCTTACACCGCTTGGCACTGAGTCAAGGGCGAGCTGCCAGGGTATTACCGTAAAGTCTGGACTACAAGCCTCGACTTTTTTCTCCATTTTAAAAACGACCGCTTACAAATACGATGCAGCTTATTCTTTTTTATTTGAGGCGCATGGTCACGAAGGTGTTGACAGTGACTTCATACATGCGCCAGGCCTTTCTTGACGATCTCCATCCAGCCATAAAAATGAACTCATTCAGGTCAATTTCTAACATTTTCTTCTTTAAATCAGCGGGGAAATGTCGACTACAGATAGGCAACACGTTGTTCCAAGATAAAGGTCCCCAGCGGTCAATTTTGATCAACTAGCACAGAAATCATTATTAATTAAATTTCCGTTGACATATACAGTGGCGTTAAAAGAAATTTCCCCCCTTCCTGATTTTTTTGCATATTCATCACTCACAGATCATCAAACCGAGTTTCATCACTTACAGAGACAGCCCAAGGAAATACAAAATGCAGTTTGGAAATGTTGATTACATTTATTGGGACACAAAAAAATCCAAACCCATCCTATCTGAAAAAGTAATTGCCCTCTGAAACTAATGGTGAAATGGGCCACCTTTGGCAGCAATAAGACAAATCAAACTTTTATGATCGTTGGTATTGAGGCTTTCACAATGCTGTCGAGGAATTTGGGCACATTCTTTTCAAATTGTTTCAAATTTGCCATATTGGAGGGTATTTTAGCATGAACTGCCCGTTTAAGATCACACCACAGCTATCAATTGGATTTAAATCCAGACAATAAAAGTGACTCAAATTCATCAGTCCAGAAAAGGCCACAAAGCTATTGCTAAGATTCTAGGGCTCCAGCAAACCACTGTCTGAGCCATTATCGACCAATGGAGAAACCTGGGAAGTGTGGCAAAGCTTCTCAGGAGTGGTCGACCAACTAACAATACTCCAAGAGTGCTCATCACGGAGGAAAAGGGGGGCGAATACGTTTTCACGGCACTAGAATTAACGGTACTTTTCATGGCAGAATTCTGAGGCAGGAAGGGAGAGGATACGGGGGGGAGGTGGCGATTTTGGATTGGAGCTTCGTGCGTCAGCAGCGCCGTCTGGGACTCCCTTGCCAGGAGCTTTGAAGAGCATGTGCTCCTTATCTTATCTAGCATGCAAGAGGGGGCGGACAACTCCGACTTCCAGTGGGCACGGAGGGTGACGGGCCCGGGTCCCGCTCTCCCACTTTTCACCTTATTAATTCATGAGGTTCGTGTGTGTGTGTGCAAATACAGGTGAGTGTACACGCGTAATTCTCTCCAAAGTGTGTCCTGACCTGCAGTGCAGAGTCAATACGAGTTCAAAGATGTCAGTATGAAATAATAAACGTTTGGTTTTCTTGGTTTGAGGTAGGGCGAATGGACCGCTCGGCTACTGTTGAACTAGTTGACATTAAGTTGAAGACAGAAGAAGAAAAACATTTCATGGTGCAGTCCTGTACTGTTACAATCTCATCCCATAAAAAATATAAATCAATTTACTTGACAATTTAGTTGAGAAATTATAATATTTTTCGGATTATAAATCACAGTTTTTTTCTTTGTTCGGCCCGGGGGTGCAATTTACACTCTTGTGAGATTTAAGTGTGAAATAATTAACGCGTTATTACCGGGGATATAATTTCACATGTTATTTTCACACTACAAGAGGGCGCTCTAGGCTTGTGTTGATAATTTCAACATTGACGGTGTTGTTCCGAAAAATGTCACGTAAAGCAATCTCGAGCAGACGTGATTAAAATGACTTTTTGTCTCTCTTTTCAGGAAATGTGATGGAACGGTAAAGAACAGAGCATCTGCACCTTGTATAGAAACACCAGCTTTTCTTACCAATCGGGAGACACATAAACGTGTTGCTTTTATTTCGGTTAACAAGCGATTCAAAACAGTATCTTCCGAATATGACATGTATTTTAAATTGTTATGTGCTCAACATAAAGCTTATTACGCCGAAATGAACTGTCAAATTATCAACAGATAAATCGAACGTTCGGAAGATAAGGCGTCATTTCGCCAAAGTAAATGTTTTAAACTTTGTATACAAGGTGCAAATGCTCTGTGTTCTACTGTTATAATGCATCCACCAAAAATGAGTCGTTTTAGTAGGTTTGCGCGAGGGACATATTTTGTGGGAGGGTGCATTCCACGCTGGGGGAACTTTTTGTTTTATTTATTTGAAATTGCCTTTCAAGGTGTCATGTACGTTTTTGGTATTGGATTTAAAAAAAAAAAAAAAAAAAAAAATTGGACTTATACTCCAGTATGACTTGTGTTTGTTTTTTTCTTATTATTACAATCTGAATTTTACTTTTAATACAGTAATGTTTTAAAACTGCAACCATAACCTTATTTTGTGACCATATTTTGTTTCCAATTGATATACCAAAAGTTCCAGACTACAAGCTGCTACTTTTTTGCAAGAGTTTAAACACTGCTGCTTTAAATACAGAAAATATCACCTGAAAACATTTCTGATGCCCTTTTAGAGGAGTTAGTCGATGTTTTTGACAACATTATTTATATAACACACAACAGGAGCGAAACGGGGGGGTTTGACGGTACTTTTTTCAATATCGCCTGCGTACTTGCGATTTATAACCCACAAATCCGGTTATCAACCAAAACACCCCAGTTGAACGGCAGCGCAAGTACTATCAAAAATACTTTTCTTTTTCCATATCATCGGAGACAACGTTGAGTTGCTGGAATTTCCTTTATCCCTCAAGGAACAAATGCAGTTTGGTCCATTACCACGGCAACCACCAATGACAATACAAAGAGACACATCTGTGTTGCAATCTGGCACTATTCTCCACAGTTTGTCTGCCCTGGCCCTGTCATATAAAAATATAAGGCTTACATTTTCGTACAGTAGTATATATGTAGTCGTCTTTGTAATCGCCATCTTGAATGGTCACATGATCAGAAAAGTCATGACAGCTCGAAGTAGAACTGAAAAACGACGTACGTGGAGACTGAGTCAGCTGTACAATAAAAGGTCAAAATAAAAGAGATTTTGTTATATTCATCCTTATATATATTATATACATATATATAATATAATATACAGTATATACAGCATAAATTGATATAAATTGTTATCTTTTTGCACAGATTGGGGGACCGAAAGGCAGACACAGAAAGAGGATCGCCATGGAAATGTAATTTGCATTATTTCCACTCCTTTGGCGCAGGTCATTACACCTAAAGGGCGGGGGGCTATAAATGGCAAGCTGAGATGTAGATAAGACTTCTTGCAAGCGCTACACACCCTGCGATTGCCCTACTATCCCTCTGTGTTCTATACCTCAAGTACCAAAAGGTAAATTCAATCAGGCGATACTTGTTACAGAAATTTCAAGTATTTATGTACAATATTTTTTTTTGTAGTAGTACCAATACTTGGTGTTTTCCTTATCACTCTGTCATGAACGCAAGGGATGGGAGAGCTTAGGATCAGTCGCATGGCTCAGCATGTGTACAGGCTGTTCTGATTGTACGGGCCTTAGGATTTTAGTCACTACAGTACATTTACTTTTATATCGAGAATGTTTTTGCCAAACTATATGTTTATCAGGTTTCGTACACCATTCTTGCAGCCAAATTTAAGGACTTTCAAAGCAAATTTTTACAATTTCTGCAGTACCAGTCAAATAAAGAAATGTACATTATTATATTCTGAATAAAAAGAATTGAAAATGCATATTTTTTAATTACTTTTATTATTAATCCCACAAAAACTAATGATGTTTTTAAGATGGGTGCAAGCCAAAGAAAGTCAATTTTTCTCAAGTGTAAAAGAGCTGTGCGAAATTTGTAACTCTGTTACTCTCTGCCACCATCTCCTTGCTTGTGTCATCGTTCCACCCACAGTCCGCTCATTCATGATGCACATGCAAGGATGTGCATTTCTTCGGGTAAACTTTTTTCGTCATTTCAAGTATTTTTTTTATTGTTCTAAATTCAATGCGTGGTCCATCGAGTCAGACTGCCATGAAACATGGCAACAATTGCAAGCATTTACAAGCACTTCAAGCCAAACAAAAGCACTAGTTGATCGAGATTTAAAGCCGCAGACACAGTCTGCAAACAAGTGTCTTAATCAAGGCACGATGTGTTCTTTTTATATACTAAACATTTCCCCGCAGTTTTTTTTAAATGTAGGAAATAGAATTAAGGCTATGGCTCAAAATCCTAAGCGGCCTGTACAAAAACCAAGATGGGTTTCTCCCTTAAATTTGCCTACGCGGCCTTTTTTTTAACAGGCTCGAGGTATCGTTGCTGTCATGCACTTTCTGGATACAATTTTACTTATTACCTATGTTTTTTTTAATTTATGTTCACTATGTTTTGTGTATTGTACCTAATACAAAATCTATTGCGCCCTGGTCACCCTGGAAGGGGGATTACTACTTCTAAGGCCCTTTCTCAAGGTTTCTTCATTTTCCTCATGTTGAGGTTTTTGAGTTTTTCCTTGCCCTCATGTAGGTTGTAGATCAGGGGATGGTGTCATTGTAACCTGTGCAGTCCATTGAGACATTTTGTGACTATACAAATAAATGTGACTTGACTTGAATCAGGTGCGCTCTTTAGTCTGGAATTTACATGAATCATAATTATGAGGGTGACCTCAGAATCATCATCTTGCTTCCCAGCCCGTCAGCGCACATCTGGACCGATGTGGAAACGATGGGAAGCAACTAATGAGAAGCACAGAACTCGGATCCCGTGTCATCTCCTGGATCTTGTTTTTTTTTTTTCTCGACCGAGGACAAGTTCGAAGGGAATCTATCAGTTTTTGGCCTTTTCCCATCCTCTCGGATAGCAAAACTTTGACCGTCAGAAGGCGAGGTCAATGGATGAGGAGAATGTCATCTGTTTTGTCACTGGCGCTGATCCAAAACACACCAGATTTTCACATAAAAACTGAAATATCGGTCTATATTTTACTTGGCCCTGATCAGATGTTCAGTATTTAAAGCGAGAGAAAGCAGGGAGGGCTCCCCCTAAAGGTGTTGATGTAAACAACATTCCAGTCAGGAGAATACAAACAGGAGAAATTCTGCTGCTGTCAAATATATTTTTTTTCTTGTGTAACCTTCCTTACTGTGCTTCTTCCTCACTGTTTTAACCACACTTTGCCCCATCCTGCCGTTATTTGTATTTTCTGTACCCTGTCAGTTTATTTATTTATTTTTGTAATAATTGGATTGTTTTTTTTCTTTTATTTTTGTTAGAAGATAAATATATAAATTGACAAATTGTTCCCTATTTTATTGAATTGTTTTTATTTGACTTTTTTCTCCTAAATAATGACCAGAATATAAAAAAAATATATATATATACCGTATTTTCCGCACTATATGGCGCACCGTGTTATAAGGCGCACCTTCAATGAATGATATATTTTAAAACTTTTGCCATACATAAGACGCACCCCATTATAAGGCGCTATAAGTGCATGCTGGTTTAAGATCAGGTAATTGTGCAATTTTGTAATTGTAATCCTGTGCAGTCCTTCGAGACATTTTTGTGATTAAGGGCTATTTACGGTAAATAAATGTGACTTGACTTGACTACAGTAGTGAATGTAGTTACGTTATGCAACCTCTAGATGTTGCCACGCTAAAGGGAATGTCAACAAAACATTCAAAATGGTCAAACTTTATTGTTAACAAACAAGCTTTCCACAACTCCATTCACTCCCAAAATAAATAAACAGCCGTTTTATTATTGTCTCTGAGGTAAAGCATTTTCGTGACACATCTTTAACATCTTTGAACAACATCAAGGCATATCATTTTACTTTTCCTCCATTTAGTCAACACGCAAAAAAAAAAACGTCTGATGTTGTTATTTTAAATGAAACGTTAGTGCAATCGCAATAAAGTGACACTCGTAATGTGCAAAAACAACAAGTGCAAAACAATAACAATAAAGCAATAACATAATAACTGTAAAATGTAAAACGTAAACACACAAAAGAAAAACAAAGATCACTCTATAAGCTCCTCATCGACGAATCCCTCGAATTCTTCTTCTGCAGTGTTCGAATTGATCATCTGAGTGAATGGGCCATCCAACACGTCCGGCTCAGTTTCATCAAGGTCGTCATTAATTGAGTCAGTGTCGCTGATGTTGTCTGGCTGTTCGGGGACAATTCCCGTCTTCTTGAAAGCTCGGACCACAGTTGAGACTGATATATCAGCCCATGCATTTATGCTCCACTGACAGATGATGGCGTATGTCGCCCGGCGCTGTCTCCCCGCACGTATGAAAGAGAATCGTTGTTTAATATTTCCCAGTATGCACAGCGCGAAAAATGGAGTCGGCGGCTGTTTCTCGTAGTTGCGAGACCTTGCGAATTTAATATTGAGCCATATATAAGGCGCACTGTGTTATAAGGCGCATGGTCAGCTTTTGAAAAAAATTGAGACTTTTAGGTACGCCTTATAGTGCGGAAAATACGGTATATATATATAAGCAGCACGGCGGCGCAGTGGTTAGCGCTTGTGCGCACAGTTCATGTCATGGGAACCTGTCGTGGGTTCAAATCCAGCTCCAGACTTCCTGTGCGGAGTTTGTATGTTCTCCCTGTGCTCGCGTGGGTTTCCTCCGGGCACTCCGGTTTCCTCCCACGTTCCAAAAACATGCATTTCAGGTGGATTGGCCGGTCCAAATTGTCCCTGGGTGTGAATGAGCGAATGAGTTGTCTGTCCCTGTGTGCCCTGCGATTGGCTGGCAACGAGTTCAGGGTGTCCCCTGCCCATTGCCCGGAGATGGCTGGGATGGGCTCCAAAACTAGCTGCCAACAAAAAAGCAAAACTAGCTGCCAACAAGGTGATATAGAAATACAGTATTAATATTTTTTTACTTTTATAGTAAATGTAATAAAATATGTAAACAAATAAATGAAAATTGCGAGCATTTTTAGAAAATAACACATAAATAAGATAATAGAAATAATACATAACATCAGAATTGGCTGCCAACAGAACAAGAGAGTAAAGTGATGCTTCTCATTCCACTATGTTTTTTTCTATTATTACTGTTAATTAAGTTAATTTGGGTAATTCTTAGTTTTTCCACTCTTCCAGCTTTTTTTTTTTACTTTTAACATTTTCTTTATTTTATTTTGACTTGGATTAAAAAAAATGTACTCAAAGACTTTGGGAAAAACTCCCTTTTTCTTGTCTTGAGTTTGGTTCTGACCAGTAAAATTCCTCAAAAATAAAAACTGGCGGCATTGCATTTAAGGCTTTTATTTGCTTCAGATTTTTCTACATCAGGCATTTATCAGGAGTACCCGGCTGAAAACAAAAAAACCCGGACTCGTCGACTGGAAAAAAATCAATTTAGATTATTTTTATCGAACACGTCACAATTTTTGGGCACCATGCATAGGCTTGATCGAGGCTGCAGTTACACTCCCGCCCACAAGTGGCAGTCATGGGTAAATACGACCGTTGCACCATTTTTTGTTTCATTTATCAAAAGTAATCTATGCACTTACAATTCAATGATAGTAATGTTATATTACTAATGAAAATAAGCTCATAGAATAAAAAGACCAAATATTCTATATTTACACTTCAACAACAAGCATGTGTGCATCTCCATCCCTCACCTTCCAAGAAATGGTCATCGGACTAGTGACGAAATATCTTAAGTTGCGTGATAGAATGCGTGCAGGACAAATACTACCAAACACAAAGTTATCCTTGTGGCCCACGCAGAACACATCAAACAAAGTGAGTTTTGTTCCCAGAAGAGCAGAAGACGGTCTTACCGCTGACCTTAAAGATAATAAGCGAGTTCTACTAACTTTAGGAAAATGTTTTCACACGACATTCTGGGCTAGTTCAATAACACATTTGGTTTATTTGGGGAAGTCGAAACGGGGAATATTGTTCCGGAGGCTCAGATGATTCAAGAACAATCAACAGTGAAGAGTATTGAACTAAAAAAAATATTATATGTCTGGATTTCTGTGTTTTTTTTCTTGAAACTTTTTGCACACACATTTAAAAATAGCTTCAACGTTTTGTTATTTGCTTGACATTTAAAGAAAGTATTGGTTCCCCAAGAAATTTCTGCCACATTTGAGGCTTCAAACTTAAAAGGACAGTGTGTAATATTTGGCGCCTTCTAGTGGTACAAAAATGTTCATAATAAACATTGATTTGAATAGTAGGCAAAAAATACAACTATTATACCAATATTATTTTTTATAAAGCCATGGGTTGAGAAATGTGTATTTCTTTTACACAGTGAAATCCCTACCTAGGTTGCCGCCAGGTTTGTCCGCCAGGATTCCAACTTGCTGTGCTCCGAGACACTGGCCCTCGCTCGCACCGGACAACACAGAGATTTAAAGCTAAACAACTCAAAATATCTTCTAAGAATCAACAACATGACAGACTCAACCATGGAGTGGAACCAGATTCTTTCAACATTTTACATTATATTTGCAATGAAAAAACGGAAAAGTGGGTCTTTATGTTCTTTATGCTCTACAAACTGACTCCCTGATGGCTTCTGAATGATCCAATGTCGACCTAAATGACCAACAGTGACAAACAGAGTGGACCTGTGTGTCATTAAGTCTCAGTTTAAATGCACCTGTGGTGGGCTTGGAGGTCTGTAAAAGGAGACGCGAGCATTATGAAGACCAAAGAACACACCTGGAAAATCCAGCATAAAGTTGTGGAAAAGTTCAAAGCAGGAATGGGATAAATGTAGATGTAAATGGTCTGCTTTTATAAAGCGCTTTCAAAGTCACTCAAGACCTCCCAAAGCACTTACCCATTCACACACACTCACTCACCGATAGCAGTGTCAGCCATGAAAGGCAACTACCTGCTTATTGGGGGCCTTGTGGATTCAGTGTCTTGCCCAAGGATACAAATATATTTTGCAACATTAATAAATCTCCTGGAGCACTGTGCCAACAATAATATCAAAATGAAGAGAGCCTAAAACCACTGCAAATCTAGTAAGACCTGGCCCAAACAAGGAGAAAACTAATCAGAGAAGCAACCAAGAAGCTCATGAAAGGGTTTTAAAACTAAAAATATAAAGATGTTAGAATTACCAAGCCAAAGTCCAGACCTCAATCCTACAGAGCATTTGTGGAAGGAACAATAAATGTTGTGCACAAACAATCACCATCAAACCCTAGGGAACTTGAACTGTTTTGCAAGGAAGGATGGGAAAATATTTCTGTTTGAAGATGTGCAAAACTTATAGAGACCTACCCAAAAAGAAGAGTGGCAGTGATTGCAGCATTAACTCAAAGGGGGACAATATTTTTTTTGCAATGCCCACTTTTCAATTTTTTATTGTTAGCACATAATAAAATGTTAGATTTGTTTCCTTTTTGCGATGGCCAACTTTTAGAAAATACATGTTTTCATTTTTTTTGATTGAAGCCTGAAATATGGCAATATGTCAAACAGTTCCCAGGGGGCCAATACTTTTGCAAGTCACCGTACTTGTAGGTTTGTATTAGCAAAAATATTTTGCTACTCTTAGGTCTTATTTTAGAGCTACAAATTATTTTTTTGTCCGTAACTGGGGCGCTCAAACCCAAATGTAATAAATTACAGACAAATTTATTCTATGTGCATGTTGGACCTTCTCTGAAATGTTATACTTTTTATTAAATAATACAGAAGATCAGTATTTACTTAAGATTTTTAAAAGCACTCCTGTTTTTTTTTTTTACTATTAAAAGGACTTTGTTTTGAGTACTTTAAATGTTATTTTCGGTGTTTCTTTTCTGTTTTTCATATTTCTACTGTATATATATATACATAAATATATATATATATATATATATATTTTTTATATATATGAATATACTTTTTTCTTTGGTTGCTATACTGCATTTCTATATTGTCAGATAAGTGCTATTTTAAATGAACACATCTTTTGTTTTACTAAATTGTTTTTATTCAATTAGTTCCTCCTTTTGCAGCATGCGGCTGCAAGCATTGAGAAAAAAAACTATACGAATGTTGAGAAAATACATCAAAATAAGAATTTCATAACAAAAATGAGAAAGAATACTTGAAAGCAAACTTGGCTTGCCAACAGAGTCTTTACTACAGTATTATTAAACAAATGCACAGAACTGTAAAACAATTTTTTGTGACATTTCTCATTTTGTTGTTGCGAAATAAAACTGGAAAATGTATACGATTTCATGAAGCTGTGAATATATATATATATATATATATATATATATATATATATATATATATATATATATATATATATATATATATATATATATATATACCTTGTGAATTATATTGGGCTGTTGCATTTCATTGCAATTATTTCAATTGCACTAATGTTACAATATTACACTATTCTTCATTGCGTTATAATTATTATAACTTGGGCTAGTTTTTCTAAGTACTATGTTTCTTTCTGTTTAGTTTTTTTGCATATTCCTCCTGATAGTCTTTTATCCTTTTTCTCTTGAGAGTCTCTCTTATTCCATGTTTCACCCCTGGAGTGCCACGTCTAATCTCGTTGCATACAATATTTCACAACCTTGATATTAACGGCAATAAAGACAATTCTAATTCCTAAACTCAAGTGGGCTCACATGACGAGACGTCCCAAAAATCTCCACGCGCGGGAACTGTTGCATGCACGCGCGCTCTGCGTCTATCATTGATTTTTGAAATTGCAATATTTCAGCAAATGCAATAAATCAAAGTGCACCTACTTGCCCCCAGGAAGCAGTCCGTTAACCTTCTGAAACAGCTTGTCGAAGACGGACCATCTTCCATGTCGGATAGTGAACGCAAACTGAGAACGGAGCCGCGAGAAGATAAGGAGGGGAAAAGTGCGCTAAATCCAATAAGAGTACGAATATTATCATTCAAACACACAGAAGAGAAAAAAAAACACTCCGGTTGTTTGAAGAAGGGCGCGGAGGGTCTTGTGCCGCCCCCCCTCCAGCACCAGCGCACCACCGCACCTCCGCCGAGGTGTCGCTGCAGTGTGTCCGCCTCTCGGGCGTCGAGCTCCGGCGTGAATGTGCAGCGCGAGACTGGGCGATGGTGGAGGGAGCCAGCGCAGTCAAATACGTGCGCGCGCGCGCACGCATGCACACACTCGCTCGCGCGCACGGCGGTGGAGGAGGAAGCGGCTGCGCTGTCAAGTTGGCGGGGAACGGAGGTTTTCCGATTAGTTTGGTTTCAAAATAAAATATTTTTTTGGTGGGGTTGTTCAATACAAGGGCTCAGACTGTGTTGGTTTTTCAGGGTTGCATACCTGTCAACCTGTAAGTTTTTGCCGTACAAAGTACGTTTATTGTGCATTTTAAGACGTGTACGACGTACAAAAAAATCTGTACGGAAAAACGCAAATTTGTCAATGATGGGTACCATCCGGTAAACACCAAATATCATGAAACGGCAAATCAATTAAGTTTAATGAGTTCGCCGCGGTAGCCTCTATCTCGGTATCGTTTTTTTTCGTTGCAAACGAAGAGAGCGGTTTGATGCTACTGTGCGCATGCGTCTGCCGCCTGGGGATTTCCCATCATGCATCATTCTGAAAAAAGAAATATATATTTTGTAAGGGAAAATACGACAGTTTGTACGGGCATGGAGCCTTGGAGGTTGACAGGTATGGGGTTGATACCGATTATTAGTATTATTAGGAGGACGATAACCGATATTTGTAGCCCATATTCAGCTTGAAAATTTGCACAAGTATTTTTAATAATGCAAAAAGAAACAAAGAATATTAGTTATAAAATCAAACAAAACTTTAACTGCTTTCTGGAACCTTTTTACAGTAAATACAATTTGAATTACAACGCAACTCATGATTAGCTCAGGGGGTAGAGCGCTCGTCTTGGTATCGCACGTTCGATCCCCGGCTCCTCCGTGTTATATGTTGAAGTGTAAGAAGACACTGAATTCCTAATGCCCCCAAAAAGCAGGTCGGCGCCTTGAATGGCTGCATGGCCGCTATTGGTGTGTGAGTGTGTGTGTGAATGGGTAAGTCTGAAGCACATTGTAAAGCGCTTTGGGAGGTCTTCATTTACTTGAAAAGCGCTATATAAATGAAGACCATTTACCATTTACTAATCTTTCACTTAAACCAAAAATGCACGGTGCAGGAAATCAAATTAAGCCTAACAGCAACTCGTATAAAGGTACATAACAATTTAAATAGCTCCCTGAAACGTTTTACAATAGCCTAAATAAATAAAATACAGTAAAAACAACGTGACCTAAATTAATTAAAAGAATAAGTGCAACAGAATTTCAACGGAGCCAGTTTAAAAAAACTGATGTTATGATAAGAGCTCATCACTTCCACTTTAGCGTGCTTTTTATGCTCTTAGTCACAGACACGCTTGGTTGACAAACTAATGTTATGATCATGATCAAAGCTACTTCAGTTGTCTCCACCTGAACATACCTCCCTAAAACAGGTTAACTACACTTTTCATGGTATCTCTTAATCACAAACACGCCTTTCTATGAGGGACACAGGCATGTTGGGGCAAAAAAAGCTGAGTTGCTGCTCTTTCCTGCTTTAGTGGCTCCGTTCTCGGCCGTGTATCCAACCAGAAGGCGCAGGGTGGGTAACAAGAGAGATGAGGAGGGTTTAGGAGGAGTAGGAGCAAAGAGAGAAAGAGAGTCTCCGCTGCATGGAACTTAATCGCTCGTCAAACGAAAAAAAATGCCGATACCGATATCTGTCAAATTCTCAAATATCGGTGCCAACAATAGGCCCGCACGATTATTGGTCAACCTCTATTAAGTACGCTTCAAAACAGGAGTTGCTAATATTTTGGAAGCTGAAAGCTTTTTGTCATTGATTAAATAATTTAACTTTTTTCCTCTGAAACCAAAATATCAAGATTATAATACTGTATTCAAATAAGTCAAGTCATGTTTTTTTGTGTAGCCCTTAATCACAAGAAGTCTCAAAGGGCTGCACGAACCACGGACTCCCAGTACACCAGGAGTCTCCAACCTAGTGCCCGCGGGCACCCATGTGCCCTCTGAGGACAGCTGAGGTGCCGGTGGGTCTGTTATGAAAATACCCCACCAGTGCTGCATCAAATCAAGCCTACTTTCCTCCGTTTTTCTTTCTTTCTTTTTTCCTACTTTCTTTTTATCTTTCTTCCTTTCTCTCTTTCTCTGTTTCTTTCTCTCTTTTCTCCTTTCCTGGTTCTTTTCATTAGCTGCACCGCTTATCCTCAGTAGGGTCGCGGGGGTGCTGGAGCCCGTCCCAGCAATCATCGGGCAGTGGGCAGGGGACACCCTGAACTCGTTGCCAGCCAATCGCAGGGCACACAGGGACAGACAACTCACTCGCTCGTTCACACCTAGGGACAATTTGGACCGGCCAATCCACCTGAAATGCATGTCTTTGGAATGTGGGAGGAAACCGGAGTGCCCGGAGGAAACCCACGAAAGCACGGGGAGAACATACAAACTCCGCACTAACCACTGTGCCGCCGTGCTGCCCCCTGTTCTTTTCAATATTCTTATTTTGTGTTTTCCTATCATTCGGCTCCTGTACAAGAACAAGTTTGCCACCCCTGCTCATAGAAAATAGGAGGTGCAATATTTTGTGAAAAGAATATGTGTCAAATTTCACCCTAAAAACATAACTGTTGCCAGGGATTAATTTTTAAACATTTTCAACATTACTCAAGATTTTTTTTTTAGGAAAAAAAGTGTGCCTTGGCTCAAAAAGGTGGGGAAATAGTGGTCTAAATTTGCGATGGCAGTCAAGTCAAGTCAGGTTTATTCATGACGCCCCGAATGACAAGAAGTCTCAAAGGGCTGTACAGATTACAGACTAATAATACACCATCCCCTGATCTAAAACCTACATGACGGCAAGGAAAAACCATTAAGAAACCTTGAAAAGAGGTCACACATGAGGTAATCCCCCTTGCAAGATGACCAGGCTGAAATTGATGATCCAAGGGCATCAACAGACAATACACAGACATCATCAGCGTGAAATATAGGTAATAACAAAATGTCCGGTTGACAACTTCCTGAGATCAACATCATTATACCAGCTCAGTAGCCTAGATGGTAAGGCGCCCGCTTTGAGACTGGGAGGTTCGGGTTCGCGCCCCGGCCGAGTCATTCCTAAGACTTAAAAAGTGGTCGGCGGCGCCCTCTCTTGGCTGCGGCTGCATCGGGTCAGGTGCAATCGACATTTCGTTCTGTGTACATTGTTACACAGAATGACAATACAAGGAAATTATTATTATTATTATTATTATTAATAATAAGATATTGCATATATGAGTGTGTTTTAAGCCTAGATTTCAACACTTCCATTGAAGTTGCAGATTGTATCTCAGAGAGCAAGGCACTCTACAGCACCGGGGCCAGAATGGAGAATGCTCTCGAACCTGCGGATTTCTTCTTGGCTCTTGGGATTACTAGGAGACCAACATTTTCCGAGCAAAGGCTACAAGCAGGAACATGGGGGAAAGTAAATCTAAAAGACATGAGGGAGCAAGTGCATGCATTATTTTGTATAATACCAACAGAATCGTAAAATCACATCTTGAACTGACAGGGAGCCAAAATCAGGGTAATGTGATAAAACTTTCTTTTCTTAGTTAAAAGCCTCTCTGCAGCATGTTGTACCAGCTGGAGGGTCTTGGTGTTAGACTCTGGGAGACCAGAGATTTCAGAACTACATTGCAGTAATAGAGACGAGAGGTAACAAACGCATGAATTATAATCCCCGCAACAGACTGGCATAACATGTAACTGAAAGGACAGATTAGGGTTAAATATAACGGCCATATTTTCGACAGTCTGCGTGATAACATATTTGTCAAGGTTGAGAGCAATGTTTGAGAACAAGTCACGGCATTGAGAGGGGCCGATAATTAACATTTCCTTTTTTTAAGGATTTTCCAACCGATCTCGTTAGATATTATGATCCACATCTCAAAGGCAGCACTGAGATCCAGTAGCAGCATTGCCAGGAGAAGATGAAGAAAATAAATGTAGAGTAAAGGAGAGAAAGACAGAGGGAGAGAAAGAGAAAGCCAGAGTTAAAGAAAGAGAGGGAGAGAAATAAAAATGATAGGAAAAAAAAAGAAAGGGAGGAAGAAAGAGAGAAATAAAGAGAGGAAGATAAAATGAGAGAGAGGAACATAAAAGAGTGAGTGATTAAAAGAGAGAGAGAAAGAAAGAAAGTAAGAAAGAAAGAAAGAAGGAAAGAAAAAAGAAAGAAAGAAAAAAGAAATAAAGAAGGAAAGAGAAAAAGAACGAATGAAAGAAAGATAGACAGAGGGAGAGAGAAATGGAGAAAGAAACAAAAAGAAAGAGCAAAAAGGAGAGAGAGAAAGAAAGAGACAGACAAAGGAGGAAAGAGAGAAGAGGAAAAGAGAAAGAATAGAAGAGAGGTAAAAGAAAATGAGCAGGACCAAAAAGGGGAAAAACATGATAGGAAGAAAAAAGAAAGGGAGGTAGAGAGAGAGAGAAATAAAGAGAGGAAGATAAAATGAGAGAGAGAGGCACATAAAAGAGGGAGTGATTAAAAGAGAGAGAAAGATAGAGAGAAAGTAAGAAAGAAAGAAAGAAAGAAAGAAAGAAGGAAAGAAAAAAGAAAGAAAGAATTAAAGAAAAAAAAGAAAGAAAGAAAGACAGGGGAGAGAGAAATGGAGAGAGAAAGAAAAAAGAAGAGCAAAAAGGAGAGAGAGAAAGAAAGAGACAGACAAAAGAGGAAAGAGAGAAGAGGAAAAGAGAAAAAAGAGAAAAGGGGTAAAAGAAAATGAGAAGGACCGAAAAGGGGAAAAAAGAGAGAAAGAAAGAAGGAAAACAGAAAGAGGAAAAAAAAAGAGAATGAAAAAGTGGGATATTGATGTAAACAAAGAAGGAAAGACAGAAAGAGTGACAAAGAGAGAGAGAGAGAAAAAAGGAAATACAGCTCCAATTGCTTTGGGGTGGCGCCTAGCTTCATTGAAAACAGTAGCTCATATTATGACTTATTTTTCTCTTGAGCTTCTCTCTGCCTTGCCTCTCAAGCCAGATTCATCCTGTTGGCGGGCCCCAACTGGCCCAAAAGTGGGTCAAACAGGCAAGTAGTCGGTCATACTCACTACATAAGATTATCGAGTGACAAATCACCAATACAGGAAAAAAAGAGCGGACAACCACAATCCGGCGCATCTATAAATTCCAGATCTTTGACATTTCACATATTTATATGGTCATTACAAATCCCTTCACGGATGTGTTGAATCTTATTGAAGAAAACCTTATGAGTCAAGATGAATAAACCTCTACTGTAGACCGTATAATATGCGCCTGTATTTTTTACAATAAAAATCGGTCTAAAATTTGTTTTAACTTTTTCTCATCTGAACTAATCATTGTAAACGACAAATGTTGTCGAATACGTGTGATTATAATCATTTCTTGAAAATGTCAAGTATAAACACAACATGAAAATTACCATGTATATACTTCATGTCGGGCAGCACGGCGGCACAGTGGTTAGCGCGTCTGCAGGCACAGTTCTAAGGTCTTGGGAACCTCCTGTGTGGGTTCAAATCCAGCTACCGGACTTCCTGTGCGGAGTTTGTATGTTCTCCCCGTGCTTGCGTGGGTTTCCTCCAGGCACTCCGGTTTCCTCCCACATTCCAAAGACATGCATTTCAGGTGGATTGGCCGGTCCAAATTGTTCCTAGGTGTGAATGTGCGAGCAAGTTGTCTGTCCCTGTGCGACCTGCGATTGGCTGGCAACCAGTTCAGGGTGTCCCCTGCCAACTGCCCGATGATTGCTGGGATGGGCTCTAGCACCCCCGCGACCCTATTGAGGATAAGCGGTGCAGCTAATAAGATGAAAATGAGATACTTAATGTCCTTCAAAGTCGAGTCGTTTCTCCCTCTTCGCGCTTTTTGCGTTTATTTATATCTTTCTGTTTGTTTTATCCATTCTCCAACATTTGTCACTGGTACCCTGACTAAAAACAGTGTGATAACGAGATAAAACCCAAGGCCTTTTGGTGTATCATGGACAATACTGGTGATCTAAGGGTCAGGATTCGGTGCTTTCACCGCCGCAACCCGGGTTCAATTCCCGTTGCAGTCAATGCTTTGAGATTGAGGTCGGCGATATTTTTCAAATGATACAGTAACGTAAAACATCGTGTATAAATTTTGCGCTCTATTTTAGGTTAAAAAAAATGCGCCCTATAGACAAATAAGAAATATAAAAGCCGATTTTTCTCATCACTGAAAAATGACCGGTCGTTGATACACCAAAGCTCTCCTTATCTAACCAGGGTTCAAAGATGCGCACTTGACTTATTAGCGATGAGTGCAACATGATCCAGCATAAAGCTCTTGTGCGGCAGCGCTACATTCTGATCCTATCGAGAGTCGGATAGGAAGGTGTTAGCGGTGTTAGCGGTGGCGGCGGCTTACGTCAGCGCGTGCGCTATCAATCATTAGCATTCCTACACTCTCCAGCAGCTGCTCCATTCAGAGGTCACGTACTCTAGAAACATTATAATTCTCGCTGACGCATTGTGCCCATTTTCGCTCGCTCACGATTCAATGCGAATGTCTTTTTGTCAAAGGTTTGGCGAATTGAGTTATTGCGATGTGGCACGCCTCTAGCGCTCTTATCTCAAATTTTTGTTGTAAGTCAAAGCAGACAATAGCTTCGTCACTCGAAAATTCATCAAATCAAGTTTACCCTGTAATGATTAGCTAGGCATAATTTATATAATAAACAAGTATAATACTAGATAAAAATACATATAAGTACAGTAATACCGTATAATAATTAAGTCTTTGTATTAAATAAAGTGAAATGGTCTGAATTTATACAACAAATATTTTCTGTTTAATTTTTGAGTATAAACGTTTACAAGGCTTTGACAAACTGAGTTATTGTGTGATTGGCGCCCTCTAGGGCTCGTATCTAAAAAAAATGTTGTATGTAAGTCAAAGCAGATAATAAGGGCTTCGTAACTCGAAAACCTCATAGAATCAAGTTTTCATTTTAATTGTTAGCTTTGTAAATTATTGTTGGATAGTTGGCATCATTAACCTTTCTTACTTTAATAATCTAATATGCATTGTTCCACTTTTCGCTTGCACAGTGGAATGAGTTTGAATTACCCACTGTGTTCATTATTTAAATAAGACATTTTCCCAATTGACTTATTCTGTTTTAGCTGTCCTCTAGCGCTCAGATCTCAAATGTTTGGTGGTAAGTCAAAGCGAATTATGGCTTACAGCCTACTAATATACTTTATCTTGATACAGACGCTGCTCTTATTACGAAGAACATGGGTTCCGGATGATCGTTTGTAAGTTGAATTTGTTTGTAAGTTGCTTCAGTGCTATATTTTGTATGTTTAAGGTTTATAAAAGTATGTTTAAGGCTTGTAGAAGGAACCTGGATTGTTTTGTACGCTCTATAAAGATAGAAAAAGAGAAGTTTAACTTACTTTTGGAAGACGAGGTTTAGAAGTTAGGCAACTTCCTCCTCCGTAGTAAAAAGTGCCCAAAAAATTCGTTTTGACCATTTTCTCAACCGCATCAAGCTTTCTTATTCCAATTTCTTTTCAAATGAAACGGCTTGCCTCTTCTTTACAGTTTACACCAACGAAATGAATGGGTGCAGTAGATATTAAACAATGAAAATGTCAAAGTTCTTAGCGCGCTGGAGATGTTTACACTCGAACTTAGGAGAGGAAGCGGATTTCTTCTCCGGGGTAGATGCTGGGTGACCTCTCACAGCGCCACACGCCGGTAGTGGCAGAAAGTAGCACTACAGTAATGTCCTCTGGTTGGAAAAACAGTGCATATGATACAAAATCCAACTCACAGCAATGTCCGGATATTGTTCGACATCCCGTAAATACCGTTTTTCGTAAGTCGAATGGTCGTAAGTAGGAGAGCGTCTGTATTCTAATATTGATGGGACATTTGCATTTTAGCCATAATCAGCAATATTTAAACAATAAAACTTGCAATATTTTAGTTGATTGTTATGAATTCAGAATGCAAGATATGTATATTGGGTTTTTTTTCAATTGCATGACAGAAAACGAATAACTTTATCAACATATTTAGATTTCCTGAGACAGTCATTGTGTAAGTTTTCTAGTTTATTTGATATTCAACGAATGAAATTCCCCATTCTAAAACTGCATTTTTGTCATTATTCTTAAAATATACTTTTCTGATATTGAGTTTTGTTGCTTAATTTTAAGTGGGGAATAAAAAAAAACGAGTGGAGGTCAAATATTTTTTTCCGAAACACAATACTTAAAATAACCAGATTTTTAAAACCATTAAGAAAAACTCTCATAGACTGAACGAAAAGTGGTCTGAAGGCATCTCATTCGTTTGGATAAAAATAGAAAAACAAATGCTTTAAAATCCTCCCTGCCAAGATCGTGACTGTCCGTTGATAATCTTATGCGAAACGGTTCTGGGTGAATAACCTAAAGGGGAAATGTGGGAGATCACAAGGGACGCCACAATGGCCCCCCTCCGGTCAAACCTTTTTTAACCACGGCTCTAACAAGATTCTTGGGCTAGTACATTCGTTTTGTTTCCCTATGTAATGCTGTTATGACATCATCAAGCCACAGTATATCTTTTGTTTGGGCGGCTATGATAAAACGGTCTGTCCTTTGGGCTTTTTCGCAAACAGACGTTCTCCTGTTAGGTACAACTTCTGTCTCCTGGCGTCTCTAGAAATAAGCCGTTGTTCACACATTTGAACCCCTTAGTGTAACATTTGGAACTAAAGGAGGAACCGGAGAAAAATTGTCAAGTTTGATAGAGATCTGGTCTTTTTCTATTTTAGTTTAGAATAGCATATACATCCATATAGTTTCTTAGTTTTACCACGCCGTCAACTGTGTGGACCGCAAAATAAGATTTCATTGTGCAGGGAATTGTGTTTCTTTACTGCGCATATGACAATAAACACTTTGAATCTTGAATCTTTTATCTCCTAGCCCCCAACCCACCCAAATCATGTTTATTGGGGATCCATTTATTATTGTAGAAGTTGATGGGACTCTGTAATCTAATGAGACCCCAGAATGCATGCAAATCTGCAATCCAGACTCCAAAGATTATTATGTATCATTTATTTAAAGGTAGCATACCCTTTTGAATAATTTGAGGTAATTTCTGGTCATATTCAAGTCCCAGTTCTTCACTAAAAACAGTTACTCATCTAAGAATTCCATCTCATTAAATTACCTTTGTACCTTCAAATTTTAGTTTGTTTATCCAGTTATCGCATTCGAAAAAAATACTTTAAATATCTTCATATTTTATTGTATTAGTTTATAAGAACTTACCATTAAAAACGCCAAAAGGCGAAAATGAATGAAGCAATGTTAATTTTTGTATTGAAAATGTTGATTTGTTCAAATTCTTTGATTGTTTCAAATATTTATACTAACTTCGTACAATAAAGTTAGAAATTGTGATAGCATTATCAAAGAACCACTTTCAACCTAAATATGGCGATCTTATATGCTGCACATATTAAAACCCTAAAATTCTTTTAATCTATTCTAAAATATTCATTACCGCTTATCCTCAGTAGGGTCGCGGGGGTGATGGAGCCCATCCCAGTCATCTTCAGACAGTGGGCAGGGGACACCCTGAACTGGTTGCCAGACAGTCACAGGGCACACAACTCAGACAGACAACTCTTTCGCTCATTCACATCTAGGGACCATTTGGACCGGCTAATTAACCTGCACGGGGTGAACATGCAAACTCCAAACAGGGAGGCTGCAGTAGCTGGACTTGAACGCTGAACCTCCGCTCCGTGGGGCTGCGTGCTAACCACACACCCACCCCCCAATTCTAAAATATGCCATTGCTTTTTCTTCGAGTTTGAGAATTCCAACTGTTTCTGGTCTTTCAATGCACCAAGTCTAGGAGGCTACTTCCTGGTGAAACTACTAAAAATACATTTTATTTCATAACAAAAATCATTGGCATTGCGTTAAAGTTTACAATCATTTAATGTTTATCATTCAGGTCACACTATTTTTTATGTTTAACTTTTGTACGGTAGGAAATAATTTACAGTGTTTTCATTTTTCTTTGTTCCAATTTTCTTGTTTGTATTATCTTTTGCAACAATTAAATCAAGTTCATGCTAAAATAAAGAAAAAACAATCATAATTATCCGATTAATCGACCAATGACTAATCGTCTTTAGTTGCAGCCCTAACGCACACCCCCCTTCTGGCAACCACATGTAGTCTTGAGTTCCCTTTCCAATTCAAGGATATAGAAGCCGTTTCCCCCTCCTTACTACCCGAGATGCGAGTGAAACATTTACAGATCACGAGCAAGCATAGGAACATGAAAAACACACAAAGTCCCATTTAGCGACACACACGAATGCATGCACGCTGCAGAGACTTGCAGTCCCTTCCCCCCCAACTGAATAGTCTGTTCTGACAATCCACAGGACAGCCGGCGCATTGACGTCAGAGGCAGGCCCGTGAAAATATAGGGTCCCTGGGGGGGCTGAGGGAGCTATGCACATCTTCACAGCTTGCCTCGTAACTAGCTCGACAAGCCAGCCGCGCATCTTAAGCCGGGCCCTCGGTTTGTCTGCAAAGAAGGCGAAGAAGAGCTCCGTTTTGCAGACATTTGCATGCGACCGCATTGCGGATGGTCTCACCGTGACGTCAATGCACGTCACCGCGCGTTGTGATCCATTAGGACAAACGTGAGATAAGTACATCATTTAGGTTAATGGAAATCAGAGCGCCTCGTTCAAGTGGCGGGGACGGATACGTGCGAGCTACTGCCGAATAAATGGCAGATGTTAAATGACTAACTTTTCTGAACAAATCCCTTCTTCCTGTTGATTTTCACAAGTTTGGTTCCAGGGCGTTTTGTTGACATGTGTTTTAGAAACCGCAACGTTATTGACGCGCAAGCAGACACAGGCAGAAAAGGGGCGGGGCGACTGTTTAGCCAATCAGAACGCAGAACTCAATGAACGATGAAAATCTGAAGTAGTGAAACTGCTAAAATAAATCACGATACAGCAAGAGATTTCTTCTTTTGTGTAGTAACTGCAGCTCTTGTGCTAAGCTAAAATACTAAGACCTCTAGTGGTAAATTATTGCACACTGCCTCTTTAAATGATATGTCATTGCTTTAGTGGGGAAAGTTATGATCTTATCTTTAAGTATGAGTATTAACTCTGCACTGGCAGAGGTATTGGGGACTACTCAATCACTGGTACTGATAATGATTAGAGCCTGAAAAAAAGTAAGATTACATAGTTCAATGACCCCAAAATTGTGGCGCCTTCCAGGTCATTCTCGATTTAATCAATACAACATGAAGCATCAAGAAGAAACCGAGTGATGAAGCAAAGGGTTGCCTTTTAGGGGAAACCAAAGAGGATAATGGCGGCTAACTTCTCTGTGGGGGTCATACCCCAAATGTATGCGACCACGATGTAATGCATACGGAGACATAATCATCTTAGACAGGGGTACCTTCCTTAAATTTCCGGAGAGCTTAAGTATGCTTTTGAAGTGTTTTTCCCCCCTTTTGTAAATACCTTGTTCATGTCTATAGCAACACGATGAGAAATGAGGAACGTGTTTGCAATTTGGAAGCATACAGCGCTGTGAAAAAGTATTTGCCCCTTCTTGAATTTCGTGTTTTTTTTATATGTACCCCACACAAACCAATCAATTAATATCACACAGGCGCAATCCATGGAAACACAGAATACTTACTTACTTATTGCTCCAGCGAAGGTCGGGGGGTCCCGTCCCTGTGCGTTGAGCCGACCAGATGAACCAGGTTTTTCCAATGCTGGCGGTCTTGTGCCAGCTGTTCTGCATCCTCTACGGCAACTCCGTGTTGTTGGAGGTCGCCCGCAACGACGTCGAGCCATCGAGTGCGGGGTTTCCCTCGTGGTCGTCTCCAGCCTGCGGCCTTTGGGTCAAACTGGAGAATGGCTCGTGTCGGATGGTCTGGTGGTAGACGAAGGACATGGCCAAACCAGCGGGTGCGGCGTTGTGCGACCAAGGAAGATGCTTGGGGCTGGCACGTGCGGGCTCTGAGCTCTTTATTGGAGACTCGCTGGGGCCACCTGATGTTCTCGATGGTTCTGAGAGCCCTGCTATCAAAACCATCGATTCTTGTGGCCAGGGTGTCGTTCAGGGGCCATGTTTCTGAGCCATAAAGCAGGATAGGGAGTACGGCGAGGTTGTAAATGCGGAGCTTCGTCTTGCGTGCGATGGTCTGGTGCCGCCAGAGTGGTTTCCAGAGAGACTGCAGAGCAGATGCTGCCAGGGCTCTTCTGCGGAGAATCTCTGGTTTTAGGTCCCCATTGTCTGTCACCATGGACCCCAGATATACAAAGCTCTTGACAGGCTCTACGATGTCGCTACCAATTTGGATGGGAGGTGGATCTGGTCCATCACCGACATACATGAACTTGGTTTTCGTCCAACTCACTTGCAGGCCAAGCCGCGCTGCCTCTTCGCTGTAAATGCCCAGAGCGTCTCTCAGCTGGCTGTAGGAAGTGCTGAGAATGATGGTGTCGTCAGCATACTCCAGGTACTCCAATGGTTGCCAGCTGTTGTTTCACCATTGCCTTGCCATCGTACTTCACAGAGCCCTGCCATGGTGATGTTATAGCGACAGAGCTCTCGGGACAGCAGGGTGGCAGCTCCGGGGCGAAGGAGTGTCTGGACATTCCAGGTGGCGACACGGGTCTTATGACGAAGATCGATCCGTACTCGTTGGTCGGGGGCAGGCTGGGGTCCGTTACCGTGTTGGTCAGTCCGGCTTCTTTCTCTGGTCAGTTTCGTAACAAAGTGTGTTTCTCCTGGGTGAGTTGTTAGCCCTCCGCAGGATAGTCGGTTGGTGGGGCTGCCACCTCACAGCGTACCGACACGCTGGGGTCTTTGTTTGTCTGGAACCTACCCCGGAGACCGGCCCGCCATGGGTGACCCTACCAGGAGCAAGCTCCCGACGGTATCGCTCTCCAGGGTCACTGGAACACGCAAGCCCCCTCGCCGCATCAAGGCCAGACCCATCCGAGGGGGTACACAGAATGCAGTTTTGAAATGTTGATTCCATTTAATAAGGCTCAAAAAATTCTAGGCTTATCTGGCATTATGTAAAAAAGTAACTCCTCCCTTTCTTAAATCTCAAAGTAACTGTGACTAACCACAGTTTTGGGAAAGCTGAGTTTGAATCCTAAGGCCACACTCTAAATGTATGATACCACTTTTGGTGACTCAAGAAAATTACGCAAATTGAATCTGTTGGACAGAATGAAGTAAGCTACAAAATCTCAGGAACACAATTGACATGCCCCGGTCCAAAGAAATTCCAGACGAAGGTGATTGAAATCTACTGTATTACCCTGGAAAATGTCAAAAATCCATTTCCAAGGAAGTAGGGCTCCAGCAAACCACTCTCAGAGCCGTTATCCACAAATGGACAAAACTAGGAACCGTGGCAAACCTTCACAGGAGTGGTTGACCAACAAAGATTAGCCCAAAAGTGCCACGACGGCTTATCCAAGAGGTTGCAAAAGAGCCTTGAAAAACATCTAAGGAACTGCAGGCCTCGCTGGCTTTATTTAAGGTTCATTACACTACTATAAGAAAGACACTGGCAAAAAATGACATCGATGGGAGCATTCCCAGACGAAAACGACTGCTGTCACAAAAGACCAGAAAGTGTCGCTTTAGATTTCCCATAAAGCATCTTGATTATCCTCAATAATTTTGGGAGAAACATTCTGTTAACTGCTGAGTCAAATATTGAAGTTTTTGATAAGTGTGCAGCCTGTTACATCTCATGTGTCATGATTAACGATGTGAATCAACTGTGCCCGCTCATTTGGCGCCAACCCCTACGGGCTCTGATTGGCTCCCTGTCCTTATTTAAACCCAGCCCTGTCGTCAGTCCGTCTGCGAACCTCTGTTTTTACAAGGCAAGCTTTTTTTCAACCCTGACTCCCGCCTGTCCCGTTTTTGCTCCCGTTGGTCTCCGGCTACGACCCATTTTGATCGCGATCACGTCTGCTCTCCCGTCCCGACTTACGACCCGTTTTTGATCCGGACCATGTCTGCTCTCCCGTCCCGACTTACGACCCGTTTTTGATCCGGACCACGTCTGCTCTCCCAGTCCCGGCTACCGACCAGTTTTTCCATCCCTGACACCGCCATCGCTCGCTACGGAAGATCCACTTCCGTGATCGGATCACAATCTGAGTACAAGAGCGACTTGCTTCCCGCGTCCAGTGAACACCGAATCGTGGGCGCAGACCTTCCTTTTTCCTTCAATAAAACTTGTGGTAAACATTACGCAATTGGGTGCTGTTTTCATTTCTGGTCCAGAAATCATGTAAAAATGGCACGGAATTTGACAAAAAAAAAACATGATGCCAAAAGTAAAGCACGGTGGCGGCAGTGTGATGGTCTGGGGTTGCTTTGCTGCCTCAAGACCAGGACCACTTCTCCTGTGGTTGACGGATTAATGAATTCTGGTGTTTCCAGAAGATCCTGGAGGAGAACATCCGGCCATCAGTTTTTGCCTTCAAACTCAAGCCCATTTGGATCACGCAGCAGAATAACGATCCAAAACACACCAGCAAGTACAACTGGCAAAAAAAAAAAAAAAAAAAATGAAGGTTCTGGAGTGACCAAGATAAAGTTCGTATTTAAATCCAAATGAGATGATGTGGTGTGATCTTAAACGGATACTTCAGGCTAGAAAAACCCTCTAATATGGCAGATTGTTAACCATTTTGCAAAGAAGAATGGGCCAAAATTTCTGCAAAGCGTTGTAAAAGACTTATCGCCAATTATTGTAAACGTTTCGTTTCTGTTATCACTGCCATTGGTGGCCCAACTCTCTATGAAGTTCAGGGGGCAATAACTTATTTACATAGGAAAGGTTTTGTCATTTTGTGCCATAATGAATAAAATCAACATTTCAAAATTGAATTTATATTTCCTTGGGTTGTCTCTGTGTGATATTAAAATTGGTTTGATCATCTGAAACCTTCTTTGAGTGATAAATTCGCAAAAAACACAGACTCTATGTGGTCATCATGCAAGTAAATGGAGTTAGGGTTTGGCGTATACATTAAAAAACAAAAAAAAGAAATAGGTTTAAATGAGGGGGAAAAGATGAGAGATGCATGCAGGGGCTGGGAGATGTATAAGTGGGGCGTAAGAGGGGGATATCTGCGTCAGAGCCAGAGGAAATGAAGTCAGAGAAAAGGGGGAGGAGTGGGGGGGGGGGGGGCGGCAGAAGATGCTGTTAACGCTACTTGCAGCAACATCCGGGTTTCAAGCTTTACACGTCAGAGATGCAACTAATTTCGCCCGCTGACACTCTCGGTGAAATTTATGTGGTTACGCAAACGCTTGCATGATACACCTTTGAATGACCTCAGTTTTTGCGTTTTATTATTATAATATATATCATATCTATTGAAAAGAATTGGTTGGATATTTACTTATGGGAGTGTGTGGGAGCAAAACGCCATGCAACTAATTATCTTCATTTAAACATATCTTAATCACAGGGAGTCTCAAAGGCTGCACAGACCACAGATTATTGCAAACTACAGACTATTATGGCACCATCCACTGATCTAAAACCTACATGAGGGCAAGTAAAAACTCAAAAACCTTAGTCAAGTCGAGTCAAGTCATGTTTATTTATCCAGCCCTTCATCACAATGAGTCTTAAAGTGCTTCACAGACCAGGGGTTATTGCAAACCACAGACTATTATGACACCATCCCCTGATCTAAAACCTACATGAGGGCAAGGAAAAAAAGAAGAAACCTTGAGAAGAAAAAGCAAAAAAATAAAAAGAAATACAAATTTTAAAAAAGAAAAGAAAAAAGAGAAAATTGCATTTTTTTCTTGTCTTTAGTTCCTTTCTTCTTCCTTTCCCATTGTCTTTCTTTTATTTCAATTTCCTTTTTTGCTCTCTTTCCCCCTACTTTTCCTTTTATTCTCATTTTCGTAGTTTTGGCTCTTTTTCTCAATTCTTCTTCTCCATTTTCAATTCCTTTCTTAAAGAAACATCTCACTCCCTTCTTTTTGTCTTTTTTTTAAAGACTTTGTAAAATTGGAATAAAAAGGCTGCCTTTTGCACACTTTCCTCAGACTTATTTTGTGTTTACACATTACTGCGACATCCAGTGGACAGATATAAAACACTGTCCCTTTAAGACAATTAAATGTTTTTATCAGCGCTGTTTTTGTGAAATAAAAACCATTTGGCCCAACCTCACTTGGATCCTAGTGTCAGCCGGCCCCAACTTCATTGAGTTTGAGACCCCAGATTTGGATATATGCAAAAAAATGAAGAAAGAGCAATACATTAATTTTTATAAGTAGCATAATCTTTATCTGTTAAAAATATCAAACATGTAAAGCCTCTTTTTAAAATATTGTCAACGACTTTGTTTTATTTTTGGTTAAATCTTTGAATAAGTGCAAATGATATATCATGCATAAGAATCTCCTTGTTGAGAAACACAAGTCATCACCATTATTTTTCTTTTTAAGATCTTTTCAACATCTTTCCATTTTATTCTTCTATTCTATTCTTCTATATTTTATTAATTTATTTTCATATATTTTTCGCTTTCACTTTCTACTACCTTGAATTTGTTACACTTTGACTTGTTTCAATTTTGTTTGTAATGATGATGTTCAACAAATAACAATTACAAAAAGAGTTGGATACTTTAATAAAAACTGTGTCAAGGTGTCCTCTGCCGGACCAAAGTGGTACTACAACCCTACCACTTCACTACGAGATCCAATGCACTCTTTTGCATTGATTTAACGTTCTGGGTGGCTCATGAATCCCGTAACACGCTTTTAATAACCGGGTTTAATCCATTCTTATCGATTTGTTCTTGCAGCCTTACTGTAAACTAATGAACTAAGCATGACAAATCCGTTCTCTTCAGAATAGGCTTCATAATGCACCCCCCAAAAACACAATCAACGTCATAGGCATCCTCAATAAAAATCATGCGCGTTTCTATTAGCGCTCAATTGTGACCTAGATTTTTTTGGGGATGTGCAATTAGAGAAGAAGACGACCACGGCGACGAGCACGCGCTTCAAGTGTGCTCGTTTGCCTCGTTGACGTCACCAAACCACAAAAAATAGAAATGAAAAAAGAAAACCCAAAACGCTTTACCCCTCAATCTGCTGCAGGGTTCGTACACCTTTTAATGGCCAAATTCAAGCACTTTTCAAGGACTTTCAAGCACAAATGCTTTATGATGTGAGACTCGCATCTAATAGGCAATATGAGCCGACAAAAAATAATTCAAACCAAGGAGAGTGCGCCCTTTAAAACAGTGCGCCAAATGGGTGTGGAAATACGGACACAAGCAATGTTCCCTGTAATTTTCCACGGGTCTGAGCGTTCACACAAAGTCCGTGAGCAACGCTTGAAACAACAGTGAGCAACGGCAATCCCAAGTGTGGCAACTAAATCAGTATCAAACATGTCCAAAACTTGACATCAAGTTACATTTTGCTGAGTATCCGGCAATGCAAAATTATTTTTCTCTTTTGAATGAATTGACTCATGTACTATTGCAAAGGTTGTACGGCCTACAAACATCATTTGTTCTTACAATTCTTTCACAAGATATCCATTTCTTTTGATTTCCTGATATATGTTGTCGCATAATATTAACATTTTGGGGGGCTTATTTTGTCGGTTGTAAGATACAGAACTGTACTTAATCACATTTTTAGTGGAAGTACAATGTTGGCAACAAGATTCACTTGATATAATTGGAAATTATTTGAATGCAACACAATTGTCTTTTTTTCCCGTGATTTTTTTCTACTTTTTTTTTTAATTCCTTTTAAAAAAATCTCATTGTGTTTATTTTTCCCGAGCTGTTACTTTTTTCTTTTTGTTCTCTGTTTACTTTTTTCCTACATTTCTTTCTTTTCATTTTCTCTTGCTTTTTTCTAAATTTTTCCTTCTTTTTTCTCTTCCTTTTGTTTCTTTTTTTCTCAGCTTTTTACTACTTTTTCATTTTGGTATTTTTTTCTTTTTTGTTCTATTCCCATATTCCTCTAAGTTATTTTGTGCATAATTTTACATAATATTTGGTCATGTTGGGATTAAAGAAGCAAAAACAACCTGAAGAGCTGTTAGGACTAGAAAGAGCCGGTTCCTTTTAGTGAGCCGAGCCAAAGAACCCGGTTCTCGACAAACTCTACTGACTTTACTTTTCAACTTCGTTCACCTTCGACTCGACTTTAAAATACCGCATTTAGGACACAACGTCAGGGGAACCCGTGTATTTTCACCTTCATGCACTGTAACTTTGACTTAAGTCGCTTCTTAATTAGTAATTTTGAGCTCTCATTTTTGTGCGCTGGCTAGATTTCCTTGTGCGCTGAAAATGTGCGAGCAGTGCGCAATTGCGCACGCGCGCAGCTTAGAGGGAACACTGGACACCAGAATGAGCTTTTTTATTTTAACGTTGACTACCGGCAAGCGACGCATGACCTTCATCTTGTTTCTTCTCGTTTTTCATTTTCTCCGCTACAGACTCTTGTAGCAATTTCGAGGCCATGAGGCATAATCGCACCATGAGACTGAAGATATGTCGGGGCACAAAGCAGAATCACCCCTTTTCTCTGGGAATTTGGTTTATGCTGCTTTTGTATTGTATAACCATATTAGCGCATGTTATTAACACTTTAAACACTTAACACTTTTTTTTCACGACCCTGATTTCTTTTGTGTCAGAACCAGAACAGATACAGGACCCAATCGCGTGACGTTCGCACACAAGCCTATATTTTACGGGAAATGGGGAGTCTTGCACGTTAGCCAAAGACCGACGAGACTGATTCCCATTGTCCGAGTTTATGTTGGACAGATGGGGTCGATTCCGGACAGGAAGTGACAGACAGGATAGATAACGGATCAGGATATCGAAAATTGCTTGTTGCTTATTTTTTAGGAAATAAAATTTAATTGCAATTGTCAATTATATTGAATCTGTCATGATTGCCGATTGGAATCACCTGTGCCTGCTCATTTAGCGCCAACCGCTGCGGGCTCTAAACGGCTCTCTGTCCCTACTTAAACCCAGTCCTGTCAATCCCCAGTTGTCAGTCCGTGAACGAACCTCTGCCCCACAATACGTGGGTTTTGACGCGGTCCTGTTTCCTGATGGTATTCCCTGTCCGGTATTGTTCCCATCTATTTTTGTCCTGTTTATTATTCTCTCCAGTTTTCGTTCCTGTCTAGTTTGTCCAGTTTATTTTCGATATCTTGTTTAATTATCTATCCTGTCTGTCCCTTCCTGCCCGGTATCGACCGCATCTGTCCGATAACAACTCGGGCAATTGGTATCGATCTCATCGGCCTCTGGCTTCCTATCATTTCACGCCAGACTAGCTGCCTATAGTGCATGACTCCCCATTTCCCGTTAAATAAAACGCTTGTGTGAAAAACGCCACGCATTTGGGTCCTGATCCGGTTCTGGTACATGACAGAATCACAGTACTCATTTATCAAGACTCGTGATATAAATGGAATCAGCACCTTAGTATCAGGATACAATCGAATCCATAAAAAACGTATTTTTTATAAAACATTTTCTAATGCATTGTGTGCATTCAAATCATGTAAATATCATTTTAGTTCTCTTTTTATTTTTGCTCTACAGTATTTATATTTGTTTCTTGTCATGTATTTACTTTATTTATCACTATTTCATATTGATATTCCTCCTTGTTAAAGTCAAGTGTGTGACGTCACGAAAGCGTCAGAAGACGAGCACTCATCTTGAGATAGAAATTAATCACGGGCCTTGAAAGGAAACGATAGGAGGACCTTCGGCAAAAAATGAAGGGAAGGGGGGGCGGAGTGGAAAATAGCCCTCTCAGGGGAGAGTTTCAAGGGGGAGGGCAGCCCTCATCAGCATCCCAATGAAAGGAAGATGAATCAGAGGTGAGGAGGATGACGTCAACGCTTGGCTTTGCCAATTATGACGTCAGCTATGCTCGTTTATGGAAAAATGGATCCAATAAAGACCTATATTTCATTTCAGACACACTTTTTTTGCATTCTATAAAACATTAAAATAAAATATAACAGTTTTAAAGCATTTCTAAAGTAGAACATTTTTCTAATACTTATTGACTATTCTCTAGCGCCACCTTGTGTGAGTTGTTGATGTAGTTTAAAGGTCGTAATCGGGGCATTTTGTGAGATTCTACAATATAATGAATCACCGTTAAATATAACTTTATGGTGCAAATAACAGTGCAATTTGTATTCACAGACCTCAACAAGAAACTGCGATTCACCCCAACACCGCTAGGGAGCACTGTTAAGCTGAACAAACTATGGAAACAGGGGCTTTTAGTTGATGGATTTTGTGATTTTAACCCTCCTTGTTGTCTTAATTTCAAGGACCAACTTTGTACTTTTTATACAGCTTACATGAAAATGTGAATCAAGAAAACATCTCTTTTGTTTCGAGTGTTGGGACCAATCTAAGGACAGTCAGAACCTTTAAAGTTAGTTAAATTATAATATAAATAATGTTTTTTTTAACCAAAAAAGGTGAGTCATTTTGACCCGAAGACGAAAAGAGGGTTAAATTCGTCCTACAATTTCACAATAATACATGAATATCAAAAGTAATTCCTGTAATGAAAGTGTTAAAATTGAAAATAATGTCATATAACAGGCACCATTTACCGAAAATCCTGTCAAGAAATTACAATCACTCTGTCATGATTACTGATGTGACTCAGCTGTGCCCGCTTGAACCCAGTTTTGTATGTCCCCTGTTGTCAGTCCGTCTGCGAACCTCAGTGAATAATGGGCAAGTCTTTTTCGACCCTGACTCTCACCTGTCCCGTTTTTGCTCCCGTCTGTCTCCGGCTATGACCCACGTCTGCTCTCCCGTCCCGGCTTACGACCTCTTATTGTCCCCGACTACGTCTACTCTCCCGTTTCTGGCTTACGACTCGTTTCCGACCCCGACCACGCCTTGCTTTCCCAGTTCCTACCGGCCCGTTTTCCCGTCCCTGTCAACGCCATCGCTCACTACGGAAGATCCACTTCAGTGTTGGGATCACAATCCGAGTACAAGAGCGACTTGCTTCCCGCGTCCAGCGAACACCGGATCGTGGGCGCAGCCCTTCCTCTTTCCTTCAATAAAACTTGCGAGAAACGCAACGCGATTGGGTACTGTTTCTGTTCTGGTCCTGACACACTCACCCAATCATGTTCACTACACGTTCACTATAGTCCCTGCTTGTGCACTCCTGATCACAGCTTCTTTTACAGCAACTAAACTATTTACTCTTCTTTACTCTTTTACAAAAATGACAAATTAAGCGCTGAAAAGGCGATATATACTTAATTAATATTTTAGTAAAGCAGATTTTCTTCATGAGGAGCGGAAATTTGTTCTGAGGCGGGTTGGACAGAGTATTGGCATTTTTACTGACACTAATCGGACCGTCGATATATCAATTTCTTTGCGCTGTTGTGGGTGTGAACACAGCTCACTTATTTGCTGCTACTTGATAGAGCTTATTAGGAAGAGCAGTCGCGGCATCATGAAAATGCCGATAAGATACTGCCTCAAGTACCTCCCACAATGCCTTTCTCTTTGTTTAAAATCTCATGAGGTTTGAAAAATCCAGTGGTTATAAAATACTGTATTTTTTTGTAATGTATTTATTCGCTATGCGTTTGTTGCAATGCTAAAAAGGAGAAGCAAAAACATGCTAACCATGGAAACAAAGCTTGTGATAATTGAGAAATACAAAGAAGGCACATATATCAGATAGATAGATAGATAGATAGATAGATAGATAGATAGATAGATAGATAGATAGATAGATAGATAGATAGATAGATAGATAGATAGATAGATAGATAGATAGATAGATAGATAGATAGATAGATAGATAGATAGATAGATAGATAGATAGATAGATAGATAGATAGATAGATAGATAGATAGATAGATAGATAGATAGATAGATAGATAGATAGATAGATAGATAGATAGATAGATAGATAGATAGATAGATAGATAGATAGATAGATAGATAGATAGATACTTTATTCATCCCCATAGGGAAATTCACACTTCCAGCAGTATCCAAAATAAAACCATAATAAAGTAAAAGGAATATAATTAAAATAAGTAAAATAATATATATCACGACTAAATTGCAAGGCCGTAACCAATCGGACCATAAAAAAAGCTTGGAAATCCTCACAAGTAGAAGGTTTAAAATCAGTTTATTTTTTAATCCGCCACACCGCACCCCCCACCCCACCGCCTGCATCCACCTGCTACTCCACTCAGCCAGTTCAGCTCATATCACACCGTAGGTAAATACGATTTCATGTTTCTTTTACATGTATATATACATATCATTTAGGCATGTGTACGAATATGGCTGCATGATTTTAGAAAAAAACCTAATAGAAATCTTTCGGACCAGTATTGCAATTCCGATCAGATTTTCGATTTTAAAAGAAAAGTGCAATGTCTGTGCTAGTTTTGCTTTTTTTTAACGAGTACTCAATCTTAATGACAAGCTATAACCTTGAGAAAACAGCGCCCTCTTCTGGGGAGCTTTGTTAGTGTCTGCTGACACATGGTGGATGTGCCGTATAGTGTGCTGCTTGCAAACTTTGCCTTGCCCTTATTGGCTAGTGCCGTTAAAACTTGGCTCTGACTGGTTAGCACCGTTTAAAACCCGAACTGCGACAATTCTGGTTGGCCAAACACTCCATCACTCAATAACAAAGGGAAAAAAAACATGGAACTATAAATCCTTGAAAAACGCAGTGTCTTACGATTACAAAACCCTTACGTATGTTACACATCTATTATAGATAACACATGAGTAGTTGTACTATGTACTATTTAATTATTTGGGGTAGTTTGGGGTGGGAATGCATGATCTAATTACCATAGGTTTGTTTCCCCCGCTATACAGCAATCTCACCCTGCGATCCCCACCCCAGAACTGATTCCAAAATGTAAGATTTGCACAGCAAATTACAGTTTCCATTTCCCGCAAGATGGCGAGATATTGAGTGGGTGTGCACCCCCGTGCGCTCACACATGTCAGGCACAGTCATGGCAAGGAAGTGCCCGCCTTCTCCTTCTGGGTTAGCCAGGGGAAACTCTGGTTTGGATCAAGGCCCAGAAAGACCCAAAACAGGACGAGGGACAAAACGGGTCGAGTACCCGAATAGGCTCCACCGCAGGGCTCTCCAACTTATTTCAAGAATGGAGCTCATTTGCGCTTCTTCGTAGTGCGAAGGGCACCCGGTTTGAGATAGATTTCTAAATGAGCAACTTATCTTGGGCTACTTACGATGTTGTTACAATGTTATCACCCAGTTAATTTTTAGAAGTAGAAAAATAGACATACAGAAAGAAAGAGAGAGAAAAAAAAAGAGATATGGAAAGGGAAAGAGAGTGAGAGGGATAAGAGAAAAGGAGAGAAAGAGAGAGAGAGAAAATAAGAGAGAAAAAAGAGCAAGCGAGAGAAAGAGAGAGAGAGACATGGAGAAAGAAGGGTGAAAAGAAAGACACAGAGTAAAAGAGAGAGATAAAGAGAGGAACATAGAAATCATATGGAAAAAAAGAAGGAAGAAAGATAAAGAAAGAGAGGAAGGAAAAAAGATAAAAATATAGAAAAAAGAAAGAAGAAAAAGAAAGAAAGACAGACAGACAAACACACAGACAGACACAGAATGGGAGAGAGAGAGTGGGAGAGAGAGAGAAATGAAGAACCAAAGAGAATGAGTAAGAGAGAGGAAAAGATAAAGAAAGAAAGAGAGAAAGAAAGGGAGAAAGAAAGAAAGGAAGGAAGGAAAAGAGGAAGATAGATATATAGAAAAAGAAAGAAAGAAAAAGAAGCAAGACAGACAGAAAGGGAGAGAGGAAGAGAGGGAGAGAGAAACTGAGAAAGAAAGCTAATGAGTAAAAGAGAGAAAGAGAGGAAGATAGAAAGAAAGAAAGAAAGGAACAAAAGAAAGGAAGGAAGAAAGATTGAAATAAAAAAAGACAGTAATAAAGAAAGAGAGAAAGAAAAGGAAAAAAGAAAGAAAAGAAAGAAAAAGAAGAAAAAAGAAAGAAAGAAAGAAAAACGCTTTTACTAGAAAATCACAATGACTTCAGCACTGGTAGTGTATTTCCAAACAAGTCTGCGGGCACACTAGCTGTCCTCCGGGGGCACCTGAGTGCTTGTGGGCGGCAGGTTGGAGACCCCGGCTCTACCATATATCCCAATCCAATTAATTGATACTGTACTTTTGGTCAACACTCTGCCGGGAGAGCAATACTCTATGGCGAGGACACCAGGTAGCCCCCCTAAGAACACCTGGGTAGCCTGCTCATCAGTGATGGGCCATTGAGATTTTCTAGGAAATGTTCTTTTTAACTGACATGACTTTTTGGTCGTTGATTGATTTTAATCCTACTAATGAAAAATCTGGTAATAACATAGTAATAACATGATACGTTGTTATTTAAGGAATCCAGATCAAACTGGCTAATCAGTAAAAAAACACATATATATATCTCTTTCTTAAAAAAATGGTGTTCCCTGCTCTAAGGGCATAAAATTCTTGTTTCAGATATCATGTTTCCAAAAATACACTATGGCATCTCATTCCAAGGTACGTTTTTTTCTAATCTTAGTAATAAAAACGAGCAGTTATTTGGTGTCTATTTTAAGGATTTATAAAATATTTATGTAATATTTGACCTCTAGATGGCAGTGTTGTCTAATGCAAACACCAGTGCCACAGAAAGCAGAAAGACGTCAGACAAACATGGCGGACTACTAGGTATGGATTCCACTACGTAAAAAAAATACAAATTTCTCGAATTAGGATTATGAAAAATAACATTAGTATGATGAGTTATGTATTTTTGCCTAGTATTCAAATCAATGGTTTTTTTTATGTGATTATTTTTACTAGTTTTTTTGTACAATTAGGTGGCACTAAATGCACAAAGTGCACTGTCCCTTTAAAGAGAAACAATATATAATCATGCAAGAAAAAAAACTCAATAACTATTTCACCAGTCAGGAAAGATTGATTATGGATTTTATTTTACATTTTATTATTTTTTAATCTGTTTTTGCAGTGTTGCTAAGCAACGATCACCAGGAAATAAGGTAAAAACACCTGAACAGACTGGGGAAAAAAAGCTCCCCAGAATCATTGTCATTTTCAAGGAAATTTAGGCTATTTTGACCCAACTGAGGGTTCGTACGAGTGCTTAAAATCATTGGAAATGCTTGTATTTCAATGTTGTGTTTAAACTTCGGGTGAAGAGCTTGTAAATGCTTGAAATTGTTGCCATGTTTCTCAACAAGTCAGCTTTATAAAATGACACCGACACTTCTCACTGGTGGCTTGGCTTTGCCATTGTATTTCTTCTTCCCTCGATATAAACTTGCGCTGGCATTAGCTTGGACGGCATTGTCCTATAGAGCGTCATCGCCCCCTATGGGTCACGCCCAAGGGGATGGGGACATTCTAGACCTATGGGCACTATGAACTGTGTATTAGTGTAAGGATTACGTATCAATTACGGATATTTATCAAGAGCCATGCAAAAAATTAAAGTAGCGTTTCTTAGTGGTGAATTGTAATGGGAAGAACTTCCTGCAACTGAAAATGTAAGTTACTTATTACCGTCATTTCAGGCAATATAGGGAGAGATTTGTCTCAAAAACAAATATATTCACAATATACTCAAGATCTAAAAATCATAGATTAAAAATATCATAAACACTGTAAAATGCAAAAAATATTTGTGGCTCTGCAAAATACAATATTCACACGAATACTTTTATTTTGATGGTACGAAAAATTGGAAAATGGCCTTTAAAGAGGGCTTGAATTTGGCAATGAACCCTGCCTACTTCTAATAATTAGAACCGGATTATATTATAGCAAGGGTCTCCAACCTGGTGCCCTGCTTAGCTGTTTAGCAAGCTATCTAGCTAGCTTTTTACAATTTATGCATGCTATCTTGCTAACATTTTACCTTTGTGCTAGTTATATCGCTCAATGTCGGCCTCCTTTCTAGCTAGCAATTTATCTTTGTTTTTAGCTTTCTATCTGGATGTTTAGAAGTATTTTTTAACAGCTAGCTATCTAGCTCTCTTTTAGCTTTTTACCTGTTAACCTTTATAGCAAACTAACTTTTCAGCTTTGTAGCTAGCTTTACTCCTACAGTTTTAGCTATTTATCTGCAAGCTATCTAGCTCGCTTTTTACTTTTGTTATATTTATCCGGCTTTATGTGGGCCTCCATTCTAGCTAGCTTTTTTTTCAGTTTTATATCTGGATGTTTAGATGTCTTTGTAAACTCAACTTATCTTTGTTCTCTTAACTTTGTGTCTAGCTTCCCTCCTACCTTATTAGCTATTTAGCAAGCTATCTAGCTTGCTTTTTACAATTTATGCATGCTATTTAGCTAACATTTTACCTTTTGTGCTAGTTATCAAGCTCAGTGTTGACCTCCAATCTAGATAGTTATCTACCCTTGTTTTTAGCTTCCTATCTGGATGTCTAGATGTCCATCTACTCCATTAGCTAGCTATATAGCTCCTTTTTAGCTTTTTACCTGTTAACCTTCATAGCAAATTGTCAAACTACCTTTTTAGATTTGTAGCTGACTTTCCCCCTACCGTTTTAGGTATTTATTAGCAAGCTATCTAGCTCGCTTTTTACAATTTATGCATGCTATTTAGCTAACATTTTACTTTTGTTATATTTATCCGGCTCAATGTTGGCCTCCATTCTCGCTAGCGATCTAGCTTTTTTTTAGCTTTATATTTGGGTGTTTAGATGTCTTTTTACTCTCAACTTAGCTTTGTACTCTTAGCTTTGAGGCTAGCTTCCCTTCTTCCTTCTTAGCTATTTAGTGAGCCATCTAGCTAAGTTGCAATTTTTAAAAATATGCCAAACTGGGTGTCCTTTGCGCAAACAAAAAGTAGCTCGATGCTTCAAAAATTTTGGAGACCCCTGCGGTCTAGTAACATAGAAACAACAGGATACCTTTTTGGTTTGAAATTAAATATAATCCCGGTCATTTTTCACGCTAATCTGTCACAAAAACGTAGCTCTCGGTTTCAAAAGCTAGAACATTTTGTGGTCCCAAAGTGGTGCATTGTACCGTCTGACACTATTCGATGAGTTTCACACATACTGACGTCAATGCTCTGTCCTGACTTGTAACATAAAGCGTTTGGGACCCCCGCCGGCCCCCATTCAGTATTGTGTTCTTGTACTGCGAGGAAATGACTTGCCTTCGGGGTACAAGTACACAGAATGAACCTTATTGTCACTCGGGGGGGAATTTCTCCACCCTTCATTCATAACATCCATTCAGGAGATATTTTTTTACGAGTTTCAAACTGGTGAAATATTCGTCGGATGATCGAAAATATGTATAGAAATACATATATATTCAGTAGTCTTTTTTTGCCGAAAAGGGTGGGGGTTTTTATGTGACCACCAGATGTCTGAACACCTTTTTCAGGCCACATTTGAGCACTTTTCAAGCACTTTTAAGGCCAAGGAAGTTGCCATCTTGCTGCTTGCACACACTCTGTGCTATTTCGAGCTTTTCCTATGTATGATCAATGATCTTTTTGTGTCAATGGACTGCTATAAACTGACATGAATTCTGCCATTCTGCTTTAACAATGCACACACAGCTTCAACACGTCAGTCTTGTTTACACGGAAAAGGCTCCATAGGTGTTGGGTAATAATGGAGTTCAGTACGGAAGACAACAAAAGGAAAGAAAGTACTGTATGTACAAAAAGAAGAAAAAATAGCCAAATTTTGACTCATTTTAATGATATTGATATTCAGTGCATTCAATCTTTTCTTGCTTTTTGTTTTATTTGTTTTAATTTTTGTGCGTGTTTTTCAGAAGATCTGTGTCTAAATTGGTTAAAATAGAATTTCAAATAGTTATTTTTTGGGGCATTTCATTATTTATTAAAAGCCCTGAAGAGTTAATATTCTTAATTTATATTTTACTGTTCTTCTTTTTCAGCGATGTTATGTTAAGTGTGTAAAAATCTCAAATTATTTCTTATTATTTTTGCTTTTTGTAGATCCGTGAATATTTCAATTTATATCCCATGTATTTTCAGGGATCCCCTGCAAAACATATGAAATTGTACTAATTACTAAATAATTTGGTGTGTGTTGTATTATTATTGATAATATATCACTAAAAAAATCTATGGAGCCGTTTGGGAACAAAAGAGTCGGCTCTTCTATATGAGCCAAGCTAGAAGAGCCGCTTCTAGAAAAAGAGCCGTAATTCCCATGATTAGTTAGGTCAAATCATGTTTATCTGTATAACCCTTCATCACAAGAAGTCCCAAAGGGCTGTAGAGACTATTAGGACACCATGCCCTGATCTAAAACCTACATGAGGGCAAAGAAAAACTCAAAAACCTCAACATGAGGAAAACAAAGAAAGTTGCACAAGAGGTAATCCCCCTTTCAGGATGACCAGGTCAAAATCAAAATGGATGTTGAATTAGCAAATAATAAAATTAAAAATACAATAAATATAATAAAAGTATAATATAAAATAATAATGATAATTATATGTCCACTTGATGTTGCCAAAGCCAGGTGCCTCTCACAAACGCTGTACTTTTTTCTATTTTTTTCTCTCTCTCTATCTCTCTTTCTTTTACGCTCTCTCTTTTTCTCTTTCTTTGTTCTTCTTTGTTTCTTTCTCTTTGTGTCTTTTTACCTTCTTTTCCTCTCTCTTTTTTCTTTTCTCTCTTTTCCCTCTTTCTCTCTCTCTCTTGCTTTCTCCTTCTCTCTTTCTCTCCTTCTCTTTTCTCTCTTTCTCTCATTTCATTTCTCTTTGGATTTCGTTCTTTCGCTCTCTTTTCCCCCCTCCCTCACTATTTCTCTTTTTATCTCTTTTGTTTCTCTCTGTCTCTGTCTCTGTCTCTCTGTCTCTTTCTTTGTCCCACCCTATCTACTTTTCTCTCAGTCTCTTTCTCTTATTTCTTTCTCTCTTTTTCTCTTACTCTATAATCTACTAATACGGCCCCCGACTGAATGTTTGTTCTATTGTGTGGCCCCAAAATTAAAATGAGTTTGACGCCCCTGGTCTAAAACATACTGCTTTTTATATTCCCCTTTTTTTCGGAATACATAAATTTTCAAAACAATTGGATTGAAAATAGATCAAAAATCAAACTGTATGTGACCCAAGTATTTTCAGATTACAGATGACATATTTGATTCAATCTGTCCGATTATGCTGTGCGTTTTCTCTGACTTCATCCTGTTTTTGATTTTTGATGACCTCAATGCCAGAAAAAGCAAAGAGTGAAATTCATTGATAGAGTAGATAAGTCAATCTAGGTTGACATGGGAAAGTGTCTGGCCTTAGATCAAAGGTCTCAAATTCGGAGTCTGGGGCCACCGAAGCAGGGGTTAGGGTGAGGTTGGGCCAAATGGGGTTTTCTTGAAGGGGCAGTATTTTATATTTGTCCACTAGATGTCGCTGTCATGTGTAGTGCAACCGATAATGAATCCAAGGAAGACTACAAACTACGGTGACTGAAAGTGGGCAAAAAGCACTTTTTTAGTTTTTTATACTGGGCCTCTCTCAAGGAAAGACAAAAAGAAAGAAAAAGATTGTTTTTTAAACAAAAGGTATAAAAAATAGGGCTGAATAAATAAGGCCAAAAAAAAGGAAAACGGGAATAAAAAAGTTGGGGAAAACAAAGCAAAAAACAGGGAACTGAGAGAAAGAAAGAAAAGAAAGGAATTAAAGAGTGATAAAGACAAAATATGCAATTTTATTTCTTTTTTCCTTACAATTTTTTTCTTTGCCTTTTTTTTTCTCGAGTTTTGCCTTTTGTCTTATTTTTTTTCTCTCTTTTTATTTCTTTCCATTTTTTCTTTTCTTATTCCCCTTCTTTTCGAAAGTAAGCTGCTTTTCAATCACTTTGAGTCTCCATATGTTGTCTTCTCAGTAGCCTAGATGGTAAGGCGCCCGCTTTGAGACTGGGAGGTCGGTGGTTCGCGCCCCGGCCGAGTCATTCCTAAGACTTAAAAAGTGGTCGGCGGCGCCCTCTGTTGGCTGCGGCTGCATCGGCTCGCTACAACGGGTCAGGTGCAATCGACATTTCGTTCTGTGTACATTGTTACACAGAATGACAATACAAGGAAATTATTATTATTATTATTATTCTTCCGTTGTGCTTTTAACTCTCGTTTTTTGGTAGCAAGACCGGATACAGCGACATTTAGTGGGAAAATAATACACACTAACCCTTTAACTTTCATATTAGAGGTGGGGGGGCAAACTATCCACGAGGGGGGCGTAATCATTCCCCGGGGCTGCGAGTTTGAGACTTCTGCCTTATATAATGCGACAACTTGTTTTGAGTGCTGAAAAACCTCAAATTCAAACTCAGTTAAATATTCAAGATGCCTATCTGCTATTGGCCATTTTCATATGAAATACTGGTCTACTAATAGTTTGCATCATGGACTCATGAAAATACTAATATGCTATTAGCCGAACTCCTTGCCACTATGTCTTTCTCTCTTTTCATCCAGTTCAGAATCTCCTAACTTGCTTTGCCAGTTAATGCAATAAATACAATAGTGTATTTCATGTACTGCAAGGGGTCCCAAAGCTGGCAGTGATGCAAAAGGGAGAATCAAAAATATGATAGCCAAAGCTTGCAATAATCAGTAAATACAAAGTAGTTACTTGAATGGCTATTTTCCCAAAATGTATGGCCTTAACCAATCTACGATAGGGACTATATGAAAAAAATTAGGCGATAAAGATTTTTTTGTGATTAAGGGCTGTACAGGTAAATGTGTTTTGGCTTAAATTAAAGCAAGGATGTTTTTAATGGTCACAAGTGTAAGTTTTGAAATCAGTTCCTTTTGTAATACGCTGTTGCTATTCCCCGCCCGCATCCACCCACTTACTCCGCTGGGCCAGCTCGAGTCACTTCAAAGGTAAACAAAATTCCATTTTTCCTTGACATCAGGGGGTTTGAAACTTGCGGCCTGTGGACCATTTGTGGGGTTGTTGTGTGAGCCCCATGTTTTTATATTAAATTTAAAAACATTAAAGTAATATTCATTTATTGTCATGTAAATCCTTATTTTTTATTCGTTGATGTTATTTCGTGCAGAAAATGTGGTTGATTACATATGTGCTGAAATCTATTGTTCTATTTACCTCTTCCTTACTGACTTATTTATGAGCTTATTTACTCTAATACCGTTTATTTTATTTGGCCCCATCTCACCCTGAGCCCCAAAGAAAATTAAGTTTGAGACCCCTGTTTTTGATGTATATTTATTTTTATTATTTAATCATTTGCAGGTATATTACACGAGTAGTGCTTACTATATTGTATTTTGATATTTTAATGTCTTTAATCTGAGGTATCGACGGTCAGAGCTAATTACCATAGGCTTCACCACCCCACTATACGGCAATTCAACTTCGAGATCCCACCTCGAAACCCATGTCGTATCCCAGGCATTTTCTGTACTCGAGGAATGCGCTTAAAAGTATGATATGTTGATAGTTCAGCATTCTAAACCCAAAGACACATAAAATGTGACTTTACAGATACGAGATTATAGAAAATAATCCGCCACCGGACACAAGATTGAGATTAAAAATAGCGAGAGGGATGATGAAACGTGCGATTCAGTCTTTTGAGTAATTACAAGTGGAAATAAAGGAGAGTCCTACCTCGTTCTACGGGTGATTCCTGAAATCCAAGTTGCTCCAGACTTTTCCGTTTCTTCGACATTTGTCGGGACGTGAGTGCAATCCCGGGCCACTTTCGGGGTCGCCTTTGTCAGCCGGCGGGATACACAACACGTGGAACAATCTGCGCAGGGTGACGAAAACAAGTGCTCATTCAGACGCGTGTGCGTATTTGCCGCGTTATGTTTGGCGCGTAATCCACACAACGCACTGTCTAGATTCGGGGTCTATGTGGTAGTGGTGGGTCGTTCGCGGACGAAAGGAACGTGTGAGCCGCCTCTTTGAAGTGAACGGCTCCCTTTGAATCTGTCGCTCTCTCTGTTTCTGTTCATATTTTTTTATCTGATATATCTTTTTCTCTCACTCTTTATTTTTTATCACTGATTTTGTCTTTCTCGCCCTTTTCTGTCATTCTTTCCATTTGTCTTGTACTCGATTTTTCCATCATTCTCTTTTTCTCACTTGTCATTCTCTCTGTTACTTTTTCTTCCATTATTTTTTTCTTTGTATTCATCCATCTCTCATTCTATTTCTCTTTTGCTCTTTCTCTCTCTATTTTTCCTGAATTTTCTCCTGAAGAAATTTTGATCTCTTTTTCCCACTCTCTTTTTCTCCCTGTGTTTTTCTCGTTCTCTTTACAACGTGCTTCACACTTACCCATTCATACATACTCACACCCAGCGTCAACTACCTGCTTTAGGGATTTTGTGACTTGCCCAAGAACACTTCGACATATAACACGGAGGAACCGGGAATCGAACCTGCAATATCTTGATCCTAAGACTTTACCTCATGAGCTCTCTTTTTACATTTCTCTCTTTCTCTCTCGCCTTTTCTAATTTTCCTTTCTTATTCTTTTTCAATGCCTCCTTTAATTTGTCTTCTTTTTCTCTCTTTCTCGTTTTGCGTCTTTCTCTCCTTCTCTCTTTTTCTGTCCATCCTTTCTAGCTTCCCCCTTCCATCTAGCTATTTATCTAACCGCTTTTTTCTCTCTCCCCTCTCTTTTCGGTGAGCCGAGCCGAAAGAACCGTTTCTTTAGAAAGAGCCGAAATCCCCCTCCTTGTTGCTTTGAATGCATCGAATCCCGCGTGATCATCTCACGAGTGGATTTGTTTTATTATTTTGAGCGAATGGGCTTGTGATGACGTCAGAAGAGCCTTAGAATCAGAAGCCGATGACGCACGGCGGAATTCTCGGATAGCGCCGATGAAAGAAAGAAAAAAAGGAGCCAAAAGACTACATGTACAGAACACGCGAGTGGGGTTAAATGTGCACGCGGACACGCGTGTGTAAAATTCACACGTGGAATATTTTGGCTCTTCGATTACATCAACGTTCAGACTTTGACGTCACGCATTTACACATGTTACCTTGAACGTCTGGAAAGGCACTTAAATCGATTGTTCTTGTTTCCCACTGATGTCGTTGCTTTATTTTCTCTACCTTCCCTTACATTTTCATTTATATTGCTTGTCCTTCGGTACCGTATGCAACAAACTTATCTTATGTTTTATTCGGTTAGAATGCAGCAAAATTATCCATGGTTTCCTTTTTAGGTGGCAACGCCAAATTACTAAAATGTAATCATTCTAAATGAATCCTCCCAGTTACTTTCCTTTGCTGCCCTCTTCCGGTTGATTTATATATCAAATCATGTTCTATCTATCTTATCTATCTACTGTATCTATCATTCTATCTATCTATCTATCTATCTATAGCGGTGTCAAACTCATTTTAACTCGGGGGCCACACAATTGAACAAACGTTCTCTCATTCACACCTAGGGACAATTTGGACCGGCCAATCCACTTGAAATGCTTGTTTTTGGAATGTGGAAGGAAACCGGAGTGCCCGGAGGAAACCCACGCAAGCATGGGGAGAACATACAAACTCCGCACAGGAAGTCCGGCAGCTGGATTTGAACCCACACAGGAGGTTCCCAAGACCTTAGAACTGTGCCGCACATGCGCTAACCACACACACACATATATATATCTCATCTCGTCTCATTAGCTGCACCGCTTATCCTCAGTAGGGTCGCGGGGGTGCTGGATCCCATCCCAGCAATCATCGGGCAGTGGGCAGGGGACACCCTGATCTGGTTGCCAGCCAATCGCAGGGCACACAGGGACAGACAACTTGCTCGCTCATTCACCCCTAGGGACAATTTGGACTGGCCAATCCACCTGAAATGCATGTCTTTGGAATGTGGGAGGAAACCGGAGTGCCCGGAGGAAACCCACGCAAGCACGGGGAGAACATACAAACTCAGCACAGTAAGTCCGGTAGCTGGATTTGAACCCACACAGGAGGTTCCCAAGACCTTCGAACCGTGCCGCACAAGCGTTAACCACCATATATATATATATATATATATATATATATATATATATATATATATATATATATATATATATATATATATATATATATATATATATATATATATATATATATATATATATATATATATATATATATATATATATATATATATAGATATATATATATATATATATATATATATATATATATGTAACGGGTGTAATAATAACTTTTATTTTATTGAAATTCCTGCTAAAATATGTGTATAGTTTTTGGTAAATGTCCTGCAATGCTGAGTCCAACAGTGCCATCTGCTGGTATGGGGTGGGGTTTGGTTTTGGCTTCTAACATGTGACCAGGAGGCGGGGTTTTGTCAGTTTTACCAGAGTACTACAAAGAGATCAAAGAGATCAGACCCAGCAGAAAAAGCTAATGTTGTGACTCATCCATTTGCAGAACTGTAATAATAAAAACCTCATCATCCAGTCCAGCGTGAATGTGGATCTTTGGTGGGACACGTACAACGCGGTTACATTGGTGCCGTGACCCGTGACTTCTATCAAACTCGCCGAACCGAGGACTGTCCTACCTGTCACATGAGCTCACAGTATTTGAAATTTTAGTTACATGAGCGATATTGTTTAGCTCATTACAGTGCAGTGTCACAGTGATACGAAGGCTGCTGATTTATTTTGTGATTTTGACTTATTTACATTTTTTTCTGTTAATCTTTGAAACATGTTTAATCAGAGCAATGTGTTAGCTCCACAATTTGACACACCTATTCACTTTGGCAGGGGCAGGGGCATGTTTACCCCCATCCCCACTGATAATAGTTCTACCCCAGGTGGTGCTACACATAGAGCAGAGGCAAGTTCCAGTGTGAGCACCCATAATGCAGCTGACCAACATGCTAGCCTACCTTCACCTCAGGTCAGACCCACATCTACGCCAAATTCCACAAGTGAAATTTCTGAGGGTTTAGCTGATCACATGACAAATATTATTCAGGAGATAGGACATAAATTGGCTGATAGCATATTCTCAAATATACAGTCACATAATATAGTAGCTCCTAACGCTGCTGCCACACAAGAGGTAGCAAACAGATTGAGTCAGGTGGTTACGCAGAGAAAGGTTAAGGAACCGCCGTCATTTATTGGGGATGGCTCAGACTCAATAACAATACATGAGTGGGAAGATCTAATGAGGACATTTATAAAAAGGAGTAATGTGAGACTTGAAGAGCAAGCAGAGGAAATCCTTTTACATTTGAGAGGAAAAGCTAAAGATGTAGTTAGGTTTAGCATTAGAAACAGTAATATAGACGTCTATACCCGCCCTGACATGATTTATAGTCTTCTCAGGAAATACTTTAGCTGTACCAAGTACTCTGCTGTCCCTTTAGCTGACTTTTATTCAACATTGCCCAAAGACCAGGAAGACCCCTATGACTACTGGCTGAGACTAAACAGAGCAGCTGACCTTGCCTCTGAGTGCTTGAGAGAGCAGGGCAAAACATTTGACAACCCTGAAATAGAGGTTACTCGCATGTTTATTAGGAACTGCCCATGCAAGGAACTGGCACTCACTTACAGATCAAAAACCATCGAAAAGTGGTCAGCATGTGAGGTACTAGAGGTGCTGAATGAATACCACGCTGAGAAGAGCTACAAAGCAGATTCCCTACAACAACCTGCGAATAGAGCGGAAATTGCCGTACACAAAGCTGAGGTGAACCATGGTCCAACCCTCGTGCACGAGCCACCTCAGACTTCGAGCCCACAGTATGTCTCTCTAACGGACGTTATTAGTATGTTGGAGAAAGTTCTGATACGTGTTACCTCGAACCAGTTTCAAGAGAGAGGGGGAGCTCCAACCAGGCGACCTGGGGCCAGAATAAATGGTTTCACTGCCAAGCCATGTATCATTTGCAAAGAAGTCGAACACAGTGCTCTCTCTCATTGCCGAGACAAAAACCTTTGCTTTCACTGCCATGCCCCAGGGCATTCTCGACGTGATTGTCCAGTGACGAAAGTTGTCCCGCTGCCTCAGGGAAACTAACTGATCTGCGCTTAGGGGAGAACAGTGCAGATCAACTGAGTATACCTCCCACCACTAATGTGAAGCCTGACATGCAAGACAATAAATCAATTTATGAGTTGTATAGCAACAAGATACCTCCATCGAAGAAGCTGATCTTTCAGGGGTTTCAGAGAATAGCGGAGACTGACGAACTGTTTTACACACCTGTACTTGTGCAAGAAGGCCCCACTTTCAGAGCGCTGTTGGACAGCGGGTCGATGGCTTGTACAGTAAGTGAGGACACAGCTAAGTACCTCCTGCAGCAATTCCCTGATATGATGAGTTACACGGCCGATGATTATGTCATTGTAGGCTGCGGTGGACACCAAGTTTCTCCCAGAGATATGTACGACATTCACGTCACAGTTTACGGGTGCCAAATGATAATACCAGTAATGGTGGTGCCAGGCCAGACAGAACAGATTATCCTTGGCAGCAATGCCATCAAATATATTTTGACTCAATTGAAAAGTACTGATGGCTATTGGAGATTAGTTTCCACTCCTGACAACGGTCTGTCCGATAACCACAGTCAATTCCTGTCAATGCTTTCCAACACAGAGAGATGGAGAGGTGATTGCATTCCAGACAAGGTAGGGACAGTAAAGATCAAGAGTTGCGTGACACTAAATCCACGGACCGAGTACGTTATTTGGGGCAAGTTACCTGAGTTGGCCGGGGCATCAGCGGGCAGCACAGTGGTCGTTGAGCCAACCCAATCTAAGGCTGCGCCCAGACAAGTCCTTGTCGGACGAGTTGTTACTCCACTCTGGGGAGATGGATGGGTGTCTGTTAAAGTCTTTAATCCCACGGACAGAGTTGTGGTGCTGAGAAGAAACAGGAAAATTGCAGATGTGTCTCCTTGTATCGCAGCGGAAGACCTGCCCAATGCAGAGGAGGTCAAGTGCAACGTGCAGAGTGTACAGAGCAAAGAGGTCGACCCAGGTCAGAAGAGGACATGATGCGTGCATTGGAAGCTCTGGGACTGCAAGACATTGACCTGAAGTCATGTGAGGTTTCGCTGCAGTGTAAAGACAAGCTCCTTCATATCATCGAACAATTCGAGTCAATCTTTTCTCGCCATAAGATGGACTGTGGAGAGGCCAAAGAGTTTGTACATCGTATCCACCTTGTTGATGATAAGCCGTTCCGTCTACCCTACAGACGTATACCACCAAGTCAGTATGAAAAACTGAGGACGACTCTGAACGAGATGGAAGAGAAAGGAATTATTCAGAAGTCGACTAGCGACTATGCATCTGCGCTTGTTCTCATATGGAAGCGGAATGGAGAACTAAGGGTATGTACTGATTTCAGAAGGCTTAATGCAAGAACCATAAAGGATGCCTACCCACTACCGCATCAAGCTGATGCTTTGGCCGCACTTGGGGGAAATGCCTTTTTCTCCACAATGGATCTGACGTCAGGCTACTACAATGTCCCCTTGCACCCTGACGACAAAAAGTACACGGCATTCTCCTCACCATTCGGCCTTCACGAGTACAACCGGCTCCCTCAGGGACTTTGCAACAGTCCAGCAACATTTATGAGGATGATGATGTCAATATTTGGTGATCAGAATTTCATGAGCCTATTATGTTACCTCGACGATCTGATGGTGTTTGCCCCCACAGAGGAAGTTGCACTCCAACGCCTGCAGATGGTGTTTACTCGCCTTAAGGAACACAACCTCAAGCTCGCACCCAAAAAGTGTTTTTTCCTCAGACGGACTGTGAAATTTCTTGGGCATGTCATCAGTGAGGATGGAATTCGGACTGACCCCGAGAAAGTGAGAGCGATAAATGACGTACAAGTCGCTGATCTAATGGAGTCGGATGGCAAGACGCCATGCCCTAGTAAAATCAGATATTTTCTAGGCATGGTGATGTATTTCCAAAGCTTCATTGAAGCATGTTCTGCGAAGGCAAAACCTCTGTTCAGGCTCACATCTGAATCTGGTGACAAGCATAAGCGCAAGAGAGCCCGCAAGAAAGGTCAAGTGAAGCTGACGCCTGCAGATTGGTCCGATGCATGCCAGAACGCCTTTGAAACACTGAAGCACGACCTCGTGACAGGTGTCGCTCTGGCCCACCCAGATTTTGATGCGCCGTTTATTCTGGCTGTCGACGCATCCTTTGATGGGATTGGAGCAGTCCTGACACAGCTGCCACCTGGTGGAAAAGTAGCCAGACCAGTCGCCTTTGCAAGTAAGACGCTCTCTCGCTCCCAGCTCAACTACCCTGCACACAGGCTCGAATTTCTTGCCTTGAAATGGGCGGTATGTGATAAATTCAGCCATTGGTTGAAAGGAAGACACTTTACCACGTGGACCGACAATAACCCACTTACATACATTTTGACCAAACCAAGACTTGATGCGTGTGAACAGCGGTGGGTAGCGAAGCTAGCTGCATACAATTTTGACCTGAAGTACATTCCCGGCCCAAAGAACATCGTAGCCAACGCTCTGAGCCGTGAGCCATTTGTACGGTCATGTGTGGGTCATCGCCTTGTTACCGAGCCCTATACTTCTCTCTTGGACCAAGTCAACAGGGTGAACAACAGTACTGTGCAAGAGGTGTTCAGAGTATCCAACAATTGTCATGCTGTTGTAGACGAGAGTGCTGGGACATCAGACGAGTCAGTAAAAAGGGCAATTCCATCAGGCTCCAATGGTTCTGTGACATCAGAAGAGGTTGCTGCTGTCTTCAGTGCTCAGTCCACTGGTGGCGTGGGTCAAGTGATGGGAACAGATGCCAACTTCAATCTTCTGCAGAAGGGAGATCAGTCAACGGCACTCCCACAGAGTCAGCTTGTTGGTTTACAAGAACAGGACAACACAATAAGCAGAACCATGTACTTTGTGCATAGACACAAGAGACCTACCAGGCGTGAGAGAGCTGTCGAGTCGCCTAGTGTGATGAAACTACTGAAGCATTGGAGCAGACTCACCATACAGAATGGCATGCTCTACAAAATAAGGAAAGATCCTCACATGGCCAAGAAAATCTTCCAGTTTGTGGTGCCTGATTCATTGAAACAGAAAGTCCTTCAAGGTTTACATGACTCAGCAGGTCACCAAGGCCAGAACCGTACTTTGTCTCTGGTGAGGCAACGATTCTTCTGGAATGGCATGGAACGTGATGTTGTGAATTATGTCAAATCCTGTCAGCGCTGTGTAGTAGGGAAAACACCGGAACCACACAACCGTGCACCACTCAAGAACATAGTCACCTCTGAGCCTATGGAGTTGGTCTGTATAGACTTTTGGACTGCTGAGCAAGAGAACAAGTCTGTAGATGTCCTGGTCGTAACTGATCATTTCTCCAAGATGGCACACGCCTTCCCTTGCAGAAATCAAACCGCCAAACAAGTTGCTCGCCGTCTGTGGCAGGATTTCTTCCTTGTCTATGGTTTCCCTCGGCGTATCCACTCAGATCAGGGAGCCAATTTTGATAGCAAACTGATCAAAGAGCTTCTAGAGATGGCTGGAGTGCAGAAATCCCATACGACTCCGTACCACCCCATGGGAAATGGTATCGCAGAACGATTTAACCGAACATTGGGAGATATGATAAGAACCCTTCCCCCTCAGCCCAAAGCAAAGTGGCCACAAATGCTGCAGCAGCTCATCTTCTGCTATAACTGCACAGAGCATGAGACAACAGGGTTTGCACCGTTTTACCTAGTGTTTGGTAGGATCCCTCGTCTCCCTGTCGATGTCATGTTTCAACATGCTAATACCAATGATGCTGTTGTCAGCTACTCTGACTTTGTACGCCATCTGAAGAAAGATCTACATGAAGCTGCTCAAATTGTACAGAGGAATACTCTCAGAGAACAGACTCGTCATGCCAAGCTGTACAACCGTAGGGCCAAAGGATCACCTCTCGTCGTGGGAGACCGGGTGTTGATCGCCAACAGAGGTGTCCCGGGGAAACGCAAAGTTGCAGATAAGTGGGAGTCAACCCCGTATGAAGTCATATCAGTCAAGCCTGATCTCAATGTCTACAGAGTCAAGGATTGTCTGACGGGCAAAGAGAAGGTAGTTCACAGGAATTTGCTGCTCTCTGTTAGCTTCTTGCCCTGTGAGGATGATCTGGCCAGCGAATCTGAACACTCAGAGTCTGACGCTGCTATGCATGGAAGTGATGTATGCCCTGATTTACCTGACGCGGTTGAAGACAGTGATGTCCGTACAGTAAACTGGGTGATACAGGCAGGTGAAGAGCAAGTTCATCCAGAGGTAGAGGATAACTCACTAGACAGCAGATCTGATGCCCAGTCCGACTCTCGCAGTGTTGATACATCCAGTCGAGGAAGTCAGCACATCCCCGAACAAGATGTTGACCATACTTCAAGTGACATTACGGAAAGCCCATCACAGTGCTCTGAAAACATGATCCCTTTGGGTATGGGTCTCCCAGACGAGACCCCATTGAACACTGACCATCTGGACGCAGACTCCCCTGATACTGACTGTTTAGACTTGACTGCCCCAGAACTTCAAGCTCAGGTTATTTGTGCTCAACCTAACCGTTATGGTCTTAGGGTCCGCCAGTCCATCAGGCCTCCTAGTCGTCTTATTTGTCAGATGAATGACCATGTGGTAGGTGACAATCCTCTGTCCGCAATATCTGCAAGTTCCTAGTTTAAGTTCAGTAGAGATGCATTTTCAGTTTGAGTAACAAAGCTTGAGTAAGAAACAAGAATTGTGCCTATGTGAGCACTTACAACTACAGGAACAATGTTTGATATTTCAGAGATGTAACAGGCATCTTTGAGTCTGTGCTTAGTTAGGAGTTTGATCGCCTCCTTTCTTTTCACACTCCTTTTTGGGAGAGTTTTAGAACTGACATGCACTTCAGTTTGTTCCTTGTAATACTGTACCAGTTTTCGTGTCCTCTTTTTCATCAGTATTTGCCTTTTTGGCATGTGATTTTTTTTTCTGTTTAGTGTAGCACTCCCATATTTAGCAGAATTTCAGGGGGGTGTATGTAACGGGTGTAATAATAACTTTTATTTTATTGAAATTCCTGCTAAAATATGTGTATAGTTTTTGGTAAATGTCCTGCAATGCTGAGTCCAACAGTGCCATCTGCTGGTATGGGGTGGGGTTTGGTTTTGGCTTCTAACATGTGACCAGGAGGCGGGGTTTTGTCAGTTTTACCAGAGTACTACAAAGAGATCAAAGAGATCAGACCCAGCAGAAAAAGCTAATGTTGTGACTCATCCATTTGCAGAACTGTAATAATAAAAACCTCATCATCCAGTCCAGCGTGAATGTGGATCTTTGGTGGGACACGTACAACGCGGTTACATATATATATATATATATATATATATATATATATATATATATATATATATATATATATATATATATATATATATATATATATATTTTTTTATATATATATATATATATATATATATATATATATATATATATATATTTTATATATATATATATATATATATATATATATATTTTTATATATATATATATATATATATATATATATATATATATATATATATATATATATATATATATTTTTTTTATATATATATATATATATATATATATATATATATATATATATATATATATATATATATATATATGTATAGGAAAATACAGCTACCAACCTTCCAGTGTGGAGTTTACATGTTCTCCCCGTGCTTGCGTGGGTTTCCTCCGGGAACTCCGTTTTCCTCCCACATTCCAAAGACATGCATTTCAGGTGGATTGGCCGGTCCAAATTGTCCCTAGGTGTGAATGAGTGAGTGAGTTGTCTGTCTCCGTGTGCCCTACGACCAGTTCAGGGTGTCCCCTGCCCACTGCCTGAAGATGGCTGGGATGGGCTCCAGGATCCCCGCGACCCTACTGAGGATAAGCGGTGCAGATAATGGAGGGATTTATATGTCTTCGATATATTTTGAGCATTTTTGTTTGGGGCCAGAGCATAAACCTAAAATCTCCCCTGCAATGCAATATTATTCAGAATTATCGGGTTTAAAAAAAAAAGAAAAAAAAACTGTGTGCGTGAGTGTGCGCACGCGCATCACTCCGTCCTCTTCCTTTTTCTCTCCCCTTTCTGGCTTCCTTCCCATTTTTTTAAACCGACGCTCATTTCCAATTGGTTGTTTCTGCAGTATAAGATCCTTATTCCTCCGTGATTGGCCAAAAAACCTTGGGCGGAGTTTCTGGAGGAGGCGGCCGCTAAATTCGAAATTGAACTGAAGTTATTTTTGTGTGCTGGTTGACGAAGGAAGAAAAAAGTCTAGAGAGGTTCGCTTCTTCCTCTCGATTTGTGGACTTTTCGGTTTATTTTAACTTTAAGAACTTTTTATTGTTGATATAATTTGACCGAAAATGGACCCTTTTACGGAGGTGAGTAGCGACATTTAATGTTCTGGATTAACAGTGCCGCATTAGCTAGCTGCTAGCTAGCTAGCTGTTTACTGTCAAAAATTGTGACGTCAATGTAGTGTAGCGGATTATATATATTTTAAATTATTTCAGTGATAACTAATTGTTCAAACAGGCAAACCAACACAATGATAATTGTAATATTTGCTGGAATTGCCACGTTTTATGGCTTTAGATTTGGAACGTAAACGACAGTTATATTCTAAAAAAAAAAAAACGGGAAAAAAATCCACAGGTTGATAAAGATGTAATAATAAAAATATAAAGAAAACATTCAAAGCGAGTTGCAACAAACGATCGTTTTAATAAGATTATTTTTCAATCCTCTTGCCAATAATTTATGTATAGCAAACATAATTTATTGTGTACCGTTTAGCAGTTTTCTGACATTTAAATGCATACCAAAGTGCTGAATAAAAACAGTAAATGTACTATTAGAAAAGAAAATCACCTCTTTCGCCCCACCCAACAGCAAGAAACGCCCATTACAGACACGAACTCAACAATTCAAGGAGAGATAAAGTAAACATAAATTTGGTCGCTAGTTTGTATGAGAAAATAGGAATAAATGTTGATGATGATTTTCCACAGTAGAAGCAAATCGCTGAAGTCAGGTAAAAATCTTCTTTATAGTCATTGATTACAACGTGGTGGACGTTGTTTACAATGAGATAAGACGTGGAACACAAGAATAAAATGTAATAAAAGACCATTAGGGGGAAAAGGGCTAGGATACAGTAGATGGGTAGAATTTACAAGGGATTGCTGTCCACTGGCCCAAATTGTATGTACGGTGCATCAGAAAAGAGTGCAATAACATTAGCAGTGACATTATGTGTAAATGTAAAAATAAAGAAATAAAATATTAGTACATACAGTGTGTGTGTATATATATTTATATAGATTTTTTTTTTAATAAGTAGGCATGGTCTGGTGTAGAAACTGTCCCTGAACCTGTTTGTCCTTGTATAAGGGGCCTGTAGCGTCTGCCAATGGGCAGAAGGTAAAAGAGGTGTTAGCCAGGGTAAAAGAGGTTTCTGAAGCTGGCAGTGGAGCAGTTATGATTTTATGGGCTGTGTTGATGACTCTCTGTAAAATACCCCTGTCAGTTGCCATGCACCCAGCGAACCGCATGCCTTTTATAGTGTTTTCAAAAATGGCAACCACCCGTGAGGCTTGACTGATATTGAGGAATTTTAAGACTACACAAAATGTTTGTTTTTGTTTTTATGAACCGGTTTGAAAATAATTTTAAAACTTTTGAATCTTATTAGAAACTTTTGGAGCGGACACGCGCTCGGAGGGAGAACCTACAGAAAAAAATGGCAGCAAGACCAACCGCAGCAGAGAGAACAATGGTGAAAAGACCCAGAGAGCCCCTGGTTGAAACGAATAGGGTGATCATTGAAACCGTTGTTCCTGAAGGTATAATTTTCTGACAGTACCCTGATTGTCTGCTTCTTCACTGCTAACTTATTTATGTTTTCATTTTCTCAGTCTCTCAGACATCTTCAAAACCTTCTCCATCCAAACAAAGGTGCTTAGCTGAGAATGTTAAGCCTGTGGAGGATGAAAAGTTTCAAGTGCAACCTACAAAGGCTGTCTTTCCAGATCCCCCAACAAACGAGAAACCCCCTATCGTTCCTGCGTGTGTAAATCCTAAATCTTCTTTAGGGGTGACAGAACCCCAACTATTAGTCCAATCTCAACCAGATGAGTTCAAAACCGCCAAACAATCATCAGAAAAAATGCATGCGGCTGCTATTCCTGAAATGCAGCCACCTACGGTTGTTGACATAGTTCCTGTTAGTCCTGCTGCAGTAAAAAGCATTGATAACTCTGTGGAAAACTCAACTCCTGCTACGAATATGAGGTCACGTTTCCAAAAGCTAGCAGAGGAAAGGAAATGCTGGGATGGCACTGGTAAGTTACTCAAATATATTATTAAAAATATTTAAATCACACAAATGCAAAGCGACCAATTTGAATAGAGCTTGAAACGAATCCAAAAGACACAGTAATGGTCAAGCGTAATGCTTTACTTACCTTTTATATCTTCTGGGTAAAATGTTACACCATTATTATCAAACCCCAAAAGACAAGGGTCAGAAAGTCCCTACCTATGGTTGGATTATTATGATTTTCTAGAAAACTTTATAACCGGCATGTGAAAAATCAATGTACATGATCAATTATACAAAACATATTTAGAATTTAGCCTTTCATTTATATATGTGTAACTCGTTAAGTGACCCTGTATAAGGCATGAGTTTTAATGGTTGACCGAGCCTATTTTAAACCTAGAACTAGTATTTCTAACCTAGTAATGACAGAAATAAAATAAGTTGTTATTTGAGGTGCATATCAAACTGGTAACCATTCACACATACCTGGAAAAAAAGTCCTCGGCTTCAAAAACATTTTTGACCCCTTATAGTGATAACAAAACTAAGAGTTGCCATGTTAGTTGGTGGGATCGATTTAACTTGTGACACATGACATTATTGGGTGTAGATTTATATGTATAGTTGTTTATGATGTTCATTGTTTTGTGACCTTTCGTGCCGGTGTTTCACCATTCCAGACCTGACTGCTTTGGACTCAACACCTATTGTGGTGTTGAGACCAAATGTGGAAGTCACAATAACTTCAGTTCCCACCACGTCTTCACAAACTCCAGTAGGGAGGAAAGGGAGACTTGCCAATCTTGCAGCGACCATTGGAACTTGGGAAGATGACTTAAGCCATGTCAGTATCGCAAAAGACTCTACTCCTGCGAAAGAAAAATCTACAGGAAAGGAAAGCGGTCCTGCAATGATTGCTACAGGTTCCGGTCCAAAGTCATCGTCCAAAGATGCAAATGTGACCGATACTGTAAAAGCAAAAGTTAGCCCTGTGGTGAGGAGTTCGACAAACGGCAAACCATCATCCGTCTCAAATCGGGTAAGTTCATTTTATAATTGCAATTCAGAGTGTTCCCTCACTTTGTGTTTGCCCCCGTTAAGCACATTTTTCAAAATCCCCTTAAATCAAAACAGTTACATATTTCATTGTTATTGAACTAAAAAATATATTTATAATTTTTTAGATGTCTCGCAAGACAGAGAGAATAAGACTGCACATTTTTCCCCAAAAAACTTAACCTAAAAAAAATATAACCAATTCATCAAAAAATAGTGAAAGATGAGCCTTCACCTTACATGTGTGCCCGATATTGAGCAAATTTTGTAAAATAAAATGAAATCACAAAGTTAAAATGTTCCTTGTTACTGAAATCACAACACTATCTTTTAATATGTCTTAAAAGACGATGAGAGCCATACAACCCTTTTGCAAAAAAAGTAAAAAAAATATAACCAAGTTTCAAAGGTTAAAAAATTGATATATATATATATATATATATATATATTATACCGAAGTTCACTCAATATTAGGTGGAACCAAAAAAAAGCATGTCAACACACCTAAAATGACCAAAAGTACAAAGGGTTGAATCACATTATTTACATTTATTTTTTTATGAACAGGCTTCCAACCCCTCAACAAAGTCAACTCCATTGAAGACCAACATACCTGCAACCAAATCAACGCCAAAATCTGCAACCAGGCTCACAAATTCCTCAAAACAGTCTGAAGCAGTGCCTCCTGTATCACAATCTCATAGTGCTGCAAAAACTAATGCAGTATCCAGAGTTCCAGTTCCCACTAGTCCTTGGAAAACACAGATCAGTAATAATAAAAGTGCTGTGTCCAGTCCTGCTGCCTCCCAGGCCAAGAGCACTGTTGGTGGTTCTGGTAATGTATTATGTCTCTTTTAAAATTGTATATCAATCACATATAGTTAGATATAGATATTAATTGTTCTCTTTTTTTTTTTTAATTTGCGGTATGTGAAGATGTAATTTTGCATCAAATGTGTTTGACATTTGCACATATTTAAGAAAATCTTTACTAAAGGCAAGTTTCTAATATCCTGATCTTTTTTTAAATTGTTTTTCTATCAACAGGCATTCAGGTGAAGTCTTTCCTGGACCGATTTGAAGAAAGATGCCAGGAGCGCATTAACTCCCCAGCAGGTAGCGGCATACAGCCAAGCAATAGACTGGCGCAAAACAGGCTCATGTCGCCCCAACCTGCCAAAACAACCACAGCTGATCTTGCAGAGAAGCACAAACTGGTAGTTAAATTATGAAGTCGTTTGTACAGACCTTATACTTATTCTGTCACAACATAGTGCTTAAAGTTGGTGTTTTCCGCCTTAGGAGCGTGAGGCCGAACTGGCTAAGATCCGTAGTCGCCCACAGGAGAACAACATGTGGAAAACCAAAGGCAAAGAGTCACAAACGAAAAGGACCCCAGACTTCAAGGTTGGTCACAAATAGAATGTATGTACTGTATATGTATCCATTTGGATACTTGTAAGGAGAAAAAACCCACTAATTAATACAGGTTACTCTGCCACATTATAAACAGAAACAAATATTGTGTTAACTAAATCTGTCCAAAGTGTTGTGTTGTTTTGAGTGTGGCATTTGCATGGTCTAACTCAATTTTATTTCATTTCAAGGAAAATCTTGACAAATCAACAGAGAGCCCTAGTGTCTTGATTCAGACAAAAGAGGACCCCAAATTATCATTTCTTGAAGCTGCGGAAACTCCTGTAAAGAAGGGAGTTCCTCCAGGTATTCACAGTATTTCCTGACTCAATTGTACAGTGGACACCTGGGATTCGGCAACCTTGCTTTTTGACATTTTCAGTTTATGGTGTGAAATAAAATGTTTTCTGCCCCTCTTTATGGCGTTTTCCCAACTAAATGACGTCACCGACAGATTATCTTGCATGCCTAAAAGCTATGAAGAGTTATGTTTATGGCTCCAAAGGCTAAATGTATGCCAAGGGGAGGGGCAAAAACATAACCATAGAAACAAAGCCTGTTAAATTGCATGACGTCATCCAATCGATGATTGGGAGTATTGTTAAAAAATAAGGATGCGATTAAAGCTATGAACAGGGTTCCCCCGGATCCTGGAAAAGTCTTAAAAGGTATTGATATCAAAATTCCAAGAATCAGGCTTTGGCATTAATATATTTAAAATCCAATCAGAGCAGAAGCATGTCTTAGGTCTAGCCACAATACAAATAGCAAAACCGGACAGAGACGATTACTTTGAATCGTGGGAAGGTAAATTCAATGAGAAGTGGCTGAGTCACAAGCGTTTTTGGTCATGGCTAAAAGCTGTGCCAGGTAATGTGTACAAGGCACTATGTAGTGTTTGCAAGAAATTGAAGTTTACTTGCCTTAAGCTATAGGAACCTGTAGGAAGAAAGGGCATGACAATCCTCACAAGTGCTAGGTATAAATTTTATTTTGCCAATTTTCCTGCATGACTTTATGTAAAAGCTTGTTTGTAACAATGTTTTCATATTGCAGGTTCCAAATTCATCAATTCTCCCACCACATCACAATCCAATCCAGCAGTGAACGTTGCCCACGTAGAGAAGACCGAAATTTCAGATGTGACAAAAGACGAAAAGAACGACGAAGAAAATGAGATCGAAATGAACGTCGACCATTCGATCAACTCAGAAGTTATAAATGATCTGTTTGACGAAGCTCTGGAGGATCATGAAGAAGAGGAAGATCCTTTGAATATCTCTTCCATGTCCCTTCTCACGCCGCTGACAGAGACTGTGGCTTCTTTGGTGAAGAGTCCAGAAAGGATGATGGTATTCACAATATGTTTTTATTTGTCATCAACTGAATGATTTCTTGCATGTGTGTGGCAGCCATGTAGCAAAGATTACCTGGTAGTTATGTTTCTCCACAGACATCGACTCCATCAAGTTCTTTCATGGTGAAGAACAATACTCCAGACAAAGATTGTCAACCTTCCAGATTCCAGAGAGCTTGCATTCGGAGTGCAACACCCGATGGGACAAATTTCCTAGATGAGGAGCACAATTTACTGTACAGGTACGTATACTTTGACAATGGGGGTGAACACAGGCAACAAATCAGCCATTAACATCGGAATGTCTCGGCAGAGAAAAGTTTTTAAATTCTGGTGATTTCTTTTTTTTTATTCTGCGCTCCTCCACCTTAATATATTTTCTACTTTTCTGTTAGTATTGATGCATACAGGTCTACTCGGATGAAGGAGTCCGAGAAACCCAAAATTGAGGAGGTGATGATGATGATGAAAAAGGAGGAACAACGAGGACCAAGCTTGTCGAGCATCAGGCAGAAGATAAAGGTTTGGAAAATACATCTTGGAGCTCCATTGTATATTATATATCTTCAACCTTTTTCCAGTTTCTTTCTCTGGCCATTTATGTTAGCCACTTTGCTGCAGGCCCTGGCTCACTGCTAGCCACTATTGTTATTCTTAGCTGCTACTGTTTCGTCTTTCATTGTCACTCACCTTCCTCTGCTGAGTTTCGTGATTTAGTGTCCCAAAACTTGAAGAATTCTGCATTAGTCTTCCATTCCTTTACTGGCCTTTTTATAGCTTCTCCTGCGAGCTACTAAAGTCAGTCTCTCCGGGTGTATCTGGCTCGTTTGATCTTTTGCTCCTGCTCCTGGGGATTAACAGCAGCATTCATGTCCTGTCGCTAGCTAGCATTCGTTTTCGGTCATCCAAGAAAATATGGGTCCTTGAAATCCTTGAAAATCAGCTTTGAAATTCCTTAAAAAGCGCTTGAATTTGGCCGTTAAAAAAGGTCTATGAACCCTGTATGTAAGTACCGTAAATTACGGACTACAGAGCGCACCTGATTATAAGCCGTACCCACCACACTTTAAGAGGAAAACCGATTTTGTACTTACACAAGCCGCACCTGTATATAAGCCGCATGCGCCCACATTAAAAAATGTAACACAAACACAAAATCAACCCAAACCCGACTTTAAGTCCCGCGATTGAAACCGAATGTCCCTCATTAAAGTACACAGCCGGCAAAATGAACGGAAAATGATACCGGTACTTAAAGTTTGATGCAGACCTGCAGAGTCCGGGTCCCGTTGAAAGTGCATTGCATTGGAGTCGGATTTGGGCAAAACACCGGCTTTTCGGAACCCGTTGGTGATGGTGGAGTTTTTGATGCTGACAGGATCCACTGGAAGACTTGCGAAAAAGTTGCCTTTCGCATGCGGCCAGTTTTAGTGAAAGATTTCTCGCCGCTAGTCAAGCCAAGAAGTTGCAGTCTTCCTCGGCGGATATATTCCACCGGTCTAAATCTGACCTTTTGTACTCGAGCGCCGCTGGCGGCCATTAGAAAAATTATATAAATTGGCCGCATCACTGAATAAGCCGCAGGGTTGAACGTTTGGGAAAAAAGTAGCGGCTTATAGTCCGGAATTTACGGTAATCTTCCATGTTTTTCAAGTGGTTTCCTTTGGGCTTCCCTATTGTGTCTTCTTAGAATCTTTAGTTCCATTCGAAATTTCAAGCTCCTCTAGTGGTGTATTTCTAACCACTGTCACTTTAAATAGATGCACAAAGCAGGATCATAGTGTGCCTTAACTCATTCCGTTGTTTGACGTCCTTGTAGATTTTTACCAACGAAATGAACCTGCAGCAAACCGTCATCCACCAGGCCAGCCAAGCTCTTAATTGTTGCACTGATGAAGAGCATGGGAAAGGATCACTTGTTGAGGCTGAGGCAGAAAGACTCTTGTTGGTTGCAAGTAAGTCTTTTTTGGGGGGAGGTGGGGGAAAAGTGTAGCTTTGTGATAAGATGAACTAAGCTTGCTTCCATGCCTGATGAATGTAAACACATTTAGAAAAAATCCCTTGTACGCTTAATGTACTACTCTGGAGAAAAGAAATCACTCATTGTTGTTAACATTTCCTCCTTCGTAGCTGTAAAGAGAGAAGCACTTATGGCAGAGTTGCAGCATCTTAAAGGGGAAAGCCAAGCAGCCCAGAAAAGAAATCGTCCAGTTTCTGAGCCCATTTCTGCCTCCAAGGGATCCATCAGTTTGCAAGAGTTCCGCTTGCCACTCAAGGCTGATTTTGTTTGCGCAACTGCAAACAGGCCAGGTAGAGCTGAAGAAAATGAGAATAAATGTCAGTTTAAAGAACCAATTGATGTGATGGTGGTTTTCCCTTCCCTCAGAATCAATGAAGCATTCTTTTTTCATAATGATTCGAGCTGGAGCTGAGAACATGGTGGCCACGCCACTTGCAAGCACACACCGTGGCCTCAGTGGAGACACGCTGACCTTCCCTACAAAATTCGCCTTGTAAGACACAAAACCAGTATGGGATGAATTCCCCTGTTTTTAATACCAACATACGGTAATTAAACGACTATTAAAGCCCGATCATCATTAATTCATTGATTCCGCTGTCAGATCTGATGTTTCCGCTGAGTTTGCCATCGATATCGAAGTGTATTGTCTTGTGAGTATTTTCTTAAACATTTTCCCCACGTGACATCTTAAAAAGGTTCAATCGTTTCACTCTCTTGAATCTTCAGGTTCAAAAGCGCATATTTACAAATGACAAGAAGAAGAAACCAAACAAGTCTAAGGTATGGTTGTTGACTGAGCAAGATGATTTCCGAAAGAGTGCATGTTAAACAGGCTAGCTCAGAAGAATAGAATCAACATGTCTGAATGGTCATTTAAAAAAACATATTGTACGAAGTTTACAAAGATTCGACTGAACTCTGCGATGAACATATAAAAGACTTGAAAGAAAATGGGTTTTCAAAAAAAAAGGAAAATGAGCTTATGCACTATTCACAAGGTCGTGCTTGTAGACTGGCCTAAGTTATAACTTTATCAGAAAAATAGTGTCATGACATGAGCAGTAACATTGTGAAAAATTGAATAGCGGAATACAATATAAATATTTTGAAACCTGTTACCAAATTATATTAAATCTATCTCCATTTTCAGGCCATCACCCCGAAGAGATTTCTGGCTATTTCTGTAAGTTTTCAGAATGTTTTGATCTTTTCATGAATAGAAGTACATACAGTCTTTAATTTTTTGTATTAAGTATTAAAAATATGCGATGAGATTCTTAACTGTTCCTGTTGAACTGTTTTCTATTTTAATAGAACGGGATATTAATTTTTAGTGATAATTTATAATGACCAAATTTTCTATCAATTAAGGTATTACTTTGCCATTTAGCACTTTGGGGGGTCTTCATTGACTTGAAAAGCGCTATATAAATGCAGACCATTTACCATTCTGCATGTTTGCTTGCCTTTGTCCTTAACTTGAGCTGCAGAATAGATTATTCCCATAACCAATTTTTTTTTCTTTTTTTTTTTTTTCTTTTTTAGAAAAGCGGTCAGACTCCAGGTATGTTCAATATTATTCTCATATCAATGTTGACATTAATGAGAGAAACGAAATAGAAAAATCATACATATGAACAGTTAATGTTGTGACATAGCCTCAGAAATAAACAAATTAATCACCTGTATGACTACAAATTTGTACTTTGGCCCCATTCAAAAACATCACATATACTTGTTTCACTTCAGTAATTCTATTGAGTTTGAAAGTCTTAAGCATGTATTAACAAAAGATCTTGGATTTTCTTTTTGAAGTTCTTGCCAGTCCAGGTGGCCCAAACGCCGTTCGCACCAGTAACTTTGTCCTTGTTGGACATCACAAACTCACTCTTTCTTCCGTTGGGGGAAACAAGTTTCCTTTGGAGAAGGTATTGTGTTTATCTCTGATGCATAATTGATTTGTAGAGGCTGTCATTTGTCCTAATTCAGTCATTTGTTCTCTCTTGTCTTTAAAATGAAATTAACACAACTTAATTAATGTTTATCATACTATTATCAGTTTGACTTTCAATAATTGATTCTTGTCCAAAGATTCCATTCATGTGTCCACTGGAGGGTCATGTCTACCTTAGGATGCATTGTGAAGTTGGATCATCAAAGGTGGAAGAAAAAGGTTTCCTGGTGAGTCAAGTCATTCTTTTAATCATAAACACCGCAAGCATAAAATTTGCCAGTATGTGCTCCAATTTACCCATAATTATAACGATGCTGGAAAATATAAGGAAGAATGGGCACTAGCCTTTTAATTGCGTAGCAGCTCCCTTTGTAATTATCAATCAATTCTTTTTTCTAGACCATGTTTGAAGATGTGAGTGGATTTGGGGCCTGGCACAGAAGATGGTGTGTCTTATCAGGCTATTGCATCTCCTACTGGACTTACCCTGATGACGAAAGGAGAAAGGTAAAATTCACCTATAAGTATATCCCTATATCCCTAAAGGCTCAGTTCAGATTTTTGTTATCGAATTCTAAGAACGTTCCAGATGGCAAATTGTGTTGTGGTGGTTAAGAATGTGTTTCCAGACGACCTGCCACAGTATGTCCCAATGTTTATGAAGCACTCATTAATAAACACTTGCGCATAAAAAACATCAGGAATGTAAATCTTATCCACAACACCAAATCTGGACCACTCAAGTGTCCAGAAATTTCTTGGTAATTTAGGTTCCTCAGGTCTGTCTATAACATTCTTTCCAGGTGTGTCCTACAAAGTTTTGTGCAGAGTTGACATTTTCTCCTCAATAGTCCCTCCTTTGATCATTATCAATCATCTTTGATTATTTGACGATAACTGACTGACTATATAGAGGAACCGAGTCAACTCTGCACAAGCTTTTTGGGGAACATCTGGAAAGAATGACATGTTAAACTGAACTGAGGAACTTGAATAACTCAGAAAATTCTGGACCCTAAAATTGTCCAAAGTGTCGAAATCATTTTACAGTGGTACCTCTACCAACGAATTTAATTTGTTCTGAGAGTAGCTTCATAACCTAAAAACTTCGTAACTGTGTATGTAGATGAGATCATCCATTCCAAGCTCCGAAAAAGTACAGCATATTTTTTTTAATAACTCATAAAAGAGCATCAGAACATGAACATTGAGGAACCATATTCTGGATGCTCAAATTGTCTAAATTTGGTGTTGTTGACAAGGTTGGTGTCCTTTTAAAAAAAAAAATTATAATTGCCGTATTATAAAGCCTTTAAATACTGCTGGACATTTGTGAACCAATATTCCTTATTTCTGTTTCGTATTTCTTCACAGCATCCCATCGGACGTATAAATCTGGCCAACTGTACTAGCAAAAAGGTTGAACCGATCAAGCGAGAGTTTTGCGCTAGACGCCACACCTTCGAGCTGATCACCGTCAGACCGCAGAGAGAGGACGACAAAGGGACATTAGTCAGTCAATGCGAGAACTCCATGTGTGTTACCAAGTAAGTCGAAACGTCATCAGTCGGACAAAACAGAATTATACAAAGACTGGAGCTAAACACGTTAGTCAACACTCACCTTACGATATGAATCTGTACTGAGATGGGGATTGAAAACTGAAATTGCTGTATTGAGGGGGATAAAATCTATTGGGATGTGTAGCTAATAATAATAACAATAATAATACATTGTACTTCGAAGTGCCTTTCAGGATACCGCTGTACATATAGTAGGACACAACAATAACGCAAGAGTAAAACAAGCAAGTAATAGATAGCAAATAAAACACAGTAGAGATAAAAGGATGCAGATGGTCAAGAAAAAGCAAGTCTGAAAAGGTGTGTTTTGAGTCCGGATTTGAAGGTGGACAGCATGGCAGAATTCCGGAGGTCAGGCGACAATGAGTTCCAGCTAATGCCTTCCAAAACCCGGCTACCCCCTATTAAAACACTCAAATAGCAACATAGTGCATATGCAGTACATACTACTTGTGTGTGATATTCTTGCAACTGATTAAAGAATATTTTAAATAAATATGTTAAGAGAATCATGAGATTGTATTTACCTTTGGTGTAATGTGATTTGAGCTGGTCAAGTGGAGTTGCAGGTGGCTGCACGGGAGGCAAGAAGGCAAACTAAAAATGAAACTGATTTTAGAACTTCCACTATTGGGGATCGTCTTTTATGCTTTATTTGCCACCTAAATTTTAATAATAGTCCCGATTGACTAAGTGACATTTCAGTAATATTCATGTGTCTTCCTCGTATTTCTTTATTATTGAAATCTTCATTTCCATGGTTATCACATTTTTGATTTTCTTTTTAGCATCACTGCGATCTTTGGGACTTAAAACTAATAAATACAGTATAAAAAATAGTCCTTTAAAAGGCACACGGGATTCTGAACTGAACAGGGAGAAAGGTATTGTGGGGGTAGTTCAGCCAATAGGAGACCAGCATATTATATGAATTTGACCAATAGCGACGCAACTCTTTGTATGGAATAACACTGCAACGTTTTTGGCCAAGTCAGATAATTGTTAAAGTTGTATAGTGGGGGAATTTCCTTAAAGAGGGGCAAAAGACATCATATTCTACACCATAGGGTGGATCTACTAAATCTTCTTTTCGCCATTGTAATTTTTGCCCTTCAGGAACTGGCTGAGCGCGGACACTAAAGACGAAATGGCCGTGTGGCTGCAGAAGCTGAACCAAATCCTGACCGATTTGCGCATGTGGCAACCGGCTTCCTGTTCCAAGCCTCATTGAACGCATCACGGAGTGGACTACTTCTTTTGTTTGTCACTTTTGACATCGCACAGTTACTGAGTGCAATGAAACAATGGGCGGTAAATATCTTTTCAGTGTTGTAAGGGATTTCTTGAATGACAGTTCAGGAGAAAAGCTAAGCAAGACATTTTTAAAAGGTGTGCATGTGCATTCTTTGCTCAGGTGAGGGAGATGTTTATTTTTCTTAACGAATGGCCGGTCCTCATGTCAATATCATTAAATTCGCGAGAGTGATATCAATGTCACGCTTTCTTGGGCTTTAGATATTTTTGTATTGTATTATAACCTTATGCATGATGGCTCAAAATATTAATACATTTTCACTTTGGTTTTATTGTCCTTTTTTTTTTTTTAATCAGTATGCAATACTCAGAACACTTTTGCATTTGTCGTTTAAAAGCGTCACACTACAACCATCCTGGCATCAAATTTTGAATTGGCTCTTATGGTATTTATAATTCTAACTTTCAAAATTGAATGTCTAATTAGTGAAAAAATGTCTACGTTTACATTTTGTATTCTAATGTACAGCGACTATAGATTCAATCTAAAAGTGATCTATTTCTGTGTTTTTATGTGTGTGTGTGTGGTTGTGCTTTTTAAACTTCTTTTTTATAGCAGCTCTGAAACGAATAAATCTGTTTTTGGGTCTGGGGGTTTCACACAGTTTTTCAATTCTCCCACCGTTTGATTTATACATGAAAGCACCACGACGTCGTCACAGCGGACTTACGTATAGTGTGTCAGCAATCCTTCACCTTGTGTTTTTTTTTTTTTTATACAAAATCCAATTGATAGTTTGCGCTCTTATTGTGAAGGTTGCGTTTACTGACGCGGATGCTAGTTTATGTTCTTCGAACTGCACAAGTTCCCCTCACCCGTACTCAAGCTGCTGACGTCAACGGTTGCTTGCGTCAATGCTGCCTCCTTTAGTCTTTTTTTAAATTGTGGTCATAACGTAAGCATTAAACTTGACACATATTGAAACCCTAATCTACTTCTAGATTGTAGTTTAGAACACTAACCCTATCTAAGACTCCAATCTATCACTAAAACCCTAAAATTAATCCTAAACTAACGACACCCTAAATCCCAACCCTGCAGACTAACTTGCTCCTTTACTCTAATTTTAAAAAACCCTTATTATAAATAGAAGTAGCTCAAAAGGTTAACCCCCTGTAGCAGTTTTAGGGTTGTAGGTTCTATTTGCAGGTTGTGGCTGGACAAATTCTGGAATTAGGCTGTTTTGGTGCAACCAAAACCTTTGGCATAGTATTTCTATCGCTTTGAATTACGATACTACACACATCCTGGTGTGTGTAATATAGTCATCCTGTCAAATGAAGGATGCTTGGGATGTGACAAAGAAGACAAGGAACTAGCAAGGAACCAAGGGGAAGGAACACTAATAATGGTAGGAGGACAATAGCGAGAGCCACAAAAAACAACATGGGTGCAGGATTGTGACAGAGTTAATAACATAGTGGTTTAATATGTACACATATATGCCAAATTAGGTTTTTGTAACGTAACCCCCGTGTACATTATAGGTGGGTAATGAACAGCCCCTGATAGCAGCGTCAGCTATGCAAGGCAACTAAATGCTATCAGTTAGTTATTGAGTAAAAGTGTGAAGCACATTATAAAGCGCTTTGGGAGGTCTTCATTGGCCTGAAAACCGCTATATAAATGCAGATTTACATTACAACTATCAGTGCTGTTACATATACCAACCAAACCTTTCAACCCCATAACTGCAAACCAGACGATAACCCCAGAAGTAGCATTTTGACTATATTCTAAAACAGCCTAAATGTTAAAATGCTTGTTTGACAATCACAGGCAGTACAAGATCTGGAAATAAGGTTTTTGTTGTTTTTTTTTTTTTATGCCAATCAAAATCTTAGAACGCTTACTGCCCTAACTGGGCTCCAGACTTATAACTCTGTGAATATGGTACAGACATCAATACCATCTGAGTTACCAAAAGCAGTACTGAATCCCTGACAAAAAGCTAACCTTAGTTTCTTTAGGAATTAAACTATAAATTGTTAGGGAAAATTGACCGATTTGCGCATGTGGCAGGGAAAAAACTATAATATAAATTTAGCGTTTACCAAATTGTTCAAATTAGTTGTCTGACTCCATTAACCAAACGCAAACTTTATTCTCCTAACATATGCATGCTCGTTTGTTTCAATAAAACTATAACCCTAAAACGTTGAGCTTTGGCGATATTTGAGAACAGCTTTGATAGCTGAAATGGTAAAATGTCTGTATTACAATCATGAGGGCATGGTTACGATACCCTGTCAAGACTTTACAAAATCTAGGATTTTGGGTTTCTATTAGGGCCAACCCTAACTTCAATTAAAAATCTAGAACATGTACTATCTATACTGGGGCTTGAACCCACAACATTTAGAGTGTTTTACAGTCATTTTATCACTTAAGCTACCAATGCTTCTACCTCATTTAACTAAAACTCCAACCCTACTGCTAGCTCCAACCAAAGCTTAACCCAAATACAACACTGACCGATTGAACATAGCTCCAACCCTACAGAAAAAAATCCTTACTCTAACTCCAAATAAAAGTTGAACCCTAGCTTCAACAAAAACCATAAACCTAACTATGACAACTTCATCAATTTTCTGCACCACTTTTCTAGAATCGCAGGGGTGCTCCCTGAACTGGTTGCCAGCCAGTAGCACCAACCAAAACCCTAAAACCAAATTTTGTACTGACTTGACTGGACTTGTACCCACAAACCTGGGAGTATAACTCAGATATTTTAACAGTTAAGCTATAAGCACATTCCTGACACTAACTAAAAGTTTATCACTAACCCTCGCTCAAACACCAGGGCCCCTAGCCCTTTGACTTTTTGGGGGGGATTTAACCCACAACAATAAGTACAGAAGACATAGAGGGGAATTGTTTTGAAAGTCTAATCCCATGTGCGACCAAACCCCAACCGTAGCTCCAATTAAAACCATAATACTCACTCTAAACCAGCAAATCTAGAGTTTGTACTGTCTTGACTCGGGATCAAAATAGCAACCATGTGATTTCAATACTGACATCTAACCAGGTAAACTGCTACTCAACACTGATTCTAGCTGTTGGAAATTAATATCAAAATGTACCGTTTACCAAATTGTTCGAATTAGTTATCTGACTCCATTAACCAAACACAACATACATTCATCCAACAATTTATGCGTGCTCGTTTCTTAAGGGAAAAATGATCAGGAAGCCGACATTTCCACACAGGAATGAAGTCCTTTAGCTTTCTCGTATTGGCCATCTTCTCCCCGCATAATGGTGTGCCGGCTCCTCCCATGGGCATGCCAAGGAAGCCCAACGTGGGCTTCAAAATCTCATAGACGAGCGTCTTGATGTCTGGAACATTTTGTGTAGGCACACTTACGTGTCCTATTATCAACAGTACTAGACAAAATATCATGCATTTGGAACAGCCTGCCCTGTCATTGAACTTCATGGCATTATGAGTCAATCATATAAAATCCTTTATAGTCAATAGTATAAAATCCTTCACAGCCAAAACCCTAACCTTAGGATCAGTACTGCCTTGACCAGCGAACAAAGACAATCACCCTGTGAGAGTCATACAGGCATCTTACCAGTCAATAGGGTTAGGATCATTTTCAGATGACGGTAAAATGTCTGCTGTTTTAAAGGTACAGTGTGTAATATTTAGTGTCTCCTAGTGGTACCCCCCAAAAAACTTTCATCCAGTAAATAAAATAAAACTTGATTTGAGTACTGGGGAAAACTACATGAATGATCATACCAGTGTTTAATTTTTATTAAAAAAAAATCAGGTCAAGAAATTTGTATTTCAATAAGGCTGTGGGATCCTCACTTAAGTCGGCGCCATGTTTGTCAGGCATCCTGCCGCCATGTCGTGCCGTGTATCACCAGCCCTCGCTCGTACCAGACATCACAGTGCCATTTTTTGTTCACATATTACACATTGGGGCTCGAAGTGTGCAAATAGATAAAAAATGAAAACAATTGTTAAAAAAATATTTACAAAAAGAAAATGGAAATATCATCATAGAAAATAAAATAATAGTCTAAAAAAAATACAATGACATAAAATAAACAAATAATATGTATATTTTAAAATGCATAAATATGCCGTCAAAAAAAACACATTTGAAGTTGGGGTGCGTAGCTTGAGGTGTCTTTAAAAAGATTCAAAATAAATATGATCTCTATTAAGTGTGTGTTGACAATGCACAGCTGAGTTCAAAGAGCCTTTATATAATGTTTTCCACTGCGCTTATCTGCTCTTCTCTTATTTTTGTCATCGGTGTTCTGGCCACAGAGCGCATAAGGTTGGAGGAAAGGAGGCAGGGTGGGGGGGAAGAGTGATTTTGTGCGCGTGCTCGCAGTTTTCTTTTAAACTAGGATGAAAATGGTGCAAGTTAGAAAGTGAGTGTTTCAAATACAGTCAAAATACCCAAAAAGATAAAACAAAAGTTTATTGGCGCGTCTCTGAGTGTCACGTACTTGCACTGGAATATTTTGAAAGTACCGACACCACCTTTAAGGTCACAACTTTGTGCGTCTTTAATTCTGATGACATAAAAAAATTGATAGATAGATAGATAGATAGATACTTTGTTCATCCCCGAAGGGAAATTCACATTTCCAGCAGCATCCCTGAGCTGAGAACAATCGAAAATAACACGGGAGCTGCTGGTCAGTTTGTATTAAATTAAAAATGATTTCAACAACCTTTTAATACTAAATCGTTTTGTTCAAAACAAATAAAGACATTGGTTGTAATTTTCCTGTGATTTTTCCAACATTTTTAATAGCATTGTTTTCATCAGCTGCACAAGAAGAAAGCATCACGCTCAAAAATAAAATAAAATGTAGGATTTATGACCTGCGCTTAATATAAGCACGTTGAAAATTAAAAGTGTAGAACAAACATTGTCATGCTCATCCGTCAGTCATGATCATAAATATATTAACTCCAAGAAGCCACGTGATCTTTCTTTTTTTGAAGCACAAAACCTCACCCTTTACATATCGTAAACAAAATGTAAAATGTAATCTTCAGTCAGTCTTTCATAAAGAAACAAAGACGATCAAATAGAAGGGAGGGTAACAGGAGTCCAGGCCGGAGAATGTCGCTGCAAGGCCGCATCGTAAGTCAAGTCGTGTCCTTCGGCGCTGCCGCTGTCGTACATGGGCGATCCAGAGGAGGGCGCTGCAGTTAGCAAATTGGGGTAGTGGGTGTTGGAGCCTCTGAGGAAGTGGGAGCTCGGGTTGTTTCCGCTGGTGCTGCTCATGGCCCCCGAATGGTGGCTTAGTGTTGGGGTCACCGGGGTAAGTGGGGGGTTGCTCATCGACCACAAGCTGCTGTACTGACTTGATGGACAAACAGAAACATGAGACAGTGTTATTTATCCGAGTTTCAGTCATGGAAGTATACTGGAAATAAAAACATTCTCATTTTGATCATTTTTCTTATTTTAAGTGTCATCTATTTTAGGATTATTTCCATTATATATGTTAATCATTTTATAAAAAATAATAACCCTAGACCATAACCTCTAAACCTAACCTTATACCCTCATCAAAATTCTATAATCTACTGCTACAGTCTAGGTTAAAGCCCACAGTAGCACCCTAAACCCTAACCAAACCCCTAACATCAACCCTAACTCCATCCATCCATTATCTGTACCACTTATCCACAGTAAGGTCGTGGGGCAACCCTAACTCTAAACATTAAAATAAATCCCCAACATTCACAATAAAACATTAACCCTACATTCTGAAACTTCTGAAACACCTGACATTAGGCCAACTCTAAACCAAACCGGTAACATTAACCCTAAACCAATATGCCTAAACCCCAACATTAATCCTAAACCCTGAAACTTTACCCTCGACCTAACACCTACCATTAACCCTAAACCCCAACCCGAAACTCTAAAACTAAACATAAATGCTAAGCAGATTTTAAAACGCCAATCTACTTCTAGACTGTACTTTAAAACGGATGCTCCCTAAACTTGAACTTTAAAGACAAACCCTATCATTAACCCTTGGATGCATTAGTGGGGTCAAAAATCAACCTGTGGGTTGTCATTCTTCAATTTCTTTGTATTTGTAATTTTATGAATTGAATAAAAGTATCAGTCTGATAAAATGTGATATCAAATAATGATACTTGAAATGATCAGTCAATGGTGTTTGCGCTATCGACAGTATTTATATCTTCAAGAATTATGTACCCTATTTTCACGACCATAGGGCGCACAGTGGGAAAAAGCGCAGTCTCCGTAGCCGATTCTATTTCTGTATTTAACACTACACAGGGCGCACCGCATGATAGGGCGCGGATGCCCTCTGCTTGCATGAAATGTTTCCCCTCGCGCATACAAGGTGCTAATGCTCCAAGCTTAACTGTTCTATTACATTCCCCAAGTAATTAGATACAAACATGTTTTAGTAATGTTAGCTCGAGGGGGGACATTTCATACAGGAGCAACACATACAAGCATACAAGTGTACGTATTTAGAAATAAGGCAGTAGCAAATCTGAGTTGGGTTGTGGTTTGTAATGTAATGTAAATCTGCATTTATATAGCGCATTTCAAGTCAATGAAGACCTCCCAAAGCACTTCAAAATGTGCTTCACACTTTTCCCTTTTACACACTAACTAACCGATAGCAGCGTCAGCCATGCAAGGCGACTACCTGCTATCAGGGGCTGTTCATTATCCACCTGTAATGTACACAGTGAAGCCTTGTTTGTCACGGGGGTTACGTTACAAAAACCTAATTTGGCATATATGTGTACATATTAAACCACAATGTTATTGACACAGTCACGATCCTGCACCCATGTTGTTTGTTGTGGCTCTCTCTATACCTTTATTAGTATTCCTTCCCTTTGGTTCCTTGCTAGTTCCTTGTCTTCTTTGTCACATCCCAAGCATCCTTCATTTGACAGGATTATGAAGTATTGATTACAAAATAAAACACACAGATAAAAACCCGTCGAAGTTTGTTTTTCAGCTTCCTCCCCTTGCGAACCTGCAATTCATTAATCTTCAATTCTTTGTCAGATGCCCTGTTTCCAATTTCTTCCGCCAAGCGTAGAAATCAACCCACCATTGCGGACAAAGAGTGCATTCAATGGCGGGAAAGTGAGAATTGGATTTTGTTAATATTTGGGGGGGGACAACTCTGTTCAAGTTCTGTTAGCCCAATCATTTTTATTAGAAAGAAAAAAAAAGAAAAAGAAGAAAAAGAAGATAAAGAAGAAGAAGTCTAATAGAAGAATTGCTAGATATGCAACAGCTGTAGCATCCATGAGCACTTCCGCAAACCACGCATTGCATGTGACGTCACGAGGGATATGATGGAAATCAAACGAGATGCTCGAGAGTCACAGGGAGTCGTCTTTAGTTGTAAAATGTGAACAATATGGCGAAAACATCGAATTTCACATATAAATTTTGTAAATCTTTGACTTCCCAGTCTCACAGGCAAGCCCCAACCCTTAGGCCACCGAGCTGGTCTACATCCGCCACTCTCTGCATAAGAGACAGTGTGCGCCGCACAATTTGAAGAAAATCTGAGACTTTTATGTAAAATACGGTACTATCATTTTGAAGAAAATGATGCATAACAACTGGGGGAAACTAATGTTTCCCAAGAGTGAGCATGGCTCATGTTCTCATACCTGTCAACCTGTACGTTTTTGCCGTACAAAGTACGTTTATAATGCATTTTAAGATGTGTACGACGTACAAGAAAATCTGTACGGAAAAACGCAAATTTGTCAATGATGGGTACCGTCCGGTATACACCTATCACCAGACTATCACCAAACGGCAAATCAATCAAGTCAAACGAGTTCGCCGCAGTAGCCTCTATCTCAGTATCGTTTTTTTTTTTTGTGAGCGGTTTGACGCTACTGTGCGCATGCCGCCTAGGGTTTTCCCATCAAGCATCATTCCATGGTAGTTGTGTAGTGAAAGGAAGTCCATCTCTTTTTAGAGAACTGGCTTTTTCGATTTAACTCATTAAAGAGACCCGGCTCGCAAACGGCTCACTTGCTTTGATGCATTATACTACGAATTATTATGTTGTATAAAAAAGTTAAGAAAAAAAGGAAGTATAAAAGGAAAAAAGGAAAAAAGACAGGTTTGTGGTTATCCCTTTAATCCGTATATTACCAACAATAATTCAATGCAGAAAATGAATTCATAATTTGAAGAAGAAAATGTATTATTCTACTTAATTATATTTGCATGTATTTTTTCCTTCTACACTGAACGTCCAGGCTACTTAATGTTTGAACTTTTTTTTATAATAAACCTCATTCAAGTCGAGCAACTCAGTATCTTACAACAAAATGTTAATTAAAAATATATATGATATAAGGAAACACATGTACAATATAACATGTTAAATGCCATAAATAAACACAATTGAAAAAAAAATATGGTGTAAGATTATTTTGTATTTTGTAAGGGAAAATACGACAGTTTGTAAGGGCATGGAGCCCTGGAGCTTGACGGGTATGTGTTCTGCTATAATAGTACTAACCTTGAGTTGTTAGCAGAGTTGGGATTGTGCGTCATGGACATCATGGTGGAGTGCGTTTGCATCTGAAGGCCGCACCAGTTGTCTTGGCTGGCCAGCATTGGCACACATGCTGATGAGTTGTCCGCGTAGGTTGCTGAAACGGCAGGGGCGTTAAAACCGAATTTCGGATTAGGTTAACTCATAAGTGTGTAGGGCCACTTATAGACATATATATAAAAAAAGATCTTACAAGTGATGCACCGAATTTTCAGCACAAAAATGTTTGCTGCCCAAATAGCATAAAAGTGAGGCGAACCATTCGAAGCTGGCCTTCACTCGGGGCGGAGTTGGTGGACAACACGGCTACTTCTTTTTAATGTCACACACAAGAGAGAGGGAGAGCAAAACAGGTGCTCTTCCAAACCTTCAGCAATAGTCAATTTTCTTAAAAGGTCATGTGGCCTTCAGCTTTCTCGTTTTTGTTAGCCGCTAGCCACACTTCGGCTTATGTTTACCGTCTAACACTACAGAGCTAAATTGCTGATAAGAATTTTGTATAAAGGTTTTAGTTTTCGGATTTAGGCCCCGAATTTTAATTTTGGTGCATACCTGCTAAGATTGATTTATTAACACTTTCACGAGAATATTCATAATACAGTTATCCGATACAGTGGTATTTCTACTTAAAAATCTAATTCATTCAGGGAGTGACCTCGCAACCTGAAAACTTTGTAAGTCGAGACACATTTTAAATGTAAATGCGCTAATCCGTTCCAAAGCCCGCAAAAGTACTGTGTGATATTTTTATAATAAATTAATAAAGAGCATCAGAACATGAAATAATACATGTTGGAATTTAATTTGTTGATGGGTTGGTTGGATCCCTTAACCACACGGGTCGTAGTGGCACCATTTCCTGTGGTGTGTCTTGGGCAGGTGCAGCCTGGTGGCGCCCATCCTTCCCCATGGCCAATATATGTTTTCCACACAATACACATAAAAGGAGAGGAACATAATGTAAAAAATAAACAAAGAATAAAATAATATTAATTGACCTTTTTGCCTCACGTTTCTTGAAAAACTGATCCAATGATGTCAGCTTTATGACCATCTGTCAGAAATGCGCGAGGAAGACATCATAATGAGTGATAGCCCGACTTGTCAAACACTTTTACCGAGTAATTACTTCCCACAAATTCCGAAACTTCGTGGAAATTTGCTAAAATGTCTTTAATTTGGGCTAATTAAATAATGGCTGCGTCCTCCTCGACTCTAAACTCTGTGACTGAGACACGAAGAGCATGCTGGGAAAATGCATGCAGCGGCAGGTAGATTTGAAGCGATAGACAGTTTTCTTACGTGCGGGAAACTCTAAAAGCGGCTAATACCAACACGGATTTAATGTATTTTTGACTTTGTAAGTAGAGGCAATATCTACCCGTTCAGGTACTTTATAACCCGAAACTTTCGTATGTAGAAACATTGGTTAGTAGAGGTAACACTTTAAGTATTTTTTTTCCGCTCGTTATTTAAGTGTCTCCCCTCATTTAAATAACAATTTACGCCATGTAATAACGTGAAAAGATAAGGAAAACGGCAACCGAGTACTTTGTTGTCGTTAACGGTTTTGTGGCGCACTTGTGACGTCATATAACGAAACGTCGCGCCATGTGTGACGTCACGAAAGGCTAGCTTTGTAGTGATTAGCTTGATGAGAAGACTCTCCTTCAACTATATATATTTATGTTTTTTTTTTTTTTTTAATAAATCGAAAATATTTGTTTTAGCCACTCACTGGGCGAATTGGTCCGTTGTCCGTACGAGGAGGCGCCGTAGGGAGCCGAGCGGTGCGTCCTGAGCGTGGAGTAGCGCTCGCAAGCGTGCGATGGAGAAAGCGAAATGGGACTTCCAAACTGACCGTGATGAGTCGCAGCCGCCGGAGGGCACAGGGAGCTCGACGCCGGGAGGAACCAACCACCAACTGCCTCCGAGAAAGAAAACAAGTGTCGAAAATAATCATTTTAAGAACGTGTCAATGCATTATGTCGATTTGTTTACTCAATGGCGCCATCTTGAGGTCTAAAGTGAGGGCTGTTCGGTCTCGACCGCATGGTAAAATTAAATAATGAAACGTGATAGTTATAATGAAGGCACGGTTTTAGGAATAGTAATGCAGTTGCGTTTAAGATTTTTGTGCACCTAACATTTTTCTTTTTTCTATTGTGAAACAAAAAACTGGTGTTCTCAATGGACAGTACCTTTTCGGACTGCGCATGCGCAAAACACGAGAGTAACGCATTCAAATACACAATAGCGAATACAAAATAACTCACTCTTCATTTACAAATTCTTTTTATTTCTGCTTATCCTCAGTAGCAGGGGCGTTACCAGGGGGGGAGGGGCAGTGCCCACCCATGGACACACCCTGCCCACTACAAGAAAAGCGGATATAGTAATGACGGCTGTCTACGCAGCGCATACGCTATCACATTCATATAATATTGTGTGTGTTAACAGACACGAGTGTTCACTCTCCTGCCCCCCCTACAGCACACAATATGTGCGTCAGTCCCCTCCCAGCATATTCCTTTCTCGTAGTGTTAGGGAATTCCAATTATTGACGAGGAGGGGCTCTTTCGGATAAGCTGACTAATTACAGCCGGCTCCCGAGCAGCTCTTCAGATTGTTTTTGTTCGTTGAATCCATATAATATAAATAATCATGTAACAATTTGCACAAAATTACTATGGAGAGGAAAAGTACAGCGAAAAAAATAAAAGGGGAAAAATGTAGAAAAAGAAAAAAAACATAATAAAGCAAGAAAAAAATAGAAAAAAGCTGGGGGAAAAGACACAAAAATAGCAGGAATTAAATATTAAAAACGGGACAAAATCCAAAAAAGGACTAAAATAAAAGGGGGGGGGGGGCAAGAAAACATAAGTAAAAAAGGTAGGAGACAAGAAACAGAATAAATCAAACTAGAAAAGGAAAATAGAGAACATAAGAAGCAAAAGAAGATGTAAACAACTACGAGAGAAAAAACCTAAACAATAAAAAAGAAAATGAAATGAAAAAAGGGAAAAAACAGTAAATAAATGGGGGGAAAAGCAAACAAAAAACAAGAAGAAAAAAGTCCAGGGTCTCCAACTTTTTCAAGCAAAGAGCTAATTTTCGCAACTTATAAGTGCAAAGGGCACCCAGTTTGATATCCATTTTTAAAATACCTCATGTTATTACTCTGTTGTTACTATGTTACTATTATGTTATAACAAGGTTGATTATTGAACGTAGGCTTAAATCAACTCAGCCTACCACTTCAAAACATTTTACTAAAAAATCAGATTGACCCAACACTGATGGGCCATTTTCTGAACAGGTTGGCGGGCAACTTAACTGTCCTCATGGGGCACGTTGGAGACCCCTGATTTAGACGAAAGGAAATTATTCATGTTAAATTACTGCGTTAACAAAAGTTATTGCCGCCCGGTCCTCATTTAGTCAATTTAAATCATTTACAATCGATTAAAAAAAGGAAATGGATTAGTCTAAAGCCCGAAAAGAAAATATTTTGTTGTACTGTAGATTTTATTGCTTTTACTGGTGGAGTATATGCAAACCTTAACGTTAATATTTTTCAGTTAATTTAATGGTTTTATCCGATAAATACGTCATAAGATACACTCCAAAAAAGATTTCTCTTTATGGCATTTGATGCACTCACGTGGCGAATACGTTGACTGCTGGTGTTCACTTGTTTCATCCTTGATATCTTTGTCATCACATCTGCAGGAAATAAATACAATTTGACTTCAATGTTAAACAAAGGAGAAAAGAACCATATTTGGTAAACGACTGAAGACAAACGTTAAGAAATTTGCAGTTGAGAAGGTCATTCATGATAAGAAAATTGTGTTTCATATTTCGCAGTAAAATAGAACATTTAATGTCTCGGAACATGAGAATATTGTGATAGAGTTCTTCATGTTCTGTCAATTAATTGTAGGAGAAATGCCGCCAGCCGACTCCACTTACAGGGCATCATTTATTTGTGTGTCCCTACTATTTTCCTCCTGGACTGATCAATCATTATCCATATCAATGATCTGAAAAATCGATAATTTAAAGCTAACATTCAAAATATGGTCAGTGTATTGTTTCCTTCATGATAAATTCTGGCCACATGTGCTTGGAGGGGGAAAGGTCTCGCAGGCCTAGGCCGCCTGAGGACAATGGCGACCAAGAAGCCCGAAATCCATCACCTTGTCTCCCCAGCCAGAAAACATAACAAAACCAACTCATGGTTCTCATTTTCCAGACCCTTTGGCTGAAGGATCGACAAAAAGATATAGAGAGACTTTTCTGAGGAAGGGTTTTGTCCGACCCAAAGGTAAGCAGGAAAGGATTTCAAAACAAACTGTTTCGGTGCAGGGGCAAATAATATTTCATTTCGGACATGCAATTGAAATAATTTCTAATCATTTAAATAAGTTGAGTGTTTTAATACTGTTTCATTATTGGTACTGAACTTCTTTCCCCGTAACCGTTTTGTAAGACTGCGGGGGCTCGTGCCGACCATGTCCTTTTATTCTTTTGTGTGTTTGAATTTTCCTTTGTGACATAAATAAATCTCGTTTGTTAGTATCAAACACATGCATTACTTATTTGTGTCCCTCTAATATTTTCCTTTAGGACTGATCGATCATTATCCACATCAATCAAAATTAAAATATGGTTGGAGTATTGCTTGCTTCATGATGAATGCTGGAGACAATATGAGGCTATGTGGAATTAACTCAGGTGGGAAACCGTGAGCACTACCTGCTGGCCAAATCGGTCACCACTGAATTAGATTCTGAATTAAAATACATAGAATTCAGAGCAATTTAATCTATATAATAAAGAAAATGAAAATGTCCAATATTCTGGATTCATTAAATTTAAGATTTCTGATGATGGCTTACTGTCATGCACCAGAACAGGATCAGGACCCAAACGCGTGACGTTTCTCACACAAGCCTTTTGTTTTAGAGGAAATGGAGAGTCATGCACGTTAGGCAGCAGTCTGGCGTGAAATAGGAATCTAGAAGCCGACGAGATCGATACCAATTGCCTGAGTAGATATCGGACAGATGGGGTCGATACCGGACAGGACGGGACATGATTGATAATGAAACAGGATATCGGAAATAAACAGGACAAACTAGACGGGAACGAAAACTGGAGAAAATAATAAACAGGACAAAAATAGACGGGAACGAAACTGGAAACCGATATTAAACAGGACAAAAATAAACGGGAACAATACCAGACAGGGAATAACAAAAGAAAACAAAACCCACGTCTTGCCAGGTTCATTGATGGGAAAATGAGAGCACTGAGCTTAAATAGACGGAAAGCCACTCTGTCAATGAGGCGCAGCTGGTGCCACACGGGCGGGGCCAATTGGGCGCCATGGCAACCGTGACACTTACAGGCTACTCGTATACTTGTTTTTGAAATATTCTAATATTTGGAGACGGAACATTTGAGTTTTCCCAATGATTGGCAATGTTAAATCAATAAAAGATTTTAGTAGATTCATGTTGAAACTATAAACATATGTCGTTTTACTTTTCTTATTTGTATTGCTGAAAAAACACAACTTTTATCACAATATTCTCATTTTCTCAGACATTTCACAGTTTAATAGCGAATTCATGATAGCCTAGAAATGTTTTTAAAAAAATGTAATACAAGACCATCAAAATATTAGAAAGAGGAAATACATTTTTGTTAAGTTGGAAAACAACCTAAAAATAAAACAAGAAAAAAGCAAAATAGTGAAGTATTTTAGAAAGTTCTTACCTTTCCTTTGCATCTAGAAAAGCCTTGGCGAATGGGTTGTGTTTGATTTTCAGAGCGGTTATCTAAAACATAATTTCAAAAAGAATTACATTTTAGAATATATGTAAAAATACAGAAATTATTACATCTAATTATAATCCGTATAATTAATAAAATAATTCAAAAACAAAATAAATGATAATTACAATAATGCAAAAATGCTAAGAGAAATTAAAATAAGATAAAAAAATAATAAGAGAAATAAAAATAATAATATAAAAAAAAAGGTATCATATATTTATTACATCTATGACATTAAAACATACATCCTATTTTGCTAACCTCTTCGTTTTGGTAGGCTGTCACGGCAATAAATTGCGTTTCTGGGAAAGAATGACTGGTGACCATCCTCCGGGGGGCCCCCACGCGCACGATGTGGATCCGGGGTTCGTATTTGTGTAATGAATTTAACATAATCTAGCACGAGAAGAAGAAATAAATCACATATTTGTTGGAAATCGTCCCCCAAAAAACATGCGATAGGGCAAGAAAATGTCTCTTACCTGTCCTCCCCCGTTGAGTTTATTGGTGAGTTTGACTTTGCTAAAGGAAACGGGCGCTTTCATCCAGTGGGCGCCAAAGTTTGGGGAGTCAGGGTGAATGTAAACGCAACTCGGAGTCTGTGGTTCGGGTTTCCCCCCGGGTACCCATTCCCCGCTCACGTACTTCCATCTGTGGTTGTCCGCAGACGCGAAGTCCAGCAAAAAGGAATACATGGCGTTCGGGTCCAGTCCGGACACGTTGATTTTCATCACCGGGAACATGCGCCTTCAAGACAAAAAGCGGGGTTATAGAATAAAAAAAATCACTCGAACAAAGTTTCATCGTAAAAACATGACCCTTTACAAAAAAAGAATGGGATTTTAAGTAAAAGTTTCCCCCTGAAGAAAAAAAACACTATTCAAAATATAAAAATAAATAATGACTGGGAGCATGCACCTTCAAGACAAAATTTTAAAAAACATTCACCACAGGGAATATGCGCCTTCAAGAAAAAAAAGCAGGGTTAAAAATAATCATTTGAACAAAGTTTCATCCAGGAAACGTGACCCTTCAAGAAAAAAAACAAGATTAAAGAATAGAAATAAATAATGACTGGCAGCATGCATCTTCAAGAGGAAAAAAAGGATTTCATAAAGATTTCTTGCAGGGACCATGTACCTTTAAGACAAACAAAATGGATAAAAAAATAAAAACAAATAATCACAGTGTGCAAATAACAAGATTTTATAAAACTATCACCACAGGGAACATGCGCTTTTAAGACAAAAAGCAGGGTTTAAAAAATAATAATCACTTGAACAAAGTTTTATTGCAGGGACATGGCCCTTTAAGAAAAGAGAATGGGAGTTCAAATCAAAGTTTACCTTCAAGAAAAAAAAACAAGATTAAAAATAATAGAAATAAATAATGACTGGGAGCATGCATCTTCAAGAAAAAAAGGGATTTCGTAAAAGATTTCTTGCAGGGACCATGGACCTTGATGACAAAAAACTGGATTAAAAAAATAAATAGAAATAATGACAGTGAGCAAAAAAAAAAAACAACGAAATTTAATAAAACATTCACTCCAGGGAACATGTGCCTTCAAGACAAAAAAGCGGGGTTTAAAAAAAATCACTCAAACAAAGTTTCATTGCGGGAACATGGTCCTTTTAAATATGTTTTTAATCACGTGAAACATTCACTTTCAAGACAAATTAATGAGATTAATATAAAAGTTTCATCACAGGGAACATATACCATCAAGTCAAAAACAGGATTTGTCATTCTTGATCACAAATATATTCACTTTTAAGACAAAATATCAATAAATCCCTCAGGGGAACCTGTGCCTTCAAGACAAAATAATGGGTTTTGAAGAATCACTTCCGAAGGAACATGCGTCTTCAAGACAAAATAACGGCATTTGAAAAAGCGTATTTGGTACGTGCTCTTTTAAGACAAAATGACGAGTTTATACAACAAGTTTCACCGTGGGACATGCACCTTCAGCAAAAACTAATAGAATTCTAAAACGTTTATAGGAGAAAATAACAAAAATTGTGAATATGTTTGATTTTCGAGAAGGTTTGTTCAAACCTCACTTTGTGTTTGCTGTTAAAAACGTAATATTGGAATATAATATTGTGAATGTGCTTAATTGCTGTTGAGATTGTCATGATTGTTTTCTGTTTTTAGTGTCAATAAATTTGTTCAAACCAAAAAAAAGTTTCAGTAAAGGGATACTGTGCTTTCAAGACAAAGTAATGAGATTAAATTTTTTTTTTTTTTAAAAACGATTGATGGGAACATACACATTCAAGACAAAAATTGGTATTATGAAAGTGTTTCTACGGGGAACAGGTAACTTCAAGACATGATAAAGGATTTAAAAATGATTCAACACAGAAAAAATGGTTTTCAGGACGATATAACTGTCTTTAAACGTAAGAAATAGGCTCCTTCCAAACAAAATAAGGGGACTTTTAAAAAAAATAATTGTGGGAACATGCGCATTCAAGACAAACTAATGGGATTTAAAAATATTTGAACACAAAAGAACATAAGCCTTCAAGACAAAATAATGGGATTTCAAAATTTTCAACACAGAGACTATGCGCCTTCAAGACAAAATAATGGGATTCTAAAATATTTTAACACTGCGTATTGGCGCTTTCAAGACAAAATAATGGGATTTTCTAGTTGTTGAATCTCCAGAAACATGCTTTCAAGACAAAATTATGAATTAAGAGTGAAGTTTCATCAGAGGAACGTTCTCATTTAAGACAGAATAAAGGGGTTTGATAATAAAATGCGCTTACAAGACAAATGATTCCATTTTTAGAAACGTTTCATCACAGAACTTGCAAATTAACAGGATTAAAAAAAAATTAACGGGGGACTATGCACCTTCAAGACCAAAAACTGAATTTTCAAAATGGTTCTATCACAGAGACCGTTTGCATTTAAAACGAAATAATGAGATTTGAAAAAGTTTATTCATGGAACATGTGCTTTAAGACATAATGAGATAAAAACAAACCACTCAGAATTAGCGCCTTACAGCCAAAATAACGGGATTAAAAGGACAGTTTCATCATGGGGAATATGTGCTATAGACACAAAATAACAGGATTTTTAAAAATGGTTAATCACAGGCAGGGGCGTTACCAGGGGTGGGCTTGTGTTGGTCAGTGCCCACCCATGGACAAGCTCTGCCCACCCAAAGAAAACTGGCTGTAGTAGTGAGGCCAGACTGGAAAAATAAAAACAGGAAAACCAAAAGAAGAATAAAATACTGTAAAATATAAAAGGAAAAAAGAGAGAAAAAAAGAAGAAGAAATTATAAGGCAATTAAAAATCAGGGGGAAAAAAAGAAAGAAAAGCAGAAATGAGAAAGGGAAAAGGAGAAAAAGAAGATAAGAAGCAAGAAGAATAAGGAGAGGAGGAAAAAGCAAAGAAAAAGAAAAAGTTAGAAAAAAATAGACCCAAAAAAAACCAAAGATAGAAAAGGGAGAGAAAGAATGAAAAAAGAAAGCAAAAATAAAGGAAATAGAAAAGCTAAGAAAAATAAACAGAGGAATAAAAGAAAAAAGAAAAAAAGAGAAAAAAACAAGCTGAAAACAAGCAGGGATAAAATAGGGAAAAAGAGGGACAGGAAACAAAGAAAAATGAAATAGCTAGGATAAAAGAAAAAAAGAAGAAACAAATAAAATAAAAGACGAAAATGGAAAACAAAAACATATTAAAAAAGCGGGGAAAAAGAAGTAAAAAGCTAAAGGGGAAAAGAAACAAAAGAAAAAAATGAAATCAATAACAATAATAATGCTAAAATATATTACGAGTTAAAAAAAAACAATTATTCTAATAAATTACAACAAGTGTTGTGAACTTTGAACTCATTTAAACCCTTTTAACTTGAAACTGGAATCTCCGCATGACACACCAAAATGTCTATTAATGACTTTTTAGTGCAACAACAAATAAACTAAAAGTACAAAAATAAATTATACATTTAAAAGAAAAACTAATTATGAAACACAACCCTAAAAAAACTGGAAACAGTGCTGTGCAAAAAAAAGTAATAATAATAATAATAATAATAATTGGGGGGTAATAATAATTGTTCCCTGATCACATGGAACATTCACAAAGAAAAAAATAAGGGAACTCGCCTTCAAGACAAATAAAAGGGTTTATAAAAAATTAAATCACGGGAACATTTACATTCAAGACAAAAAATAGGATTTTCAAAATGTTTCTACACGGAATATGAAACTTTAAAGACAATGAAACTGAATTTCCGAATTTACATCACAGAAATCAAGCGCAACCAAGACAAAAATTGGGATATGAAATAAGATTCACTCCTGGAAGACAGAATTTGATTAAAAGGAAAAAAAGAAAGTAACATCAAGGAGAACACGCGCCTTCAAGACAGAATAACGGGATGGGAAACGTATCACGGGGAGCTTGCGCTTTGAAGACGAAATAAGTTTATTTAAATTGTATTTTTAAGCTTCATCACAAGGAACATACGCCTTTACGCCCAAAATAGAGGAAAAATAGAATTAAAAATTAAAATTAAAAAACAATTAAAAAGTTCAACTTTCGAAAAACAATGAAGGGAACGGTGAACTTTTAACAGGGTGCGTTTTGTTATGAAGATGCTCACCTGCCGTTTTTAGTGACGATCATCTCGTTGGTGAGGTCCTTAAATTTGGCCCAAAGTTCGCAATCGTCCAAAGAAAGTTTCAGTTCCCTTTCCGTAGGGTCTCCCTTCTCGCTGCCCGCCTGCAGCTCGCTTTGCACGGCGCTCAGGAGGTGATCCACCCGGTACGGGCTACCGGAGGCCTTCCCCGGCGGACACTCGCCCACCCCCGCTACGGACATCCTTGCGGTAGGGCTTCGAAAACTAAAATAAAATGGGGAATAAGTCTCTAAAGTGAAGCCTTTTCTTCAGGAGCTCTCTCTTAGACGAGAAGATGACATTTATAGACGGAGGTGCTCGTGGTGATCGCAACAAAACGGGTTGGTTCTTCGCTTCTTTGATCTTTGGCGGCTCGGCGGTGATTGGCTGAGAGGAGTCGATTGAATGCGCACGATCCCCCCAGCGAATGAAGCGGCTCACTTTATTATAACAGCGAGTCAATATTGACACTTACATCAAAGTTCACCTGCACAAATCACAGTGCTTACCTTTATAGTTGAATTTATTGTTCATATTAATCAAAATAAACAAAAAAACTGTATTTTAATTGGATTTATCTATACTTCATAAAACAAACCTATTATATTTTGAGTGCATTACAAAAAAGTATTGCAAATATATCAGACGCCTTGTCATATTATTCTTATTGTTATTAGTAAACTTCATAAATAAACCACATAGAAAACAATAAGTATTTGAATTATTTAAATGTATATTCTATCTAAAAAAGGTGATATCAACAAAATTATGAAGAAAACGTTTTAAAGAAAGCTAATTTTTAGTGGATTTAGCTAAACGATGTCTTTACTTAACTAGCTTATAATGTTTTTAGGTTTGTTTTGAAACATTTCATTGGGCAAAGCGAGCTGAGAATATCTTAAAATTATTTCTTAATGTTAATTAAAAGTGACAAAATACATTATATCAATAAATATTTCTTAAATATGATTTTTTTGTTCTAAATAACAGGAAATTTCATAAAACGGTTATTTATGAAATACATATTTTGAGGTAGCCCATGATACTTTTTTGATCCTCTTTATTGGGTGGAGTCTTTCACTTTTCTTATGAACAAACAAATATTTAACTCAGTAGATACCGATACTTTGTACTGATACCATGAGTTGGACATAAAAATGTACTTAAAAGGTCAGATAATAAAAAAATTGACCCCTCTTTTATAAACTAAGAAAGATTCAACTGAGGTACATACTAATACTTTGTACTTATACCATTCCTCATTTGGATACAAAAAATACTTAAAAGTTCAGATTAATTTAAATATGTCATTTTTTTAAAAAGTGTTTGGCATAGTAGTTTCACTTCTCTGAAAAAATGTACTGAATAAATACCAATACTTTGTACTGATACAATTCCTCATTTAGATGCAAAAAAATACTGTACTTAAAAGTTAGAATCAGTTGAAGGAAACACGTCATTTTATTTTTAAAGTGTTTGGCATAGTAGCCTCACTTCTCTGAAAAATGTAGTAAGTGGATGCCAATACTTTATAGTGATAGCATTCCTAATTTAAATGCAAGAAATACTGTACTTTAGAGTTAAGATCAGTTTAAGGAAACACATATTTTCCTTTAAAGTGTTTGGCATAGTAGCTTCACTTCTCTGAAAAAATGTACTACATAGATACCGATACTTTGTACTGATACCATCCCTCATTTAGATGCAGATAATTAACTTAAAAGTTCTGATCAATTTAAAGAAATATGTAATTTTCTTTTTAAGTGTTTGGCATAGTAGCTTCACTTCCCTGTACAAATGTACCAATACTTTGTACTGATACCATTGCTCATTTAGATACAAAAAAAAATACTTAATAAGTTCAGATCAATGTAAAGAAAGGTGTCATTTTTTAAAAAATGTGTTTGGCATAGTAGCTTCACTTCTTTGAAAAAAAAATGAAGTAAGTAGATATCAATACTGTGAACTGATACAATGCCTCATTTAGATGCCAATAATTTACTTAAAAGATCAGATCAATTTAAAGAAATATGTTTGGCATAGTGGTTCACTCCTCGGAAAAAAATGTACTAAGTGGATACCATGCCTCATCTAGAGGCAAAAAAATTACCGTACTTAAAAGTCAAGATCAGTTTAAGGAAACACATCATTTTCCTCTAAAGTTTTTGGCATAGTAGCTTCAATTCTCTGAAAAATGTACTAAGTGGATACCAATAATTTGTACTGATATCACTTCTCATTTAAATGCAAAAAATAATGTACTTTAGAGTTAAGATCAGTTTAGGGAAATAAGTCATTTTCTTAAAAGTGTTTGGCATAGTAGCTCCACTTCTCTGAAAAATGTAGTAATTGGATACCAATACTTTGTAGTGATACCATTCCTCATTTAAATGCAAAAAATACTGTACTTTAGACTTAAGATCAGTTTAAGGACACATAATTTTCCTTTAAAGTGTTTGGCATAGCAGCTTCACTTCTCTGAAAAATGTACTAAGTGGATTCCAATACTTTGTACTGATACCATTCCTCATTTAGATAGAAAACAAATACTTAAAAATTCCGATCAATTTAAAGAAAGAGGTCCTTTTCTCTAAAAGTGTTTGGCATAATAGCTTAATTTCTCTGAAAAAATGTACTAAGTGGATACCAATACTGTGTAGTGATACCACTCATCATTTAGATACAAACAATTTACTTGAAAGTGCAGATCGTTTTGACAAGCAAAATTGTTTGACATCATAGCTTTACTTCCCCAATAAACTTTACTGATTAGATACGAATACTTTGTACAAATACCACTCATCATTTAAATGCCGAAAATTATCTCTAAAGTTAAAATTTAAATTTTATTTAAAACTGTTTGACGTTATACTCTCACTTCCCAAACAATACACCTGTTTGGGAAATCTCTGCTCATTTCTTTATTAATCTGTTTCCACTTTCCACAATATACCCACCACTTTTTCGAAAACACCTGAAAAAAACGATCTTATTCCAATTTCCATCTTGTTGAAATGTTTTAATGTTGACTTTAGTTTGAATTAATTTTTACTGTGTTTGTATCAAACAATGTTTTGGTTTTCGATTGAATCGGTACTGCAATTTCTGGACTATAAGCCGCACCTCACTATAAGTCGCATGTGCCCATGTGAAGTATGGGTTATTTACGAATCAACCAAAAATAGCTCTGTGGCGAAGCTCAGTTAAGGCTAATGAGAAAATAAATTAAAAATGCATACATTAGCCGTATCTCTGTATAAGCCTCAGGTTTGAAAGTGGAAGACAAAAGGTGCGGCTCATGGTGGGGAAATTCATCGTCGAATCCATGAATCGTGTATCAATAAATAGAAGTACAGCTCCTTTAAAACAACTGATTGATTGGTATTGGAAAGAGTGGAAAGTTGGCGTCCTCTTTTGGTAATATGAGGTAACTGCAATCGGACACAAGCGAAAAAGGCTACTTTGTTTTTTGAATATTTTTCTTATATTCATTGTTATTTCGACTCAATACAGCTCTCACATAACAAACGTTGTGAGTAACTTCTCCCGATACCATTCCGCACCAGCCGTTTCCACGGTTACGGACCAAAACAAACACCAAAGTCCGAAGTGTGTAACGTCTCCGTGCTAGCTTCCGAAGTTACGTCGCGGCTACTTTGTGTAGCTGGCCCAAACTCGCCCTCCTTGAGTCTGTCTCACGAGTCCAAAAGTCTGGGTTTTCGATTCGCAGCGAGCCGAGAAAAACAAACCGGCTAAGTTTAAAGCTTTTGCTTAAAGCGACAGTGTGTCTTACATTACACAACTCTGGACGCCTTTTGGAAAAAGATACAGGTTTGGTTGCCATCCTATGGGTAGCTTCTCCCAGAGGTGCTGCCACACAGCCACTGACCTTCCATAGATGAGTCCTGTCATTCAGACATTTTTGACTTTTTTTCCACTGTTTTCATGTCTAGCCACTCATGTTGGCCACTTGGCGTCAGACTATGGCTCGTTGGCTAGCTGCTATTGTTATTGGTGGAGTCTTGTGATTCAGGGTGTGGCACTTGTCATCTTTGACTTTTTTTCCCACGGGTTCTTTCTCCAGCCATTCATGTTAGCCACTTATGCCGCAGGCTATGGCTAGCCGTTATTGCTAGCTTCTCCTGCTTTGTCATTCAGTGTCACTCACCTTCCTTAGCATGCAGGAAGACGTTGCTGAGTTCTGTGATTTAGGAATCTGGTACTTTTTTTCCCCACGGGTTCCTCCTCTAGCCACTCAAGTTAGCAATTGAGGCTGCAGGCTATGGCTTGCCGCTATGGTTGTTGTTAGCTTCTCCTGCTTTGTCATTCAGTGTCACTCACCTTCCATTGCATGTCATGCAAGAAGACGTTGCTGAGTTCTGTGATTTAGGCGTCTGGTACTTTTTTCCCCACTGTTTCCTTCTCTAACCACTCTAGTTAGCAACTTAGGCTGCAGGCTATGGCTATCCACTTTTGTTGTTAGCCTCTCCTGCTTTGTGATTCAGTGTCACTCGCCTTGCTAAGCATGTCATGCAGGAAGACGTTGCTGAGTTCTGTGTTTTAGGGATCTGGCACTTTTTTCACCAGTATTTCCTTCTCTAGCCACTCAAGTTAGCAACTTAGGCTATAGCTGCCCACTATTGTTGTTGTTAGCTTTGCCTGCTTTGTCCTTAGTGTAAGTCGACTTTCTTTGCTTGTCATGCAGCCAAACGTTACCAATCCCGGAGATTTAGGTATGTGGTGCGTTTTTTCCAATCGTTTCCTTCTCGTGCCACTCCTGTTAGCCGTTTGGCTGCAGGCCATGGCTTGTGACTGACTGCTATTGTTATTGTCAGCTGCTATTGCTTCGCCTTTTAGTGTCTTTGCGGTTCAAGCATCTCGTTATCGTTGATATTTTTCCAGGGTTTCATTCTTTAGCCATTTGTGTTAGCCATCGGGCTGCAGGCCATCGCTTGCTGCTGGTGTAAAAAAATGTTGCTTTGTCTTTCAGTGTTACTCACTGGCGTTTGCCATCTTTTTTTCTCACTGTTTCATTCCCAAGCCACAACCATTAGGAATTTGACTGCAAGCTGGGGCTAGCCATTATTGTTATTTTGAGCTGGTCCTACTTTGTCTTTCAGTGTCACTCCACAGCTAGTATTGCATTTAGTGTCACTTGCCTGCCAAAGCTGGTCATGCAGGTGAATGTTGCCAAGTTCAAGATTAAGGCATCTTTCACCCTTTTACCTCTGTTTTCTTCTCTAGCCACTTATGTTAGCCAATTAGCTGCAAGCTGTGGCCCGCAGCTAGCCCCTTTTGCTATTGTTAGCTGCTCCTGATTCGTCTTTCAGTGTCACACACCCTCCAAAGCTGCTCATGCAAGCAAATGTAGCTGAGTTTCTTCATTCAGGCTTTTGACGCTTGTCGTCTTTAACTATTTTCTACTGTTTCCTTCTCTAGTCACTCCAGTTGCTGAGTTCAATCCTTGACTGGGCTTTTAAGTAGCTTCTTCTGCTAGCCTCAAAGTTAGCCATATACAAAAGCTCAAACCAACTCAAGCTGCTGGCTCTTTTCAGTCGTTGCAGATTTATCTCGGTCTTTCTTTGTTACTGATGGAGATTTTTCTTGTCTAAAATATGAAACATAATTATTTTGTCTCCTATTTTAGTTTAAAACAGTATTTTAAAATTGGAAAAGTATTTCACAAAAGCCATATTAAACAATTTGGCAAGGATTATTCCCTCATATTATACCAGACACATCTCAAAAATGCAGCTGAACAAGAATGCTCTGAGCCACTCCAACTGTTTGCTCTTTTCAGCCGCTCTGTGCGTATCCAGCTTGGTTGGCTCTTTTGTTTCCTTTCATGTTCTGTGACTGGCTGAAATGCATTCTTTTTCATGCAAGAAAATATGCAAGTAGGCTTCCTAATTTCTTCCTCATCATTACAGCATTAAGTTGATAATAACATTACTCATTAAGTTGTTATGAATGCACTTATGTTCATCCACATATTTGAGTGAGGTATTTAATTGCCGTATCCTTTCGTATCAGTACATTCCCAGCTAATGGTCTAACGCCCTTAATTTATCATACTACCTTCAAAATCCAGCTGTGTGCAGTTTCAACAAACGTCAGTTGTTCATTGAGATCCTTTCTTTTATCTTGTAATGTGACTTCCTAGGAGAGCTTCTTAGGGATTCATTTTTACGTTTCGCATAATCCACGCCTTTCTCCTATAAAGAGGGGGCCGAAACAAATGTTGATGCCTTTCTGAGGAGTGCACGCGTTCCTTGGTGGGGGACGCGCTGCCCATTGATTGGACCAGAATGCACTCTATCTTGAAACTTTGTAATAAATGTCCTCAATTGCTTTGCTCCTCTCCAGCTCTATTTTTTCAAAGATCGAATACTCGGTCTGGTCCCAGAATAGAACACGCGACCAGACATCGGAATCGCCCTTTTGCTTTCACTACCTAGACCAGCTATGTCCAAAGTCCGGCCCGGGGGCCAGTTAAGGCCTGTGGTCAAATTGTTACTGGCCCGTGGCCTCTATCATAAAATTTGTCAGATGTGGCCTCTCAGTAATATTGAAATTTGTACTCTCCCCAAAAATCACCATTTAGCCAGATGATAGCAGCAGCCATTTGGCCACCTTGCACTTGGCTTTCAGTTGGAATTTTAGCCCACCCCTTTCTGACAATACAAGTGTACATAAAAAAAGGAAAGTTGACTGTGAGGGCTTCCGCTTCTAGGACAAGTGGAAATTGGAGTATTTTTTTCACCAAAACAACTGTGTCTGTGTCATGAGACCGTGGCTGGTTTTAAATAATATAACATTAAGAGTCACTGCCACTTCAAAAGCCAACTAAATGTAAAATGTAAATGGTCTGTATTTATATAGCGCTTTTTAAGTCAATGAAGACCTCCAAAAGCGCTTTACAATGTGCTTCACACTTACCCATTCACACACACACTCACAAAACAATAGGGAGTCAGCCATGCAAGGCCCCTACCTTGTTGGGGGCATTAGGGATTCAGTGTCTTGCCCAAAGACACTTTGACGTATAACACAGAGGAGCCAGGAATCAAACCTACTACCTCTTGATACCAAGATGAGCGCCCTACCTCCTGAGCTAATGCCGCCCTAAACTGAAAAAAAAAAAAACGCTGTGAAAAGGTGAAGCAACTGGAGGCTGTTTAACAGCGCAGAAGTGTTTTTTTTTTTAACGAGAATCAAATGCGCGTCAAATGAAAATCCAACAAAGGTGAGCTACGAGGTTGCAATGCTGATTGCCAAGATAGTCGGACCTCACACATTTTCAACTTACCAAATCTGGCCCGCTTTCTAAAATGTTTGGACACCCCTGACCTAGACCTATTGCAGTGGATTGTTACACACTGTCACTATATAAATCATGTCAGATAGGTCAGATCTTGCATCCCTCCGTTCATTTTAAAGCGTCCACTCTTCGTGTCGCCATCTTGCTAAGGGAGCATCCCCATGAAGTTTGCAAACGTAGCGGCTTGAATCTGTGGGTGGTTGGGCGACACACCTGAATATCCGCGCCTTCCTTCTGCAGGATCTCAGGTGGCCGGGATGTCAAAGTGGCAAGTGTAAGGAGTAGCGTCATTTCCCACAGTCCCGGCGTTCCGTTTGGCGCCTCCTCCGACACCCCTGGACAGCTTTAAGTGTTGCTTCCTGCCACTGGGAATTCACGTTAGTGGCTCTGTCTGTATGCTGCTATATGGCCCAATGCAGGACAATGCAGGTGCAACTTGAAAAAAGAAAGAAAAATCACCTTTTAAATCAGAAGTCAATCAGTCTTTTTTTAGTTTTACATAGAAAAGGACCGTTACCTTTGATTTTTTTTTTACTTTAGGTTCTTCGGATTATTGTTAAACTTTGAAGAGAAAAAAATAGAATTTAAAAATAAAAAAATCGCAATAATTTTTCTCATACCTTTTTTTCTTATCATCAGATTTTTAAGAATTATTTACTTCCATTCTATACCATTTTTCCTCATTTAAAGTATTATTTGTCCAAATCTATATATATGTATACAAAAATTGAAAATATTTTGGGAAAAAAACAAATAAAAAACAATACATTTCAGAATTTAAAAAAAATATATTGTATTTAAATTAAAAAAAAACATGAATCTATTTATTTTATTAAAGTTATAAACAAGTGAATTTGAGAATACAATTGAAAACTATTTTATTAAAAATGTATAATTTATTTCTGTGTATTTATTTCCGATGGCGAGTTCAAATATTGTCAAAAAATGTGGGGAAGATTTAACACAATTTTCTTTTTCTTTTTAAATTTAAAAAATTCCATTTCTAAATCCACAGTCAAAAAAAACATACTTATTTTCCCATTTGTAAATAAAGTATTATTTTATAAAGTTAAAAGTACTTTGAAAAGGGATTGAATACAATAATGATTTTGAGCAAAATGACATTCTATTGAACAGACTTTTTTTATTGTGAACAGATAAATAAGTCATATATATATATATATATATATATATATATATATATATATATATATATATATATATATATATATATATATATATATATATATATATATATATATATATATATTATTTTTTTTTTATTTATTTATTATTTCAATTTGTCTTTTTGAAAATAAACTTACCAACATTTTTTAAAAAAAGGTGGTAAAACAAAATAATTTAGTATTAAATGTTTGAACAAAAACAAGAGAATATGTACAGGATTTTTATTTTTTTTATTTTTTTATTGAAGTTATGTGCAAGTGAATGAAATGGATTTGAGAACACAATTCATGTTTTTAAATTGGAAATTGATGATTTATTTGTATTTATTTAATTCTGATGGTGAGTTAAAATATTGTCCAAAAATGGGGGGAAAGGTTTAGCTAAATTTGGTTTTCTTTATTTTTAATTTAAAAAAATACCTTTCTTAAACCTAATTTTAAAAAGTATTTTTTTTCCTCATTTTAAAATGTTTTTTTTTAATATAAACAGATAAAAAAGTGATATATATATTTATTATTTCTATTTTTTTTAAATAAACTTACCAATATTTAAAAAAAGGGGATAAAATAAAATAATTTTCCAATAATTATGTGAACAAAAATTTTGGAATATATAATTGTATTTTTTGTTTTCCTTGTTTTAATTATTATTTATTTTTAGGAAAATTACAAATATTTTTAAAACTGGGGGCGAAAAGAAAAAAAACAATTATGAGTACATTTTCCTGCCAGTGGAAAATTCGTTTTTGGATTTTGACAAATGGCTTAATGATAATTGTCTCGATCCAATGGAAGACAGAAATATAGATTGATAAATATTCGAACCAAAATAAAAACATACCATTGTATTATTTAATATTCCAATATATTTATTTCATTATTTTGAATACATCTGTACGGATCACCAAAATAACATTGCTGATGCAAACTTGTAAACTAGCTGGATGGAGTACAGAGTCAGTTTGAAGGGGCGGGGGTACCTGATAACTCAATTTATTATTTCAACGGACTAAAATATTTGTAGAAATAATTGTGAGCCAAACAAAAGTTGAGTGAAAGCTGGAGTTAACGTTTTTCTCACGTATTTACCTCGTAAGCGAACGCAGGAGTTTAGCATCCGAGCAACGTTTGCACCCACCCCAAGACCCCAAACTACCGAAAATCACCCGATCCCCAAAACCCCCTCCCCTCCCTCCGCCAGGCCCGTTTTGGCACCCGAGTGAGAAAAAGAGGAGTCCTGGTCTCAGCACCTTCGACTCACTTCCACTGTTTGCACTTTCCTCACTCTCCTGACATTCGGAGAGAACCTGGGCCACCTGAGTCAATCTTTGGCTTTATGACACACCGCAATTTAGAAAATAGCTTTCGTTGACTGTTTTGAGAGCTACGGTACATCTACGGCGGGGGGTCAGCGACCTGTTTGAAGTTGAGAGATGCTGTATTGTTTGGAGACGGAGTAGCGCAAACTACTACCAGTTGTAGAAATAATGAATCATGTTATTACTATGTTATTACTATGTTATTACCAGGCCGGAAATACAGCCTCAGAAGAAAACAGGTTGTAACGCCATACAGTAGTATTGTCTAGTGTTGAGAAAACATCAACAAATTAAATCTTCGATTTTAAATAGAAGAAAATAAAGTTTTGACTCAAGACCAATCTAAAGCTTTAATTCTGAGTTAACTGAGCTGTTGTAGGTTTAAAGCTTAAACTCCCGGGTCAAGGAAACTACATTATAAAACTTTCGCTTTTGTTTAAAAATAATTCAAGGTTAAAGTAAGTTGATAGCTTTAACTCTGAGTTAAGGAAGCTGCAAGATGTAAAAATTTTACCCAAAGTGGACTCTTAGTTAACACATCTTATTACTTTTGATTCTGAGTTAAGAAAGCTTAAAAAGCTTTAACTTTAGTTTAAAGAAACCTTTACTTAAAGTCAGAGCAGATTTAAACATTTAACTCAGAGTTAACTTTTTGTTAAATCAGCTTTATAGCTTTAACTACGAGTTGAGAACACCACAAAGCGTTGAAGCATTAACGCTGGTGAGTGTCAATCACTTTTTTACTAGAAAATCACAATTACACAGCACTGGAAAGCTATTTTCGGAACAAGTCCCTGGGCACTTCAACTATCCTTAGGGGGCACCCTGGTGCCCGCGGGCCCCATTTTGTAGAACTCTGATATACTGTATTTATTGGTGGATCCCTTAACAATAAGGGGCACCATTTCCTGTGGTGCGCCTTGGGCAAGTACAGCCTAGTGGCGCCCATCCCATCATGTAGAATGATATGACAATAATAGTTACTATTATTATAACTGATAATTACTGTATTTATCTATTTTATACATTCATAATCAAATACTACTAGTTGTCGTAGTAGTTAGGCTTATTACCTTGTTTTATTTAATTGCTAATTACTGTATTTATCTAATTGTTTCTTTTATGAATTTATGATTAAATATTAATTGAAATTGATTCATTTATCTTTTCGTATTTATTTATTCATTATTAAAAATTATCATTAATAATAAAAATTGTCGATTGATTTGTTTCTATTTGTTTATTATTAAATGTTGGTATGAATATTATTAATGCCAGATTTTCTTAATTAATTGCATTAAGTTACATGTTTGATTAATTAAATGCTTATTACCATATCTATTTCTATTCAACTCATGTATTTATTAATGACAATAATATTAGTTATTTTTATAAAAATATTATTATTGCTTTATTTTATTTTTTTTATTAATTCTTAAATATCATTAATACAAAGTTATTCCTTTTTTATTTAATTGTATCTATTTATTCATTGTTAATGTTGTTATAAATAATATTAATGCTGGTCATTTTTCCTTTATTAATTTGTTATTAATTTTTACAATAAATAGTAATAATAATTAATAGTAATAATTTAGCAATTATTACTATTGCCAAAATTTTGACTTACTCTATCTGTTAGGAGTAATACTCATTTATTATTTTTTTTACTATTAAATATCCTTAATTATTATTGATTTTACTATCATTCTTAGTGCTAAATTACTTTAAATAGTGTTTTTTTTTCATGTACTTATCTATTTGTTATTATTATTGATGAAAAGTATTGATTCGTATTCCTTGATTTATTTATTTGTATTTATCTTTCATTTATTAGGTGTATTGTATTCATATAAATAGTAATTTTACTGAGGTAACGTTTTTTATTTTTATTCTAAAAGATTGATGAAGTTGCATTTGACTAAACATAGTACTCTGTTATTATTGTGTCGGTAGAATATGGGAAAAAACAACTAAAATAAGACGGTTCTGTTTCAGGCGACCATTTTGGAATATTCAGACATCGTTTTTTGTGGGGGGGCGAATGTAACAATCAATCACAGCTCAGCTTGTATTTTTCTCATAAACAAACTCAGAAAGGAGGTGACTCATGATTGGCTGTTTCATGAACAACGATGATGTCATTTTTCGGTTGGGTGTAAAAACACAAAATGGCCGCTCCCTGAAACGTTGGTGACCCTCCACAAATACGATAATAAATGGGGACACATTTAAGTTAATTTGATGATGGACTTCCCCTTTAAGTACGGCGAGGATTTTGGTACTAGCCAGTACACGTGTGTTCCGTGTACGCTCCTCTAGATATAAGTTCTTGGCGAGTGATACAAAGGTGCCAAATTCAACACACCGACAAGATGATGACGACAACCGCCACAATAACAGACAATGACGAGATCTCCGCTTAATAAATCGTTCGCTATAAATAATAACGTTGTTGAACAAGACGTCGGAAAGTTTGAAATATTTCCGAGATTTCGGTTGACGACATGTTTTGACGTGCGCTTTAATTGCTTTTATTTTGGGAATTTCTCACGCATGTGAGGAATGTTCTTTTCCCGAGACTCGGTTCGTATCGGGGCCAGATCCCGATGACCGATACTTTCGCAGTCAACAACTTTGGAGACGCGTTTCCATCATTTAAACACTTGGCAAACGTTGATTCCGAAAACGACGTTGGAAAAGGCAGAATTATCCGGTTTCGTATTTTTGGCTTGGCCTCAATTTATTCGATTCCTGTACTTGTATGACTTGGACTTGTAATCTGTTGGTACGGTTGTAAAAATTGTACTTATGACTTGTTTTTGGAATATTTGAACAGCGAGTACTCTCAATTATCGTGAATTTGGGACCACAGAGCGTACCGCATGCTGAAATGTAAGAAAAAAACTCAATTTGGTCCTTGAACAAGTAGCCCGGGATTTTAAGCCAATAGCGTCACGATTACCCATTGCCCTCACCTATGCCCGCTTGTTTGGTGCCAGCTGCTGCTCGTTGCCTGATTGGTTCCCCTCCTATTTAAACTCAACGCTTCTATTCACCTCTTGTTAGTCCATCAACGAACCTCCGCACATGCAAGGCTAGCACTATTTGACTCTGGTTCACGTCTGTCCTTACCTGTATCCCGATCGTGTCCGGCTCCCTGACTTTTTCCCGCCTTCCGACAATAAAGTAGATCTGAATCTGAATCTGAATCTGAAATGCTCTGATCTCCCGTCCCCCAGCTTCTCGACTCATTTCTGCCCATCGACCACGCTCCGATCACCCGTCCCGGCTGCTCAACTCGTTCCTGCCTTCCGAGCACGCTCCGATCCCGTGAGCACCCTGCTCCTCCTGCCCAGCGATCGCCGGATTGCTGGCGCTTGCTTCCCCTTACCTGACTTCTCAGCTTCCGCAATAAAGTTTGTTGTGAAACGTTAAGCATTTGGGTCTAACATCTTTTCTGGTGCTGAAAGTAGATCTGAATCTGAATCTGAATCTGAAATGCTCTGATCTCCCGTCCCCCAGCTTCTCGACTCATTTCTGCCCATCGACCACGCTCCGATCACCCGTCCCGGCTGCTCAACTCGTTCCTGCCTTCCGAGCACGCTCCGATCCCGTGAGCTCCCTGCTCCTCCTGCCCAGCGATCGCCGGATTGCTGGCGCTTGCTTCCCCTTACCTGACTTCTCAGCTTCCGCAATAAAGTTTGTTGTGAAACGTTAAGCATTTGGGTCTAACATCTTTTCTGGTGCTGACACAATGATGTATATTTGATACATTTTAGAAATCTTTTTTAAAATATGTATGTATGTATGTTGTTTTTTACTTGTACTATATTTGTTTTATAAATAAATAAATAAATAAATAAATAAATATATATATATATATATATATATATATATATATATATATATATATATATATATATATATATATATATATATATATATATATATATATATATATATATATATATATATATATACATATATACATCACTGTGGTGTTTTGTATTTAGAGCGTATCCGTTGTGGAAAAGAGCAGCTCGCTGTTTTCCTCCGTGCCGCAATGATAACTACTAAGAACAAACTGCACCATATTTAAAGCCGAAATTCTCAAAATGTGACAGAAATGTTGTGGCTAGTAGTAGAGAATTTACGGTGAATATACCTTTAACACTTGTATTCATTATTACATTTCTCATCTCATCTCATTAGCTACACCGCTTATCCACAGTAGGGTCGCGGGGGTGCTGGAGCCCATTCCAGCAATCATCGGGCAGTGGGCAGGGGACACCCTGAACTGGTTGCCAGCCAATCGCAGGGCACACAGGGACAGACAACTCACTCATTCACACCTAGGGACAATTTGGACCGGCCAATTCACCTGAAATGCATGTTTTTGGAATGTGGGAGAAAACCGGAGTCCCCGGAAGAAACCCACGCAAGCACGGGGAGAACATACAAACTCCGCACAGGAAGTCTGGAGCTGGATTTGAACCCACGCAGGAGGTTCCCAAGACATGAACTGTGCTGCACATGATTACATTTAACACTTGTAAACATTATACTTGTCATTTTTTTAATATTTGTACTTTTACCTTTAATTCTTATAAGTCAAGTTAAGTCATGTTTATAACTACTTTAATATGTAATACATATTATTACTTACACTCTGAATATTTGTATTTGGAATATTTGTAAATATGTCAATTTATTTCCAACTATAGTTACTTGTACTCGTAATTACTTGCACTTGACATGGTTTTATTTACAACTTCTTGTGATACCTGAAATCCCATGACTTGTAATACTGGTACTCATTTGTACTTGTAGCACTTGGAGTGACATGCAACGCTTGAACACGTGATTACTTGTTCTTTGAAGACTTGTACATGTAACTACTTACAATTTAAATACTTGTATTTGGAATTACTTGTTTCTGGGTTACTTTTTCTAACTTGTATTTTCTTGTTTATGTTATACTTGTTCTCTAACTGCTTGGAATCCTTGTAGCTATAACTACCTTTAATACTTGTGCACATAATACTCATCCCCTAAATACTTGTACTTCTAATCACCTGTTCTTTAGATGCTGGAAATGACTTGCAATACTTGTATAAATAATTATAATATTCTTATTTTTTCATCAAGAAGCAAATTTGACCGCTCCCCAGGACGATATTTGTAAAAGTTTCCGAAGAGGTCTATTTCTAGGAGAAGGTCAAGAAGGTATTTGGTCATCTCACTTGAGTGTGAGTAATCAGATGTCTCCTGGTGGAGGCTCCACCACAAACAAGACTCTGCTGGAGTCTATGTTTGCTAACGGGGGCTCTTGCTAACAGCGCTCGCCATATACTCATCGCTAGCTGAGCAACTTCTGAAAAAATAATCCAGATTGCATGTAAACAAGAGTTTCGAAAAAAATAGTCACTGCAAAATTTGAATTATGAAGCGACTTCGAAAAAAAACACCAAGGACTTTAAAGGGGTACTTGAAACATTTTAAAACAACAATGTATAAAACTAAAATAATATAAACATTGTGATGATAAAATTAAAATCCAATGCCTTTTCCTATGTCATCGACAACAATGGTCAGCAACTGTCAGAACCCGAACAAATGGTGGACCCAAACACGTAACGTTTTCACACCAAGCTTTATTTTACAGAAGCGGGGCAGTCATGCGCGGGAACACAAACGCCAGCGATTCGGCAGACGGGATCGATACCGGATACTGGATGCACGAGCAAGATACCGGACAGAATGAGACAGACGGGGTCGATACCGGATACTGGATATACGAGCAAGATACCGGACAGGAGGGGACAGACGGGATCGATACCGGATTCTGGATACACAAGCAAGATAACGGACAGGACGGGACAGGCTGGATCGATACCGGATGCAGGATACACGAGCAGGATACCGGATAGAACGGGACAGACGGGATCGAAAACGGATACCGGACAGGACTAACGGGACCGATACCGGATACAGGATGCACGAGCAAGATACCGGACGGAATGAGACAGACGGGGTCGATACTGGATACTGGATATACGAGCAAGATATCGGACAGGACGGGGCAGACGGAATTGATACCGGATACTGGATACATAAGCAGGATACCGTACAGAGTCAAAATCCTTGCCTTGCAAGTGCAGAGGTTTGTTGACGGATTGACAAGGAGTGAATGAGAGCACTGAGTTTAAATAGGAGGAGAGCCAAACAGGCAACGAGCAGCAGCAGGTGCCAAACAAGCAGGCACAGGTGAGGGCAATGGGCAATCGTGACAGATTCTGTACCACAGACGAGTTTTACATCTGACAATGTTCTTGCGGCCCAGCTCAATAATATCATTAGTGATCATAACAATAACCACAATAATAACAATAATAATAAGCCTAAATCCACTGTGTTATTACAAGACCACTATGGATCTGGATGACATGAGAAAAGGCATTCGATTTTATCTGATCACTTTATTTTTTTACTCACAGTGCCTCACGTTCTCACCTTTTTTATCATCGGTGCTCGTGGTCGGTCAATCGCTGAACAACCTTGTTTTGGCTGAACTCATTCCCATAATGCTCCATTACAATGTTGCACAACGTGGCACCACAATCAAAATGATCAATTAAAAGCCAAATTAAAATATTGGGTGTTGAGCCTACTCTTAAGAACATCAAGGGTCCCCCGCGGACCTGATGTTCTCCAGCAGACCGTCCCATAGTTTTGGACCAAAGTGGCTGAATCTTGCGAGACCATTAGTCAGTTTTGGTCCTCACCCTAGGAGCAGTCCACAAACCGCTGCCAGAAGACCTCAGGGACCACAAAAGCAAATCAGACAGATAGGATGGTCCAAGACTGCTAAGACATTTAAAAACGAGAAAAAGCACCTTAAAAACGGATCTTAAAACCCACGGGGAACCAATGGAGTGATTTTAAAACTGGTGTAATGTTATCTCCCGCATGCAAACATGCTACTGAATTTTGTAGTAGGTGGCAAGGTTCTTTTTGGGAAGACTGGAGAGCAGGGCATTACAGTAGTCCAAACAAGAGGATATAAAAGTGTCATGATTACGGTTGTGAATCAACTGTGCCCGCTCATTTGGCGCCAATAGCTGCGGGCTCTGATTGGCTCCCTGTCCCTATTTAAACCCAGTCCTGTCAATCCCCTGTGGTCAGTCCGTCTGGGAAAATTTGTTTATACAAGGCAAGACTTTTTCGACCCTGACTCTCGCTTGTCCCTTTTTTGCTCCCGTTTGTCTCCAGCTACGACCTGTTCTGATCTCGACCACGTCGGCTTATGACCCATTTTTGATCCCAACTACGTCTACTCTCCCGTCCCGGCTTACGACTCGTTTCCGACCTCGACCACGCTTTGCTCTCCCAGCCCCGACTACCGACCCGTTTTTCTGCTACGGAAGATCCACTTCTGCGTTCGGATCACAATCCGAGTGCAAGAGCGACTTGCCTCCCGCGTTCAGCAAACACCGGATCGTGGGCGCAGCCCTTCCTCTTTCTTTCAATTAAACTTGGGGTAAACGTTACGCAATTGGGTCCTGTTTCCGTTCTGGTCCGGACAAAAAGCATGCATTGAGGTGATAAAACCAGATTTTAGTTATATTTTGATTGGTTGAATAAAACTAAGCTCAGAGTCAAAAATATTTTTTTTCACAAAAACTAAAGATCTAATTTCTTGTAGTTTCGGTAAAGGTTTCTTTCTCTGACTTTCAGGACCAATGACTAAGACCTATGTTCTGTCCTGGTGGAGTTGTAGGAAGTTCTCTGCCATCCATGACTTATTACCTAAAAGGCATTTTAAAAAGGCATCTATAGGACTTCTGTCATCTGTGGACACGGCGATGTAGAGTTGGGTATCTTCTGTGTCACTATGGAAACTGACTCCATATCTCCTGATGACATCCCCAAAGGGGGAAGCATTTACAGATTAAAAAGTAACGGGCCTTAAATTATACTTTGATGATCCCCACATTCAGCTTCAAGGGTTCTCGAGGAACATGCATCCATACTTGAAATGCTGGTCTTTGAGGTAAGAATGAAAACAGTTCAAAACAGTATAAGAGATGCCCAAGAGGTTGCAGAGCCTATTTAATAAAATGTGATGATCTACTGTACCAAAGGCAGCACTGAGATCCAGGAGCACAGGAACTGTAAGTCTATTCAAACCTGTATTGTACCTGGTATCATTAAAAAACTTTAAAGGGGCAGTTGTTAGGGTCTCCTACCTCCTCCTACCACCAGAGAGCCCTAACAGGGGGTTGAAATGGGCACATATGTGTCCACCACATCTCTGTGCCCAATTATCCTGAAGCCTTTTAAGGACGTTTTTAACAACACACGTTGTTGGGTCATTGTCATTTTCATTACCACCTCCAGTCAGTCCATTTTAGGTTTTTGTTTCTTGTTTGAGCATTTGGTTAGATGCTTTGTGCCCACTTGTTTGTTTTGTACTTTGTTTTGAGCACCCCTGTTTCAGTTCCTGCCTCCCCCAGGTGAGTCCATCTTCCTCCGAAACCTTAACAGCAGTCTCTGTCCTGTGGTTGACCCTACAACCAGAATGCAATTTCTCTAAAATGCTGTTTCTTCTAAAAAAATAAACTATAAAAAAAAACACATTTTCTAAGATCTTGCTTAAAACCAGTAAGTTGGACACTGGACGGTAATTTTTTAAAGTCTAAATTGTTCATCTTCAGATAGGACCTCACCACTGCTGGTTTAAAGGCAGCAGGGAAAACACCTGTCTTAAGAGTCAAGTAAAGTCACGCTTATTTGTATAGCTATAGCAGACAATTATTACACCATCCCTTGATCTAAGTCCTACATGAGGGCAAGGGAAAACTCAAAACCTCAGCATGAAGAAAATTAGAGAACTTGCCAAGTGGGCCACACGTGAGGTAATCCAGGATGACCAAGCAAGGGCATCATCCAAATTTAATATAGGTCATTCATAAGCTATGGAATATACTGTACGTGTGTTTTAAGCCTACATTTTATACGGGTGATGTTGCAGATTGAATCTCAGAGGAAAGAGCATTACACAGCACCCAAATGGAGAATGCTCCTGATCCTGCGGATTTCTTCTTGGCTCTTGGGTTTACAAGTAGCATTTTCTGAGCGGAGATATGATATGAGGGGGCAAGTCCATGCATAATTTTGTATAATACTGAGAGAACCTTGAAATCCCTTCTTGAGCTGACAGAGAGCCAGTGCAGGTCAGCTTAAATAGGGGTAATGTGATCAAGCTTTCTTGTCTCAGTTACAAAGAGAAAAAATTGGACCATATTCAAAATACAATCTTCATAAAACAAATTGAGATGTTTTTGAGATGAAGTGTTTGAGGATTATATTAGGAGTGACAAGATTGGATGGATTGAGAAATGAAATTGTGAGAGACAGAAGTGGAGTAGTAGTGGAACCGAGCAAGCGTGTGGATAAGAGAGTACTCGGTTGGTTTGGACACATGGAGAGGATGGATGAGGAGCGAATGTTGAAGAGGATCTACAGAGCAGAAGTAAATGGAAGGAGACCAAGAGGAAGGCCGCGATTGACGTGGATGGATGGTGTTAGATAGATAGATAGATAGATAGATAGATAGATAGATAGATAGATAGAGAGATAGAGAGATAGAGAGAGAGAGAGAGAGAGAGAGAGAGAGAGAGAGATAGATAGATAGATAGATAGATAGATAGATAGATAGATAGATAGATAGATAGATAGATAGATAGATAGATAGATAGATAGATATAGATAGATAGATAGATAGATACTTTATTCATCCCCGAAGGGAAATTCACATTTCCAGCAGCATACCTGAGCTGAGAACAGTACAATAATAAAGCCAAAAGAATACAATATACAAATACCCAGTGTGACGTGCAAATGCCCACTGTAGCGTGTTATATAGAGTAACTAAATAGTGCTATACAGAATACATATTGCAGTAAGATTCGGTAATATCCAATGTAGGTGGTGTGGTTTAATGTGGGCCTTTACTCTGCCGGGTGGAGTTAAAGAGCCTCATGGCATGAGGAAGAAAAGATCTCTTCAGTCTGTCCGTAGTACAAGACAGTGACAGCAGTCTGTCGCTGAAACTGCTCTTCTGTCTGGAGATAATGCTGTGTAGTGGATGCGATGGATTGTCCATGATTGACCTCAGCTTTTTCAGTGCTCGTCTCTCAGCTACTGTTGTCAGGCTGTCCAGCTCTTTGCCCACAACAGAGCTCGCTTTCCTAGCCAGTTTATTGAGACGAGAGGCATCTTTCTTCTTGACGCTGCCTCCCCAACACGCCATGAGTGCACTGCAGGAAACAGGTCTAAATATAATAGAAGCTAGAGCAGTTGTTGGTAATAGAAAGGAGTGGAGAGGTGTTGTTAAAGGATAGTGGGATTGTGGACGCGTTCTTAAGGATGGGCTGGGCACCCGTATGATGCGGTAGTGGTAAACCAGTGAAAGCTGTCGGGCCCTGCTGTTGAACAAAAGAGTGTCTTGTGTCACCCTGACCCGAGTGACATGACCGCTTTCTTGCGTCCCGTTTCATCTGGAGGGTTTAAAGCATGATCAATTTAAGTGCTGAGGTGCCTAACTTGTTTGGGTGTTAGTGCATTTGGGTTGGCCATGGTCACTCAAAAATGTGTTTGTTTTTTGTGTGTTTACTTTTTCCCTTTTTCATTTTCTTTGTCTTTGTGTATGTGTTTGTCTTGCTGTCGGTCACCCCTCTAGAGGGATATGACCCGGGTAGATAGATAGATAAAACAAATTGGGTCTAAAAGGCAGGTTGTTGGGTTGACTCGGGAGGAAAGGTGACTAAGTGTCCTTGCGTCAACCGAGATACACAAAGCCGAAGTTCCACCCTCAACGTTCCAAATCGGAACGCACGGCAATATCTTCTCCGCCGTGGCTCCCCCGCACAAAACAGCCGGGAAACCGGAGCGCACGCAACAAAACGACAAGTAAACACTTAGCCACAGGAAGCCATTAACGGCAGCGAGGACCAATTAGGACCCGGCGGGTGTCCCGTCCTCTGCCCGCTCGGGTCTCGTTCCCCGTCTGGGTGACGGAGGCCAGGAAACAAGGGACGCTTTGGGTCGGAGGCCGCGCTCAAAGCGCTTTACGGCCCGGCTTTTGTCTCCCCCCCAAGTGCAAGTCATTAGAGAGGACAATTACATCCTCTGTATAGAAAGCCGGCTTTTACAGGAGACGCAGATAAGACAGGATCTCTCTCATGTTTGCAGCCCCCTCCTCCGCCTCCCCTGAAGCTTATTGCTCTTTTCGCACCTCGTCTCAACGCCGACAGGGGAGTCAAAATCAAAGTCAACCCCGGGCTTTTACGAGCGTGTTCGGTAACACCGAAGAAAATAGAGAAGGTTCGACTCGAGTGGGCAGTCTTTATGCAACAGTTTGCGTTTTTTTTAAAATTGCTTTTGCAAAAAAACAAAAAAAAAACAATCATGAATATTCAAAAGAGAAGTGCTTTGATTTAAGTTTTGTGTATTCAAGCCGGGAAAAAGTCTGGCTCATCACCCAGGAAGTTTAGAGGCCGACAATAATCACCCATAATGCATTAAGTCACGTGGGAGTGTGTTAAGTGTGAGGATTTAATTTGTAGTTTTTGTGTTTTTTTTCCTGGAATCAATAAGAAAAAAATCCATGTGATGTATTTGTGTATATTCTATATTTTTGGGAGTATTTTGTATATCATTTGTTTTTTAAATTAGTACTGTATCCGTGTATATTGCTGTATATTTCAAATGTTTCATATTTTTGTATATTTTGTCTTGATATAGAATAATTTTTACTAGACCGAGGACAATTGACTTTGGCCTGGACGGATCTATTGACACTAACAAAGATGTTATATAATGAAATTGTGAATGAGCTTGATTGCTAATAAGATTTTCGAGAAGGGTTGTTCAAACATCACATTGTGTTTGCTGTTAAAAACGTCATATTGGAATATAATATTGTGAATGTGCTTAATTGCTGTTGAGATTGTCATGATTGTTTTCTGTTATTAGTGTCAATAAATTTGTTCAAACCAAAAAAATATGTATATTCTATGTCTTTATTTATTCATTTGAGTCATATTTTGGGGTAGATTTTGTTTATAATTATGTTTCAATACGTCTTATGTTTGGATATATTTTCCATTTATGGTATTATATTTTTCGTATGTGATATTGTGTTTTATTTGTACTATATTTGGGTATATTTCTATTTTTGGTTTTCTGTTTTTCATATATAATATTGTGCTTTTATTATCCTATATTTGTGTATATTTTATATTTATGGTATTATTTTTTTGTATATGATATTTTGTTTTATTTGTTCTATTGGTGAATATTTTTATCATTTTTATGTTTTATTAATTTCTACTATATTTGTGTTTTTTATTTGTTATTATATATTTTTGTATACACACACACACACATATACATACATACATACGTATTAATATAGTTTTAATCCCAGTTGCAGCGTACATTTAATGAATGAATGAATACATTGATGAAAAACTTCAAGTAAATAAATTCGTCACATATCTGCCATTTTCGTTTTTTCTAAACTTTTCATGAATCCTTTTAAGTTTTATTTTATAAATTGCAAATTACTAATCGCATTATCATATTATTTTTTATAATTTTTATCATTTTTTATCAAAATCTAAAATTACTTTAAACGTTCCATACTAATTCATCGCTTTATTTTTATGAAGATTGAACACACAATAATGTTAATAATTATCACCATCAACAATTTAAATAACAATTCTTATTATTGTGTTTTGCTTTATTATTACAATTGCAATAATAATCTAAATACTTGTAATAATAAAATTTGGCTCATTGAATCATGCATCAAATGGTTTTTCTTACAAATCTTGAGAAACGTTAGCATTTTCAATAATGACGTTATTAAAAAAGATTTCTAGAGTGGGGTTTCGCCTGAAATTAACTGGCGTATCAATTTAAATATATTTATCATATGATATTTACTTAATTAATAATAATAATAATAATAATAATAATAAGTATCTTCGTTAAAACCTCATACAATATGCAATCGTAATGTTTTCTGATAACATGTCAATGCATTCACAGTTAATGATTGTAAGCCAAAAGTCGATATACTTAGACTTTTACGAACCCATTTTGGGTGATGGTCCTTCTGGGGATGTGCTCCAAAAAGCCACACGGTGGCACTGTTAGACAATTTAAGACAGGAGTGTCAAACTCATTTTATTTAGCTTGGGGGCCACATGGTAGAAAAAAAAACTCTCACGGGGGCCGGACAACTAGACAGACAGAGAGAGAGAGAGAGAGAGAGAGAGAGAGGGATAGAGAGATCAAGAGAAAGAGATAGAGAGAAAAGGAGACAGATAGAGAGAACAGAACAGATAGAGTGAGAAGGAGCGAGAGAACAAAAGAAAGAGAGAGAGAGAGAGAGAGAGAGAGGGAGCGAGAGAGAGAGAAAACAGAGTGACAAAGAGGTAAAAAGAAAGTCGTAGAAAGATAGACACGGAGAGAGAAATGGAGACAGTGATATAGAAAGGGTGATATAAATAAAGAAAAGAGAGAAGAGAGAGACTGGGGGATTCGAATAAGAAAGAGCAAACAAGAAGAAAGAGAGAGAGAGAAAAGAAAGTGACAAAGAGGTAAAAAGAAAGACATAGAGAGAGAGAGATAGAGAGAGAGAAAGAGATATGGTGATATAGAAAAGAAAAAAAGAGTGATATAGAAAAAGAGAGAAAAGAGAGACAAAACATATAAAAATGAAAGAGCGAACAAGAGAAGAAGAGAGAGAGTGTGTGTGAGAGAGAGTGTGTGTGTGAAAGAGAGGGAGAGAACAGAGAGCGACAAAGAGGAAGAAAAAACAAAGACAGAGAGAGAGAGAGATAGTGGTATAGTAAAAGAAAGAGAGAAACTGATATAGAGAAAGAAAGAGACTGGGGGATAGAAAAAAGAAAGGGATAACAAGAGAGAGAGAGAGGGGGGATATAGAAAGAGGGGAACAAGTTAAAAAGAGAAAAAAGAAAGAGACAGAGAAAGAGAGAGTGAGAGAGTGAGAAAAAGAGGGTGGAAGAGAAACTGAGATGAAGAGGAGAAAGTGAAAGGGAAAAATAAAGATGGAAAGAGAGAAAAGTGGAGACCAAAAGAAAGAGAGAACAAAGCAAGAGAGAGAAAAAAGAAAGTGAAAGAGAGAAACAGAAAAAGAGTGAGAAAAATGAAGTAGAGAGAAAGTGAGAGAGAGCAAGAGAAAGAGAGAAAAAACGAGGCAGAGTCAAACAAAAAGTGAGAGAAAAACGAGAGAGTGAAAAAGTGAAAGTAATGTAGCTCCAGTTGATATGCGAGTGACGTATTTCAAACTGCAGCTCTTTTTTTCTCTTGTCCTTCTCTGGGTGTTGTCTCGCAGGCCGAATTAAAACCCTGGGCGGGCTTATCCGGCCCGCAGGCCGCATGTTTGCGATTTAGGACAGTATTGCACTCTACTCTACTCTACTCTACTCTAATCTACTCTGAAGTTAGAGCAGAAAGTAGCTTGTTTGTGTGCTGTCCAAGACACAATTATTTACCAAAGTGGACTGGTTGCCAAGGTAACAGTAGCACAACGTCAATGAGCGACTATCCATCTTCTCCGTCCATCAAGTGAGGAATAATGGCTCCATGTGGCCTTCTGACAAAACATTGAAATATTTCACATTTAAACTTGTCCAGAAGTAGCACAAAACCACCACTCCCTGTATTAAAAGAGAGTAGAATTCATTTAGTATGAACAAACTGACCTAAATCTGTATACTGTATGCAAATAAAACAAAAATAATAACATATTTTCGGGTGCTCACTTTAAGAACTATTTTTTTATGTAAATAATATTTTTTTACCTAAAATTTTGCAATGTGGACTTGCAAACACAGGGAAAAATATACAGAAGTATAATTATACAAATAATTTGACTAAAATGAGGGGAATTACCAGCTAAAAGGACAGGAACATTTAAATTCTATAAATTTTAATTTTTTAGAATTGTTGTTTTTTGTTGTCTTTTTTTTTTGCTTCAGCTTTGCTTTATGTTGGCAGATTTTTACTTATTTAATGTCACGGTTGCCATGGCGCCCAATTGGTCCCGCCCGTGTGGCGCCAGCTGTTGCTCATTGACAGATTGGCTTTCCATCTATTTAAGCTCAGTGCTCTCATTCTTTCTTTGTCAGTCCGTCAACGAACCTCTACCCCGCAAGACAAGGGTTTTGACTCTGTCCTGTTTCCTCTTGGCATTACCTGTACAGTATTGTTCCCGTTTATTTTTGTCCTGTTTTCAGTTTTGTTACCATCCTGTTTATTATTCTCTCCAGTTTTCCTTCCCGTCTAGTTTGTCCTGTTTATTTTCGATATCCAGTTTCATTATCAATCCTGTCTGTCCGTCCTGTCCGGTATCGACCCCATCTGTCCGATATCTACTCGGGCAATTGGTATCGGTATCAAAGCCTCAGGCTTCCTATCATTTCATGCCAGGCTGCTGCCTAACATGCATGACTCCCCATTTCCCGTAAAATAAAAGACTTGTGTGAGAACATCACGCGTTTGGGTCCTGATCATGTTCTGGTTCATGACATTTGAAGTGCTATATTTCCTATTTTACGCAATTTGGAGCTTCACACATAGAGTGGAAATACATAGAAAAATAATCAAGAGAAATATTGTAAAATGAGGACAATTACCTGCTAAAAAGAAGAGGAATATTTGAGGGTTTTATTGCCTTTTACTTTTCCTCTTTTGCTTTTACAAAGATTTTGCTCCGATTTGTGTTTGCTTAATAGCAAATAAGGGCTATTATGTTTTGGGTCATTTTGATCATTATTTTTCTTCCTGATTTTGAAGTTGTGTTTATTTGTGACGCCCTTAATCACAACAAGTTTCAAAGAGCTGTACAGACTACAGACTATTATGACACCATCCCCTGATCTAAAACCTACATGAAGGCAAGGAAAAACTCAAAAACCTCATCATGAAATTAAGAAACCCTGAGAAGGGACTGCACATGAGTAGGTTCCCAAATACGTAAATAATGAATTGCAGTAGCACTTTTGTACCAATTTGATGTTCTTAAGTTTACTAAAGGCATAAATTGCCCAAGATAAAATATTAGCAAAACCGATTAGCTTCTCTACGATTGCTCAGTTTGTTTAAATTACAATCCAGAATTCAAATCCAACTGAAGGATACCAGAACTTTTTGCAGTGTGGAGCTTCAACCATTGTAAAACATAGTAAAATACGAAAATATATACATAGTAATGCAAAAAACAATAATTACAGTTAAATATGAACATTAACATTTGAATTGAAAATATCATCAGGCTAATTTTAGTTCGCCCCCTTCAGTTCATTTTTTGCTTTAAATTCATTTATTTTTGCTCTGTTTTCAGTTGCCGGATTATTTTGATCATTTTAAGTATTTTTGAATAAATAATTTTCTTCTTTTGCACTGTCAAGCTGCGACCATTGTTAGAAAAATAGCAAAATAATACAAATAGATATAGTCAAATAGGAAAACAAAATATACAACAATTTAAATACTTAAAATGAGAAAAAAAGAACAGAATGTTTGTTTTGTTCGTTTCATTTTATTTTTTCCCCTCAATTTTTTACTCTTTGTTTATACAGCAAATGTCTTGTACAAATATAAAACAATAGCAGTTCCTCTTCAGTTTAGCTTCATAAATAATCATAGCTCCCTAAATGATACAAGACGCTAGAATATTTCAATTATTTATTTTAAAAATTACGCGACCGAGTGTGAGATTAACATTAACCAAATATTTCATTTTTAAGCTTTCCAAAACACTGTAATTAGTCAAATAAAAATGAAGTCATATTCAATTGATTGAAAAAATATATATTTCAAAGCAAAAAATGTAATCGAATACATAAACGTAGTTGATGGGTCCAAGGTGCAAGTGGTTTTCCATTACTTGGAACTAAAAGTAGTTTTTCAACAGTTCCCGAGCGTAAAACTGTCGCAAAAACTCTTGGTAAAATAAAAATGAAGAGTTATGAGCACCCAAAAATCTATAAATGGATTAATTAAAACTCCTCGCATACAGTACGTCACAAAAGGGAGTACGCTCTCACATTTTTGCAAAGATTTCATTATAATGTTTGATAGAACAATACTGAAGAAACATCATTTTGACACAATGAAAGGTAGTCTGTCTAAAGCTTACATAGCAGTGTCAGTTTATTTTCCCCTCTAAAACTCAAAATATAGCCATCAAGAACTAAACCCATGGCAACAAGAGTGAGTACACCACAGACACTACACCCTTATGTGTCCAAACAAAGCACTGCCTGTCATTTCCCTTCGAAAATACCATGTGACCATGAATAGGGAGAAGGTGTGTTTAATTTGTAATAAACTTTGGTCACTGAAACTCCCAAGATGGCACACCATGGCACGGGAATATCTGGTTACTTTAAAAAATGAAATGTGGAACTACATAAGGCTGCCCAAGGCTCCAAAATAATTGGCAACACCCTGAAGCTAAGCTGCAGTACAGTGGCCAAGATCCTCCAGCGTTTTATAAAATCAGAATACACACAACAGGGCTCGTGTCGGATGTACAAAGAAGCTGAGTGAACCTGCACAGCGTCATATCTAAATTCTATCTATGAAAGATAGGCGCAGGAGTGCTGTCAGCATTGCTGCAGATTGAAGGTGTGTGTCAGCCTGGAAGTACCATACACTTCAGGAACTTTCACTTTAGGGTGTACTCACTTTGATTGCAAAGGGGTTTAGTTATTGATGGCTATATTTTGAGTTTTTTTGAGAGTTAAAAGAATTTTACACTGCTATAAAAGCTTTACACTTTCATTGTGTCGTAGAGATGTTTCTTCAGTGTTGTTCTACTAACACTATATTGAAATATCTTTAGAAATGTACTCAGTTTTGTGTCATACTGTATATAGTCCTCGAACTAAAGGTTAGTTCTTGGTACAAAAAGCTCCGAAGACAACAACAAATGAGCTTTGTGCATTCGGTGACAACGTGGGCAGTCGCTAGCGTTTGTCCGTCAGCCTGTTTGTTCGCCGCCTGCAAATTTACACTGCTGACACTTGTTCTTTACATGCTAAAAGGCCACCGCTATTTTAGGACGCAGTGATATAGCAACCCCTGTGGTGTAAAAATACTACTTTTGTTGAAAACAACACTTTTTACAAATAATAAGTCAAAACAAATGTACTATTAAATATATTCTATAGACTTGATATCAGGAAATGTGAAATGATCTAAACTACCTCATTAATCCCGATTTCTGTGTGTGTTTGTATGTGACTTATAGGCTCCGAAATGGCTGAACTGGTTTTCATTCAAATCTACACAGTTGGACTTTAGGCCTCGGTGAGTGTCTTTAGCTAAGTTTGGTGATAAAGTACCCCCAATAAATACCAACAAGAATTAACAAACATCTGCTTTCGTGGAGTTTCTAATGCCGTCTGGCGGCCAAATTGGGTTTTGCAACTCCTTACCACCGACGACCCCAAGCAGCCGATTCCAATCTTCTATTGGCCCGGGCAAACCTGAACCATTTTGCTTCTATTACACAAGTTGAAGCTGACATGTTTGGTCGCTATCTGACTACTGCGGACTTTACAAAACGAGTAGGCTTCTAAATTTTACCAAGTGGTATTCCTCAGGTTTCTCTAGAGCAGGGGTGTCAAACTCATTTGAACTCGGGGGCCACACGATAGAACAAACATTCTGTCGGGGGCCAGACTAGTAGATTCAATAGAAAGAAAAAGAGAGATAAAGAAATAAGAGAAATAGGGAGGGAAAAGGAGAGAGAGCGAGACAAAGAAAGAAAAAGAGGGGGAGGGAGAGAGCGTGAGAAACAAAAAGTCGTGAGAGAGGGGGGAAAAGAAAGGGAGAGGAAGAAAGAAATCAAGAGAGAAATAGAAAGACAGAAGGAGAGAAAAGAGAAAATAAAGCGCGAAGGGTAGGAAGAGAGAAAGAGAAAAGTAAAAAAGAAAGTTGGAGCAAAAGAGTTTAAAAAGACACAGAGAGACAAAGAGCAACAAAGAGAAAAAGAGAGACACAGAGAGTGAAAGGGCTGGAAAAGAAAGAGAGAGAGAGAGAAATAAATACAAGTACAGTGTCTTTGTTCGAGGCACCTTTGGCAACATCAAGTTGACATATTTCAACCTGCAGCTCGTTTTTCTCTTGCGCTTCTTTGAGTGTTGTCTCGCGGGCCGGATTCAATCCCTTAGCGGGCCTGATCTGGCCCGCGGGCCGCCTGTTTGACACCTGTGCTCTAGAGCGTCCGATTATACAAGCTACAGTGGCATCTAGTGGTGAATTATTACAAAGTGTCACTTTGAATCAAAATCTTAAACATTAATATTATTTACAAAAACTGCGTTAAGACTAGCAAAGGCTCAAAAAAATATATATTATTTTGTGGATTGACTTCCGCTTTAAACAAAAAGTAGTGTAATATTTGAATAATTGAAATTTTATTTATTATAGAGAGGTTGGTGAATACGTCAAGAATAATTTACAGTTATATTTTTTCACTTATTTTACTATTTACATATATTCGGTGCTTGAGTCACCGCATTGTAGGTAAATATGTGTAAAAATTCATTAAAATACGAGAAATAATATTTAAACAGTAAAAAAAAAAATCTAGCACTAAAACATGATTCAGAATTCATATTGTTATATTTGGCAAACTATGGCAAAATGGTGACTATCCGAGAAATCTTAAAACAGATATATTCAGGTTCTACAAAAACAATAAATAAATATATAAAACTATCTAAAATGGTGGCAAAATCAAAACAAATCAAAAAATATTATAAAAAAAACATTTATTAGTCATAAAGAACTTTAAAATAACCCTATGTAAAATTTGACCACTAGATTTCGCTGTGTTGCGTAGTGCAACAGAAAACGAGTGCCACAAAACACAAACTACAGAGACTCTAAGTGACCAATCTGCACCATCTTTTTCCAGCCTTTCACTAGTTTTTTTCTTTTTGGGGTACCCGTAACAGCAAGATGGCCGACAATTATGTCAACTTCCTCTAAGTGAGCCTCATGTTAAGTAAAATATATGCAAAAATCTTTGACATACAAGTAATTTAAATGAAGTTTATATAATAGTTCACACAATTTTGCTCATTAATCAAATCAATGTGGTTGTTTCATGAATAAAGTTCTTTTACCACTAGGAGGCGTTAAGTAATACACGATATCCCTTTAAAGGGGCCACAGCTCAGCGAACTGAATTTAGGTTACGAGATAATATGGTGTTGGTCGTCAAATCACACTGAAAAAAACCTTTTGGAATGTGTAATTACAGAATTTACTTCTGATGTATTTGTGGATAAAATACATTAAAAAATGGCATTATTGCAGACGAGACACTGCCTGGATTTTCTGAAAGATTGAAGAAGAAAAACCAAGACACTCAGTGGTGGTGAGGTGCATCGTTTACTTGGGTATTACAAAAAAATGGAGGCAATTTCCTGATGGAGCCCCAGTACTTGGCCCCTACAGATGACTGGTCAACCCTGCTTAGCAGGAAATCTAAGAGGCTTAAAATCGGCTAATGCCCGAATGGCCACAGGTAGTAGCTACAATGGCAACAAAGAGCCTCTGATATCCCACAAAAGTCAAAAGTGGCTGCAAATCAACATCCAGGCACAATCACGTTCAAGGTCGTGTGGAAAGTACAAAATCCTTCACTTCAATGGCACCGGCTAACAATTTTCAGGTATAAACATGAATAAATAATGGGAATATAAAAGTCATTCGATGGGAAATGTGGTGGCATCCATTTTGAGTACAAAGGGCCCCTTGAGTGAAAATCCTCAGTGGGACGAAAGAATCCGCATGTGCAAAAGTCAAAGTTGTTTTCGAAAGGCATGATAAGCTTGAAATACAGAACTTCCAAGCCCATCTAGGAAGTATTCCGTTGCAAGCAGACATTCGACGTGTGAGAACAACCTGAAGAGTTTTTGTTGCATTATGGGACAAGATACAGGTCAAGTCACAGGACTATGGAATCCCAAGAGTGCCAAAATGCAAAAAATAAAACTGACCTTTTGAAATAAAAATACATGTTTCTAAATAACAGGCAATTATAAGAAAAAATGATATTCATTTTTAAAAAATAAGGTGCCATTATTATGAAATAAGTAGTATTTGTAATTAAAAATTAAGATAATTCATAACTGTTACATTTGGGAACATTTTGTACTTAAAAAAAATATCTGTGAACATTCAAAACGTGTTTTTACAGAAGAATGACACCTTCTGTCAATCAAAATAAGTGGGCGGGGCCTGTGCTTGATCCTTAAACTCAATTGGTTGCACTGATGTAGGTTACCATTGGAAAGAAACTCAAACATTGAGACACCGTATCATTTTTATAATATCGACTACTCGTGTCTGGTTCAAGGTATCAGCCAATCACGTCGCTGGTACTGCTTATAATGGTTTGATCGAAAGCGGGAGTCACTTTTTTGTCTAACCACATTCTGAAATAAAACGGACTTTGTGGAAATAAATAAATATTAAAGAATAGTAAGTACATATTGCTTAACATCACAATGTCTGCTACTTCTGTCTGCTTCAAGGAATCAGCCAATCACGCCACTAGTCCCGCCTACTTTTGATCAAAAGCTAGCTTAATCCCTCTGTAAAAACGGAGTTCTGAAATCCTTTGTTAAGAACTAATAATAAAAGTAAATATACATTTTAAGGAATAGTAAGTACATATTTCTTAAGAATATCGCAATGCCTGTTGCTCATGTCTATTTCAAGGAATCAGCCAATTCAAACCCTTGGCGGGGCCTGCTCCGGCCTGCAGGCCGCATGTTCGCCACCCTTGCTTAAACTGATGATGAATCGGACTTTGCGCTTATTAATATCTTTCAGGATGACGTTTTTTTTCCCCATTCTGAATGCCTTTTCATATGTCATCTGTATCACCCGTGGTCTATTTGTTAGGTTTTGGCGCAAGGTTTCCATTCCTGTTGGGCTTTTTCGGTGCGCCTTATATTCTGGAAAATATGGTGGAGTAATGGGTACATATTTCAGAATAATAACACCCTATATTAAGAAAACAAAAAGTATAACCATGTTAAAGAATTGCCAGTTATTTAGCAAGAAGGTTTGCATTTCAAAAGGTTGTTTCTATTTAATTAGTTTTGTCCCTTTCTGGCTTCCATCCGTGGTGGCTCTTGTGGCAGAAAATCCTCAGCTTTTCATGGTGGCTTGTTTGTCAACTTTCCCCAAGGCCGCTGCGCTTTCGACCCCTTTAAGCCATTCCTTGCACTTCCTCATGACAGTTTCGTCCACCGCATCCGCATCTTCCTCCTCGTACTCCACATCGTCGTATTTGTGCTGATCGTTCAAAAGCGAAATCTTGACGATGGCGGTGATATCCTGCTCGGCCTCGTCCGTCCGCGACACTTGTGCGCCTTTGGAGCTCCCGTGCGAGGCTTTCTTGGAAGGGAAGACGCGCCGATGGCGGAAGTCGCTGGAGGCGCAACATTTCTGCTGCTTGGCCAGCATTTGCTTCTCTAGATTTCGCTTCTGGATGACGAGGATGGCTTCCGGAGTGAGGCTGAGAGTGAATTGGATCTCCTTTTTGGTGGGGTCCTCTTTACCGGCGTGGGGTTTGCCGGTTTCCACGGAGGACGCGCGACGGAGTCCTGCGCTCGAGTCCTGAGGTTTGGTGGCGGTCAACCAGGAGCATTTCGCCGGTGGTTCCTTCTGCAACGTGGGTTTCGTTTTCTCCTGCTGTGTTTTGCGTCCTAAATTCCTCAAATTCGCCGCAGTCCAAGTTGAGGTTTGCTTTTCTTTCCCGGAGTCTCTCTTCTCAACAACGGCTTTCTTTTTGCCGAAAAGGTCCCTGGCAGGAGAGGGGATCTTGTGCTGGAGACTGATAGGCGGGAAAGGCATTTTCAGGATGCAAAAATGTGCAAAAAAAGTGCCGGAAAGTGCAAAGCGACGAGCGGCGCATCATCCGAGTGCACCTGTTGTCCGCGGGAGCGAAGTGTGGAATTCCGCTGGCGACGCGAACGCACCGCGATTTTATGGTGGTAAACGCCGAGGGGGGCGTGGCTAACAAACGCCAAACAAAGACACGGAGAGGAGGCACTGATGTCATAAAGCTATTAACTTCCGATGAGAGCGAGCCAAAACGCAATAAAAATATGAATCATACACGCTGGAGTGCGACTTGAGTGGTGTTACTTGTCGTCATCGTAAACTGAAAGAAGTTAAAGGAGACGTCAAAGGATGGGATAGAAGACACGTTATCAAAACGATCAATTTAGGATTTTTCAAGTGGTCTTCGTCATGTGTTAAAGGTGTCGATAAAATTTTTCAAACCTCACATTGTTTATTTGCTGTTAAAAGTGTCAATACAAATTGTTCAAACTCATTGATTATAAACAGAACCATCAAGGCGATCACCACTCTAAATAAGTGCACAAGACTGTGAAATTATAAATATATGTATAATCATGTTACCTATGTATTGATAAATGAGTTTGAAAATCTTATGAATGCATCACAACAAAAAACAACAGACTGAGGAACAGCTTCTTTCCAAGAGCAATAACAACCCTGAACTCCCATCTACAGTGTTTATGGGCGCATAGTTCTGTACAACTCCAACTATACAAATTTCATATTATATTAGTTTTTAAACGTTTTTATCCTTTAGCCCAATTTACTTTTATGTGTTTTACTTGAAAAAAAAAACCTGCAATTACATTATACTTGTACAATAACAATAAACGCTTTATTCATTCATTCAAATACAACTTGGGTCAAACTCTGAGCACAAAATTGGAGATATGTTTGCCTATTCATCCTTTATTTTTTCTTACTTTTCTCTTTGACATTTTTATTACATGTTTAACCTTCCAAGTCTAAGCATGCTGTAAACAATGTTCACATTGTTGTTGTGAATTACAATAAAAATCTATTTTAATTATATTCTATTATTATTTTTGCACAATGGGCACCAGAAGGCTGTACTTGCCAAAGGCACACCACAGGAAGTGGTGTCTGTAAAACCAAAGTTCCTCATGTTGAGTTTTTCCTTGCCCTCATGTAGGTTTTAGACCAGGGGATGGTGTAATAATAGTATGTGGTTTGCAATAACCTGTGCAGCCCTTTGAAACTCTTTGTGACTTAAGGGCTATACAAATAAAAATGACTTGATTTGAAAAATGACTCAAGGTGGATCCATGAACAGTGATCTGATTACACATTATACACTGGAGTGCCATGTCTAATCACGTTGTGAACAATGTATACACTTTGTTGTAATCAATGAAATTAAAAATTCGTTATTCTATTATGAACTGATTCCTGATCATATTTGAGTTCACAAACTCAATAATTGATATTTTTTTCTTTGAGTATTCCACTATGAGCTTGACAGTTAGCTCTCAAAAATGTCATTTTTATAAGCAGACTTATCGTCAAGGCTGATCGTACCACATGTATTGTTGTCATATTGCATAGGCCCTTTTACAAAAAAATATTAGTAACTATAGGAAATGCCTGGGATACATTAAGCCCATTTTCAGTTGGGGATGGTAAGGTGTGTTCTGAACCCCTGGTGCCCCAGATAAAAACATGAAAACAATAAAATAGTATAAAGTAAGTGCTACTTATTTATATATTATTCTTGTATATGACTAAATTATATAAATGTATTTACCTTTGGTGTGACTTGAGCTGGTACAGTGGAGTAGAGTGTGGATGCAGAGGGGGGGGAAGAGATGGCAGATTAAAATAAAACTGTTTCTGAACGCTTGTGAAAATGTTTATGCCATTAAGACTTTGTTGCTTTAGTCGCCTCCTAATTCTTAAGAATTCTCCAGATGGTTGATTGGTTACACATTCCTTACCCAGGGTAACGATGTGAAAAGCTTCTTTATATTTCATTATGATCGCAAGCTTCAAGCATGATCATATCTTCTTGCTTTTCTATTTAGCATCACTGCAATCTTAGGGACCCTGACCTAATCAACTTAGTTTGTTACACAAGATTATGAAGTGAAACAAGAGAAAGGCATTGTGCGAGAGAGTTCGGGTAATAATTTACCACCATTTTCATGAAGCCTTAATAAAAACCTTTGCAGTCATATGCATGTTGTTTAGTAGGGAAAATGTCAAAATTAGGGTCCGGAAAAAACATATTCCACACTGAACGTTAGTAACACGGGGGTCTACTATACTGGATGCAAATCATTTTACCAATACGATTCCAACATCTTATGTGTACAATACAACCAGACAATTTTGCTTCCTCACAAATTTCATAACAACGCGAAAATGGATGAAATGTTTCATTTTCAATATGTCTAAACATTATTTATTCAATACGTTTCGATCCAAGTTTTATTTTTACAACTTGCGATACATTTTTGAACCATCATAACCTGGCATTTACAATATTTCAGTGTAGAGATTCTCACATCACACTTGGGAATGAGTAAGAAGAGGCACAATAATACTTCTCAGTGACTTTAACATAACATCATATGTTGTTGTTATTTGTACTGTATTCCTCAACATTGTCCACCCTTTTCTGACCTCTGGATTAACTGCAATTCTGCAAAAAAAACTGTTGGGATACCAACTGCACATCTGTCGCATCGTTCCAACTTTTTAATCCAAACACAGCGGCTAAAGCAAAAGGAATCCTCTCCAAAACAAACAGAAATTCCTTCATTCCACAGCATCATTTGATCCGCCAGATTAACAGAAGGGCGTATGGTCCAGAGGGATTTGTTGGTTACTTAACAAGTTACTTGAACAAGTAGTACTAATGAAATACTTTGTCCAGAAGCTTACTTTTCAGAAGCCTAATGAAACGGCGGGGAGGCTTGCACAACAGGAATTGCAATGCGGTGGTTTGGTTTAATTAAAGAACACAGCTAGCCACGTGACGGCTTCTTCGAATTAAACCCCAAATTATTATTTTTATTATTTCATAAGCAAGTCTTTCCGGCACCATAACATCTGCACGGAGGATGGGGGTAGCTAAGGTAATGAGTGTTCTGGCATGGTTGTCATGACAACTCAATTCTCAAAGGCTATGATGGCATCATGCCGGAGCATGCAGGCATCCTTCCTGTCTGAAGCTATATTGGGTTATTAGGTCACGCCAAAACCGCATTGCTCGGAGAAGCGTAATTAACTGGCTCATTCTTCTGTCTGGCAGAAAATCAAATTGAGAAAAATTACTCCATTTTAATGCAATTAACTGGGTAGGGGATGTGGGTAAGTACACAAAGGCTGCAAAGATTTGCTGTTTTCTTTAGACTGTTTTAACTGGGAAAAGATCAAGTGCTGTGGATTGTAACACCAGAGTAAAATCATTGAAGCGTTGCCTGAAATGCCCACGGGTAAATAAAGGAATTTCCATGAAAATATAGTAGGCAGCTGTTCATGTAAAGGGAAAGCGGAAAATCGGTTTTGGCAGCAAAGAAAAATGGAGGCATACGTCATGCAAGACTGTTTAAGACATGAACGCTTTAAGCGTCTATTTAACATTTACTCAAGATGTAAATTACAAGGTACAGCAAATTAAATTACTGTAAGGGCACTTCAAACAATCAGGAAAAAAAAAGAAATATCCATGAAATCTTATATTATATATATATATATATATATATTCAGAATTAAAGTAAAAATATATAGTAAAATATATAGTAAAATTCACCAATCAAAGGTAGCAACCATTGAAAAATATAAGCCTTTCTCTCACTGCAAAAGAAGAAAAATGTGTAGTATAATTATATCATATATAATTTAGCTAATTGTAAGTGTTTCGTATTTTAGTATTTACTTTGTTTCTCAATTCATACCTGGACAATTTGCAGTCTGAAACTGCAAGAATTGATGAAGAAAAGAGGGAAAATTGTAGTAAAATACGAAAAATAATACTTAGTGGGATCAAAATGATCAGCCGACAGAAAGAGGACATTTTACTTGGAAAGTTTGTTACTTTTCTTATTTTATAAAAATTTTTTCATTTATTTTACAATATGTTTCCTTCTTTTAACTAGTTTTGCAGGAAAGAATTAATTACAATGCAAAATCTCAATTAAAAATTATGAAATAAAACTCTAGTAGTACTTCAAAATAAAGTGTCGCTTTCTGTTCACACATAATTTTGCAATTTTTTAACATTTCTTTTTTAATCAATTTTACTAAACTTAATACTTTTTCCTCACTGCAAAAAGTGTTGTTAGAAAAGTGATAAAACGTTTTTTAGAATAAGAATCATGTTTAAAACATCCTTTAACAAGAAAACAACCCATAAATGAGCCCACTTATCAGACAGCAGGAAAATTCTATATTTGTTCTGTACATATATAAGATGGGTAGGGAGAATTTTTTTTATCTTTGTACAATGAAAAGTTTTATAAAGAACTTTGAGTTGCATTTTGTGGTCTAGAAAACGCTATACAAAAATGTTTGGATATGATTTATAATAAGAAGCTACAGAAAAAAGCGGAAATAAACCACTCAATGCTGTGCGGTTACATTTTTTTGCAGTTGCTTTTAAGGACCAACCAGTCTTCACATCCAAGTGGGAACTCTAGAATTCTAGCTCAGACACGTAGTGAAGCATTTCATCACCGCATCTCTGGGGAGAGGGAGAGAAGAGGAGGTAGAAAAAGCTCAAATTAGATCAAATACACTTGATACTGTTTGCTATATACTAGACAGCTGCCTCAATTTCTGATGGATATGAAAAAAAACACCCCTGAGGACAAAATGCTATCATGCAAATAAAATGAGAAGTGACAAAAAAGCACTTCCAGCCTTTCTTACTATGATTGGGGCGGGGCATCTCATAAATAAGAGAAGATGTTATGGCGGGGGGAAGCTCGTAGTGATGGCGAGGAGGGAGGGGACCCCCCGTTTTTGCCAGGTGCTCGGCATTGAGCAATGATGCAAGAAGAGTCATTGCCATGGCGACCGTAAAGCATTGCCATGTCGGTTCCCCTCGCCACATTCTGTTCCCTCCATCGAAGCGTTGCTATGCAGACTTCGCCCGCAGCCTCAGTTACATTTCGGCGGAGGAGGTGTGAAGCCCGTCAAGGTTAAAAGGAGATAGGGGAGGTGAATCATAGCTCAGCTTGGGGGGAAGGGAGGTCAACGTGCAAGAAAGAAGAATTGCTCATTCTAGAGCCTTGCTAGCATTTTTCCAATCGCCTCAGGTTGGTTTTTAGTTCCTCTTGATGCTATTTTTTGCATCACCTCACAACTCCATGAATAAATTATGCATCTCTAACGTCTCCCCCCATTTGTTGTGAAAATGTAGAGCAATGTTTGCCTCAAAGCACTGTGGGAATTGCACATACGGCTCATTTTAGTACTTCACCTACTTTAGGTGAGGGAGCTTATAAAAGGACAGGCCTGCAAAATACATTAAAGGATCAAGTCCTCTTGCCATGTGTTGTGTTGGGTGGCCCTAATTCAGTTTGAAGGGCTAATAAAACGGAAGCACAAAGCCTCCCAGAAATGTTTAAAAGCTTGCTGATCAAGGACATAATTATTAAAAAAAGGATTAAAATGGAGGAAATGAGCTTAAGAATGTGAAACTTTTGTCTTCAGGAATTTGGTCTGTGGAAGGGGCAGCATGCAAGACGGTCTTTGTCTTGCTGTCAGTGTTTGGGTAGGGGGGAAGGGCACCCTAGGGGGGGTTATAGCACGTTTCTCAGCTGTTGGGATGGATTATAGGGGTCACCAAAACATACACGCTGCCTCCGGGCTTTGTGGGGGTCCACTCTCCAAATTAGACATAATCCTGCCTGCATCTGGATTGGCAAAATAAACATTGCACCTCATGCTTATGTTTGGATGATGGATGTATGGAGGAATGCTGCAAATAAACGAGGCAGTCATGTCTTGAGAGTCGATACGGGAACAAGAAATTAAGTGTTTCAAAACTTCAACGGGGGCCGAAACCTTATATGATTATGCGAGAGAGGATTAAAAATATTTTTTAAGTATTCATGCCCGGATCTAATAAAGATATTCCTCTTTATCCCCCCTTCGAGGGATAAACCCACCACTGTGATGTCATATTGAAACCGAGCAAAGCGTCAAAATCTGGCTCAAACAGCATTATTGTTTTGGGGGATGAAAAAAAAAAAGCTATTTTGATAATATGACGAAATAATATGTCACAGACTAATCCACAACAAAGTGCATGTGAAACAACAAGCAGCAATTTGGATGACCTGAAGTGGGTGAAGAGCAGCAGCAGGAGGGGGGGGGGGGGATTACCGTCAAATGGGTAAAGCAAACATTGGGATGTTTACAAGTAAATAAAACATGTTTTTCAGTGGCCTCCAGAGAGTTTGGTTTATGGCAGTCAATGGCAACAAACAAATTGGAAAAAAAGCAATTGCGGAACTCTTATTACAACACAGTAGACCCCAGGGATATGGCGTCCCTGCCCTACAATGTTTTCACTTCACAATGTGGAATACAACAATTTTTTCTTTCCATTTTAACGACATTTTCCCTATTATACGACATCAACAACAAATAAATGTGCGTAGCAAAAAATCTTCAAAATTCAAACTCTTCAGTGTTCATGTGAATGACAACTTACATTTCTAAACAGCCTATATACCATTGGTCCTAGTTATGTAAAATGCGGGTCTGCTAATGGCTAAATTACCTCCCACAATTAATTTCTCTCTGTTCATTCAGTCACAGTTTTGTGTGCGTCAGACTTTGCGTGTCAGCAATACAATACTGTATTTTTTTACTGATGCTAAAGGGAGACGGAAAAAACAAATATCCATGGAAATGAAGCTTGCGAATATTGAGAAATATGCCCTAGTTAAGTTGCATGGTCTATTATTATCAATAAGAAGACGAATAAAGCATGGAAATCCGAGCGCATGACAAGTGGTTTTAAAAGTTTCATTTTTTAGAATGTTTTCAGAATGTTATTTAATCATACTGTATAAACCATTTTGGTTGTTTAATGTTTTTATAAGGGGTACTAAAGGTTTGGAACTAATTAGATTTCTCTACCCCACTACAAGATTCACTTTCTGATCCCCACCTCAGAACAGATTAGTGCCGTATCCCCGGGGTCTACGGTACCAGTATGGCCTCTATGATGAATTATGAGCACAACACAATACGATATCAGAAAATATCATAATTAGTGATTGTTTTACCTTGCAAACGGAATGTAGGAGATGCTGTACCTGAAACATCAAAACAGATAAATGTTTATTTTTTTATCGGGTGTGGTGGAGCAAGATATGATCAGGTGAAGTCATCAATGCTGCTACAAATATCACCATTTCCTTTTACACAGATAGCATCTGGTCATAATCGGACATTTCACTACATGAACTTGATTGAAATAACGATCTTTCTGAAGAGATTTCAAAAGAAATAATCCGTTTTGTTAAGACAAAGACCAGCCCATTTAAAGTCATGACTGAGTGTAAGCTTTACATCTTTCAGTCTAGTCTGTTGTGCGGGTCAGTGGCCATGTCTTAACGCAGAAGTGCTTACACCCAGACAGCTCGGCGCTAGCTAGCGTAGGCGTGTACTCTGTTGGGAACGAGCATGGGACGTGTGACTTGTGGTTTCCGTAGTGATGCTTTGGGAACGCAAGCGAGAACGGAAGTGAATGACCAACACGTAGGTGAAATCGAGTTGTTACGACGCAGACCGTCGTGCTGACGAAACGCTCCCTAATTACCCTCCCACAGACGTGCCCGGGGGCTTTCTCGGACATCCTTTGTCCACACTGTGCAAACATGCTCAGTGCCGCTCATGCAAGTAAAAACATGTTTGTTCACATCACTCATAGGATTTTGCATATTACTGGACTAGACTGTCATCTCAGTGACACTAAATAAACAAAAGGTATGAAAGGTCATGGTGTTCTATCTTAAAGCGACATGTAATGATTCACCACTAGAAAAAATTGGAGCTGAAGCGTTTGCATTGAAATGAACGTCAGAATCCCTAAGGATAATACCTTGTAAAATTCAAAATCTATTATTTTAAGACAGCGACAGGTTATTAAAGCTGGTGTTTATCCCCGTGAACGACAACAAAAAACTCAGCAAGGTGGATACACCTGGAGCAGCTGAATAGAGCTAATCGCTGGTCAGAGATGGTGTAATTGGCTAACTTCAGCTGCTTGTGTGAGAAGCTACTAGAATTAATCAGTAAAAGATTTAATTAGTCAAGCATCAGGACTCAGAACCACAGAATTTGGTAATGTTCGCTTGTATGACATCTTTGGAAGGCGCTAAAGCACAAAGCAGAGGCAGCTAACAATAACAGGAGTGTCTAGCGGCAAGCCAAAGCCTGCAGCTAAGTTGCTAAAATGAGAGGCTAGAGAATGAAACAGTGTATCACAGAACTCAGCAACATTTGTTTAGATGAGCAGCTTTGGAAGGCAAGTGACACAAAAAGACAAAGCAGGAGCAGCTAACAATATTGACTAGTAGTGAGCCATAGCCTACAGCCAAATGATTAACATGAGCAGTTTGAAAGGGAAAAAGTGGCGAAAAAAGTGAAAGATTACTGAATTTAAGAACTCAGGAACATTTGCTTGATAACCAGCTGTGGAAGGCGGGTGACACAGAAAGACGAAAAGGGGTCAGCCAACAATAGCAATAGTGGCAAGCCGTAGCCTGGCTAAGATGAGTGGCTAGAGAAGGAAACAGCTGGGGAATAAAAGCACAAGATGCCTGAATTATGGCAGCCATCACATGCAGGGTCTAGATATGGAAGATAAGTGGCTGTTAAATTCTAATAGTAAAATTGGAATAAGCTATGTTCGCAATATCGCCATTAAAGATTTGGTAATGGTAATGTGGAGGCAAAACAGCTTCTACATGTTGTGTCATAGAATTATACATTTCTAGACCTAATCATGTTTATGAGACAGTTCGTGTGTTTTGCTCATTATTTGAATCAACAGTGTTTTATTAAATTAAATGAAGTAGTTTTACACCACGAGAGTCGCTTTATAACACACATTTTTGGTTTGATTAAAAGAAAATATCAATCCAAATTCCATTAAATCGATCTAATATTTACGAATTAAGATTTGTGTATGGATAACCTAGTTGGGAAAGAAAATTGTCTCTTTCCCTTGCCAGGACCACATAGTGTCCGAGTGAGACTGAAGTAGGTCCACGCTGAGTCAGGCAGCACCTGCCCAAAACAGAGCTGACCTACCTGGCAAACAATCAGACACAACTTAAACTAAGCCGACTGCATTCCTCCCACCGGAATCAGTGCCAGTTTTACACTCGCAGCAGTGTTCACCATCACTCTCTATTTGGGGAAATAAAGTAGTAGCTACTTAACTATACTGACCTCTTACAAAGTATTCTCTTGAGGATTTGTTCTATCAAGTAGAGCAATATGCAGTTTTGCCTTGGTTGGACTTTTGTTGAATTGTATACGTAATTGAATATACTACATAAAAAGAAGAAATATTTATTTGATGGCAATGCATCTTTGAGATTGACCACAAGGTGTGACACATCTTTTTTGCCATCTGCTATCAATTACATCTAACTCGTTTTCATGCATTTCCCAAATTTCTCACCTGAGGTTTCTGTGTTGCAAAATATTAGCATGGCATACTTCAGAATAGTATGTTTTCTCCTTAATAATTGGTAAAAAAGCACAAGGCACTAGGTTAAAGCTTTATTTATCAGCCTGTGTGTTTTCAGTATTACAACTCTTATTGTTTCAATATTGCTTATTATGCAAAAACTTAAACATCCAATTTCAGAAATATTAGAATACAATAAAAAAAAAAGTATTACAAGTAGGCTGTGGCCATAATTAGCAATATTCAAAAGAAAACATTTACAAAGACAGTGCGGAATTTTGTTATGCTATTACAGGTGAATCCTTTTTATAAGGAGCCAAGAAATGCCAAATTATAACATTCAATATACCCATTTAAAATGTACACAGAATATTATTTTTGTTGTTTTATAATTGGGCAAAGAGCAGAGATTATTACACTGTTGATACTTACCATGTCATTGCTAGAAACTGAAGGATGCAAAATATGATGGCCAATCCCTTTTTGTGCCACTGTAAAAAAGGTGTATTAGGGATTGAAAACATTTGAGATGCATATTTAATCTTTATTTAAACTCACCCAAAACACAGCGCACAGAGTCAAGATGAGACACAGCTGTCAAGGAAATATGACGTTATAAATCGAGAGTGGCTGCAACACTGACAATTAACTCAGTCCTTAAAATTGTTTGAACTACAAGTTTCACAGTTTAAAAACATAAAATTATGTAACTCTATCTAACTGCATAGTCTACCAAGGATAGACTGAAAACATTCAACCAGACATTCGCAAAGATTTTCTTACCAGCATAACAATGGTCGCTATTAGTCTTGTTGGCTCAAACATTCGCTTCAACTGCTTCAATGGTCCCATTAGGAAACAGGTGCTAGGACAGGACACGCTAGTTAGACCACATCTTCAAAAATCAAATGTCAATTGAATCCATAATAACCAGGACTACATCCATCCATTATATGAACCGCTTATCGCGGGGATGCTGGAGGCCATCCCAGCTGTCTTTGGGCAGTGGGCAAGGGACACCCTAAACTGGTTGCCAGCCAGTCGCACGACACAAAGGGACAGATAACTCACTCGCTCATTCACACCTAGGGACGATTTAGACCAGCCAATTAACCTGACATGCATCTTTTTGGAATGTGGGGGGAAACCGGAGTGCCCGGAGAACACACGCAAACACGGGGAGAACGTGCAAACTTTAGCTGGATTTGAACCCATGACCTCAGGAATATTCTGCGGACGAGCTAACCACTAAACTGCCCCCAGAACATCATACCCGGTACTCAAGAAAAATGATTACCCGATACATGTATGTCTTTGACTGTAGCAGTGATTGAAATGAAATGATCTGCATTTATACAGCACTTTTCAAGTCAAGACTTACCAAAGCGCTTTACAGTGTGCTTCACATTTTCCAATAGCGGCCGTGCAGACATGTAAGGCGCTAACCTGCTTATTGGGGGCATTAGGGGTTCAGTGTCTTGCCCAAGGACACTTCGACATGTTACACGGAGGAGCCGGGATTCGAACTGCGATCTCTTGATCCCAAGACGAGCGCTCTACCTCCTGAGCCTGATTGGCCAACTGTGGCACATACGGCCGTCAGAATATATAATCCGGCCCACCAAACATAAATGGTGAAAATATCATCGTGATATATGTAATGCTAAACAGAAAGAACTACTGATTAAAATGAGTTGTCCCCGGTGTCCCTTGAGTGCAATGTGCGCAACGAGCAAATAGCTGGCTACATTTTCCGTATTTGCTAGTTTTTTTATTGTGTTTCTATTATATTATATAACTGTCTTTTAGTTCTGAGGGTTTTAAAACCAATTTGATGAAGTGGTCTATTTAAAAACAAAAATAAGATAAATTATAACCTGCTTGTAGCTGCCTTCACGTAAGTTTAGAAAAAGACTTTTATCTTTTTTTCTCATGTATTGCCCAGGTATCAAATTTGAAACTCCAAATTGGCAGATAGGAAAAATCCAAATTAGTCAAATGATCAATCATTTTTTGTGTCCTCGGCCAATTTCTATAACAGAATCCAGCCCATAACTCAAAAAAATACATACTCTATAAAAACAATGCTTTTAATCTCAATGTTAAACTTTAAACTGATAAAAATGGTTTTAAAATGAGTTGTGATTTAAAACTCATAACCAACTGCATATCTACCTTGGGAAAAATTTGGAGACTTCATATATTCACATACAAAGGATGAACTGTAAAAATAAATTCCCTTGTTTAAAAAGATGATAGTTGGAAACTAAGTCTGTGTGCAAATCCAAAACAGTTTTGCAAAATGTCATGTTACTACTTACAACCCTTCAATTTATGTCGCACGATGATTCAATCATACCTGGCAAGAGCTGCGACATTGCCCAGTGTGTAGAAAACTGCAAAAAGTTTGATGCCGTTTGGAAGAAACAACAGAGCTGAGCCCTGAAATGTAAAAAGTATGATTCAGATTCACAATATGTATTTTCTATCATTTTTGTGAACTAGCAAACAATGTAAATCATAATCAACATGACTAATTTATAAGTCAAACCAAAATTCAAGATATTTTTACTGTTTTTACTATACAGCACTGGTTACTTAGAATAAGGCTGGATGTCACTCAACTTCTTGCACCTTGACTCTGAAAAGACCGTAATGTTCATCATTGGTCCATTTAAATGTCGTGACTTGTTCTCAAAAACTGCTCTGAACACTGACAAATGTAATATCACACAGAGTAACTCAGTCAACAATTTAGATGCCACCCCAATCTTTCTTTTCAAACATGTTAAGAATATTACTAGAACAGCTATTTTTCCATCTTCGCAACATTGCTAAATTTCGCCCTATACTGTCTCAGTCTGATGCGGAGAATTTATTAGTTTTTAACCTCCAGTCTCGATTACTGTAATGCACTACTCTCCGGTCTCCTGAAGTCCAAAATTATGAGCCTGCAGAAGGTGCAAAATGCTGCAGCAAGGCTTTTAAGTAAGACAAGAAAGTTTGATCACGTGACCCCAATTTTAGCTAACCTGCATTGGCTCTCTGTTAGCTTAAGATGTGATTTTAAGGTTCTGTTGGTATTATACAAAATCATGCATGGACTGCAGCCTCAGGGAACAGTTTAAATCTAGTCTTAAAACACACTTCTACTCTATAGCTTATAAATGTTCTATATTTCATTTTGACAATATATGTGTATTATTTGTTATTGCAACATCCATTGCAGCCTGGTCATCCTGGAAGGAGGATTACCTCATGTGCAGTCCCTTCTCAATGTTTCTTCATTTTCCTCATGATGAGGTTTTTTAATTTTTTTCCTTGCCCTCATGTAGGTTTTAGATCAGGGGATTGTGTCATAATGGTCTGTGGTCTGCGCAGCCCTTTGAAACTCCTTGTGATTAAGAACTATACAAATAAACATGACTTGACTTAATATGCCAACAAGAAATCATATCCCACAAATAATGACCATCTTAACTTATATATCCTGTCTAACATTTGCATTTTGTTTAAAATAAGAATTAACAGATTTTTTTAAAAATGTGCACATCAGACAATTACCTACATACTAAACTCATGACCCATTTTGGATTGATTAAAAAATCCAGGCCAATAAATACATAGACTTCAGGAGTCTTCTTTCTCAATACCATTGATTTACTTTCGTCCTGCATCCCCAGGGTATTTATAAATACGCACCAGACAGCTAATGAAATATGAAAGCAAAGCGGCAGCACTCACAAGTATTGAGCACAAGATGCCCGAGGCGAAGCATATGACAAACCATTTCACCCTGGTGCTGTAGCTGAGAGAGGTAGCATCGAGGACCTAACAAGAGAACAATGGAAGGAAATAAGAAAAAAGAGCTTGTCGTTCCCATATAAGTTGGCACATTTCCTGATAGTGTTTTTATTACACACGTTGCCACTTTCATACATGACACCATGCTGTCACTGGATCATTTTTTTACAAACACAAATTACCAGGTCTACACAGTGTACACACTATTTCTATAATACTGTCATCACAATAATGGTTAATAAAAAATGGGTACCTAAAAGCACAAGACATGCAATAAATGAATATTATCTCAGGGCATTACCCCAATGTTGAATCACCAATTTGTACAAATTCTTGAGATAATGTGACAGCGAAATGCAACAGTACTACAATCCTGAACTTAGGTTAGAAATCAATTTTAAGTAATGTTATGCTGGTTGTGTCATCTCAATCACATAACTGCATATACAACTGTAAAAAGTATTTAATTTACACTTATTTTTGCACGACGTTTCTACAAATGTCAATGCAACATTTTCTGATGCACTTACAACATAGGGCAGTGTACAAGCACTGCCTAGTAAGTATTGCATATCTATCCTAATATTCCTTTTAGTATATTGTTTTTTATTCAAGTATTGTTGATGTATGTTTAACCTGGAGTGCCACGTTTAATCTTGTTGTAAACAATTTTCACCGAGTTGTTAGCAATGACAATAAAGACAATTCTAGTTCTAATAAAAGCTTGTCACATGATGAACTCGGGGTCCAAACCACTGGCTGACGAGGATATTTATGCAGATAAATAATAAAAAGAATAAAAGCAATTCAACGCAATTTTTAATTCCAAATTGCCAATAATTTCTGAAGCAATTAACAAACATTTTACACACCGTTTTAAATTGGAACAGTTAACTCACTTAGACCAATAATTGTTATTACAACAAATAGACCCCGACAAACTCATGCCAATTAAAAACAACACAACGTCAAATTCTTACCTTTTTTCCACCTTCTTTAGATAGCATGTAAAAGCATCAAGGTAAAGCAATAGAATATTGATAAAAAACAAATAAGTAGACACAGTAATAGTTTTATTTACAGCGTTTAAAAACAACAGATGACACAATTTGGGTAACATGCGGTGTATATTGATTAAAATAATCATATGTTAGCCGACGAATTCCTTATTTATAAAATGAAGAGTAAAAGTTTGTTATGACAGCCGAAACTGATAGCATTAGCATCCCATACCTGAGTGGTGAGCCCTAGCTCTTCGTTCTCTTCTCGGCCGTTTAGCACACGACGAAGCTTGTCCATGGTCTTCAAAATATGTCAAATTAGTTAGAAATCAAAGAAAAAAATCCCAGTTTAAACAGTTACTTTTGTACATTTGGAGAGTATGTACAGAAACGCTACGAATTTCCTGACTTCCCGAAACTCACAATTTTTACAAACTGATCTGAGGTCAGAGGATATTGGAAGTTGCGTTGGTTTGAGTTGCTTGTTGTTACGCTAACTGATTCCAGGTCAATCAGCAATTCAGAGGGAGGCAACTTCCTCCTTACTCTCACTCTTCCACTTCCTGTAAAACTTCCGCACCAAATGTTTAAAAATGTAACATTGTGTTTGGGGTATTTTTTATTTTTTGAAATATAATGTGGTAGTACATTTTTAATAAGTAAAATAAAAAAGTTGTATTTTTGTTTGAAGACTCCTTTACTGCACGAGACTCCTGTTGACTTTTCAATTGTTTTGCTGCTCCCCAGTGTACAAAAACGGCATCGCATAGAATTAACAAATAATAAAGGATTTATTAAAGTCGTGCAGTATATCGGGCGCCACCAGGCGGTACTTGCCCAAGAGACACCACAGGAATCGGTACCTATAGGACCCTCATGGTTAAGGGATCCAGGCAACCAACCAACCAACCAACCAACCAACCAACCAACCAACCAACCAACCAACCAACCAACCAACCAACCAACCAACCAACCAACCAACCAACCAACCAAACAATCATACAATTATATTTCCATCTCAAAATTCTGTGTTCATGGAATCGATTCGATCAATTGATTTTTTTACAGCGTCGTACGATTAGAATTGTCTTATCATTGGTTTCCATGTAGTGTACATAGTTTACTACGACATTAGACGTGGAACTCCAGGATAACCATGCAATAAAAGACTTAAAGAAAAATGTAAAATACAAAAAAATATTACGACAGCCTGACATTTACAAAATAGTAAATAAATTATGTGAATGTTAATAATTGGTCCTGTAGCCTTCATTTGCTATTACAGAGGTCAAACGTTTCCTGTAGTCTTTCACCGGGTTTGCACACACTGCAGGAGGGATCTTGGCCCACTCTTCCACACAGATCTTCTCTAGATCAGTCAGGTTTCTAGCCTGTGGCTGAGAAACACGGAGTGTGAGCTCCCTCCAAAGATTTTTGATTGGGTTCAGGTCTGGAGACTTGGCTGGGTCATGCAAGAACCTTGATATGCTTCTTACGGAGCCACTCCTGGCTGTGTGCTTCCGTTTTTTGTCATGTTGGAAGACCCAGCCATGACGCATCTTCTATGCTCTGAGTGAGGGAAGGAGGTTGTTCCCCAAAATCTCACAATACACGGCCCCAGTCATCCTCTCTTTAATGCAGTGCACTCGCCCTGTCCCATGTGCAGAAAAACACCCCCAAAGCACCCCCATGCTTCACAGTAGGGATGGTGTTCTTCGGATTGTTCTCTTCATTCTTCTTCATCTGAACACGCTTAGTGGAATTATGACCAAAAAGTTATATTTTGGTCTCATCTGACCACAAAACTTTCTCCTATGACTCCTCTGTATCATCCAAATGGTCATATGCAAACTTAAGACGGGCCTTGACATGTTCTGGTTTAAGGAGGGGAACTTTTCGTACCTACAATAACCTTGGAAACGGTGGTCCCAACTTCTGTTGTGTAGTTCCGGGATGATTCCTCACCTTTCTTAGAATCATTGAAACCTCACGAGGTGATATCTTGCATTGGGTTCCACTCCGATTGAGATTGACTGTCATGTTTACCTTCTTTCATTTTCTAATGATTGCTCCAACAGTGGACCATTTCTCACCAAGCTGCTTGGCAATTGCTCTGTAGCCCTTTAAAGCCTTGTGGAGGTGTACAATTTTGTCTCTGGTCTTTGCCATGTTACAAGTTTAAGCCTTACTGATTGTATGGGGTGGACCGGTGTCTTTATGCAGCTAACGACCTCAAACAGGTCCATCTTATTCAGTGTGATGCATGGTGTGCAGGTGGATTTCTAAAGGGCGGACTAACAGGTCTTTCAGGGTTAGAATTCTAGACGATACACAGGTGTTCAAATACGTATTTGCAGCTGTATCACACAGATAAATTGTTAAAAATTCATGCATTGTGATTTCTGGATTTTTCTTTTTAGTATATCTCCCTCACAGTGGACATGCTCCTACGATGAAAATGTCAGACCCCTCCATGCTTTCTAAGTGGGAGAAATAGCAAAATAGCAGGGTGTTCAAATACTTTTCTTCACTATATATATGACAGCAATGTAATGCCCCTCGATGTGATTAATGGTGCACTCAGTCACTGATTAAGTCTTGTCGCCGATTGAATAACAAATTAACAAGTGGTATACAGTATACATTTACACAGGAGCTACTCTTGGTCGCAACTCACACTGTACACGTGCACACACGGACTGACTTCGAAGCATAAAACTTCAAAGCATCTGTCTCCTGTCTCCTCCCTTACTATCTTAAAAAGTCCATGCTTGAACAGAAACAATACCAACAAAAGTGACCAACATGACAGTATACTCAGTCTTGTGCATGTTTAGGGTTACACTGGCTCTGTGGATTTTTTAAAGGATTCATTTATGCACAGCACACACGATAACAAACAACTAATTACCCAAAGAAAACAAAAAAAATATTTGCCTCCCCCCAAAAAAACCAACTGATAAATAGATGCGCAATACAGTAATATGATACATATCAACATGTGTCTAAAGAGAGCAGGCCGAAACAGAAAGTAATACAACATGTTTGTGTGCGGTACATTATTGTGTTCATGCGCTAAATTCAATTATCTAATTGATTTACAGTATTTGCGCTGTCGTGCAATTACTAGACACTGCAGCAGCTAACATTTACCACGAGGTGTCAGACTTGCACAAATAGACCGTTTGCTTTTCTTCTCGGATTGCAAAATATGCCATTTAAAGGCAGTTAGCAATTGTTTTTACGTCTGTACATGTGTAGAGTAAATCCTTAAAACGTCGCAAAATGTCAGTGCACTACTCTTCTGACGTATTTATATTTTAGGCCAGTCTACTACACATACTTTATGGATGTTGCCAATCATCCCCCAATATTCTTTTATTTTAAGTCTTTAAATAGGCTACTTCTTTATGCTGGGATGCCACGTCTAATCTCATGGTAAACAATGTACCTACGTAGTTATTCATGACATTAAAGACAATTTTGATTCTATTCTTAAATAATAGAAATAATAAAAATTACTACCAAATATATTCCTTAAAAAGAGCCTTTAAAATGTAAAATTAGTGAAATTATTTTTTCCCAGTGTTTTGATTCTTTCCTTTATCCGCCCCGCCTCCATGGTATCCCACCTGTGACGTCACCAAAGTAAACTTGTTTTTTCTAACCCGAGACCAACGTGATTTGCTCTCAACGAGTCTCCACTTTGCACAAACTGCATCATGCATCTAGTCTCTTTTACTGTGATGTAGTTCAGTCGTCGTGCGGTCGAATCTCTGGTAGCGGGTATTTTTTCCGGCTGCAGGAATTTAAAAAGTGTGGAAGGAAAAATGGCAAAGAAGGCGATTTCTGATGGCTGGTTCGGATTTATTCTTTCCATCGCAACCATGGCACTGACTGTGTGGAATTCCAGTAGCGGTAATGCATTTGTTTCGCTTTTACTTATTTTACGCGTGGGGGGAAATAGGTTTGAGTCCCCCCAAAATAAATATATGCACTTGTCCTGCAGCTGAGAAATATTTAAATGCATTTTAAGTGGTAACCTACCAAAGTTTGAGATTAGGAAAACCTTATATCGAGCAAAAACTGGTTGAAAACACAGTAAAAAGACATAATGGTCCCAAAGAGGTTTTTATCTGGTTGAAAAAAAATATGTTTAAAAGACACCCTTTTGGGGGCTAAATTTGGATCACATTACATTAGGTAAACATAACGGTAAATAGTTCTGGACTAAAGTCCAGGTTGAATGGATTACACAGATGAACACAATTTTAAAAGTCTATTTTTACACTAATATCTAAAACGGACCAGAAAATGTTTTATCCAAAATCAAACACCCACAAGGTTCCTTTTGCATTAATTAAAAATGCTGTTGTCTTTATTGTCATTTATTTATTAAAAAAAAAAAGAAAATAATATTAGGATAGGTATTATTTACAAGGTAGTGCTTGTACCCTGACCTAAATAGTAAGTTTAGCAGAAAATAGTGCTATTAAAAATAGTGCCATGATATTAAGAGCAGCATTAAGCAAACATGGGAATAAAAATAATGTTTTTAATGTTATTTATGCAGTTGTGTGATTTAGATGACACAACCATTACAAAAATTGACTTACAGCCTAAATTCAGGATTACAGCAGTGTTGATTTTTACTGTCACATTATCTCAAGAGTTAGTACAAGTTCACCAGTAAATAGTGCAATACAAATAGAGCATTTGAATTAAAATAGTTGCAATGATAGGAATAAGGTGTACATAAATAATTTCTTTACGTAGGCAAGATATATACTGTATCTATTTACATTTTTGTTTGTTTGTTAATGAAAATATGTGATCAATTTTGTATTGGCGTGTGAAGATGAACTTAAATGCTGACTAGAGAGGAACAATTCTGGTTACTGCTGAGTTGTTCTTTTCCGATGTTTGAAAGGAATAACAAGTGTAATACAACAGCCTAGTGATACCCAAGTAATAAGTTTAAGGTCTAAAAAAGAGCAAGTGTACAATAAATTACTACATCTTCAGTAAATGTCATTAATCCTTATATACAATGGAACCCTGGGATACAACATGAATCCTCAGGTTGGGTCACAGAGTGAAACTGGCGCACAGCAGGGGATAGAAACCAATGGTAATAAGCTCTGAACCTCGGCTACCCCAGACAAAAAAAAAACACACACACACAAAAAAACAAAAAAAACATTAAAATGACAAAATAGTGTGAAGTTGGTATTACTTTTAAATGTACATGATTAAATAACATTTAAAAAAATATACATGTTAAGGAAAAATTAAATTATAATTATCTTTGATGTGATGTGACTTGAGCTTGTATAGTGGAGTTAGTTGGTGGATGCAAGGCGTGGGGTTCAGGGGTTCAGAGGTTTAAAATTGGATACCGATTTTAAAACTTGGCTGGATTGTCATGCCCTTAAAAAAACTGTCACATGAATCGCCTCCTTACTTTTAATAGTAGTCCCCGTTCTCTATTGCTTATTGCCATGCAACTTAGTGATTCGTGGGTCTTTTTCATATATCTTGATAATCACAACATTAATTTAAATGGTTATCATGTTTTTGCTTTTCCTTGAGCAACTCTGCAAGTCTTGGGACCCATAGCAGATACATACAGTACAAAATATACAGTATTGTAACACGGATTCTTTACAAAGCCTACTACATTTAGAACTGAATGAAGAGACGGAAAGGCATTTTGGGAGGTGGTTCAGCCAATAGCATATCGGCATTTTAATGAAGCCGTGACGCAATCCAAGATTTTGAGGACATCAACTAATAGCAAACAGGCGTTTTAGAGACGTAAAGACATATGACCTGCAAAGTTTGGATTTATACGTATTTCGTATTGTAGGGAAAATCCTGAAAAAAAGGCCGAAAAACATCTTATTCCACACCGCTAAAACATCGTATCCCGGGCGTGTACTCTACTGACACAACAGCATCATCTGTTCTATTCTAAAACCAGTTTTATTAAAACCCAATGTTTCTGTGTAAACAGCTCAAGAATCCATCAAGCTTCTCCAGCAACCCGTCAGGATCCCTGAGCCCTTGGTGGTTTCGGGCCACGCTTCAAAGATGTACCTCAGTCCGGATGAACTAAAACGCCTCCAGTTTAAGACCACCACGGACTCCATCCAGTTGTCGGAAGGACACGAGGCCAAGTTTAGCTGCTCTATTGATATCCCTGATACGCAGCTGGAGCCTAGCATTTTGTGGATGAAGAACGGCCAGGATTTGTCTTCCAACATGCAGGCTCTGGTCAATGAACTTCAGACCATCACGGACAGAGCGACTACGCTCCTATCCACGGTCAGGTATGTCATATTTGCGCTCTTTTTTAAGCCTACTCTCGCAAAAGTACTCAGTAGGACATGGGTGAAAGATTGAATTTAGTAAGAAGGCTGCCATAGGTAGTGTCTTGGTAAGGTTGGGCTGCATTGGATTTTGCACAAGAACTCGGAAAACACTATTCCACTGTTCTCCAAGATCATTTTCTCTTCACAAAATAAGATATAAAAATAACAAATCATTATGGATTAATAAGAAATTCAAATGTAAGATTTTGCGACTAGATAGCAAAAAAGGATTAATCAAATCAAGCAATGTGCATCCACTGCCCTTTAAGCTTCAGTTTAACAGTCGTGACAATCTCCTTCCTGGTGGCCCTTTGTTCTGGGTTTCAATTTAAATATAATATTTTTTGATTAGATTGCAAAAAATGACGATTCGAATCAGCACATTTGTTGCCATGGTTCAAACCAGGAAGTAACTAGCAAATCAGATAACAAGGTAAAGCTATATCGACATGTAAATTGGTCCCCAATTTCGAGCCTTGCCTAACTTATTAGCACGGAGGTACCGTCCATTTCTAACTCACGCGAAGCACTCACATTTTCGACTAAAATCCCGGGGGCAGCAAATTAGTTTGAGACCCATGGAACATAAAGTGAGGAAGTTTAGGCTGACATCTTCAAATGTGTAACAGCATTACTCAGGTGCAGAGGGCCGACGCAGGCGAGTATCGATGCAGGCTCAGTATCGGCAACATGATGGTTGAGTCTCAACCCATCACCATCAACGTAGACGGTAAATTATAAATATCACTGGAATTGTGTGTACTGTTCCGCATATGTCATAATCGTGAATTTCTTTCTAGGTCTCCCGACTTTTATCCAACAACCCGAGGACAGGAACATTACAAAAGACGCACCTTTTATTCTGTCATGTGAGGCTGTAGGACCTCCGGACCCCGTCAAGATACGATGGCTACGAGATGGAATACCCGATGGTGATTTCCAGATATCTCCCAGTACCTATAAGGTTGAAGGTAACCAAAAATGCTTATTTTTAACAAAATATGCCCCAAAACGGACAAGCAATTCCAATGAAAAGCTATACAGTTCTTTCAACAAATACCCGTCGAGCTTGAATGACTATAATCTGTAAAAGTCAAGCTTAAAAATCATACCTCATTTATTTTGAAGAGAAAGTTGGAGGATTATTTTTTAAATGTGATAATCTTTTTAAATAAAAAATCTTAAACCAATGAGGCCAGACTTAGCAAATGCAGAAATTAGCATACCCCCTGACTCAATTATGCAAAACAAAGGAAGTAAAGTCAGACACTGGCTGTGGCACTCGTATTACGACTACCGCAAGACTGAACATGGAGCAGGAACAGCAGTGGCATCATCTAGTTCTTAAAGGGATGCTGTGTAATATATATAGTGCCTCTTAGTTGTACAAAAAAACTCATTAAGTTAAAAAGAAAAAAAACTTTGAATACTAGGCAAAAATACATTAACTATCATCTCATCTCATTAGCTGCTCCGCTTATCCTCAGAAGGGTCGCGGGAGTGCTGGAGCCCATCCCAGCAATCATCAGGCAGTGGGCAGGGGACACCCTGAACTGGTTGCCAGCCAATCGCAGGGCACACAGGGACAGACAACTCACTCGCTCATTCGCACCTAGGGAAAATTTGGACCGACCAATCCACCTGAAATGCGTGTCTTTGGAATGTGGGAGGAAACCGGAGTGCCCGGAGGAAACCCATGCAAGCACGGGGAGAACATACAAACTCCGCACAGGAAGTCCGGTAGCTGGATTTGAACCCACGCAGGAGGTTCCCAAGACCTGAGAACTGTGCTGCACACGCGCTAACCACTGCGCCGCCGTGAATTATCATACCAGTGTTAATATTTATAAAACAAAAAAAATCATAGTTGAATTAATTAGTTTTTATTTTTTCTAGTGGAATCCCTAGCTAGATGTCGCCGCCATGTTTGTCTGGCATCTTCCTACTACGCTGTGCTCATATGAATTGATCTATATTCGCATTAGACAATTGACTTAAAAAGCGCTATACAAATGCAGATTTACATTTACATTACATTACATTACCATACAGTTCCATCTATTGTCAAATAAATATAGTCAATATTCAGTTTAGGAAATCATATATTGCCACTGTTTTTAAAAGCAGTTTTTATTATGCAACAAAAAAGGTTCGACCAAGTCAATGTGTTTTGCTGGTCTTCTTCCCCTGGAATTAGTTTCTTAAAATAGAGAGACCAAGTGGGCTGCAGTTGGATTGTTAGGTTGGTGGTTTCTATTCTGCTTCGTCTTTGCTTTCTCAGCATCCTTTTTGCTGGTACAGATGTTTTTTTCAATATCTTTGGGATCATCAAGACTATTGTTAGTTGCCGTAAATCATTTTCCCATCCAAATATTTTAGCATTTAAAGGATAAATCACAGTTAAAACGTTGTTTTAAATTTAAAGGTAATTAAAGGGTCTTTTATTTCTTTATGAATTATGGAAAAATCGCAAGGAAGAATTCCACTTGATGTGGTCTCTTTGATAAAAGTAGATTAATTTCTTGAGTGTGTCCTTCAAAGTAAACCAGCGGTGGGCAAACTATGCCACTAGTGCCACATACGACCCACCAGGGCTTTTTAATCTGGTTTACTGAACACAAAATTAAAAGAAAAAATAGAAGTATTGCAAATAAAAAGTGTTGTTTTGGTCCCACTCCAGTGCTAAGTGTCCCTTGGTAGCCCCATCTTCAATTCAAATATATTTCTCTAAAAACATTGTGTACGTTCAATTAATGTAAAGGTAATTTTAATATCATGTTAAATTGTGCCTATTTGTAATTTTCATCATGTATATATTTTAATTGTCTATTTATTTTTCGAATAACATGCAAAAGAAAACACTTTTGCATTTTTAGGTTCTTAATGAACACTATCAAAATTGTGTGCAAAAAAGTAGCATAATATATTACTTATTTTCTGAGTATTTCTGTGGCAATGGTTTATAAATAAATATATACAAAATAAAATAGAACATGGACTTGTAAATGTCTTCATGTATATTTTTTTCATCAATAGATATAAGAAATTTGTAATTTTGAGTTTTTCCTTGCTCTCATGTAGTCAGTCAAGGAGATGTACTAATAGTGGCCTGTGCAGCCCTTTGAGACTTTTGTAATTAAGGGCTATACAAATAAATTGATTTGACTAGAAAAATTTGTTTTTTCCTCATGCATTGCCGAATATTGGATCGAGACTCAGTATTGCCAGATCCTTTTTTTCATCCTGGCCTGGCTGCTCAGCCAAATATTTTAGCTATATGCAGCACAGAGCTTAACAAGTTTTGTTCCCTCTTGCTTTGTGCTAACACAACCAGTTGATGAACGGGTTAAAAGTTCAAAACTGTGCTTTGGTCCGGTGTGTGCAAGGGTCCGGGCAGGAAGGGGCTGCAGGAGTGAGGGGTGATACAGGCATTCTGTTCGGGGGTTGGCTCCGGAGACAAAGACCTCATTCACAGGACAACCCACTGCCCAAGTAGAAGTAGGGAGAGGCATGACCATACAAGCTAGTAGAGAAGCAAGCTACTTTCAATGCAACACATTGCACTTGTCTAATGTAGCAAGTTTTAATTCTTCCTCTTATGTTTTACTACCGCATACCCGTCAACCTCAGCCAAGTGCTCCTCTTATTAATGTTGGCAATTCCTCTTATTTAGCGATAATAAACCATACAAACGCAACGCGGCACCTATTTACTCACTGCAAGACAAACTATGTAAAATGACGCGACAACATTAGCAATCTACGATGATGTTGTCTTCTGCTACAAATGACCGAGACGATATGGATTAGAGCCGAAATGAGCAAGAAGAGATCGAAACCTAGTCTTTTTTCTTTTTTAATTCCCGTACAAAATTGTAAGACGGTTAAAAACCTAAAAAAAAAATGGTATACGATCCAAAAACATAAAACATAGGAAAACTGTATGTATTGACAGGCATGCTACTGCCACCATGAATACTGATAATTGCACGACTCCACAGGAATTAACACATATTAATTATACATAATTTATTCATATATTGTTTTCACACTTTTATTTATTTACACATTTTCATTTTTTTACCTTTGTCTTACTTTGCACTGGAAGGGGAAGCCCTCCAATCTCGTACTTCTGTTTTATGACTGTAAATCTCATTCATTCATTCATTCATTATGGCGCCTAGAATATTTGTCATTAATGCGACTAAAGCAGGGGTAGGTAAGGTTTTTGAGTTGGGGCCGCATCTACTTACAAAAAGTTGAAGAGTAATTGATTATATTTATTGTATCTGCTGATATAGTTTTGATCCAATACCTGGACAATGCATGAAGAAAAATACATCCTATTTTTCTAATAAATATACATGCAGACCTTAAATGTGTATGTCAGTTTTCATGTATATATTTGTTTATTATCAGAAATTAGAAATATTCCAAATTAAAGCACAGTAATAAATCATTTTTTATGTCAGCACTAAATTTGATCATATGAATTTGAAACTCGTCCGCATGACACTCGATTAATATCAGGATAAAGAAAATAAATACATGATGACATACGTTTTTATGGAGAAGAGGGCCACAATGGGACACTGTGGACAAGAGTGGCACCAAAACAACAACATACTTTTTACTCAGAGTGGATTAAAAAGCCCTATGTAGCCCAGGGGCCGTAGTTTTCCCACCACTGGCCTAAACAGACACAAACTAGTCTGTTTTTCTTCATTATTCTTGTGTAGAGTCAAGGAAGTTCAAACACAAAGTTGAAATTGCCAGTTTGACAAAAAATGTATTGCAACATTGCCGCATTCATGCCCGAATGAGAACGAAAGTGAATTTGAGGATATTAGTCATAGTTTGGGTTTATTAGATCAGATTTTCTTTCCCTAATAAAAACAGTCAGTCCTGTGATAGTCATTTTGGCCTAGTTCAGTCCTGGCAGACTTTTTAAATTATTAGTTTTGGGAGATTCTAGGTAAAAAATACGTAATAGAATAATAAAAATAGACTTAAAATGTGCAAAATAATCTGACAATGGTGTAAGTATTCAGTTTATTCAGTGTAAGTCATGGCAACACTGTGTCGTAATGATTCTGTAGTTTACTCTCTATGAGGCAAGATCCAGTTGCTCCTGGAAATGTAGACCACAGCAAGAAAATAAAACTTTGTTTTATAAATAGAGACACACTGTTCAGGATAGTTACACAAAACCCTCAAAATTATAGGTTGCTAGAATGTGAGCAGGTTTTACTGGAGGAAATTGGACCATTTGCTACTTGGAACTGGACGTCTCCATCTTGATCTGTAGTGCAATATTTATTTTTGACACATAAAAGGCTGTGTGATGCAATTCGAAAATAGTAATTGGTGGCCTTTAATTATAGAACGAGTGGAGCATTAGTTTAGTGAATTAATGCATTTATCAGGAACAAAAATCAACTACAAGCGAGTGAGTGTAGTGGTAGGTTGCTGTGCTGACTAGCTAACAAAGTTGTCATACTTGTTGCTGGGTTGGTAAGCACTGCTTTACCAGACATCGAATTTCCGGATTTTCTGGACTATAAGGCACACATAAAAAACAAATTTGCAAGAAATTCCAGAGAACGCCTTATAACCCAGTGCACTTTATAAACCAGAAAATGCAGTTATTAAATTGGAAAAGCCTCATTACAATTAAATGGGTTTAACCATTTATGAATGAATCAAGTGATTTTATGTATTTTATTTTTTTGTGAAACCAGATTTCATAATTATAGATTATGTTTATACATATTTTTTGTATTTTCTGACAGGGTTTTTTTAATCTAATCGCCGACAGTATTTTTAATTTAATGTTTTTTAGGTCCAGAAAATATTTCATAACAGACTTTATTGAAGGTGCCACTTTCTGCTTGAAAGTCCATGAAATACGGTATGAAAAATTGAGCATCTGCTGGAAAAATGAGCAACTGCTGGCAGTGGTAGTAAGGCACATAAAGGCCTACATATTTCTGTTTTTAAAATGTTGTAGTGTAATTCTTGAGAAAATTCTAATCATTATTATCACAAATGTTAGCGTTTTTCTCCAAAAATCCGTCATGAATGAAACTTCCTTTTGTTTTCCTCTAAATTTAGCAAGTACAACCTGTTCTTCTACTGTTAGAAGCCAAACCTGCTCTTTTTTAACTTAGCTTCTGGTATTTCTTTCCCAGTCCAGTTTTTACAACATGCCTTGCAGTTTTTAGCACACTACTGCCAAAAACCTTACTGAATTCCTCGTTTAATTGCTTTTCAGACTTTTTAAGTCAAAACAAGCACATGTGTTGCAGTAAGTGTTTGTGTAAAAAGTACGGCACTGTTTACACAAAAGTTCCAAGGAAGGTCAAGATAATCTTAAACATATCAATTAAAAAAAAAAAACTGTGCGCTCTCTATGGCTGTATTGTGGTTATCTCAGCTTCCGAAATGGAGTACAAAAGGATCATTTGTTCCTGTTTGTTCTGAACGGAGCAAAGCCTGAGGCTTTTCCAAGACAGAAAGCCACAACGTTAGATTTTTTTTAAAACCTTTGTATAAAGACAGAAAAAAACAATACTTATAGGTGGAGGTGTGAAATAGAATTATATCAAATTGTGAGGGACTTAAACAAGATTGTGAAAAATTGAAAGATAAAGCTATCTGAAATAGCAAAAACAATCACTTTGGTGGTTGGGTTTGCTTTACAGCTAGCATCACTTTACCGGTTAATGCTAATTCATTTAGCAGGTAATGGTAGTGTAACCAAAACTAACTACGAACGCAAGCATTGCGGCAGCTAACTGCAAATGCTAGTGTATTCACATTAATGGCTTATGTAACAGTGTGCTGCATTTGCAAAAAGCATCACTTAGGTAGCTAGCTTTGCATTAACCCCTTAACTGTTGAGTGGCAAATACGTGGTTTTACGATGTCACCAGTCACTGAAATATGTCATGCCATATATCATTGGAAAGTGTAAACTTTTGGGATTCAAGATACGATGAAAAATAAACTCATCACAGAAACACCTGGATTAGTCTGGAACAAGATCCCCGAAAGCTATAAATCCGGTTAACTTACCCAAAAGTGCTGTGAAATTCCGCTCATGACACGATTCCCTGCAAAAATGCTCTGGTTACATTCAAGACTCAAGTGACTGTATTGAAATCAGAGCCGAAAATAAACGTGCGTAAATACAACCCAAGATCAATTTTTACGTGTGATTATGATGCGCAATCGTGCACAATCATGAATTGACTTCTGGAAAGAGAAGTAAAATATTTACAACTATTTCTCAATGTGTAAAAATTGGTCAAAGTAAAATACACAGTTGCAAAGTTTTTAGAGCTGTAAACTGGTTGTCCATAATTGGTCACTTTGGAAAACGCTTTGACATACCTTTACAAAAATGGGTAAAATACAATGTTTAGTTTTTCAGATTGTGATCAAATTTAACCTGGGACTAGGTAAGGCTTCATGCTATGGTCCCAGCTGTTTTCCAGCTTAAGTACCCATGCTACATTCATCTGCAGACGAGAATAAAAACCTTCTATTTCTGTGTTCTTTACTTGGATTACGCAATGTTAGTAGCACTTGCAGTAATTATTTCAGTTTAAGACAAAACTATAGGGTGTAACGTTTCAAAAGAGATCAAAAGCACCCACATTACCTAAATGGTTCAAAAACAACATTCAATTTAGTTTGGGTACGACTTTGATTGGCAGCATGCAGCCCCACGGTGCGGAGGTCCAGAGTTCAATTCCAGCTATAGCAATCTCACCGTGCAAAGTTTGCATGTTCTCCCCGTGCTTGCGTGGGTGTACTACGGGCACTTCGATTTCCTCTCACATTACAAAAACACGCATCTCAGGTTAATTGGCCGGTCCAAATTGTCCCTTGGTGTGAATGAGCGAGTGAATTGTCTGTCATTGTGTGCCCTGCAACTAGCCGGTAACCTGTTCATGGTGTCCCCTGCCCACTGACCGAAGATGGCTGAGAACCTAATAAGGACAAGTATTTTACATGGTTGTTAAGGGGTTAACTGTTAGCATTACATGAGCAAATAACGTTAATTGATGTAGAAGCTAATGCTAGTATTAGCATTGTGGCTGTGGCTGCGGCCGCTAGACTGTAATATTTTCATTAAAACTTAATATCCTTTCATCAATTTATTTCATTTAAAGCCTTTTCAGAAAGTAGATACATTTTCTAAAATATATGTTTTATTTTACTAAAACAAGAAAGGAAATGGTCAGAAATTTGGTAAACAGTTGCAAAAGACTTGGGGGTATGATATTTTTGCCTTATCGACCAATCTTACTGGTAAGTTGTTTTATGGGTTTATTGTTGCCTCACCGGCCTGTAACAGAATAATTGTTTAAGTGAGCATTAGTTTCATTAGGTGTCTAGCATTTCCTGTACATACTGAGGTTGACCCTGATCATGACTCATCCGATCTGTTATGTCTTCTGCAGGTGTCAACAAGTACACTCAGTTCAACTGTGAAGCTTACAACTCCAAGGGGGTCAGTACATCCAGAGAAGCAAATATAAACATTAAAGGTATGCATCAGGTGCTGATAATGAGCATACAGCATTTCCTCGATTTTTCTGGTTGATCCGTTCCATTACCACTCATATTAAGTAAATATCCCTAAAGTATATGTATATATACCATAGAGTATAGAATAACACAACTAATCCGTTTACTTGTGTGCATTACTGCGTTCCCTCATACTTGGTATTTTGATGTGGCAACTTGTATTTCAGCGAAGAATGATACACACGAACTCCGGTTTACATTGTTGACATTCCGGTACTCATTTATCCATGGAACCTATTTATAGAAAAGAAATCAGACTGCAAATGAACCGCAAAACGATTAGGTAATCCCGTATAGTATTACCAATTAGTAGTATTAAGGGGTGAATCGTTCTTCACTAGTCATTTAAATGATTTTTTTCGGATTGCTCCAATTAGTACCGAAAGAAACAAATCAGTTCTCCGATTGCAGTTTGTAAAATGACACTCTAATTCCGCAAAGTAGGCATTTATCCGTGGAGGCTATTAATAGAAAATAATCCGTAATACAAATGAGCTGCAAAATGTCGAGGTCATACCGTATAGTGCGAGGTAATGCTGTGTAGTGCTTTTGGCCATGTTTAAAACATTTTTTTCTTTTCAGTTCTTCCCAAAATGGTGTCTAATCTGACTGTGATTGCAAGGGAGTCCAATAAATTGATACTAAGCTGGCAGCCCGGTCATGATGGTTTCTCTCCTTTGTCTAAGTGCCACATCAGAGTGAGTATATAAACTCTCTTAGTTGATGGTTTCACATTTCCTCATCCATATTATACATACTCTATGTCAATCCAAGATAAAAGAGGTGAGCCGCAGGATAGGGGAGGTGACGCTTACCAGGTTCCTCAACGTCACGGTGCCGCCATTCCAGTGCGAAGTCCCTGGGCTGCAAGCCATGACATCTTACAACCTGAGCGTTTCCTGCAACAATGAAGTGGGGCCTTCTCCGGTCTCCAATTGGATCCAGAGCGACACAACAGAGGGAGGTGTGTGATTATTTCGAGAAACATCAATTTACAAAAAAGTACAGTTTTTTGCACTACTAGGAGTTCTTTATACCTAGCCACTCCTTTGCACATCTGTTCTTCTCTGCACTATCGTACTACAGTGTTATTGTTACTGTACAGTGACTTGTTTACCTAACTGCCCATTTTGCACATCTGGCTAGCTGCTACTCTTGCACTCTTTGCACTATTGTATAATACTATACGTAGCCATAATTATTCAGGTTCCGCAGTAGTCTAGTCCCCCTGGCCATTAGACTGTTAAATGGTCAATCTAACATATAGTTAACCTAAATCTAAACAGCTGCTAATCTGACTTTTTGCACTACTGGCAGTTCTTTATAGCTTGCCACTCCTTGCACATTTGCTCTCTGCACTATTGTACTTACAGCGTTATTGTTACAGTGTTACTGTTACTGTTTACCTGACTTGTTAACCTGACTGCCCATTTTGCACATCTGGTTAGCTACTCCTCTTGCACTATCGGCATTATGGTAAAATACTATACGTAGCCATAATACAATACAACTTTTACTTATATCTGTACATTCGAGGAAACTGTGCGGGTCAGATGTATCGACATTTCGTTCTGTATACACGTGTACTAGAATGACAATAAAGTAGATCTGAATCTGAATCTGAATCTTCAATACTCCAACTCAATACAAAATTTTATTTATATCTGTACATTCAAAGAAACTGTGCGGGTCAGATGTATCGACATTTCGTTCTGTATACACGTGTACTAGAATGACAATAAAGTAGATCTGAATCTGAATCTGAATCTGAATCCGAGTAGACCCCAGGATACAATCTTAATCTGTTCTGCAATGGGATTTGCAAAAATAAATTAACGTTATAGTGGGGGGGGAAGAAACCTAAAGAAATTAGCCAACGTGTTACAGACCCTCAAAATATTAGATACAAAATTTCAAATATCAAAATACTTTAATGTAATTCTAATTAAATTTAAGATTAAACAACATTATAAAAAACATACATGCAAAGGAAAAAAATTCTATATTTTTACCTTTATTATGACATGACTTGAGCTGCTACAGTGGAGTTTGTGGGTGAATGCGGAGGAGACAGGACAAGGCAGGTTTAAGTTAAAACTGCCACCTGCGAGGATTGTCATGCACTTAAAAAACTTCATTGCTATAATCATCTTATTCTTAATAATTGTAGCATTCGCCACTAAACAAGGATAACGATGTGTGTGACGTTGTCATATTTCTTGACAATCACAACCTCAGTTCCCATGGTTATCATGTTTTTGCTTCTCCCTTTTGCATCACTGCAATTCTTGGTACACATATATAAACATTTCAAGATTTTGAAAAGAGCAAAGAGGGCAAAATGAAGCATTGTTGGAGGGAATTCAGCCAATGACGTCGTGATCCAAACTAAAAGGAAACTGGATTCTAAGATGACGTCGTCCAATAGCTGACAGATCTTAGAAACATAACTCTACATATGCACAAAAGTTTCAATTTGTGTGTTTTTGGGCACGGACAATTATTTTTTTGTTGATGTTGTATAAAATGCTGCAACTATCGGCCGAATAAACATCCTGTTCCTCATCATGAGGTGAAAACATTGTAAGGCCTGGTCACTGTATCGGGGGGTCTAATGTTGATTTCAATTAAGGGGTTAGTGTCATCTGCCTTCAATATAAGTTAATGTTAGTGGGTTAAACTTATATTTTTTCCAGAATATCCTCACAAAAAAATAACTCAAGACTCTATACGAAGCAAGCTTTGAGTAGAATACAGTGTATTATGCAGTATTTACAGTATGTACAACCTGGTGGTCTAGATTTGTACCGGTTCCACCAGTTTCCCTAAAGGGACATGTAGGAAGTAGGAGCGGTCTCACATAAAGGGTTCCTACAGGGTGGAGTTTCCCTTTCTCGGTCACTATGGGGGATTATTTTACCCAGGAAAAGGCTACATACCAAACTGTTATCAAAGTTTAAACAGGACATTCTTTTTAAAGAATGTGTTCTGCTTCCATGTTACAGTGTAATTCTTTAATCGTGTTGTTTGTGAATTATTCCCAGTGCCATCATTTCATCCTCGAAATGTCACCATGCAGCTGAATGAAACCTGGCTGGTGATCAGGTGGAAGCCTCCGCCGGATGATAAGATAAACGGCATCCTGCAAGGCTATGACATCATTGTCCGACATGGCACACAAGTGAACAAGGTGAGTAAGTGTTTTAGTTTTATCCTTTTGGTAAGTTTTTTCAATTCCAATTTCATAAATTCAACTCTTTAATAGTCACAATAAAGGCTGATACCACAAGTACTCTTAATAAATTCAGTGAAAATATTCATCCATCTTCTGCCCCACTTATTCCAACTAGGGTTGCGGGGGTACTGGAGCCCATCTAAGGTATCTTCAGGCTATAGGCAGGGGACACCCTGAACTTGTTGCCAGGAGGTTGCAATGCACACACAGACATACAACTCACTCGCTCATTTACATTTGGGACAATTTGAACCGGCCAATTCACGTGACAGGCATGTTTTCGAAAGGTTGGAGTAAACTAGAGTGCCCGGAAGAAACCCACATAGGCACAGGGAGAACATGCAAACTCCGCACGGGGTGGCCGCGGTAGCTGAAATCAAACCCTGGACCTTTTTACCGTGGGGCTGCTTGCTAGCCACCGTACTGCCTTCCATGAAAACAATGAGAGAAATATTTCCTCTATACATTGCCTACCTAAATATTTTTATATCTTATTTTTAGTATTTATTGAATGTTTATCCTGACGTGTCATGTCTAATCTCGTTGTAAACAATGTTCCGTATTTGTTATCAATAAAAAGAAAGACAATTCTATTTTATTTTAAAACAATTAAAGAAATACTTCACATCAATATTGCCTCTTTCTTTAAATTTGCTAGAAGTTGATGGCAGTCGATTATTTTTTTATTTTTGATTGTAAAATGATCACAAGCTATTGCAAGCGTCAATGCCTTGAATTAAGACCCGCTATCAGACCTTTACAATAATATGGTATCAATAAACCAGAAAATATATGTTTTTGACCATTTTGCAGAACATTTTGCCAATTTTAATTATATTTTAAAGTTTGAGAAAAAAATACTTAACCATGTTTTTTAAGAAAAATCAAAGTCAAATTTATTCAAGCATTGGGCAGAGCGTTTTGCTCATTTCAAGATTTTTTTTTGTAACTTTGGGTAGGAAAAAATTCTTAAAATGAGCAAAATGATCTAACAGTTGCTAGATAAGATCACCACACGACCCTAAATGGAGGGATGTAGAGATAGTTTTGCTTAGTTAACATTTTCTTTTAAATCCCAATTGAGAAATAAGACTGAACATCTTAATATAAGAACAATCATACCTAAAATGAGCTAAATATTCCGCCAACGGGGTCATGATTGATTTTTTGCAGCGTACTCCCAGCCTTACTTTCGATTATACGAGACTTCATATATAGCAGGGGCAGTTACACCCTCTGCGATTGGCTGGCAACCAGTTCAGGGTGTCCCCTGCCCACTGCCCGAAGATAGCTGGGATGGGCTCCAGCACCCCCGCGACCCTACTGAGGATAAGCGGTGCAGATAATGGATGGATGGAGTTACACCCTTTCTAGAACTAGATTTTAGATTTTAGTTTGCCCGCATTTTACTGCCTTAATTCAAAAAACACATCCTCAATCAAGTTACATATTAAAGTTAAACAGGGTCCATTCAGTATAATATTGCAATATATATTTTGCGTTGACTTCCCTTGAAACTTGCAATTCACAATATGCATTTTTACTAAATATTCCAGAAGTACATAACTCTAAAATGTAGTTTCTCTTACAAACAAAATGACAAAGAATGACTAATATGCAGTCGTGTCTCGTCCAGAGGTCAGCTAATTTATCCGTCAACAAGGAAAGAGGAAAAGAAAGAATGTGAGCAATGTTCTACACCATTTTACAGAGTTATGAACCTGTCTGATTTTTCTTTCCACTATGGCTTCATCACCAAGCTTTCTAAGACAATGCCATATGATTTCCTGGACTTCCTGACTGTGTGGAAGTAAAGGAAGCTGGTGTGAAAAAAAAAAGTTGTCATTGTTTTTCCTCTTTTTTCAAGCGGGCGTGAGTCACCTCAAAGCCAATGGAATATGAATACAAAAGGATGTGTATAGTAGACTTAAACGTCCTTTGTGAAGTCCGTTCGTGCTGACGTCACAATAGTGCAAAGCGTACAGACGTTTTCCGACAACTGCGTTTGCGGGAAATGAGCGTGTGTAGATATATACCTCACTTTGTTGGTCTCGTAAGCGAAATGCTCGGCTTGGTGCTGCAGACACGACAGATCCTGTGATTCACGGCTTGTCTGACAGTCAGCATGTCGGCAGCACAGAGGAACGAACCACACATGCTAACGTGCACTGTTGGGAAATACAAGTGGTTGTCTGTCACAAGTTTGCAAGTCAAAAAAGTTTTCAGGGTATAACTACCGTTAGCTATTGCAAAAACATAGATGGAGAGGAATCATTCAGGATACGAAGAGGTTTTGTTTGATAAGAGTTTTCCCTATATCATCTCATGTAATGCTTAAACACTAAAAGATAGCCGCTAAACCAGTAGTGCGGTAACATTTTGAACAGAATTGGGTTCTAAAACTTGGTGGAGGGTCTGGGAGCGAGAAAAACCTTTTTATTGATTCATTAATTTGAGTTTAATTATCTGTCCAATCAGTCCAAAATATGTTTTTTTAAAGCACACAATTTAAGTGAAGTCTGAAGTGTTTTTGCATGATATCAGATTTTTGTAGCAAAACATTGTTCTTTTATTGATAAATAAAATGTTTACAGCATAAATACAACTTACAAAATACTGAAACATGTTAATTAGGGACTCTGAATTGTCCCGAGGTATGAATGAGCGTATAGATGGTTGTCTGTCTCTGTGTGCTCTGCTAGCAACCTATTCAGGGTGTCCCCTGCTCACTGCTCGAAGATAGCTGGAATGGGCTCCAGCGCCCCTGCTACCCTGCTGGATGGATGAAAGATTTTTACATGATCATTTAAATGTTGGCCTTGAGCGCAGTAAACTTTAATTTGCTGCAAAGATTCTTTACAAAGATTATATTTGTATGGTTGGCTGCACAAGGGGCACCAGTGACAAGCTTGGCACATAAATGTCTGGAATGTGTGATTTGTATCAGCAAAAAATTATCAAAAGGGATTTATGAGCTTGCTAAGTGACAACTTACATGTCACCCGATAATAAGCCCTTGTTAAAGACTTATTTTAAGTTACGTACATCGAAGCTCTTAAGTTACTGCCATGATTGTTCTGTAAACTTTCTGTCCATTTTCTTTGATCTGCAAGTTTTCCTTAAGGAGTCTGAACGCCAAAATGAAATGAAGTGATGGTAAAAAAATAAGCGTCTGTTCAAGCTGCACGATTGGTCTGAGCATGTGCAAAAGCCTCACTGTGGTTCCAATCTTGCATGTGTGTCCCCAATTGGGCAGTTGGGAACGAATGATGCATCCCTAATAACCTTAAATGTGGTTTAATCTATTTGGGAAATTGCAGCAAAAAGAAAATATCAATGATACTTTTAATACTATTATCGCTAAGCGGGTCGCACTAAGAAGCCTATTTGGCCCGCAGGGCGTAGTATGCCTATTCCTGCACTAAACAATTTAAATTGTTTTTCAGATCCACAGCTCCACAAACACGGCCTTTGTGGCGGTGCCTGATTTCAACACCACGTACAGTGTGGAAGTGGCTGCGTGCACACGTGCCGGGAGCGGCATGGTCAGCCCACGAGTCTGGTTGTTTGTGCCGGAAGACAGTAAGCTACTCTTATGATTTATTTCCTCTTACTTGGTAAACACATTTTATATATTTCTTTACATAAATTAGATTTTTAGTCCCGACCTTCCACGCATAGTTAAGTCAAGTCATGTTGATTTGTATAGCCCTCATTCATAAGGTCTCACCCCCTGATCTGAAATCTACATAAGGGCAAGGAAAAACTCAAAAACGTTAGGATAAATGATAAACTTGTTGTAAAAAGGTCATTTTTAGTGACGTATGATTATATATGAATTAATATCTGATTATAAAATGTCTCAATTTTAGAATCAGGTCCACCACCGTCGTCAAGTCCCAACACCAAGATTCCAGATTCTGTCAGTGTTGTTCTCGGTGTGGTGTGCGGAATCTGTCTGTTGATGCTTGTCCTCTGGGTGGCTATCTGTGTGCGCAACAGGACATCTGATTCTTGGCTTGGGTATGCAAACAATTATACAATCAAAGTTGATCTAATCAAGAACCTTTCACTTAAGTTGATCAACCAACTTTGCATTGCTTTTCAGTCCTCTAAATCTGTTTCCCCACCTTTTTCATTGATGTACCCAACTATAAAATATTTGTTTACCCCGATTACCCATATAATCAGTTCTTTATTGAGGACCTTTGAAATTGTCCACCCCACAAAAATAAAAATTAAATCTTGTCCCATTGGACGATATTTTTTTCCTGATTTATCGTATTTTCATTATCATGTTAGTGTTTAAATTGTCTTTCTATTAAAAAAAAAAGTATTTATTTTCATATAATACTACATTTAAAAAATAATATATTAAGTAAATTAAAAGTTATTTTAAGTATTATTTTGAAGTTTACTTTTACTCATTAGATTATATTTATAAACTTGTTTCCTAAAAAAAGGAAAAATAGCACTATTCATACTTGAATAACCCGGGGAAAATAAGTTAAGCAAAATCTAAATAGTTGAGTATTTGTTTTCCTTTTTAGTATTTTTTTACTTAACTATATTTCTTAAATTATATATTGAGTAAGTCATGTCAGTAAGTAATATTTTTTTCTCATTAAAGTCTCATTCTTAGTATATTTCTTCTTGTTTTATTAGAAAAAACAGTTTAAAAAATGGGCAAGTACAGCCTGGTGGCACCCATCCCTCTTTGGGTCTTTTCAACTTTTTTTTTTTTTTCAATAAAAATAATGTTTTTAATAAACATTTAACTAATAAAAAACTGTCAAAAATGTAGTGAAATAAGAAAATAAATCCTTAAAATCATCTTTAAAATTAAGTTTATTTTTCCGATATATAATTTTACAAATATTGTAAAATTACAAAGAAAATCCTTAAAATAATACTCAAAAAGACTCATTTTCCTCTATGAATAATTGTGAAATATCAATCCTTAAAAATCAGCAAAATAATTTGGGCCCTGTAATTACATTTTTTAATATATATATATATATATATATATATATATATATATATATATATATATATGGTAGAATAAGTTAATAGGAAAATATAGAAAAAGACAAATATTTTGCATTGAAGGTGGAAGGGAAACAAGTCCATTCACATTGCTTTATAAAATACATTTTAAATTCTCAACTACCCACTTAAGTGCCTACATGTAACTAGTACCCTTATTTGAGGACCACTAGTTTTAAATGATTATGGTGAGTAGCCGAAATGACTCATCTTTTACAACCATTCTCTTCAGTAGGCTTGAAAAAAATGTAACATTTCCTGATCATAAAGCGTCTTCCCTTCCTCCTAATCACTACCCTTTGCACTTGAACTGAGAGTAACTGCCGGTTTACAAGCATTCAAAACAAGTTGCTGAATATTCTGGAGGTCAGTGACTCAGAATTGCCTCTCAGGATGCAGATAGGATTTTGACAACACGCTCATTCAGGAAAACAACAGCTGAGCTCCGGAAAAAGATCAGCGTCTCCAAGCTTTGAATGTCTATTGTAGTGAATCGCAGTGAATAATGAGTGTTCAGAGCTGCAACAGTATGAGGACCTCTGTGGTTACATTCATTTGTTTCTATTTGTCTTTTATTCTTTACTGTCTCCCCCTGCAGGAAGTTTTTGGGAAGTGGACAAAAGCAGCAACCAATCGTCCAGTACAAACCCCAGAGATCATACAACCGGGCTGCCGTTGGCATAACACGTATGTTTATAATCAAATCTCATTACCAGAACAAAAACATCGAGATATTTCAAGACTGCTATAATGTCTTTGTAGAGGTCATGAATTATATCAACATACCTGTCAAAGTATAAGTTTTACCTGTATTTTATATATTCATACCTGTCAACCTGTACGGTTTTGCCATACAAAGTACGTTTTCAATGCATTTTAAGAATAGTAGGACGTACAAGGAAATCTGTACGGAAAAACGCAAATTTGTCAATGATGGGTACTATAGCACCCCTAGGGCATCATGTTAATCTGTTAATAAACAACGGGGTAGACTCCTGGAAATGTGAATTTCCCTACGGGGATGAATAAAGTATGTATGTATCTATCTATCTATCTATCTATCTATCTATCTATCTATCTATCTATCTATCTATCTATCTATCTATCTATCTATCTATCTATCTATCTATCTATCTATCTATCTATCTATCTATCTATCTATCTATCCGGTATACACCGACTATCACGAAACGGCAAATCAATCAAGTCGAAGGAACTGCTGCGGAAGCCTCTATCTCGGTATTGTTTTATTCGTTGTAAATGAAGCGAGCGGTTTGATGCTAATGTGCGCATGCGTCTGCCGCCTGGGGATTTCCCATCATGCATCATTCCTAAAAAAAAAATATGGCGTACGATTATTTTGTATTTTGTACGGGAAAATACGACAGTTTGTACGGGCATGGAGCCATGGAGGTTGACAGGCATGTATGTTTGCTTTTCAACTATGTTAGCTGCACAATTATATTTGTACAGGGAAAAGATGTTAGTTGGATGTGATCTTGCCCATTTCGGTTCAAACCTGGATCGTCTCGGTCAGTGGTAGCAGATGACAAGTCATCGAGTATAGGAAGACAATGGGAATTGATACTATGACACCTTTTTTTTCAACTTTAACTAAATTGTTTCAGTTACAGAGTAACACCATCTGTAAAACAAAGTCTGTGAATTCCTGCACTGTATAATAAGCAACACTAAATTTACTGCATGTGGGGAAAGAACTAAGAAAGATACTGGAATGAGTGTTTGTGTTGTTTATTTGGTAAATAAAATAAACTTTATTATATTTGTTTTTTTTCTGAATGATCTGTCTTGCTGTGAGTAAATAGGTGCTGCATTGTGTTTGTAAGGTTTATTATCGCTTAATAAGAGAATTTGCGATCATAAATAAGCAGAGCAATTGGCCGAGTTTGAGAGGTGTGTATCAATCATTCTATTTTTAAAATAAATATTGGAATAATATCATTAAGTTGTATTGAAATGGTTTGATTTGTTTTTTTAATATTGATACCTAACTTTGTCTGTAGTTGTGAACGTCGGCGTCAGCGATGAACTCCACGCCAAACTTCAGGATGTGATGATCACAAGGGACCTGCTATCTATTGGAAAGATTCTAGGAGAAGGTGGATACTGGATAAGGAAAACACACTCATTAGATTTTTACTTAAAAGTATTTGAAAATATATATATTTTATCATCAGGTGAATTTGGATCAGTGGTGGAAGGTTATTTAAAACAACCAGACGGGACATCTGAAAAAGTTGCTGTGAAGACAATGAAATGCAAGTACCGTCCTTTTTTCTAACTGATATTTATGATGAAATAAAGTATAATCGTTGTTTCATGTTTTAAAATAGTGGACAGCTTTTCACAGAGAGAAATTGAGGAGTTCCTGAATGAGGCAGTCTGTATGAAAGACTTCCACCATCCTAATGTCATCAGGCTGCTTGGTAAGGATGTCTACATGACAACTTATATGTACTGACTGTATTTATTCGAGTATAACACACACACTCATGTACAGTGTGCACCTCTAATTTTTCATGAAAAATTAGCATTAAATTTTGTTTCACTTTTGGTAGGTCAAAAATGTGTTGAAAAGTGATGCAATGGGATTTGAACTGATCACAGTGGTGAGAGCGCTAATTCTTAAACATTAGACTAATAGGGTTACAGATGAAACTGGAAAAGGAATTTGTTTTGATCTCATCGTCGCACTATTTTTACGGTACCACGTTGCCGAATATGTGGGGCCATGATTAAAATAATGTATTGACAATAAATTGTAATTTGAAAGACATTAAGTAAATATATGATACATTTTATTGGGTATTATGTTCTTAGTTTACGTCATCAATGAATTATTTCAATCATGGCCCCACGTGTTCAACAACGTTGTACCGAGAGTAAAAATAGTGTAAAGATGAGATAAAAGCTAAAGCCTTTTCATGTGTCATTTAAAGCCTCAGTTGTCTAGTAGTTCTCTCACTGCCATGATCTGGGTTCAAATCTCAATGCATCAAATGTTGTGCAGATTTGATCAGTGATATTTTTAGACTTATTAATCTTTACTCAAATACGGCACTGTACTTGTGTAAACCTCGTGTATGACATACACTAAACTTTGACTTCTTTTTTGAGTACCAAAAAGTTCACGTCATAATAGGGATTGTCGACTGATATGGGTTTTTTAGGGACAATACCGATACTGATTAGTAGTATTAGGAGGAGGCTGATAACTGACATTTCGAACAGATATTCATTTGCTCTAAAAGCTTAATAATTGTGATGAAAATGACACAAAGAATATGTGATATAAATTTAAATGAACTTTATTAGCTCTCTGCACCTTTTTACAGTAAATGAACACAACTAACATGACTCATTTTTAACTTAAACCAAAAACTAACCATGCAGGAATTACAATTAGGCTCAGCAGCAACTCATATGAGGGTACCTAACGCTTAAATAGCTCCCTGAACCTTTTTACAGTAAATGAATTACAATTTCAACACAACTAAAATGACAAATATTTCACCCTTATCAAAAAGTAACAGTGCAGGAAACAATATTAGGCTGAGCACCCACTTGTATAAAGGTACATAAAAACTTCAATAGCTCCCTGATTTTTTTTTTAACGATAAATAAATAAAAATGTCAATACAACGAGCATGACTTGAATTAACTCAAAAAAAAAAGAATGGAGGTTTCAACAAAGCTGGAAAAGTGTCAGCGCTTCTGTTTTAGAGCCAGTTTGACAAATTAATTTTTTGATAAAAGAGCTGAATACTTCCATTTTAGTGTGCTTTTTCTGCTCTCTCAATCACTAACCCTCCTCTATCAATCACTAACCCAAACATCTAATTTTCAAACAAATGTTATAATTAGAGCTAATATATCAGTCTCCACACTTAAACCTTCCTCTCAACAAGTTAACTACACTTTTATATCACCGACAAAGGCATGTCAGAGCGAGTTAGCAGAGCTATTGCTCTAATGTTCCTGCTTAAGTTGCTCTGACCCCGGTCGCTTACTCAATCAGAAGGTGCCGGGTAGGTAGCAGGGAGGGAAGAGGGTTCGTAGAAGCAAGAGCACTAGAGTCTCAGGCTGCTGCATTTGTTACTGAATAACGATCGACCTAAAAGAAACGAAACAGATATCCGTCACATTCCTGTCTTTTGGTACCATTAATCAACCTGCCAGGCAATTGGTCTACCTCCCAGTCATACGCGAATCAATACGGTATTTGTGTAAACCAGGGGTCACAAATGCAATGTAATGGGGGGCCGCCACCGTTTAGGTCTGGGTGAGGTTTGTCCGCATCGGGTTTTTCACAAGAAAAGCTCTGAAAAAAGCACTATTAAATATCTGTTATTTTTCTACACTATTATGGCAGGAGCCCCAAACTATCATCTTGCAGCAGAAAATGGCACATGAGCCGTGAGTTTGACACACCTGTTGTAAAATTTGAAATATCGCCCTCATAGGTGTGTGCCTTGAAATGAGCACCGGTCACTTTCCTAGGCCTATGGTCATCTTGCCCTTTATGAAATACGGAGATCTACACACCTTCCTTCTTCGCTCCCGACTGGGAGAAAATCCTGTAGTAAGTAATCTGACTGACATTCGAATGATAAAAGCACTTTCATCATGTAAAGTATGCTGTCATGTTTGTTATTCCAAAGTTCTTACCAACACAGACTCTACTAAAATTCATGGTAGACATTGCCTGTGGGATGGAATATCTCAGCGGGCGGAATTTCCTACATCGTGATTTGGCTGCTCGAAACTGCATGTGGGTATCATGTATCACGTGCATTATGTGTAATCTTAACTTTTTAATCCTGTTTTTTTCCCCAATATTAGGCTGCGAGATGACATGACTGTATGCGTGGCTGACTTTGGATTGTCAAAGAAAATCTACAGTGGAGATTATTACAGGCAGGGCAGGATCGCAAAAATGCCGGTTAAGTGGATAGCGGTTGAGAGCCTGGCCGACAGAGTGTTTACTGTCAAAAGTGATGTGGTAAGCACCACAGTTAGTGTGATATATTTGATTATTCAATTGAATTTAATGTATTAACCTTATTAAATGTATTCTAAATATCCTAAGGATGTAGTAAAAAGATATGGAGACATTTAAGGGGATACTTATCAACAAAGATTTTAAGTAGAAAGCTAGTAATTATTAATAAAAAAACACTGCATGTTCTCACATTTTAAATTAATTTTAAAATAAGTATTTTTTAAAAGGTTACAGTATTTGATTTTTCATTACCAGACAATTTGGCATTCCGTTTGTATATTCCTTTTGGTATAATTTGATGACATTTAAGGTGAATGATCAATTCTCGCACTTCATTTACACATGCTTGTTTTGTTTTCCTCATTCTAAATCTTTTTTTTTACATTCTATATATTCATATCAGGGGTACCCAACCGAGAGTCTCTTTTTTCAACTGATTAGCCGAAGGGTTACCAGATTTATTAGAAATTTTAAAATATCAACTTATCATGGTATTTTTTTGTTGTTACAAGCTATTTATTAGAAGTAGGGTTGAATTAGGCTTAGTCAGCCAACATCATGTCCGTTATAAAGCAGGGAACCAATTTGGTCACCCTTGTTTTATATTTTCAATCAATTAATCAACAATCCCCCAAAAACAGGTACCTCCTATTTTCCATATCATTCCTACCAAATAATATTGCTATTTGGTTCATTACTTGATGTGACATAGGTAATGTAATCATCCTTCGAATTAATTTTAAATAATGAAACTTATATAACTTGAAGTTTACCTTTTAGTTAAGTAGGCCACACACCATAAAATTAATCACAAATATTCATCAAAGATTGATTGGAGGTATGCCAAGGACAGTGACTTCGACCTGAATAAGGAACAGAAATTGTTGCAAAGTGGGAAACCGAATTGAGATTTAAATTCTATTTCATTTCGCAGTGGGCGTTTGGTGTAACCATGTGGGAAATCGCCACACGTGGGATGACACCATACCCCGGCATTCAGAACCACGAGATTTATGACTACCTCCTCGAAGGACATAGACTAAAGCAACCGACAGACTGTTTGGACGACCTGTAAGTGTTTTGTGTTCCACTCACTTATTTGAATATCAAATAAATCTTGTTCTTCTAAGATTCAGATGTTGTGTCCAGGTTTGAGATCATGTATAGCTGTTGGAGGGCCGATCCCCTGGACCGACCCCTTTTTTCCCAACTGCGAGAAATGCTGGAGAAAATCGCAGAAAGGTTTCCAGAGTCTTTTAGCAAAGAAGACATCATCTACATTAACACCAGCTTCCAGGATGAAAGTCCTGATGGAGATGTTACTGAACTTCCTATGCTCAGCTCTTCACCTTCCTGCAGCCATCAGGAAGCAGAAAATGCCATAGTTACTGCAGACGTTCATGGGAGCATGGCAGATGAGGATGAAGATGGTCGCTATGTGGTAGTTATTTCCCCTGATCCTTCGCTGAGATCAGCTACTCTGGACACTCCTCTCTTGTCAAGTAATTCATCAAGTCGCTCGGGTGGCAACATGGCTCATGATGGTACAAGGACAGAAAACAACACCAGCCTGCTGTAAAATTTGCTATTGAGAGGTTTAAATGCAGGCATGTCAAACACACAGCACGCGGCCTGTATCCAGCCCGTTGGATGATTTAATCAGGCCGGCCATACATTTTTAAGTACCTCAAAAAAAGCACCATTTGTCTTGGTTATTTCTATTAAAAGTTATGATTTCATTAAAGAAATGCAAACCAAGTGCGTTCTCTGGCTGCCAGAGAGCTGCTAGAGTTTGTGTAGCGTTGTGACTAGTTTCAAGTGTAAAACTGCATTCACTCAATGGCTAAAACAAACCAGATGGTAGGCTGATTAATAAAGAATACTGAAAAAAGAAGCTAAGGATTTGGAGTTAGCATTTTTTTTTTATTCTGCCTACCTAAGAACAGAATGTCTGGATCAGCCCAGAGCAAAACTGAGTTTGACATCCCTGTTTCGAGGTATTATATTTTAGTAAAAATATCTACATTGGTTGAGTATTAACCATGTTTTTGCTATGTTGCACTGAATGCATCTGTTGTGTATTTGCTTCCTCAATATGCCTTGTTTATCTAGCTTTATGTTTATTTTGATAACATTTTAAGAGCATGTTTGCACAACAAATTAGAATTCACTAGACTGTGAAACGATGTATTGTATTGCATCAGTGGAATATATGTTAAATATTGTGAATATTGTCATGTAAATAACCCACAAAAATGCATATTGTAAGCTGTATGAATAAATAATTTATAGAATACATGACTGATTTTTACTTCATAAAAATAACTTTAAGAGCAGCAATAGATGTAGCGCTTTGCAGTTCGTTGAGTTTTTTAATCCCCTATCACTTTAAAATAGAATAGTTTTTATTGCCATTGATAAACATGTATCAAAGAATTAAACAAAAATAATGTATGGATAATATTTACCATACAGTGCTTGTTGTAAGTGCATCAGATAATAGAAGAATGAGTCAATGAATTAAACAGCGACTTTGAGCAAAAATAAGAATAGGTATTGAAAATACGAAAGTGTATATACAATAAATATTCGTGTATGGATTAACCAAATTGGGAATCACGATACCAACCAAAGGATGATTTCCGAAAAGTATTCGTTACGTCAAAATATAAGAAAAATCAGTGATGCGTTCAGGATACCTCGAGAAAAAGAGTGGTAACGCGTAAAAAACATGGCAGCTGTTCTAATGAGTACGTGGAGGTATTTGACCAAGAGTTTCTATCTATGGACACTGATTTATACAGTGTCACTCCTCGCTATGGAAACAGTTATTGCTGCTCCGGAGACTGGATTATGGAAAATTACGGCTTTGAGTGTAAGTAAAAAATGACAATTTACCGGCGAATTATGAGACGACTAGCAGTGTTAGCCGTGTGATGCTAGCTTGTCATCTTATAAGACTGAGATATGGCGACAATTATTTATTTACATTGTAACAAACCAATTTGACACATTTGGGCTTATTTTCGTTATTATATTTGTATTTTTCGTGGGACATAAATTTCACTTGTCATGAAATGATATCGCTGTTGTTTTCGTAGCTGACATGCTAGCTGCACATTGGTTGTTGTTGACATGATTATTTTATGTCTTTGTTTATAAGAAACTTTTAATGTTTACATTGGCCAGTTTCTTTACGTTTTACAAGAAACATAATCATCATTTATGTTATTTGTTGTGTTTACCGTTTCAGATCAGTAATTTCCATCGGAGCCAAACAATCAATAATTCAAATGCAGACTATTCAGTTTTCAGGGGGTCACCAAGGTGGTGCCCGCAGGCACCAGATAGCCCCTTAAGAACACCTGGATAGCCTGCGGATCCGTCATGATAATAGCTGATCAGTGAGGGGCCATTGGGATTTTCTAGGGGATTCGATTGAGAAATCATTGAAATCATTAGTGTATTTAAATACATGATCATTTTTTTCCCTAAATTTGTTTTGAAATTAGCCTATAATCTATATATTTCAGACAGTCAATACCCTTATACAAGGCAGATGTTTTAGTGGATGACTGAGGCCTATTTGTAATAATTACAACCTGTTAATAACATATCATCTGTAGCCCTCTTAAAAAGTATACCTTTCGACTTGGGCTTTCTGACACTGTTCCTGTTATTCATATCTTTAAAACACAATAATAATCATAATGCTGTTTAAAACTAGTGGACATGTATACAACAAGTATTTGTAAACAAAATTTTGATATAACTTTTCCCTTCTTGTTTATTCTATTAGAATGAGAATTGTCATTATTGTCATCGATAACAACGTACTGAACATTGAGATTAAACGTGGCACTCCAGGATAAACATATAATAAAAAATTTTTTTGAAAGAAATATGATTAAAAATAATATAAGGACAGGGAATATTGACATTGGAGTTTATCCTCTATTTTTCTGTCGGTAATCAATTTGACAGTGGAATAACTATAATCATTTGCTCTTCGACAGACTTCAAGACCACTACTGTTAAGAAAGTCCATGTTCAAAGACACAAACATTGAATTGAAAGGTAAGACAAAATGGAAATCCGATGATGTCAGAATTGACACTTTTCTTAATCTGTGGGCCCTGTGACTTTGTTGTGTACATTTCTAACCTAATTGGAGGGCCAAAACTTCAGGATAAAAATGTAATAGTTAGTACAACTTGACTAACATTTAGTGATGTTCTGGAGCCCTGCAACTAAATGTTTAACAGCATAGTCTTATGACTTATTGCATATGTAGATAACACCAAGGTTCCTCCAAGGTTCCCTAGTGTTTCTTGTTGCCAATTATATACCGAAGGTTTTTGTGACCTTGATAGAACTCTGAGCACAAAACAATAGTTCTTGCATGTGGACATGTTTTGTTGACATTATATTTTGAATTCTTTTTGTCGCAGTTGTGTCATTTGGCTGCCCCGAGGAGCTAACATTCACCATTCAGTGGTATTTGAAATACTACCCCTGCCACAATGATTTCAATAATATTGATGTAAGTATGATTAAATAAATACTTGTGAAGCTTATTTTTGCATGATAATAACTTTTTTGGTCTGCTTAGGAAATGTACGAGCGAACGCCGCTTAGCCGCGGGCAGAGCCTTGATCCGAATCCGCTTATAAACGGAGAGTACATCGAGCACAATCACAAACCTATAATGTGTAACAGCGATCTTCACACCTTTCCGGTTCTGAAAGTAGGTTTTGTTTACATTAATCTGCTTCTCCTCTACAGTTACACATATCCTTGTAATCTGATTGTCTTCTGATCTTACCTTCTCTACTCAGAAAACCAAGGCAGAGCCACGAGTTGTTAGTCCACGAGTTAGCGAACAAGAATTGGTCTGTATAATTCTCCACAGTGTTTAATAGCTGTATTTTGTCATTGTAATGTTGGACATTTTTATTTTATTTTACGTTGCAGGACCAAAGTGACATCAAATGGCTCACTGAAGAGTATGACAGTGGCCCTGTAACAAACAGGAGTGCGATAGTAAAAGATAATGTCATTGCTTCCACGTGGAAGGATGGGCCTTACCTTCTTGTGGTGAAGATTGTGCCCAGTAAACCGGATGCTGACTGGAATTTAACTAGTGAGGATATTTTTTAAATATATGTATAGTTCTCTTGTACAGTACACCCCAGGGATACGACATGAATTCCTTCCGAGTTGGGGATTGGAAAGTGAAATTGCCGTATAGCGGGTGATAGAATCCTGTGGTAATTAGCAAATGCATTCCAGACCCCCAAGAAGAAAATGTTAAAATGACTAAATTGTATATTGTAAATACAATACATTTACCTTTGCTGACTAGACTTTATCTGATATAGTGGAGTTTGTGGGTGGATGCAAAGACAGCTGAGTAACATTCAAACCGATTTTAAAAACTTCCACTTGTGAAGTTTGTATTGTCATTAGAAAACTTTGTGACTTTAATAACCCCCTTATTTTTAATTAACTCCCCAATTCTCGATTGGTCACAGAAATGCAACTTAACAATGGTAACGACGCGTGTGACCTCATCATATTTCTTTATAATCACAAGCTTCGTTTTCATGGTTATCATTATTTTTGCTTCTTCCTATCGCATCACTGCAATTCTTGGGACCCATAGTCATAAATATAGTACAGGGGTGGCGAACACGCGGCTTTAGAGCCGCATGCGGCTCTTGGCCAACAAGATTGTGGCTCTTTGCCTCATCATATTTTCTATATACTGTGGCTCTTTGCCTCGTTACATGTTTAGTTTTTTTTTCCCCTCTTAACACACTTGAATCCATCAGAGTTAATAACAAATAATTAAAAAAAAATTGAAATTAATTTGGCAGATTTGTTGTTTTCATGCTGCTCCGGACACAACTGACTGCCAATCATCAGTGCATTGTGTGGCTCTTTGACTCTCACGGTTAAAAATTTCGGATCTTTGAGTCAAACCTGTTCGCCACCCCTGATATAGTACAAATAATACAATACAGTACTGTAGCGCGAACTTGCAAAGTATTTACGAAGCATATGAGAAGAGAAAGAAAGACATTGTGCGAGATAGTTGAGCCAATAGCATATCGTATTTTCATGATACTATGACGGAAACCAATAGCAGACCAATATTTATTGTGACAGGGACCAAAAGCAGACAGGAATTTAAGAGCCTTAACTCATCATAGCACCAACGCCAAAAAGTTGTGCTTTTAAAAAAAATTGCACATGCAAATTCATTTTTGGTTGAAGTTGTATAGTGGGGAAAATGCTGTAAACATCGTTTTCCTTACCATAATGTGAAAATGTCTTAAGTGACGCCATATCTTAGGGGTCTACTGTAGATGCCTGGGGGCGGAGGTTGTGTTAACAAGGTATAGTCGTTTTTTCTCCCTCACATCCCACATTTCTTTTTAAATTCTATTTTCAGTGAGTGTGGTGATGAAAGGCAAGCATGGCTACATTTCCATCACAGAATACCCTCTCATGATTGTAAGTAGACAATATGTTCCTATTATCATCTCTTTGTCTTTTTTTGTTTTCAAACATTTTTCGGGGTACAATTTGTTGACAGTTCTACATGGTCATGTGCGTGGTGTACATCTTGTTCGCGCTCTTGTGGTTTACCTGGGCTGCCTGCTACTGGAAAGACATCCTGAGAATCCAGTTTTGGATCGCAGGGGTCATATTTTTGGGGATGGTGGAAAAGGCGGTCTTTTGCGCAGAGTATGAAAACACCAACACTGTTGGAGCTGCTTGTGAGTGTTTTAACTTTCTCAAGTGAATACATATTGCAGAATTGTTTGTGATTGTCTCTATGGCTTGGATTTTTAGCTTCAGGGTTGTTGATTTTTGCTGAGCTTGTTTCGGCCCTCAAGAGAACTATAGCCCGATTGCTCGTCATTATCGTGAGTCTCGGCTATGGCATCGTCAAGTACGTACACACATTGCTACTTATGATTATTTCTTTTAATAATTATTTGACTTCCTGTCTTCACAGACCTCGATTGGGGACAGTAATGCACCGAGTGGTTGGTCTAGGAATTCTCTACTTTCTCTTTGCGGCCATTGAAGGTGTACTGAGGATAACAGGGGTGAGACTTTTCGCCTGTGATTTTACAAAAATTTATATTTTTTATGAATTAGTTTAAAAGTCATATATATATATAATGGCAACAAAGTGTTCTGACTTGAACATCCAACATAATTTTACAAGAATGTAAATATGTTTTTATGTTTGAATATATCTAAGAAGCGAGACAACGGGCCTGCTCTCATTACAGCAATTGTTCTGGCAGTTTTAGACTCGATCATCATCTGGTTCATATCCTTTCATTGTTTTAATCTCATTGCTTAACTCGTATTTCTCACGTCTTGCCTCAAGTGTTGTTAGGTTGACCTGCTTCCTCCATGCACTTCTGTGTGTGCCTTTTTTTTACACTGCTTCTTTGTGTCCTCGTGTGATATTTGTCCTGTCCGTCCTTCTGTCCAGGCAAAAGACTCTGACCTGGCCCTCCTGGCCAATATTCCTTTGGCTCTGCTTGACTCTTCTCTATGCTGGTGGATATCCTTCCGCTCTCTTGTCCCTTTTGCTCTGCCTTTCTTACTTTAGAAGCACTTAAACCAAGAGTAGCATCTCTTTAAGTGTGTATATTTTCATATAATATTTAAATATTGATCTTTCTTGTTGCAACTGATGTCACCTCTTGGTCTAAGACTAACATTTGCTCCTCTGCAGCCTTCAAATTGTTTCTGCATGCCTGCCTTGGCCCTAAAGCGTTTTAGAGATAGTCATATTTTAATAAATGTGCTTGAAACTTTGCACGTGTTTATGTGATAGCACTTGCCATTATAAGGGCATTTCATAGCTGCTTGTGATACTGGTTTGAATATTTTGTGGTTTGTAAAAGCAGAATGGGTAAAACTAAAGATATTTAAATAATTCCAGAACTATTTAACAGCCTGATGATGGTATAATTACGGCTGTAAAACAATCTTTTGAAGCTGTCCACTTAATGTTTGCATGTAAATTTAATGCGGAGAAAGGAGGCTCATTTTTTAGGTCATTTGCCTTGACTGGCTGCTACATATTTGTCAGCCTGGCCCAAACTATCAAGACTCTGAAGCTGAGGAAAAACCCTGTTAAATTGTCACTCTACAGGCACTTCACAAACACGCTCATTTTTGCAGTTATTGGTGAGCTTATTACACGATTGTCAATAGAATTTGTTTGCATTACAGTTATTTATTTAACCTTCCCCCTTCTCCCACTTCAGCTTCCATCATTTTCATGGGTTGGACAGCCAAGAAATTCCGTCTAGTAGATTGCCAGTCGGTGAGTATGATTGGCGTTGATTTATCAACAACATTGTTTTAACAATTTCTTTATTTGGAGTAAGGATTGGATCAAGCTGTGGGTGGAAGACGCTTTCTGGAGGTTTTTGTTTTCGGTTATTCTACTTGTTATTATGTTCTTATGGAGACCATCTGCAAACAACCAAAGGCAAGTTCTTATAAGGAAGAAATCCAGCCTATCGTGTTTTTTCTTCTTCTTTATCACTGATTTTCAATACCCACAGGTATGCCTTCACACCTCTGATCGACGACTCAGATGATGAGGAAATCGAGGAATTTATTGCCTCAAACATTGGTAAGATAACGGAGCTTTGTTTGAATCCCATAATGAACAGGTTTGGTTCATCTCTTACAGGAAATAAATCAAAAATTAGAATGGAACTGTATTACAAATCCAACTGTTGTGTATTGAACTGGTTGGGTTGCATACAAAAAGTGGTGGTTGTCTTTCCTTTTAACACCTTTTTCTTCCACAGCTGGCATAAAACTGAGAGCCACCAGAAATGAGTCAAATGGTGCAGTGAAATCTCCAGAAACAAACCTGGTCAGTAATGCAGTTGTAAAAACTCTATGCCAGAAATAAAATGCATCATTTGTTAATGTATAGTTTAAATCATCGCAATATGTATTGTATTTTGTAAGCTTGGCCCCTGAGTTTAAGGCTTATTTTTCATTTTGGTCACAAGCTAAAAACTGGGATCTGCAGTCAAAAGTGTTTTCCTACAGGCGGCAGTGTTTATTCTTTTTTTATGTCCCTCCAGGAAGAAGAGCTTAAGTGGGTTGAGGAGAACATTCCAAGCTCCCTCACTGATGTGTAAGCCATTTAATATTTATGATTATTCAGTTTTGCAACACATTTCAAACTAATGACATGTACTCAGTTGATTCAGTCGAGCTGCTAGACTAACTGTGGTTTTATCTTTACAGGGCACTTCCAGTCTTGCTTGACTCTGATGAGGTAATTCTTTAAAAATTGCAATCCCTTTTTTTTTTTTGATTGCATGTTAATCCAGGCATTAATATTGGTGTACTCTTGCTATCACTGTTTTAGGAAACAATGACGACAAAATATGAGATGTCCAAGTTGGAGTGAGAGAAATACGTGACTCCAGCTGACTTGTGCAAAATGTTTTTTTATTGGTGGCAGGCCCTTCAATTATCCTACTTTGATACCCTCGAAACAGCGGGTTAAACTTTCCTTGACAGAATCGGTTTGAGCCTTTCTTTCCAAAGAAGTGTAATATATTATTATCAAGTGCTGTATTTATTTACATTATGTCTAAGAGTTTTTTTCCCTTTTCTGTTTTACAATGGGGATGTCAAATTAAATGCTTATTTATGAGGTTGGGATAGAAATCATAAATGAGAATTTATCATTTTTTGGGTAATTGATTTAAAGCGAGATTTAGTTAACAACATGGAACGGTGAACAACAATGCTGAGATAATAAGATTGAAGGGAGCATTTTGCTTCTATTTACTTCCACCATTAAAACTGTGCCTACAGTACATGTCATTCTTATGTGAAACCTGGTGTGATATTACAATAGTCTCACTCTCATTGTTGGTCAGAAAATACGTTTACATGCAGGCATAATGCGAGTATCCCAATTCTCTAAAGCTATGCAAACGTGCACGTAACTCAGATTTAAGGTTTTCGTCCAACTGCGATTTTTCTGATTGCGATGGTTGTGTTCGTCCTTGTATTTACAATTACTCACATTAGTCATCTGATTGCTTCTACGCACACGCAGTTTCACTCATCCAGGATATTTTTATGCCCCAAAGGTCTGTGGTACTACAGAGACAAATGGGACACGCAAACTCTGTCTAAATCGCTAAAAAAAGACTATTGTTTATTGGTTGATTTTTCCGGGACATTTCTATTTTATTTTTCTTCCCCACCAAAAATATTCTTCAGTCCATATATAGTGTAAGTCCAAGCTTCTGCAAGCCACGTATGAGTACAACTTGTAAACAGATGGGACGTAGTAAGGGTGCCAACTTTTGGAGTGCGGTGGTAACAAAAATGGTACTTTGTTGAATTTGGCAATTGAAGTGAATTAAATCATCCTTTATTCATCGTCAAAATTTAAATGGGGAAACAACATCAATTTGACAAATGCTGTCGCTCGTGTTAGCCCTTAAACCTGATCAGTTTGCTGTAAATGGGGTTATTCGTTTGTCACTACGCATGTAAACAAACCACTCCAGAAATCCAATATTCACTTTCCAAGTGGATTATTGCCTGCATGTAAATGTAGTCTATGTCATTGCGAATGGAAGTCGTACAAAATTTGTACGATGAAACCTCAAGAGTGTTCCTTAATACTCGCCAGATCTTGCGTGATTATGCGTCTATGGAGCAATATACTGTACATTTTGTTCGGAAGGACTTTGCTGATGTCATTTTTATTTATTTGCGATAAAAGTGTACTTAAAAGTAATGTGTCAGCCAAGTTCCCTCTTGTTTTGTTTACACCTTTTTGTCCCAGAGCTGGACCAATCAATGTACTGGGTAAAAGTCAGTTTCTCTTTTTTCGTTAACAGGCTTGCTGTCTAAGATCATGTTTCAGCATTTTTTACCTGTTATTGTCTGAAAAGGTCTAATGGTGTCATCGTAGTTTGGAGTAGAAGTACCGATATTGTTCAGTGTGGGATGCGTTCAGTGGTTAGCAAAAGCACAAGCTGGTCACCTCGAGGATTATTATAACGTAATGTCTACATCGTTTCTTTTTAGGGGTTGTCTAAAATATTTGATGACAAGCAGTCCTTATGTTGTATAAATTATAAATAATGGCACTGTGTATATTTTTTATAAGCCTAACTTATTTCTGCCTGAGTTAAGAGGGATTCGCTTTCAATCAAGGTTTTTTTTTTCGTGCAATTTTCTGTCTTACAGTTTCAATGTCGGGAAATATTCAAGATACAGCAGTGGAATGGTTTTCTGGATTAATTCACCCTGCTATTACTGCAATAAAATCAATTGTTTTACATTGGTTGTCAAGTTCCATCATTCCACAATGTGACGCTTTCTGATGTGGCTTCAAACAGAAATATGATAGCATTTGTCTTCCGACTGCAGCGGTTCTAATAAATCACAGAAGAGTTTGAAAGAAGATAGCTGTGTGAAAATTGAAGATTCTAATTGAAACTTCAAGGCTTTACCACTTCAATCCCATTCAGTTGGCGTATTACTATAAATTCTGACACAATAATTTACTTAAGATAAACATTTTCATAACACATGTAACTTGGAAAATTGGGGTATAATCTAGGGGCTGAATATTTTAATGAGAGTTTAGTACAGCAGTAAATGAAACAAATATACGACTGCACGAATTAATATTTTCAATAAAAATAAATTAAAGTAAAGTAAGAATAAACTAAAGTGTAGAGCTCTATATTATCACACACTTGCATGTTGCCAAATACTGGGAAAAGATAATGAGTCTTGGAGACTATTTTCCAAGTGCCATTGGCATACACAAAGAAAGATATCTTGCTTATGTATAGAAAAATAAATTCATCAACTATTTCTTGTTTTTGGACAATGTTACTTCCAATGGCATTGTACTATTTTCTGATGCACCTTCAATTTAGGACTATACTGTACAAGCAATACCTTGACATTCTCCATCCATTATCTGCACCGCTTATCCTCAGTAGGGTCGCGGGGGTGCTGGAGCCCATCCCAGCTATCTTCGGGCAGTGGGCAGGGGACACCCTAAACCGGTTGCCAGCCAGTCGCAGGGCACACAGGGACAGACAATTCGCTCGCTCATTCACACCTAGGGACAATTTGGACGGGCCAATTAACCTGACGTGCATGTTTTTGGGATGTGGGAGGAAACCGGAGTGCCCTGAGTAAACCTACGCAAGCACGGGCAGAACATGCAAACTCCACACAGGAGGTTCGATCTCATGACCTCAGAACTGTGCCGCACACGCCCTAACCACTGCGCCGCCGTGCTACCTTGCCATTCTCGCCTATCCTGATGTATGTTTTTTCTGTCTTATTTCTTTCTTGTATTTTTTACATGTTTATACTGCAGCGCCACGTATAATCTTGTTGTAAGCAATGTTCACTACATAGTTATCAATGACAAGAAAATAATTCTTTAGAGCTCCACAATAAGCCCATGGGTGGCATTTCCCTTCGTTAATATTTGCATTAAATCTTTAAGTGAGTTGCTTTGCAGTTTGATCTAAAATAATCCAGTTAAAACATCAATGAGCAAAGACTTAACAGAATAGTTCTAATGTAAGCATTTTTACATCCTTTACATTTCCAATTTGTGTACTGAAATCCATTCCTTGTGTGTTCAATAAAAACGTTGCTGTGTATAAACTACGTGTGTATAAAACCAGTATATCCACAGCAGAAAAAGGTCACCGAGTTGCAATCAGTGCTTCCCAAATATAAGTGTCTAAACTTGGCATTTAGTAGCTACTTACTTGTGTTTGGCCCTCTGCTAGCACTCAAGCGCCACCGCAGATTTGAGACCCACAATCCAAAACACACTGGAAGCTGGCTCTTCCTCAAGGCCTTTCTCGTGGAGTTTCACCATCTCCCTCTCTCACTTGCAAATGGCTTGAGTTAGCACGCCTGACATTCTCCAATTGTCTCTGGCAACACGCTTCCTGTCGCTCGGAATGGATGCAACATGTGGACAAGCAAGGAAAGGGAAGACATTAATGTGGGTAGAGCAGAACATTTGAGGTTGCACACAATTTGTTATGGAATGGTGCCAGACCTTTGAAATGTAAGGGATATTTTACCATTGTGACTTGAAATCAAGATCCATCTTTTAGAAATGTTTCTATCAAACCTTTCTGCATTCTGAAAAATTCAATTTAGGTGTAGGAAAATTACATCATGGAGTGGTATGCGGGCAGCAGACAGGAGAACCTCACAGATAGTCATCAACACAGCCTAGAAAATCATTGGCTGCTCTCTGCCTAGTCTGGAGGACATTGCAGGCTCATGCTACCGCAGCAGAGACAACAACCTAATAAAAGACTTCTCTTAACTCGTGCCACTATCTATTTGACCGCTGACAGATGCTACAGGGAGCAAAAAAACAAAAACAAAACAAAAAACCTATAAGGTTCAGAGAATTTTTCCTCCAGAGCCATCACTGCCCTAAACAAGCACACAAAATCTTTCATTGCCTGTTCTTCCTGGAGTGCCTTGTCTAATCTCGCTGTGAACAATTTTCACCTATAACAGTCATCATATATGTTTCCCCTATATTTTATACTTTTTTTTCAAATTCTAAAAGCCCTATAACAATTTTTGTACGGGAAGTGGGGAAAGAACGAAGAAATATGCTAAGAGAACTGTGTTGTTTATTTGGTAAAAAAAACAAAAACACTTTTTACACAAATTATCCTTGTTTTTATACTACCTAGCCTGTCTTGCTGTGAGTAAATAGGTACTGTGTTATGTTTTTAAGGTTTATTATCGCTCAATAAGGGGAACTGCAACCATTAATATGGGAAGCAATTGGCTCAAGTTGACAGGTATACAGTATACACTACATATTAATCGATGACAAGGAAAATTCTAATACACACCCACCAGGCTGCCAACGTTTATAAATCATCCAAATCACTCAAAGTAAAGTCAGCGCTTTCTCATATGCCTCAATTTATTCGAATTGAAGTTTTTTTGTCCAAATGTACTCACGTCAAGAAAATTGCACCTCTTGGTCTCAGCTTCTTGGCAGCTTCCCTGACAGGTTTCTTCTAGTATATTGGTCCATTTTGGAGGGACATCCAGTTCTCGATAATTATGACACTTTCATCCCATATTTCCTCTACTTGATGACTGTGTCGACTTTGTTCCATGGTATATTTGGAAAAAGTTAAAAACATTCTCCTTTTTGATAATATGAACAATAATATCCATCTGTTGTGGAAACTTCAGCTCATAGACTACAAAAATGAACAGCTAACTTTAGCCAGTATTGTGATAAGAACTCAAATATCACAAATACAAAGCAGATATATAGAAAATCTAAAATCAGTGATTTTTTAATGGAAAGCCAGATGAAAAATAAGATGAGGAAAAAAATATGTTTAACCTGGTGGCATGGATTTTTCGGGTGACACAATGTATGTTAGTGTACATTATTTGGACATTAACTTAAAGTGTGATAACTTAGTCAATAATGTACAGGGAGTGCAGAATTATTAGGCAAGTTGTAGTTTTGAGGATTAATTTTATTATTGAACAACAACCATGTTCTTAATGAACCCAAAAGTCTCATTAATATCAAAGCTGAATATTTTGGAAGTTGGAGTGGGGCTTTTTTAGTTTTAGCTATTTTAGGAGGATATCTGTGTGTGCAGGTGACTATTACTGTGCATAATTATTGGGCAACTTAACAAAAAACAAATGTATACCCATTTCAATTATTTATTTTCATCAGGGAAACCAATATAACAGCTCAACATTCACAAATATACATTTCTGACAATCAAAAACAAAAGAAAAACAAATCAGTGACCAATATAGCCACCTTTCTTTGCAAGGACACTCAAAAGCCTGCCATCCATGGATTCTGTCAGTGCTTTGATCTGTTCACGATCAACATTGCGTGCAGCAGCAACCACAGCCTCCCAGACACTGTTCAGAGAGGTGTACTGTTTTCCCTCCTTGTAAATCTCACATTTGATGAGGGACCACAGGTTCTCTATGGGGTTCAGATCAGGTGAACAAGGAGGCCATGTCATTAGTTTTTCTTCTTTTAGACCCTTTCTTGCCAGCCACGCTGTGGAGTACTTGGATGCGTGTGATGGAGCGTTGTCCTGCATGAAAATCATGTTTTTCTTGAAGGATGCGGACTTCTTCCTGTACCACTGCTTGAAGAAGGTGTCTTCCGGAAACTGGCAGTAGGACTGGGAGTTGAGCTTGAGTCCATCCTCAACCCGAAAAGGCCCCACAAGCTCATCTTTGATGATACCAGCCCATACCAGTACCCCACCTCCACCTTGCTGGCGTCTGAGGCGGACTGGAGCTCTCTGCCCTTTACCGATCCAGCCACGGGCCCACCCATCTGGCCCATCAAGACGCACTCTCATTTCATCAGTCCATAAAACCTTAGAAAAATCCGTCTTGAGATTTTTCTTGGCCCAGTCTTGACGTTTCAGCTTGTGTGTCTTGTTCAGTGGTGGTCGTTTTTCAGCCTTTCTTACCTTGGCCATGTCTCTGAGTATTGCACACCTTGTGCTTTTGGGCACTCCAGTGATGTTGCAGCTCTGAAATATGGCAAAACTGGTGGCAAGTGGCATCTTGGCAGTTGTACGCTTGACTTTTCTCAGTTCACGGGCAGTTATTTTGCGCCTTGGTTTTTCTACACGCTTCTTGCGACCCTGTTGACTATTTTGAATGTAACGCTTGATTGTTCGATGATCACGCTTCAGAAGCTTGGCAATTTTAAGAGTGCTGCATCCCTCTGCAAGATATCTCACTATTTTTGACTTTTCAGAGCCTGTCAAGTCCCTCTTCTGACCCATTTTGCCAAAGGAAAGGAAGTTGCCTAATAATTATGCACACCTGATATAGGGTGTTGATGTCATTAGACCACACCCCTTCTCATTACAGAGATGCACATCACCTGATATGCTTAATTGGTAGTAGGCTTTCGAGCCTATACAGCTTGGAGTAAGACAACATGCATAAAGAGGATGATGTGGTCAAAATACTCATTTGCCTAATAATTCTGCACTCCCTGTATATTTTATGACTTTCAACCCTTAAAAATGTTCTGTGGCTTCTGACCTATCAATGCACATTAAGTTTTTAATTTATTTATTCTTACCCCAGCCCCTTAAGACAGTACATATCTTAAGAGTGACTTTAACCAAAACTACCTGAACTGTATTTCTAGGTGAATATTTCACATGGCCCAATTAGAGCTTCGTTTAAGTTAAAAAAACATTTTAAATATGTGTCTATTTTTGAAAAATAGCAGTTCCCCCAAAAAACTTTTACAATGCATGTCAGTGTACATTATTTGGACGTGAACTTGAGGTGTGATAACTCAGACAACCACTCAAAATGTTTGGTTGCATCAGACATATCTATGCATATGTCAATTTCAAGTTATTTATTTATTTACCCCATAAACTTGAAGACGAACATGGTTGCAGCGAACATCGAATGACCCAGTTCCTTGTCCAACTGGCTCTTTGTGGACTCGTCTTTTGAATTGTACACCTCACCTAAAATGAGAAGTCCTAAGTATAAACGGAGCTGCTGCGCGGTGATCGTGGTCTAGCACATAATTGTTCTCCCCCTTGTAAATTAGTCATTGCGACTATGTGGTCAACAACTTCCTCAGTAAAAATAATAAATTGAGTGCAACGACGGGGCTACATATGTGGGCGACAGTGTAGAAGGTTGGGCCGGGGGTCCGCCATTGTTGAAGGTACCAAGTGATGAAGACCACATGATTTGTTTTTTCATTTTTGAACCTCTAAATGTTTTGTCCGCTCACAACTTCTTCCACATCATCTTGCATATGTTTGCAATTTAGAACCTCCTTCATGTCTTCTTCCTCCACATCTTCACCCTGTCTATCGTCGTCAAAAACCTCTTCCGTTTGTACCCCTTCTGCGAAGCAATCAATTTCGAAATCCTCATTGGAATAGTGCAAGGTGTCAGAGGAACAGCATACTTCCGGTTCAGATTTTGCCATGAAAATAATGCAGTGCTTCATCGGCCGAGTATTTCTATTCCATCCTGCCCAAGTCGGTGTTGGTAAGTAATGGTCACTGGGTTGAGTTGGCCCCCTATTTACATTTTGCCAAAGAGGTCACAATCCACTTGGATTCCCACAGCTGACCAATAATAGTTGAAAGTCAAACACGTTTTTACTTGAATTGAACCTTTCCCATGGGAATCATTCAGATGTTTCTTTCCCACAAATCAGTTGTTTATCTTTGAAGCAGCGCAGGGTCAAGACGCGCCACGTGCTTTGGCTGTGCTAAGAAGCACACACGTAATTCAAGTTCACGACACTTGATTTTGCAACAATAAGGTAGAAAGCATGATCATTCTTTTGCATTGTTTGCAGAAGTTTCTGCAAAACAATGCAAAATAATTGTTGCGCCCATGATCCACAATGCTGTGCAATACCAGCATCATGGGGGCTGTTGTCAGTGGTTTGCAGTGGTTATTATCATTCTTATTAATATTATATTTGGACTTTGACGCAATCAAGATATTTTTTTACTTTGCATAGAATTGACTCCAGGGCACACCCAAACACCGGGAAATGAATTGAAATACACCACATTTATGATAAGTCAAAGATTATGAACTATAATGGATGTCTCTACATCCAAATAATGTACATAGCACGCTGTGTGTATAGTATATGGTTGGCTCCTGATTGCAACAACATATAAGTCACAGCATAATACCATTTTGAACATCCACATGTTCTCACAACCCGTGAGATATTTGAGCTTTCAAGGGTTTACTTTCCTCTTGGATTGAAAATATAAAAAAGATGAAAATGTACATAATATGTACTATACCTGCATGCCACCAGGGTTACCTTCACTTTTCCATCACAGTAGTCGGTAGCTAATTGGCAACCTAGCTAACAGTTGCTTTTACCGTCATGCGTTAATTGGTTTATCAAACACAATCATTTGGCCAACGATTTAAAACGCTCTAAATTGCCTTAAAATGTATAATATCCAAACATACATAACTTTACAGTCCACCTATTAAGAAAAATGATAGTGAAATTGCGAATGAGAAAAGTGGGGCTAAACGAGAGCTAGCTTGAGCAGCTAATGACAATAGCTAGCTCAAGAAGCTAACGGACGTCATAGGTAACACTAACAGCAGCTTTTAGAAGATCGACAATCTCAGTTCAAGCCACGTTATAAAACGCTTACATCTATTTGTGTTTCAAGAGGCTTAACAAATATTGATAAATAGTACTTCGAAGGTCACCTATGACTTCAAATGGTGGTGAGTTAGCAGACGAGAAAAATGGCGCTAGCTTGAAACGAGAGCTAGCTGTAGCGGTTAACAAGAGTGGCCAGCTCGAGAAGCAGAGCTTGATCCAGACGGGAAGCAAAAACTGTGATAATTAGTCATCATATATTTCGGATACCAGCTCTAAAAGGTAAGTTACGGTTAAAGTAAATGTTTGTGAAGTTATATTTCATATATATCTCGTTCAACCATCTTATTATGGCATAACCTGTCAGTTTCCTTTACAGCAAATAACCATCTACTACTAGACCTAGTATTAGTCCGAATTAAAATAATCTATGTTAGTGTGATGTATTGTTTTTTTTCAAATGATATTGATATAAACATATTTAATAAATTGTTTTCTTTAATCTTTAGTTTTGTCTTCTTCTCTGCAAACAAAAATGAGCTAGTTGCAGGCTTATAACAGTTAAGAATCACCACACACACACACAAAAATTCACTTATAATGAATGCCATATTAAGATTTTTGTGATTGTTCCGTTATTAATCATCACAAGAAGATACCAGTTTTTTAAAAAGGCTCTTTATAAAGGCTCTTTGAACTCAGTTAAAAATTGTTTGTACATATTAAATTGAGAAAATACTGTACTTTGAACTTTTTAAGGTAACCTCAAAAAACGCACTCCACCTTTAAATAACTTTAATGAACCATTGACAGACGATTTGTATAAGAAACAATTTTCTGAGTTGTTTTCCACATGACAGCAATGGTATATTTAAACTGTACTGTTAAAAACTTCCTTCATGCACTATATATTTTTGCTCCCCACACTCTGCTTTTCTTGACACCCCATTTTGACCTTTTGCAGGGTTAAGAAAATAGACAACAAAAAAGAAAAACTATCATCCGTCCTTGATGTTTTCGCCAAATTGAGCTCGTGAGTTCCACACTCGAGACGAATATTTCCTTTGACCCCATTTGATGGAATTAATTCCGTCAGTAATAATCCAAAACATCCTCTACCCGTTGAACCCAATTGGAGCTATACTATTTGAATGCAAATCTAAAGCCTTGGATGGAGATATTAGAGGACAGAGAAAATACAACACACATGTTGAACATTTGTGTCTTATTAAAAAGGAAAAAAAGAGACACAGTGATATGTGTTTTTACATATTTGACAGTTCCCGTGTCTCGGTTGAGATCCAAACTGCTTTGTAAAGTGTATTTAAACCTCCCTTGTCATCCATTCAGTGAACATTTTATCGTTGTCCAGGATTTATTAATCCCCTGTGCTTTGGTTTCATTGCCTGACTCTTTCTTGAAAACAAGCGCTGGCACACTGTGTGCGGTAACTAAAAGCTGAGACGTTACACTGAGTTTATTTGTTTTATGTAGAGACAATATTCAAACATTTCCAGGATTATTCTGGAAATATATATCGTGTTATGAGGATCTAGTTTTAAAGAACTCTTAACAGGAATGAATAACTTGCTTAGATAATGAATATGATAAAAGATAATGCAAAAAACTGTAATAAAAATGTATTTCATAGTTGTAAAATTATTAATCATCAGGGCACTGTAATGTGCAGTACCAGTACTGCTCAGTTTGAAAACGCATATTATAATAATGTTTTGACACAATATTATAAAGTCCAACAATGCACTTAAATCTTTCAAATCTACTAGGAGAAAATTGTTGCTTCTTACTCCCTTATTGAATTGTAAATTTTTTTAATTTTAGGAAGGTTTTTTTTTTTTCAGCCAAACTTTTGTCTTCTAGATGTACTTGAGCTCCTAACCACTAGATCAGGGGTGGGGAACACGTGGCTCTAGAACCGCATGCGGCTCTTGGCCAATAAGAATGCGGCTCTTTGCCTCATCATATTTTCTATATACTTTGCCTTGTTTCATGTTTATTTTTTTATGTGTGTATTGAGGGTGGAGACTTTCCTTGAAATCAACACAAGAACAATACATGTTGTATTGTCAGGAGAAGAGTGTGTTATGGGAAATAATGTTTTTAATTGTGTGTGTTTGTGTGTGTCTGTCTGTCATGGCAGGTCAGTGCCTGGTGTGGTTCTTTGACTCTCACAGTTAAAAATTTCGGCTCTTTGGGTCAAACTTGTTCGCCACCCCTGCACTAGATGCTGTAATGTTAGTTTATGAAGGTATCATTTCGAAAGAAAAATAATAATGCAAAAACATAATTTGTATTTTTTCTGGTTATTGTGAGCTACTGTTGTTGGTTTATTTACTCCTACAAATTTTGGGGAGGATTTCTGTTGTCTATTGATTAGTTGATACCCAACTATTTGCATTTACGTGCCAAGGAAAGTGTCCTGTTCATCCAGAACAATACTTAAAAAATATGTTCCATATAAAGCCTTGAGAAATAAAACGGAAAATTGTTGTTTCCGCTATGAGATTTTTGATGCCTAGTCTTCAATAATGCATCAGTCAAACAAGACAATGGGTATATTTACATGCAGATAATAATCCATTTGAAAACGGACTATTGCTTGTGTTTCAATAATGTAAACTCAAACGTGAACAATAATCTGTTGAAGGTATTAGTCCGACTGCAAGTATTCCGATTGCAATGATTGGGTTAATCCTATCATCTTCCGAAAGTTCGTGTAGATACAGTAACAAAACACAACGCATGATGAAAAATCCGAAAACAAGCGAAACTGTGAAAGGTAAACTGCGTTAGAGCAAGGGTATACCGTATACGCGTTTTGGGTAATCTGATTGCTTGAGTGAATGCTTAGTTTCCCTCATCTGGGATATTTGTACGTGTAGTACAGAGACAAATAATAAACTATGCCTTACTTGCTTAAAAAACCTCATGTGTATTTATATGTACCCTTTTCTGTCCCATGGCATACAGTAAATGCCACAGGTGTATCCATGTATATATAGAGAATGTCACAGTTGTATCCGTCCATATATAGTGTAAGTTTATGCTTTTGGTTTGCCATGCACAAACACATATTGTAAACAAAGGGGACGCAGCAATTTAGCCCACTTTTGGTGGGAGAGCAGACAAGCTCAGTACTTCATCGAGTGACACAAATTTCTAAAATTGTCAAAAGTTAAATGAAAGAAACATCTATTTGCGCAATGACTACGCTCGTGCTTAGCCCTTGTAAACGGAATGCTTGCAAACACCATGTATAAAGAGTTATTCATTTGTCTCAAGGCATCTAAATGATTCATTCAGTTATTCAGTTTCCAATTGGACTATTGCCTGCATGTGAACAAGGTCAATTTTGATCTTTGACGGCGGACGATTGAATTCAGGGGGTGTTCTGTCCTTGATCCGGTATGTTTTGTTTCATTGTGTCTTTAGTGTTTTACCATATTTTCACTATACTGAATTTGCAGTTGTTTGCTTACTTGTACCCAGAAAATCTTTTTGTGAGACATGCGACCAGCCGCAATCAAACGAAGACGGTCAGTTTCTTCTTAACTTCCTCAGAAGTTGTAGGGCGACACCAGAACGTGAACTCTAGCCACATGCTTGGCCTGAAAGGTGCGGTCGCTGTATTCCGACATTTCCACGTCCACATTGATTTCCTGCGGCCCGCGTAGCTGCTGGACCAGAATCAGTTCTCCAGTTTGTCTGTCCGAGCGCTGCATGACGAAGGTTCCTCGAGAGTTTCCTCCCACGATGCCGAAGCGAAGGCTGTCGGGCCCCGCTCGACCGGGCGCCCCAGCAGTGGCCATGCGAAAAAGGGTGGCGGGCGTCTGTACGTTGGTAGGCAGCGAAAGGTAGTGGAAAGAGACGGTTTTGGGAGCCAGGTGACACGAGCGACTTTCCATGGGGCAGGGATTCCTCTCGCACTGACTGTAAAACAAGAAAGACATAATGCTAGGGTGATTGAAGCTTCACATAAAATTGACGTTGCCGTTATCCGACAATAAAAAAAGATCCGATGATTAGTCACTTGCTGTAATATTCAATCAGCCATAACTACTTTTGGTTCCTCATGATAATATATGTTGATTTTCTGTAGAAGAAGTAGCACGGAGCCTTCGCTCTGAAAATGCTGGTCTACTAGTGATCCCAAGGGCCAAGAAGAGATCTGCAGGTTTGAGAGCGTTCTTCCCCCTGAAATTCGATCTGCAGCCTCATTGGAACTGTTTAAATCTAGGCTTAAAACACACTTCTATTCTATAGCATATGAAAAACCTATATTTTATGTTGACAATAGCTGTGTATTATTTGCTGCCTGGTCACCCTGGAAGGGGGATTACCTCATGTGCGGTCCCTTCTCAAGGTTTCTTCATTTTTGTCATGTTGCGTTTTTTCCTTGCCCTCATGTAGGTTTTAGATCAGGGGATGGTGTCATAATAGTCTGTGGTTTGCCTAAATCTGTGGTCTGTACAGCCCTTTGGGAATTTCCCGGCGGAGATGAATAAAGTATCCATCTATCTATCTATCTTTGAGACTCTTTGTGATTAAGGGCTATACAAATAAACATCACTTGACATGACTTGACAAGTTGGTCATGTCTCCTCTCAACCTTTCAATAATGTACCCCAGGCAATGGAGATTTCACCCAAGAAAGATCCTATTTATGTTCTTCACTAGAATATATTCATATTTTCAACAGAAGTAGTATCACAACTTGGTTATGTACATGTAAATGCACAGGGAATCTAGATGTGGGATGCAATTCTTCATGAAGTCTGGGGTAAGATTTAATAAGCATATGCTTCTTCCTACTCCCTTTCAAACATGTATGATAACATTGTGTGTGTGTTTTATTTTATTTTTATGATTTGTTCTTTTGTTTATGCTTTGTTATGTTATGTTCAAAATAAAAGTTTCATTCATTCAGCCATTCGTTCATGTCTCCTCTCTACATTTCAATAATGTGCACAAAGCACTAGAGTTCTCGCCCAGTAAGGATACTAACAATTTATGTTCCTCATTAGAATATATCTATCCATCCATCCATTATCTGCACCGCTTATCCTCAGTAGGGTCGCAGGGGTGCTGGAGCCCATCCCAGCTATCTTCGGGCAGTAGGCAGGGGACACCCTGAACTGGTTGCCAGCCAGTCGCAAGGCACACAGGGACAGACAATTCGCCCATTCATTCTCACCTAGGGACAATTCGGACCGGCCAATTAACCTGACATGCATGTTTTTGGAATGTGGGAGGAAACCGGTGTGCCCGGAGGAAACCCACGCAGCACGGTGAGAACATGCAAACTCCACACAGGAGGTTCGATCTCATGACCTCAGAACTGTGCCGCACACGGGCTAACTACTGCGCCACTGTGCTGCCCTCATTAGAATATATTAGACAGATTCCAAGCAAGTTTTTTATTCAAATACATTTTTATTTTTTATAGAATTAGTAGTACAACTTGGCCGTGTTTCCTCTCTTCGTGGTTCACGGTTTTCGGGTCCCTTCACCTCATCGGTCGTCAGGGCACCAATGAGGACACAACTCTGGACAGCCTTCTCTCTGTTGACAATCCCTGGCCTGTTTTTGGGTCGTGGCAAAGTTGGCACCAGTCCATTCCTAAATGTTGTCGGCTCAGTTTTTTTTTTTCGGTTTTCCTCTCCTCCTGCCCCCTTGGACTGTGCCTTTGAGAATTATCTTGGCCAGTCCTGATAATCTTGTGATGTGACTATACCACTGAAGTTTCTGCTGCGCACAGTTGACAACAGTTCTTTGTAGGGCACAGGTGTCAAACAGGCGGCCCGCGGGCCAGATCAGGCCCGCTTAGGGATTGAATCCGGCCCGCGAGACAACACTCAGAGAAGCGCAAGAGAAAAACAAGCTGCAGGTTGAAATATGTCTCTTTAATCTACTAGTCCGGCTAGAATGTTTGTTTTATCGTGTGGCCTTCCGAGTTAAAATGAGTTTGACACCCCTGTTGTAGGGTCTGATGGTGTTGCGCACCGTCATATGGGCCTAGAAGTTTCCTGTAGTATTGCATTTCCCTGGCCTGGATTTTTTTTCCCAGTTTTGCTGTGAGAGTCAAATATATTTTGATTTTCTTTACAAGTGGTTGCACAACTTGTTTGTGTCTCCTCTGTACCTCTTCACTATGTGCGTGAGGCACTAGAGAGCAGCCATTATCACCTGAATGGCTTAGGCAGTTGTGATTGTACAGGCTTCCTAACTTTAGCCACTCCATTAATTTATTTCAGATCAACGCTTACTTAAGCAGAGAAAAGTTTCTTACTGTAAATTTTACCATGTAACAAAAATTTCAAAAATCCAAAATCAGATTCACCATGTCACTGTCCAATATTATTTGTCCATATTTTTATGTTTCAAACGAAAATACAACAGAAATCCCATTTTAAAATGTGTCGTAGGAAGGTTAAAATTCTTTCGTGGCTTCGAATCCTCGCTGCAATAATATCTGGCAAATTGTGGGAAGTGTGTGTCATGCTTAGCTTCCTTTTAAGATGATTGTTTCCTTCAGTTGATATCATTGTGTGGAAAATGAACATGCGGTTGTGGAGAATAAACAATGACATCCAACATAAATTATAATGATGACTATTTTTCCAGCTGCCTGCAAAAAATACTCTGAAAGATCAGAGACATTTCTCTTTAGCATAGTTATAAACTAAGTCGGACTGTATTGGTATACGTGAAAACGTTGCAATACAGTTTTCCATCGTCCAATAGCACTTTAACTTTTATGCCTTTTGTGCTTCGTGAATTGTTTTTTCTATTGAGTACTACTGCGGATTTTTGCATATATAATGGGATTTTAGAGTCACTTTAAGAACTGCCTTATGTTTTGGGGTTTCTGATTGGAGCATTTCGAATCATTTGTTTACATGCCTAATGACAAACAAATAACCTTATAACTTATACATGGCGACCACATTACGTAAATAGACATAGTTTATGCATTTAACTTTGGACATGAATGAAAATATGATTTCACTCATGTAATTCAACAAAGTACGGCGCTTGTTTACACTAAAAGTGTGCTCCATTGCTACGTCCTGTCTGTTTATGGGTTGTGTCCGTACGTGGCTTGCCGAGACCAAAGGCTTACACCACAAATGGATGGATACAACTGTTGCATCCACAATGGACTGTAATATTTTCAAAGTAGGAGCAGAAAAAAAAAGTGTCCTGGAGAAACCAAACAATATACACGAGTTTTTTTTAAGCGAGTTTGCAATTGAAAATGTCACTGTCTGATCAAGAGTTTATTCAGATTATTGTGAACATTTAAATGGCTTTACATGATCAAACACCAATAGTCAATTTCTTATTGTATTATTGCTAGCATGTAAACTTACGCATTGCCTTGGGCGGTCGGTCTGATGGATGTATTATTGAAAACTATGTGTCAAAGATCTTATAAAAGAGACATTGATTTTCTACAACTTAATATGGATGATATAATTCTAGAAGTATTGTTGACTTAGACGCTTTCCGTGGGACTCGATGCAACTATTTGAGTATCAACTAATCTCATAATAGACAACAATAATTAGTTCTTAAATGCTGCATACTGTCTGTTTGCAAGTTGTGCTCATATGTGGCCTGCAAAAAGCGAAGACTTACACTACATAGGGATGGATACAACTGTTGCATCCATTACGTATGAGCTGTAGCATGTTCATCGTCGGGGCAAAAACAAAAATGTAAATGTCCTGGAAAAAAAATAAGCAATACACATGAGGCTCTCCAGAGTCAGCAATCGGATTACTCAAATTCAGTTTCAGATATTTGATCTGATTATGGTGCGAGTTGAAATAGCTTTACAAAACTTGTAATCGCTTCCAATCTGATTTTTGCCTGCATGTTAATGTGCGCAGCGGCCCGGTGAGTCGGTCCATCATTACGCTGCCGACCTCCGGGGCTTAGCCACCCTTTGCAGGTTTGGAGATTTGAAGGACGAGATGAATAAAGAGCACACAACGGATCTTAAACAGCAGGACAATCTGTTTTTATCATCGGACGACACGTACCAATTTAAAAAAATTAAAGCGAGAAAGAAGCCTGGCCAAGCCCGAGCCCGAGTCAATGACTGACATTTGAGGCTTAAGGAAAATTCACTTCATGCAAGTTATGCAATTATCAAAGAAAAACTATTACTTTTTGAATGTCAAATTTATGTTTCGTAAGGTAGCATCTGATTGAGCTAAGCTGCGGTGCTAAGCAATACTTTTGCTTTATCCATGTCTTTGTGTGCCAAAAGCTTCCGTCATCTCCTGTGCTGGCATGGCCATCTGACCACACTATAGTGCCGCGTTTCACTTTTTTGGAGAGGCCGGCTCGGCATTGTAATGTTTCTCGGCAATTGGACGGCGTTGAGGAGAAATTAATGTTCGGCGATGGCGTTTTGCTGAGTTTGCATGCCCTTGTCACATATGGTTTGCTTCACGGTTATACAGCTTCGACCGCAAATCGTATTTTCGTAGGTTCGGGGCTTCTAATGTGGCTTCTGTGTATGCACGTATAATCATCTGGTTTTCCTCCTTTGAGTTGCGTTCCAAGGTTAATAATGATGAAATACGCTCAGCAGTCACAATATTCACTACACTTGCGTGAGCTATGTTCCATTGAAGGCGTTCATCGAAAATACTGCCTCTGCCATGAGAGTTGCGCTGTTTGTTGATGTTTCTAAGTATGTTGTAATACTGCTCGGAAAATTCAGATGACCTTATTTCACTTACTTGGGGTGCAAATGCCTCAATGAAAGGCGTTTCAAACGGTTTTTAATACACTGCGTGCAAATGGTCTGTTAGGGAAGAGGAAGGATTCGATTCAGATGGAGAGGGATTCTGATTCTATTGAAAATGTTTGACTCTGTTTGCAAGGTTATGATGCTATTACTTTTTTTTGTCAATTTACTTAGATTAACTTTAAACTTATCTTAATATATTTTAAAGTTGTAAGAGTCTTTAGAACAAAAATAGATTTTCTGTTTTTTTACACACCCTTTTACTCCTTTACCATAAAATTTCCTGTTTGGCTTGAATTCGAATACTACAAGCAGAAACGTTTCACTTGGTTTGTTATCAATTTCAAAGTGGTTACAGTGCAAAAGCAATATCGTTTCACTGGGAGATCGTTTTTGAAAATTTTAAGTATAATTTTTCTCATTTTATTTTATTTTTAACTTATTTCTGTAAATAAAAAAGAAAAGTAAAAGATGATTTTCAAACTATATTTTTAACTTATTTTTAAGTAAAGTTATAAATTGTTCAAGATGACAAAAATGGCTGGAGGCAGATAATTTAGCTAATTTTAGGTATTATATTTCCTATATTATCATAATTGTTTTAAAGGATATATATTAAAAAATGCAAAATGTAAATGAGGGAGTAAGCTGATTTATTATTTTTCCTATATTACAAAAAATACTCTTAAAATTGTAATATAAAGGTTGATAAATACTAGTAAATTAACATGATATTTATTAATGGATGTATCATTTTTCCTATTTTACACAAAATACTCTTAAAATTATAATGTAAAGATTAGAAATTATAAAATAAGGAAAAATGATCACACTTCCTATTTGATTTCAAACAATTATTATACAATATATATATATATATATATATATATATATATATATATATATATATATATATGCATTAAAATGAGCAAAAGAACCTGCAAGTGAAACAAGAATATTTTACTAGCAAAAAAGATTATTTTATTTATTTGACTCCTTTTATTTGATTGTATTCTGTTCTATTCTATTGTATAATATTCTATTCTCTTCTACTTGATAGAAGTAACCAGGACATGATCTAACATGAATAAAATCTATCAACATAGTCGACATAAGCACTACCTTCTTCCCAGGTCATCTCTATATTCAAACTTGATTTACAGAGGACATTTGGACTCTATTTGACGGTAATAAATAAATCTGGATGCAACCTTGACGCCTGACTCTCCTTTTTCCTGCTTTCCGTCTAAATATCCCCAGGTGACCTCTCTAATTTAGCACAAAATGAAAGATTCATTTAAGGCTGCTGGAACTTAGAAGATTTAAAAGAAAAAAAAGTCGACCCACAGTGGAGATGTTTTGACGTAGGTGATGTTTCCGTGGGAACGGGGACAGTCGGGGTTGACGCACTCGAAGCCTCCTCCGGTGTTGATGCATGTTGTTCCTCGGCTACAGTTGTGCTGCTGCTTTAAACATTCGTCCACATCTGGAAGACAAAACGGCAAATACACGTCAGGAAAGCGAAATCTGTTGTTTATTTTTGTTTTCGGGTCCGTCTCACATAAATGCTTCGTGTACTAGGGATCTTTTATGCTAGGAAACGGTGATGTCATTTATTGTAGGGCAACATGTAGCCCGCGGGCCGGATCAGGCCTGCCAACAGATTAAATCTGGGAGAATGCTGAGAGAAGTGCAAGAGAAAAAAATAGCTGCAGTTTTATATATGCACACTGCATGTCGCCAAAGCCAGGCACCACTTCCGAAGCAACTGTAGCTGTATTTCTTTTTTCCTTACCGTCTTTCTGCCTTACTGCCTTTCTGTCTCTCTCTCTCTTTGTCTCTCTGTCTCTCATTCTCCCTCTTTCTCTTTGGATTATCTTTTTCTCCTCTCTTTCTTTCTTTTTCGCTTTCCTCTCTCTCTTTATCTTCCTTATATTTCTTTCTTTCCTTGTATTATCTCTCCCACTCTTCTCTTATTCTCTTTATCCCCTTTTCACTTTCCCTTCTCTCTTGTTCTTTTTCTCCTTCTGACTTCATCTCTCTCTCGGTCTCTTTCTCTTTCTTTCCTCTCCCTTTCTTCTCTCTTATTTTTCTTCTCTCTTGTTCGCTCTCTCTTCTATTTCTATAATTCACTCACTATTTCTTTTATTCTCCCACTTTTGTTTTTCTTTTTTTCTGTCCCTCTCTCCCCTTCTCTCTATCTCTCTCTCTTTCTTACACATACACATATTATTTTTCTCTTTTTTCTCTTTTTCTCCCAGTCTTTCTTTCTCTCTCTGATTCTCTCTCTCTCTCTTGCTCTCACTTTTGCTTTCTCTCTCATTTTCTCTTTATTTCCCTCTTTCTCTCTCCAATTATTTCTCTCTTTCCCTCTCTCTCTTTCTTTTTCTTTAATTTAGTAGTCCAGCCTGCACGAGGTTTTTTTTTTTCATAATGTAGCCCCCCTAGTTGACACCCCTCCCTGCTCTAGAGCCAAACATTTGCTCTCAGAAATTGAGTCGTGAAGAGAATCTAGCAATTTGGATGTAACTACTTTTCGGGCCCAAGTGCAGCTGTGGAGGCCTCGTGAATGAGCCCTTTGTACCGTGCTAGGTCTTGTCACTCACCCTCGCAGCTTCGCCCATCCGGGAGTAGCTTGTAGCCACTGGGACAAGAGCAATGGTAGGAACCCGGCACGTTGACACATTCATGGACGCATAACGTCCCTCCCTGGTCCAGACGGTAAACTTCACACTCGTTAACATCTGTCAGAAGACCGGAAAAGGCGAGCATCTCAGGTTAGCGTGCAGCCCTACTGTGCACTGGCCGGCAAATTAAATTCACATTCTGGAACAAACATGTGAAAACTGTTTCTTCTCGGTCGCCTGGTGTTTATGCACGTCATAAACATCAAAAGAATAGAATGTTTTAAAATGTTATGGGAATAGAATTGTCTTCATTGGCATTGATTACTATGTAGTGTACATTGTTTTCAATGACATTTGATGTCGCACTCAAGGAGGGACAAAAAATATATATAAATTCAGATGGATAGATAAGGGAGTGGCCTAAATTGTTTGTACTGTAATCCCTTGTTTATAGCTGTTAATGGGGATGTGAACCCCTGCAATACGTGAAAAAAAGTTTGATGAAGATAGTGCTGCAACAATGAATTGATAAAATTGGTTTAAACTGATTATTGAAAGTGTTGGCAAAGAATTTTATCATCTATTTGTGTCACGCCATTTATGGCCACTTAGCAATGTAATAAGAGTGGAGTTGAGGAGACATGCTTGCGTTAGCACTTTGGTCCGACAGAGAGCGCCTCGAGAAGGTTTTGATTAAAAAAATGAACTTATATCAAATTAAATACTTGGATTTTTAATTGTTTAATATTATAGGAATATTCTGTGCACTATTTTTCAATTTATCCAATTTGAAAATGTGTTTTTTTAATCTGTTTCATCGATTAATCGAAAAATAATCAACCGATTCATTGACTATTAAAACTATTGTTATTTGCAGCCCTTGATGAAGCTAAATAGTGGCAAAAAATATAGTATTGTAATCTTGTTTTTATTAAAAAAAATCAAAATGTTCTTCCACTGGCAGATAATTTATTATAAATATCATCTTTATAATTTTTGAGAAAACAAAAATATAGTGAGACTTGAAATTTAAAAAAAAAAATACCCTTGCGTTTACAGTAAAGAAAGTTAAAAAAAAAAGTCAAGTTGCATGATTTGATAAAAAATTCCAGAAAATGATAAAGGTTTTATCATTTGTCCTCATGCTGAGCTTTTTGCCCTCTTGTGGGTTTCAGAACAGGGGATGTGTTAATGGTAATCTGTTCAGCCCTTTAAGACTTTTTGTGATTAAGGGCTATAAAAAGATATATGACTTAACTTGACCAATATGAATAACTTGTATTGCTTCCTGAATCAAGGTGACCACAGATGATAAGAAAAACTTGATACTGTCAACTCAGGCAACATGGTATTTTGCGCTTGAAAAAAAATTTGTGCTGGGAACTAATTTTCTTAAGTTTTTTGACAGACAGTGTACTTTGAGGTTTTTTAATAAATAAAAAGGTTTAAAAAGACTGCTGTAAGGAATAGATCATTAACCCCAACACTGAAGAGTGTTAAATTAATACTTATGGGTCTAACACACAATTAAAACTTGTGTGAGTGAAATTGATTATATACTCTAAATTGTACAATCAGTACACTAGAAAAAATATAATAGATATTGTAATCTTTTCATACTCCTAAACACAAGCAATTCTGTTTAATTTATGTTGCTCACTAAATTGTTTCAACATAAAATAAATCAGTACCTTCAATTTACTCTTTGGTTACCAGTATGGGGCGTCTAAGGTATAGCATGTGAGCAACATAGGCTGAAAAAAATGTTTTGCACAATGGTTGCACTTTTTTAAAACAAGCTTACATGCAAATTTTATTGTTTAAATTTTTTGCTGTATTTAACTTCATGAATAGATCATTTTTCAGGACTTTTTGTAATACTTTATGTGTCAAGGATCATATTTCGATCATAGCACAGGAATTTCCATGTAATTGCTTTTCTTTATGAAAATATATTTTTCCACTATTTTGGTTTTGTAGGTTAGGGACACCCTTTATTTAGATTATGTATAAACTTAACTTACCTAACATTCTGTTAAATATGTGGAAGGAGCAGTTTTTCAAGCAAATGCTGCTCCACCCGTCCACCACATGGCCCTTACTTTGAATCATAGGAATTAAAATAGTTGGGAACTCAACAAAGGAGATTCGAATACCAGATAATGAGTTGCATATCATTTCAAAATATACAAATCTGCCGTGCCGACAGATTAGAGAATGAGAGTCCTGCACATTGATGCTCACAAACTATTGCTAAATCTGGTAGCATTTTCTTACAATAACATTTATGTCAAAGCAAATTTCAATGGTTTTGTCTTATGCTTCACATATTTGCCGTACATCCGAAAAAAAAACCCTCTGAACTGTGGCCCGAATTAAAGCTAATCAGCTTGTGACCACCCGAGAGGATTATTTTGTTTGTTGCAGACTGGCCTCTGCCGATGACCAAAGATTCAGTTATTTAGAATTACAATCACAAGTTTTGCTTTCCTCCTTAAGAAGGTATATTTGAGAATAAGAGAAAGATCTATCCAGGTTGGGTTAGTTTGGCAGCTCCTTTTCCTTATGTAGAGAGGTTTTCTTGGAGATTTGCTCAGAATTTCACCGTCGCAATGCTCGCCAGTCAGACAGGAAGAGCTCACCTTGGCAGATGCTGTTGTCGGAGGTGCCGCTCATGTGGAAGCCCGCGTCGCAGCTGCAGTGTTGGGCTCGGTTCACTTGGGCGCAGCGAGGTTTTCGGCTGAATGCTGGGTCGTTCATCACGCTCCACTCGGGAGGAGCTGTAGATGAAAAAAAACAATATGTCATGAAGAAAAAAAAGCAAATTTGCCAAAAACGCAAATTTACCTCGTGTCTAGTTCAACCTACCTGTTTGAGTTGGGTGCTGGCAGTGCGATCCGCTCCAGTTCTGCAAGCAGGTACATTTGTACTGATTGACACCTTCCACGCAGGTACCTCCATTTTGGCAGGGGTTACTTGTGCACTCACTGATGTCTGAAATAGCATTCAATGATTTCGCAATGTTCATGAACAATGAAGAATATTCCAGCAGGTAGAGAACAATTATTGGTTTAGAAAGTTCAACATTGCATGGAATTTGGAAGTTTGAGACACTAGGTGGTGAAAGAAAACCTGCCTGCTCACCTCTGGAATAATATGTAGTATGTTTTTGTTTCTGTTAAATAAAAAGGGAAATTATACGTTTATTCTGTTTTTAATATTGGAAACCTGCAAAAGAGATTTGATAGGATGCCAGTTTGTTGTCTTCTATTATACCTTATTGTTTGCATTATTTTGACTATTACACACTGTTTACATCATGATCACTATCTTGCTGTCCTTTGGTTTCCACACCATTTAGGGCAGATCTGCTTTTGTAACCTAGGAGATTGGATAAAAAGAAAGGGCTCAGAGAAGAGCTTTTCGAACAGGTTGGAATTTCTTGCCTGAGGTTTGGGTTGTCTCCTATTTTCCTTGCAATTCCAAAATCCATTGATGTCTCTTTTCCTTTTTTGAGTGTCTACTTAATTATACACTTATCAACATTGCAAACATATAGATACTAGGTTGTGATAGAACTCCTGCCTGCCCTCTTACGTTGAAATATTTTGGTACGCTCATTGATAATGAAAAATATCCCTGCAGGTAAAATTATATGATTAATATAGAAAGTCCAACATTGCCAAACTCATTTGAATGTTTGATGTGCACAGATAGACACTAGGTGGTGATTGAACTCCTGTCTGCTCCCTACCATTCAAATATTTTGCTAGGTTTATTGCAGGTATTCAGGTAGAAATAAAATATTGGTTTAGATAATCCAACTTTGCAAAATCTACTTGAAAGTTTGAGTCGTGTGCACAGATAGACACTAGGTGGTGACAGAATGCCTGACTGCCCTCTCCCGCTAGTAATGTCACGGTCGCCATGGCTACCAGTCTGCCGCGCCCCCGAACTCAGCTGCAGCAGATCAGCTGATTGCTGGTCTGCTATTTAAGGCTGGATTTTGGGTTTGGCGGGCGCTGGCTCATTACACAATCCCAGGTCTGTTATGCCTTGTCCTGTTTTAGGTTTAAACATTTTCCGTCTGTTATGCCTTGTCCTGTTGAGTTCGTGCCGGAGGAACTCTGTCTTGTTCTGTTTTGGTCCCGGAGTATTGGGCGACTTTTATTTTGTTAAATAAAACTTATGATCGTCAATGCATATGAGTTCTCCCTTCCTGCCTCCTGCCTCCGTTCTGGTCCGGTCACCCCACTCCACGCCACCACGCCTCGTGACAGAATGAGCCAGCCATGACAAGAACTCAGCGAACGATCCCAGCGCGATTTGGGGAGACCTGGAGAACGCAGCTTGGCAAGCGCCCACTGAGTCCGACTTCGACTCCCTGCCCGTTCGAACCATGGCCCCGCCCGTCGTGGCCATTGCTGTGCCTTGAATGGGGTCCCGGGAGGAATTGACGCCTGCCTGTTCGACTCTCATGCCTGCCTGCCTGACTCCCGTGCCGATTGCCTGCTATTCAGTCTCCCCTGCGTGCCAGTCCGACTCCGACTCCGCTGCCTGCCGGGCCGACTCCGACTCCGCTGCCTGCCGGGCCGACTCCGACTCCGCTGCCTGCCGGGCCGACTCCGACTCCGCTGCCTGCCGGGCCGACTCCGACTCCGCTGCCTGCCGGGCCGACTCCGCTGCCTGCCAGTCCGACTCCGCTGCCTGCCAGTCCGACTCCGCTGCCTGCCAGTCCGACTCCGCTGCTCCTGTTTTGCTGGTTCTGATTTTGACTCTCTCCTGTTTTGCCGGTTCTGATTTTGACTCTCTCCTGTTTTGCCGGTTCTGATTTTGACTCTCTTCTGTTTTGCCGGTTCTGATTTTGACTCTCTCCTGTTTTGCCGGTCCTGATTTTTACTCTCGCCTGTTTTTGCCAATTTTGACTGTCCTCTGTGTTTCCCGGTTCTGAATCTCTGTCTGTCCTCTGTGTTTGCCGGTTCTGAATCTCTGTCTGTCCTCTGTGTTTGCCGGTTCTGAATCTCTGTCTGTCCTCTGTGTTTGCCGGTTCTGATTCCCTGTCTGTCCTCTGTGTTTGCCGGTTCTGATTCCCTGTCTGTCCTCTGTGTTTGCCGGTTCTGATTCCCTGTCTGTCCTCTGTGTTTGCCGGTTCTGATTCCCTGTCTGTCTTCTGTGTTTGCCGGTTCTGATTCCCTGTCTGTCCTCTGTGTTTGCCGGTTCTGATTCCCTGTCTGTCCTCTGTGTTTGCCGGTTCTGATTCCCTGTCTGTCCTCTGTGTTTGCCGGTTCTGATTCCCTGTCTGTCCTCTGTGTTTGCCGGTTCTGATTCCCTGTCTGTCCTCTGTGTTTGCCGGTTCTGATTCCCTGTCTGTCCTCTGTGTTTGCCGGTTCTGATTCCCTGTCTGTCCTCTGTGTTTGCCGGTTCTGATTCCCTGTCTGTCCTCTGTGTTTGCCGGTTCTGATTCCCTGTCTGTCCTCTGTGTTTGCCGGTTCTGATTCCCTGTCTGTCCTCTGTGTTTGCCGGTTCTGATTCCCTGTCTGTCCTCTGTGTTTGCCGGTTCTGATTCCCTGTCTGTCCTCTGTGTTTGCCGGTTCTGATTCCCTGTCTGTCCTCTGTGTTCGCCGGTTCTGATTCCCTGTCTGTCCTCTGTGTTTGCCGGTTCTGATTCCCTGTCTGTCCTCTGTGTTCGCCGGTTCTGATTCCCTGTCTGTCCTCTGTGTTCGCCGGTTCTGATTCCCTGTCTGTCCTCTGTGTTTGCCGGTTCTGATTCCCTGTCTGTCCTCTGTGTTTGCCGGTTCTGATTCCCTGTCTGTCCTCTGTGTTTGCCGGTTCTGATTCCCTGTCTGTCCTCTGTGTTTGCCGGTTCTGATTCCCTGTCTGTCCTCTGTGTTTGCCGGTTCTGATTCCCTGTCTGTCCTCTGTGTTTGCCGGTTCTGATTCCCTGTCTGTCCTCTGTGTTCGCCGGTTCTGATTCCCTGTCTGTCCTCTGTGTTTGCCGGTTCTGATTCCCTGTCTGTCCTCTGTGTTTGCCGGTTCTGATTCCCTGTCTGTCTTCGTGTTCGCCGGTTCTGATTCCCTGTCTGTCCTCGTGTTTGCCGGTCCAGTTTGCCTGCCGGCCCCCCCCAACCCTGCCGAGCGTCGAACCATTCCGGGGCGTGAGGTAGTATTTTTTTTTTTTTTCCTTTTTTGTGGACCTCAGGAGCTGTCCCTTAAAGGGGGGGCTCTGTCACGGTCGCCATGGCTACCAGTCTGCCGCGCCCCCGAACTCAGCTGCAGCAGATCAGCTGATTGCTGGTCTGCTATTTAAGGCTGGATTTTGGGTTTGGCGGGCGCTGGCTCATTACACAATCCCAGGTCTGTTATGCCTTGTCCTGTTTTAGGTTTAAACATTTTCCGTCTGTTATGCCTTGTCCTGTTGAGTTCGTGCCAGAGGAACTCTGTACCGTTCTGTTCTGATTGTTAGAATGTTTTTGTTTGTCTTGTCCCTGACTTTTGGACAACTTTTTTTTGTTAAATAAAACTTATAGATCGTCACGCAATTGAGTTCTCCCTTCCTGCCTCCGTTCTGGTCCGATCACTCCTTCTACTCCACCACGCCACGTGACAAGTAAAACTTTTTGGAAAATGTTTTTTTTAAATGTTGTGTTATTGATCTTTTAGAAAAAGTTGCATCATTAAAAAAAATATTTTTTAAAGATTATTAAATTTTACTAAATTGAGGAAATGATTGGAATACTCAAATGTATTAATTTAATAATCTGAAAGCATTTATTACTTATCAGCCAAGCAAATTCCGCAATATAGTAAATGACAAACAATGGCTCTGACTGTTTTTACCAACATTATATCTTTATCTTTTGTTAAATATTGCCGTAAATATGAAGTTAATTCCAGGTATGAAAAATAAACACAGGTAATACTGTCACAAGGATCATGTCATCTTACGTTTCTCGACAAGTGAATATCTATAAATAAATATGGGATTTTTGAAGGAAATTAGCTGACATTGCACTCTGATGGAGCTATGAATAGCATGCTTTGCATTCTTTCGTGTTATCAGACCATAGCTGGGATATATTTCAGCTCCAGATTTTATCGAGTAGGGCACTACTCTCAAGAAATATGAGCTAGATAGCAAGAGGAGGTGGACATAATGGTTAAAAGCTATTTAGGTGCTATTTAAGAGTGGAATCCATCCTTGGCAAAGTCAGATTCAAATTAGTAGTTCAAACCTGATTTGAAAGTAAATTAAAATGTAAAGGAAATGAAGGACCATCAAAATGAAATTAGATTTTTTTTTTTTTAGATAAGACTATAAATCGGAGAAACTAAATAATAATTCACTGACTTGAATTATGTATAATTCAGAACTGGAAGTGAACTGCAATTGTATTTCTGGCTCCCATGGGACTAAAGACAGCTGTATTTTATAGCAGTTGTAAACGGCAGGCCTCGTGTTTAATACGAGTTAGAATTAAAAAAATATTTAAAGAAAATGCTCGTATCTATTTATTATACGTTTTCCATTCCAAATAAAGGCAAATTGTAGGTTTTTGTCTGAGAAAAACAAATACAAAAGTGAAAAATACATGGGAACTGCAAATAACTGAAACATTTTAATAATATGAATTATCTCTTAAAAGTTTGACTCCTTTTTTTTCTTCCATTGTGAGAAAGTTAACCTTTCATTTTCTTATGCTGCTGTTATTTCTTATTTTATTTTTTCTCCACACTCCCAAAAAAGGATAGAAAAACTTAGGCAACATAAAAAATAGTAAAAATAAGAAATAAATACTTTGATTTATATGTATAATTATTTTTTTTCTCCGCAGTGTATTAGTTGTTGTTTTTTTCTTTCCACAAAGATGCAAATAGAAATTGCTTGATTGTGACTAGCCAGCTGTAATTTTAAATTGTAATATCACTCATCAATCACTATGAGATGGCGAAATTCTAATTGTACCCACACTGGGTGTAACCTTTATCAAAACATGTTTTATTATTGTTTTCTTACATTAAGATTCCTTTTCTCATTATGTTTTATTTTTCTTATTTTACTATGATTTCACTCAATTTTGATACTCCATACTGCAAAATACAAATACATTTACGAAAAAACATTATGGAATACAAAAAAAACAAATTTAAATTAAGAAAGAATATTTTGAATTGAATATATAATGTAATTCTGGGCAGCATGGCAGCGCAGTGGTTAGCGCATATGCGCCACAGTTCTGAGGTCATGAGATCGAACCTTCCTGTGTGCATTTTCTCCCCGTGCTTGCTTGGGTTTCCTCCGGGCACTCCTGTTTCCTCCCACATTCCAAAAACATGATTGTCAGGTTAATTGGCTGGTCCAAATTGTCCCTAGGTGTGAAGGAGTGAGTGAGTTGTATGTCTACGTGTGCCCTGCGACTGGCTGGCAACCGGTTCAGGGTGTCCCCTGCCTGAAGATAGCTAGGATGGGCTCCAAAACCCCCGTGACCCACCTGAGGATAAGCGGTGCAGATAATGGATGGATGGATGGATAATGTAATTCAATATTTTTATATATTTTTGTGTATTTGTTGAATAGTTTTTAGCCATGAATAGAGAGTCCATATCCACTAGATGGGCAATTGATTTAGTTGTCCTGACGCTGTGATTAACGTTTACCAAAAATATGGATGTAGCGAAGAATTAATTGTCAAAATTGGCCAGAAAGTTGGGACTCACCTTTACACACAGCGTCCACCCCACTCCAGGTACCATTGTCCTGGCATACACGTGTTGCAGAGCCCACCAAGTGGTAACCCTGCGAGCAAGTAAAGTGCACCTCGTGTCCGGCCACGTGCTTGGATCCAAATTTTATCCCGTGCTCCAATTCTTCCAGGGGCTGACAGGTGGCAGGGGCTGCAAAGAAGAAAAGCAAAAAATAGAAAATAGCTGGTCTCATGTGAAGAAGAAGAAAAGTCCCGACATCTTCTGGCGTTCTTGGTTCAAGGATATACACATCTGTGTCAGGGGCAACCATAAAACACATCATTAGTCGCAGATTAAAAACCTAAATGACTGTACAAAAAACAGTATCGATATTACATAACATTATAAATGGTCTCCTTTTTTATGGCAGTTTTGTGCTTCCTGCAGCCATGAAGAATGTGCTTCAAAATTCTGTTCTTTTGTGCCTTGAGAACAATTTTGTCGTTCAATGTTTTCCAGACGAACAGGATAAGCTTCTGAAGGAATCGCGACACACAAGAATGTCTGCACTGAGACAAGGACGGGAAGTTTGTTTTTTTGTTTTGGATTTCAATTTGTGACTGGCTGAATTCAAAAGTGCATTTTTTTTTTCTCGATTTGTCCATAGTGTCAATTGCATTATTTCTGACAGCTAATCCCCTCAGGTAAAAACTAAAGCTCGATCATACTGGATACACCTAGAGCAACTGAGAAGAACGAATACCAGGTGTTGGTCAAAGCTGGTGTAAGTGGGTAACTTTAGTGGCTAGCAGGAGAAGCGACTAAAACGGTCAATTAAAAATGCTGTTTACTATGTTGTTATCAATGAAAATGAAGACAAATTCAATTCCATTCAATAGATTGCCAGAGCCAAGCAGAATTTTTCAAACATCGGGACTTTGAGTCACGCAACTCAGTTAAATAAGTTGCTAAAGAAGTAAAAAGTGGGAAAAAAGTCAGAGATGACTAGCGGCAGATGCCTGAATCTAGGACTCTGTCACATTCACTTGCATGAACAGGTATGGCACGCAAGAGATAATGGAGAACGAAACAGGAGTAGCTAACAACAACAACGAACAATGAGCCATAATTTGCAGCCAAGTGGCTAACATGACTGGCTAGAAAATGAAACAATGGAAAAAAAAATGGAAAAATGCCAGAATCACGGGACTTGGCAGCCATCGTATAAAGGACTCGGCTGTGAAGGTATGTGGCTGTTAAATGCTAAAAGCACCATCTGGATAAGCTAGCTTGGCAAAATGGTCATTCTGGCTTTCATAGTGGTAGTATGGTGCCCTTCTTAAAAGAGGGTCTTAAGTCATTTAATATGATTATACATTTCTTGATAAACAATCTTGTTTATGATATAGTACATGTGTTTTGCTGACTATCTAAATCAGTAGTGATTGTTTAATTATTGAAGTATTTTCACACTACTTTATAATACAAACTGACCTTTAAAAAATAAGCATACAGAGGATTAGCCTATGTCTCATTATCTTCCCTTTTTATAACTTCAGCAGCATTCTAATGAGGAGCTATGTCTTTCAATTAAAGATTATTTTGGCAAGGTGACGGTTTACAACTAACCGGCTGATTGGTCCGCTTGGGGCAACTTGGAGACGGAATTCTGTAGAGTTGCCAGTTTGGACTTCATAATCCGGAAGCCTTCTGTGAATCGAAGCTCTTGGCCTTTCAGAAACTTCTCCATCTGTCGCAGCACCCCGACCACTTGATGTTTATCCATGCACGTCTGCAGAAACAAGCATAAAAAATATTTGAGAAAATATCTTAGGTGAATCATCGCAACGTCCATTGTTTATCAGATACTGTATAAACACAATAAATACATTTTCTTATTAGACATTGGTTTAGATCAGGGGTCCCCCCAAGGTGGGGCCCAAGGGCACCAGGTAGCTCCTTAGAACACCTGAGTAGCTAGCGGACCGGTTTTAAAAATACCTCACCAGTGATGGGTCATTGTGATTTTGGAGGAAATGTTATTTCTAACTGGCATGGGAAATCGTTTACATAATCAGGGTCTTTTCATACATCATTAATTCTTCCAAAATTAGATTTAACATTATCCAGTAATTTATATACACAAATAATTCCGTGTCCCTGTACAAGACAGATGATTAGTATGATCAGTATACAAAAAGTGCCAACATTGAAAAATGTATTTGAATGTTTGATGTGCACAGCTTGACAGAAGGGTGTTTGATACAACTCCTGCCTGTCATCTTTTGGAAAGTTTGCAATTTTATGTTTGTCAATAATGACGAATGAGATCTAGTTGAAAACTAATAATAAGTATGCAGTCAATGTATGGATTTTATAAAATTGCATTTGACCAAATAGCTGAAAATGTTGGAAATATATTGGAAACGAGAATACTTAAAATAAATCATTAATTCAAGATATAAACTCAACCTAGTCCTTGTCTAAGTGCAACCCAAACACAGCAAGACAAAATCTGTCCGGCAGATGTCTGCAGAACATGAGTCCAAACGCCGTTCCTTTGTATATTTTGCATGGCAGCAGGACAGTCTAAGGCGTTTTGGGTGATCCCAACCCACCAAAATCAAAGCAGAACTGATGCCACAATCGGTTACTTGTGCAAAAAGAGATGCCAAGTCAGTACCCGGTTGCATTTAATCCTTCCTGCGAGGTTTATTAATCACATGCTCATTGAAGCAATTTCTTAGGGCCGGCATACCTTGAATTCCTGTACTTGTAATTGTGAAAAGGGGGCTTTGTTAGAACAAAAAATAGATTTAGACCTTGAAATCTTTGTGCGTATATTTTTGTTAGGTACAGTTTGAAAGTATTTTGCGACACATGTGACTAAAGGCTTAAGGGAAATGCCTACAGATGACAACACAAGGCTCACAATATACCATCCAGATGCTGCAGATTTCTTCCCTACATCATTTTTACCAAAACAAATCCTATAAACAAATATCTCCCAACAATAAATCACGCGAATGATAACACTACTTACCTGAACTGCAGCGCGACTGTGAACAGCTGTCAAGGACAGCAAAAGCAAACACCTGCACCAAAATAAGAGCCCCATGGCATTAAAAATCCAGAAACTAAAGAAAAGAATTCACAAATTCTGCAAAATATAAGAAGAGCCCTTCAATTGGAGTTTGTTTGAGTGGGATGCTCATCAGGTGTCTTGGGATGAATCGATGCTCTGCAAAAGTTTGCTTTCTGAGTTCTGCACGTCGCCTGCTGCTGCTGCAAGAATCCCTCCCACCACTGTAGATTTTACACTGGTCTCTTATTTCTAGACGCACTCAAATACCCATGGACGATCAATTATAATTAGCTAATAACATCCAACTGCTCAGAAAATTCTTCCTTGTATGCATGTTATGATTGCTCGGTGGCTTTTAGTTTTATTGGAATTGTTTTCTTATTTTGAAAATGCTAATTGGTATGATAGAATAAATCACAATAAAATAAAATAGACAACCGGTTCAGGGTGTCCCCTGCCCACTGCCCGCAGATGGCTGGGATGGGCTCCAGCACCCCCGTGACCCTACTGAGGATAAGTGGTCCAGATAATGGATGGATGGAAAATAAAATAGAATAAAATAAAATAGAACAAAATAAAATAGAATTTTATTTTCATTGTTCACAACAAGATTTGAAATGGCACTCCAGGCTGAACATGTAAAAAACAGACTTAAAAATAAAAAGTAGAATTAAATAAAAGTATAAGGATAGGTAGGTAAGACACTGACCTAAATTCTATGGACATCATAAAAAAAGTGCAATGACATTAGCATCGACATTGTGCAAAAGTTAAAAAAGAAATAAAATATGAATACCCCTTTCTTGGCACATGGTAAAGACACGTGTAAATATAATTCCCATACTTAGTTTTAAAATAATTATGTGTGCATTTCATTAGGGCATTCGATCGTATTTTTGGAGTGTTACAGCGACTCTTAGCGGTCAAAGCGAAAAGTACCTCGTGAAAAGCCGTATGCAACAGTTAGAGTTCTTGTTCTTGAACACAGTACACGGCTGGAGTGAGGGCCTTTTTCAGCCCGGGAGTTTCATACCTAAAGCCGTCCTACTTAGCAATGGAGGAGGAATTTGAATGAATTAAACAGCAGCAAGCTCTTGTGATGCATTTTATTGGGAAGAAAGACAGGTATATGTTAATAGGGTAACAGAAAACACTTTAACATTTTAATTCAAAGGACACTTATATAAAGATTCTGAAAAAAGAGTAAAACACACTTACCTAGTAGTAGTAGTTGAAATGAAAATTGCATTTGCCTTCCCAACAGAGTGTCAGGCTTTACACTAAACTCTTATGACGTAGGTTTACTGCACACATTTTAAGCATTCTTCTTAAAACATCAAAATCCTCCTAAGGACTGCTCCGTGCAACGTTGTTGATGACAATGTCATTGACTATAAGACATGAACATTTCCTTTTTAGTGTATATCAGCATGAAGGACTCCAAAGGTTTCCGAGACAGCTTCTTAGCCGAGCTTTCACACATTTTAAAGCAGAGAAGCTCCGCTCACATGAAACCTGAGTACAGGAAAGGGTCAACAGGAATTGATATGCCAGCCCACTTACATGAGAGGCATTTGTTAGGAGATTATATTGTCAGAGGACATGCTTTTTTTCCTTTCTCATTTATTTTTTCTGTATTCTTCTCATTTTACTTGCCCCCCTCCAAGTTTTCTTCTCTTTTCCAACCATGTATTCTTATTTTTTTCCTGCTTTTCTATCCTTTTTCTCATTTCCCTTGTATTCGTTTGATTCTTCTAGCCATTTACTTTTTTCTCTTTATTATTGTTTCTTATTTTTTTTCTCTTTCTTTGCCTTTATTTAATTTAATTGTATTCGGTTGTTTCTTTTTTTCATTTTAGAATGCATAAAAAACTACCCAAAGACAGCTGGGAGGGGTTCCAGCACCCCCGTGACCCTTCTGGGGATAAGCGGTGCAGATAATGGATGGATAAAAGCAACAAAAACAATCTAAAGAGGCTTTTGGGAGCAGAAAGAGACGGCTCTTATTAGTGAGTCGAGCTTTCAAAAAAGCGGCTTCTCGAAAAAGAGATGGAATTTCCATCACTACGAGCTTATTTGAGTAAAAAGAGATACTGGTGAAGACAGTTAGTGACTTCATGCTCGTTCCTGTATTTTTTTTGTTAGTGTGGCCTGAGTATGATGATGTTAAGAAAAGTCCTGTTTTAAATACAGTCGAAATTTATACCTAAATCCCCCAAAAGATAAGTTAATTCAAACGCATCTAAAGAATGCGCATACCTTCTTCCAACATAAACGAGCTGAATAAAGCTATTAAATCATGACTTGAAGCCAGGAGAGTACAAAGTTCTGAATTCCATGCAGCAACTTTAATTGAAAAAATAAAACTAAAAATACAAAGAGTTAACTAAGTAAATGTTCAAATCTCCCTCAATAATCGAAATAAAAGTTTCAAATGAAGTGTAATGGCTCACACACGCAGTTGTGAAGGAAATTGAATGACAGCGATTTAAACCAATGACAATCGTTATGGCTGTAACGCCGAGGAATTGTGACCAATCACAGAAAGCATTTCGTACACTCCGTTCGCTTGTGTCATTGCTGGTCTACGAGCAAGTATTAGTTCATAACTTACAAGTGCTCCGTAAATCCCTCATTTTAATCAGTTTTTTCTTGTGTAAGTGTAAGAGTAAATGCTATCCGATTTTTAAACTTCTATTATTAAGTGGAACTGTTGTATAAATGTAAGATGTTTTGTTTAAATGTTATAGAACCTCAGAAAATGACAAATGTTTATCGTGAGTGAAACCTTTGATAATTTAATTGACTAAAATATGACTGTTATAATAAGTTTCTAAGGGGCAGGTATTCTGAAACGTTTGGCTTCAACCCACATCCATTTTTTTCGTGTAATGTATTTTTTGGGGATGTGATGTTTGTTGCAAAAAATAGGAAATGTACAATTCTTGTTGGTGGTGTGCAGTACGGCAGTGCATTGGTTAGCGCATTTGCGGCAGAGTTCTGAGGTCATGAGATCGAACTTTCCTGTGTGGAGTTTGCATGTCCTCCCCGTGCTTGTGTGTCTCTGTATGCCCTGCGACTGGCTGGCAACCAATTCAGGGTGTCCCCTGCCCACTGCCTTAAGATAGCTAGGATGGGTGGTGCAGATAATGGATGGATGTTTATGAGGTTACATTTGATTTGGGGGTTCGATGGTATTGTTTTAGCATTACAGCGACCCTTAGCGGTCAAAATGAAAAGTACGCGAAGGTGAGAGGGTCTAAATATAGGTCCTTGCGTTGTCATATGGTAAGAAAAATCGACAACTTTAATTATTTGAGATGAATCCAAATTTACTCCTGGGGATTGCACAAAAAATAAGTTTATTGTCGCACACACACGGACGTCGTGAAGGAAAATAACTGACAGGAATTTACACCAATAGCAAGCGTCATTGTTATGAGGCTAGTTACATGTGACCAATCAGAGAAGCGGTTTCCTACGCTCTGCGGTTAGCTCCGCTTCGGATTTCAAACGCGCGGATGGATACATCATTCGGCATCGTGCGCGACGGGCCTCGGGTAGCCATTTTGAGATGATATCGCTGTTGAGCAAAGAAGATGCTGAAATCAAGAAAAAGATGCTGAAAACAAGGAACATGGTTACAACACTGATTGTTTCTCCCTCCTTCACTTCTCTTCTCACACCATGGCAGCTGTCAACCGACGGGATATTAGCAAAAGCGGGTATCGAGCTCTGCTCACACAGTTAAAACGTCATTGGTATGAAAGAAGAGAATGTCTGTACACTGTCTCTTGTCGAGACATGAAACACCGTGAGTGTTTTTTTTGTTTTGTTTTTTTGTTTCCCGAACATCTTCCAGCATCTTGTCACAACACCACGTTCTCATTTGAATTAATTCTGGACATTCAAGTGAAGCAGTTTTGATTTCCAAATGGTTTCCAGTCCCTCAGACCCCGTTTTTGACAAAAACATGACAGACTCTGAGCTGGCAGGGGACGAAAGGTCGAGTAACAAATCTTCATGCAATTCTTGAAACGATCATCTGTGCTTTAGTGCTGTTTTTTCTTTCTTTCCACCTCCCCCCATCATACATTTGGTATTTAATACATTTCCTGGTGTCCCCTCCCCCCTTTGCAATCATTGCATGCCTTTTTTAAGAGCATTGTCCTCTCTAGCTTTCCAGATACATTTTTTGACTGCAGGAATGATTCATTAGCGATTGTGTGCACACATCATCATTATTTGTAGTTTTGGGATGAAGCCATTTCTGCGTTATTGCCATTGCAGGGGGCCGGGGGGGGTGTGGGGGGATGACGTAATGGCACGCCCATTTTGATAACAAGACTGCCTTTGGTGGCTTGTAGGTGGTACTGCAGGTGGCAATGATACACAGTAATGCCCATGGAAACAATTTGAGTACAGTGAACCATCGTTTATCGCGGGGAAAACGTTCCAAAAACAACCCGTGATCAGAAAAAATTTGTTAAGTAGAAATCTTTATTTTATTTGCAATTATTATTCAATGACATACCTTTGTCGGTGCAGAACATTTGGTCGACATTCATGTTGTGAAGCAAACTTATAGCTGAGCAATTTATATGATGTCGACCAATATCCGCCAGGCATCTTAGACACAACTTTTCAAACGCATGAACACCACAAAATTTAAACTCACACGTTTTCTGGCATGCAAAATAGTTTGTCGATGTTGTATATTGAGGGAAATGCCATTGAAAAAAGCATATTTCAAATATGGTAAACCTGGGACGCTGTATCCTCGGGGTCCACTGTACTCATTTCTCCATTTTAAACTAGTGGTCACTAACTTTATTTAAGCTAAGAGCTACTTTTCGTTACTAATTAGCATGAAGGGCTGTCATTCTGCCATAAAATAATAATAATAAGTTATGTTATCACTACACTAATACTATATAAATGGACTGCATTTTATATAGCACTTTTCAAATCACTGAAGACCTCCCAAAGCGCTTTACAATGTGCTTCACACCTACCCGTTCACAAACAAACTCACACAGGAGACAAGGGATTTAGTGTCTTGCCCAAAAACACATCGACATTTAACTTGGAGGAACCAGGATTCGAACCTGCAACCTCTGGGTTCCAAGAAGCGCGCTCTACCTGTGCTACTGCTGCCTCAATATTGTTATCATGTTATTACCAGTTTGTAATTATTAGAGGTAGGGTTAGTAAACCATGCTCAGTAAACCACTTGAACATCGGCCTTCTCTAAGGGAACTGGTTAATTAAAATATATGAAGTATAAGATAATTAAAATATACTTTCAGAAGAATTATGGATTTAAAGAGACTGATCATGTCAATTATTTCGAATCAAATTTCCTGTAAAATTACATTGACATTTGCGAGCTAATTAGGTGTACTTAGGGGGCCACTTGGTGCTCGCTGGCACTATGTTAAAGACCCCTGGTTTAAGTTGTCGGATAAAATCTCAAAACAGTTGAAGGCTCAAGTTAAAAACAAATTTTGTCAAATACACTATGATATTTAAAATCCATCTGATTTAATTATAGAAGAAAATTACGTCACGTTGCAGTAATAGATGTGATACTAAGTACCGATGCTGCAGGGACTATTGATAAATAGCATTACCTCCTCAGTCCTTCCCAAAACCTTAGACGTTGTATTTTTAATTATGAGTAATATTTTGTCATTCTGATTTTTAATTTCTAGTTGCTGATCATGAAAAGCCTAAAAAAAGGTGCTTAGCTTTGGTCTCAGTCATTATTAATGAAAAACATTTGTAACATAACTATTAACATAGTCTTAAAAATCAACAAAACACTGTACAATCCTACTATGTTTGGTTTGTGTATGGTACATAAAGATTGTACATAAAATTAACACACAATTGAATGCATAAATAAAAATCCAACCATGAGAATTTTTTTACACACCGATCAATACCGTTTTTACTCCAAAAAATACTCGCCCAACTAACATGGACAATAAAACCATAAAAGAGATATCAAATATAAAACAATTCCATGTTGGTTCTTATCACCAAAGCAATAATAAGGCCCATGAAACCATTACAACACTAATATAATTGTTACTCATCACTGGCATTGTGTCGTTTGCATGTTTCTATTCTTGCATGGGTTTTCTTCTGCCCATTTCCCCCAAAATACTAACTTCATGGAAGTATTGAAACAAGAAATTATTATTTAAATGATAACATAAATTATCTTTAAAATTTCTTGTTTAGAGAGGATGGTGAGTTGGAAGACGGGGAAATCGACGATGAGGGTATCGGGATCGAGGAGGAAAACAAAGAGGTCCAAGAGATCGGTGAAGACAAACTGAAGGAGAAGGAACGAGACAAGCCAAAGGAAAAAGACGACAAGTCTCACAGGCACTCGAGGAAACGCTACAAGAAGACCAGAGAGAAGAGAAAGTCCAAAAGGAGGAGACGGGTGAGACAAAAAGTTTTCTGCCGTAAAATTCGGACTTTAAGCTGCGACTTTTTCCCCGAACTTTGAACCCTGCGGCTTATGCAATGATGAGGCTAACTTATGCATTTTTGTAACGGCCGCCAGGGGGTGCCCAAGCAGTAAAGGTAAGAGTTAGACACGTGGAATATATGTGTCGAGGAAGAAGGAGGTTTAATGCAACTTTGTGCGTTGTGCAAGAATAAAAACTCATCATGGAAAAGGTGTCAATCGAAAGGGGAGAGCAACTACCAAATTTGGAATCATTTTTCGAGTCAGTTTATGTGTAAACAGAAAGAATGTGGTGAAACGAACGGATTACAAGAAGCAAAGTCCAATGAAGCAGAAATGTTTTTATCTGTCGGCATTATAGGGGACGTAATGATGAGTTACGCCGGCTATATAATTTTCAGGTATCTTGTTTCAGACTGAGATGTTTCTCTGATGAGTATATTTTGAAATGGTCATAACATTCTGAATCCCAAAAATTTAAGCTTTCCAATGATATGTATTTCAGTGACTTGTGACATCGAACAGACACGTATTTGTTTTTCAAAAGTCTGGCGAAAAGTTAAGGTGTTAAGGTACCTTATATTATTAAAACTCTTTTGGTGTACCATTTTCCGTTGTGAATATGTCATGTTTCAATGTGGGCACATGCGGCTTATAGTCAAGTGCAGCTTATGTTTGTAAGAAATTTTTTTTTGTCCTTTAAAAATGTACTGGGTGCGCGCTACAGTCCGAATTTTAGTGTTTGACATAATAATTAGGGATGCATGATAACCTTTTTTTCATACCGATAATGGATAAAATCCTGGTATTGAAGACCGATACTTTTAAATAATAACTGCATGTTATTTGGTCAATAACTATGTAATCTATCACAAATCCCTAATAATAATCTGATTTTGCTCACTTATGTTGTTTATTTCCCATTTGTATTCCTCTCTCCTCAGCATCACTCATCTTCAAGCAGCTCCAGTTCTGAGAGTTACGACTCAGATTACGACCGTCCTGAAAGATCCAGAAATAGGTCGAGTCACGGATCTGGACGCGACACCGACTTCCAGAATCCTCAAGTGAGTGTTTACATACTTCCTACTTCAGATACTTCATAATATCGCAGATAATTAACGATTGCCACTTTAATTTCCAGCATGGAAGAGACCAGAAATCGTCACGAGGCAACTCGCACAAGTCACCGCCTCACAAAAGCAGCAACTATGACAAATACAGCGATTACAGCGATGAAAACTACGACTACGAAGAAGAGGAAGAGCATTATGATGAGGAGTCCGACTACTTCCAGTCTAAAGATTCATCAAGGGGCCGCTATCCCAAGGAATACATGGGAAGGAGGGGGAATATGAGGGGAATGAAGCATCAATGTGAGCAAACACAAAATAATCTATTGTCATGTTAATTAGCAATCAAAATAACTTCTTTGTATCTCTGCAGTCGGACAGCGAGGAAGGGGAAGAGGGAGTGGACCAGGAAGAGGACGAGGGATGCTTAACAAGAACAAGAGGATGAGAGGAGGGAAACCCTGGATGGGGCGTGGGGGACGGGGACGAGGGGGCGACCAGGACATGGATGACACAGCTCCTGTAGGCTTCAAAATGTTCTCTTTGCAACACACTGTTACATATTATTAAAACCTTTACTTAATTTGACAGGAAAATTCAGGGTTTCAGAAAAAGCGACTAGTCATGAGCAAAGAATTCATCAGTCAACACACAGTGGAACACAACGGGAGATACATTTGCAAGTACTTTTTGGAGGGCCGATGCATCAAGGTACGCCATCTCCAATAAGATGATTCTGATATATTTCACTTGCTCACTGCAAAGAAATCCAGTATAATATGAAGGGGGAAATGCAGTAAAATACCCATTTTTCAAGTTTTATTGGCGGACATTCTTACTGTAAATATTATTTTCCTCATTTTATGAATTTTGAAAACTAATTTTAGCAACAGAAGATAGATAGGCCTACAATTTGACCATAAGGCGCACCCTTTCCATCCAAGTTTAACATTACTGCCCCAGTGCACCTGGTTGTAAGGCACATCCTCAAAATATTCTTTTGAGATAGTTTTTCCACTTATAAGGCCCACCGGATTAACAGGTGCATGAGATCATAACTGCAGTAAGATCAGTAGGGGAGAGGGTTGCATTAAAAAAAAAACTTCAGAAAACAAAAGCAGCTTATTTCTTAGAACTTACATATTAAGATATTCTAATATGTAGAATATGCGATAAGCGAATAAGAGATAAGCATGAAACATATAATACAAATCACATCAAAGTTATTAACCAGAATTAACAAATTGGTTTACCTCCTGACCCACGGTGACCACAAATGATGATAAAAATGTTAATGTTAACTGTACAGTACTTCAATTACACATCCCTTTACAACAGTCCTTTCAGTGTACCAAAGTGCTTATACCTATACTTTATACTGTCATTTTGGCAACATGATAATTTAAGTAAAAAAATCAACAACATGAAACTGGTACTGGTAATTCATCTTCAAACATTTTCTATGGAGGGTGTGCCCCCAATTTTTTTCATGAAAAGAAGTTTGCCTTGTGTCAAAAAAGGTTAAAAAAAACGGCTTTAGTGGTGATTTTATTCCACACTGTCATGTTAAATCGAGTAATAATGCCAGTGTTCCTTTTTTACTTTAGGGGGAGCAATGCAAATTTGAGCACGAGCTGGTCATCCCGGACAAGAAGAAGGAACTTTGTAAATTTTACCTCCAGGGCTATTGCAGCAAAGGAGATCATTGCATTTACATGCACAATATCCTTCTGTAAAAAACATGCACAACCTTTTAATGTGACTTGCTGTGTCTTTGATGTACCTTAATTCGTGGCTCAACGTGAATATCCCTGCAAGTTTTTTCACACCGGAGCCAAATGCTATCAAGGGGACAACTGCAAATTTTCCCATGATAATTTGAATGATGTGACTAAAGATTTGCTTGAAAAGGTAAGTATTAAAACTGCAATGAAAACACAGCTCAGCATAACTAAATCAACAGGTTTCATTCTCTTTGAAACCTCAGATCATTAATACAGAGGAGGAGACCGCTCGAGAGGATGAGTTGGAGTTGGAGGACTTGAGAAAACAGGGAATTGCCCCACTTCCAAAGCCACCTCCAGGTGTGGGCCTGCTGCCCACGCCGGGTCAGAGCAGCCCGACGGATGATCCATCCCAAGGGGGAAAAATCCCTTCCCTCTTTGAAATCAAGGTTCAACCCACAGTTGACTTGGCACAGAAGATTTTAACGTAAGTCAAATCAGAAGCAGTTGAAGGTGAATTTTTAATGGTCAAAATCACATTGATTTGAATCACATCGGCGGTAAGATCAGACCTAAAAAATCCAGTGAACCAAACTGTGGGTATTAAAGCTCAGCCGAGCCTAACCAATTAATTTGATTTGCAGGAAACACGAAATTTAATATTTTATTTGTGAGGACTCGGGACAGGAGAGGTGATTTATTATAACAAAGCCTTGTCTTTTGTGTTGAAATCTATGTTAAACATCAACACCTTTTATATAACTATGTCTGCAGAGGTTACATTACCAGACAATTATCCATTTTTGAACAATGGACGGACCATTTTAAGGCTGTCCATCATTTGAACGGGTTAAAAATTGGGCCATAAACCACAGCAGAAGTATGTCCTCAAGAATCTAGTGCGGCATTTTAAGAGAAAGGGAGGCTGAGAGACAAAGAAGAACAATGACAGGTTGATAATAGAGACGGGAAGGAAATCTTGGAATTGGCATTGCAAGAGTTAATTACAGTATGTATTTTGTTGAGGCGACTTCTTTTTTTGCAGACTACGGTCTCGTGGCCAAAATTACTCATGGCCTAGAAACACCTCGGCGCACTGTGATCTGTAGCCATAATAAAGCCAAATTTGTAGTTTAGCCAACATATTGAATTTTGAAATATTTTTTCTTTATTTTCAATAAATGTTTTTTTGTTTTGTTTTTTTTAGTTCGATATCGACGCATCCTTTTATTATACTATTTTATAAACCTATATTTCTGCGAGAGAAAAGCCCAGCCCAAATTACAGACATTTTAGGCTTGATCCAAGCCAAATTTCTGGTTGTCTTGGACTTAATATCTGAATCACATTTTGTTTCAATAGGGGAGATTCCAACTACGAGGATGCCAATGAAGACCAGTTTAGTGGGGAAACAGAAGAAACCCAAAGTGTAGCTCTCGTGCCTTCAGGCTCTGATGCCACAGCGAACCCTTCCTTAGGGTCACCGAGTCCTGCGGGTTACCCAACAGGACCACCCATGAGTGCACAGAGCCCCCCTGGACAGCAGATGCCAGTTGGATACCCAACCCAGCATCCAATTCCACCTGGGCCGCCACCGGCGTTTCATGGAAATATAAACCATCAGATGAACATGCAGAAGCCGCCTTTCCCGCCAGAATTGCAGAGCCTTTTCCCATTTGCACCATTGGGTCAGAACCCGCTTGAGATTCTAAGCAGCTTGCTTCAAAACCAGCCAGTGGGCCATCCAGGTTTGTTGTAAAAGCTTGTATAAATTTGGAGTTAAAGTAGAGCCCTGGAATACAGCGTCCCTGCTTTACGACGTTTTCACCTTTCAAAATGGAAAAAAATGTTTTTCCTGCCCCTCTTTATGGCATTTTCCCCACTATAACACATGAACAACAAATTCAAACAAACAAAAACAAATTTGCATGCCGAATTACTTACAAATTTCAAACTTTGCGGTGTTGATGCATATGACGCGTTATGTCTCAGAAGATTCCTGTCTGCTATTGGTTGAACTTCATCTAAAATGCAGATCAGCAGAGCTACTTTCTTTTACCTGTTTTACGGCTATCTCACTTTTTGATCCAAACCTCAGAATAGATTAATGTTATATCCCAGGGTTCATCAGCACTTATTTAACACAACGTTATTGACGCACAGGTAGAGAAGAAGCTAAGGAGCTGTTTATACAATCAGAATGCAGAATACAATGCACGTTGCAAATCAATGAAGTACTGAGACCGTACAAAGTGAATAGTGTTGTAGCCATGCTTCTCTGTACTGGATTTTTGATTATATTTTGTCTTAGTAGACACTGGGATGAACCAAGTCCAGAAACTACAACAGCAAATAGGTCCAGATGTCCAGTTCCAGTCCTTACCTGCAGCGGTGCAGAAAGCCATCCTTCTACATTTGACTCAGCAACAAGAGTCAAAGGTGCATGAGAGTGAGTCACAAAGAGCAGCAAGTCAAGATGAAAAGAATAACAACAGAGGTGAGTGGCCGATCACGTTTTTGCGACTTTTCATCCGAAGCACTTGGTCCATCTCTGTTTATCTGTCCCCAGATGAAACAACAAACTGGTATTCCAGCGACGAAGAGGGTGGAAGTAGTGTCGCATCCATCCTGAAATCTCTGAAAAGGCAGAGCGAGATGCAACAGTCCAAGGTTCTGATACCGAACCCTGCTGCACCCCTGGGCGACCCGCGACTTGTCAAGGAAAGAACTCACCCGACAGACCCTCGCGTGAAAGCAGATCCTCGACAGAGACCTCCTGATGTGAAAAAGGAGTCTGATGCGGTCTCAGATCCGCGTTTGTCTCGGGACCCCAGGAAACAGAGGCCGACAGAGTCTAACGTCTTCCGCCAGCAAAACCTGCCCATTGCCTCCAAAAAGCCAACTGGGGATGAGGACGATGAAGGGGAGAGGGAACTACGCGACAGAGCGGTCCTTATTCCGTTGGAGCCAAGTCCTAGTGTGCTGCTTCGGGACCCTCGTTGCCAGCTAAAGCAGTTCAGCCACATCCGAGTAGACATTTTGCTTCAACGTCCGGCCTTCGCTCAAACGGTAGTCTGGATGCCCGAAGACCTGATTCCATGTCCCATACCCAAACAGGAAAATACCATCAATCTACCTCTTCCACCTCTTATCGCCAACGCCCAGATGAACAAAACAAACGCACCAGACATTCCGCCTACTTCCAGCCCACCACTGACTGACCCCCGATTGGCAGCTGCCCGTTTGAAAGAGCGTCTCGTTCGTTTGCCGTCCTCGTCAGACAGACCTGTAGATCCACGTCAGCAAAAGAACCTAGACCCTAGGATAAGGCGTTCAGGAAGTCTGGACTCTAAGCCGCCAGTTCTCAAGGATGCTATTGCAACTGTACCAGGCTCTGCTCTTTCTGAGCAGTTGCCGCCTTATGCGCCACGGCTAGCTTCATCTGGGGGTGTCCTGGAAAGTCCCACAAAAATCTTAGGGGGCATAAGTCTCTACGACCCCCGGCATCAGACTGAAACAGTTCCGAAGGATCAGGTGGACCCTCCTAAAAAAGTCGGCATTCTGAAATACCCTGGCAAGAAGGACACCCCAGCACAGTCCACTTCCCCAAGTCAAAGCCACGTATCCTTGGAGGACAACAAAACCACGGATGTTTCTTCTGATCAAGATCTAACCCAGCATGATGGTCCTAACACACCCCTCCAGGACTCTGTTACCACCCCCCACGCGGTGCATAATCTGCCCATCCAGACTCTGGCCGGTTTGATCCGACCACAGTACTCTGAAGCCCGGCAGGTCAAACTGTCAGGACCAGGTTCTGCGGGGTCTCAAGACAATTCCGAAGGACAGAAAGAACCGGAAGAAGTTCCCGAGGAGAAATCTGAGGTGGTCAACGAGGGGGACCTCGAAGACGGGACTCTCAAAGAAGTTTTTAAGACATTTGACCCTACTGCTTCTCCTTTCTCCCAGTAAAATCATATAAACTGTATTTATGTGACATATACTTATCATTCGTTGTGCATAACATCAAAAGTGGACAGTATAGGAGCACACTTATCATTTATAGCTAGCCAGCCTAGCATAGATGGATTTGCAGCTAAAGCCCTCGATGGCACTGAACATGTTATCATTTTTTTGTCATAATCAGAAAGATAATGGTTTGCATTCTTGTTCCATCACTTACAAAAATGAACAAAGGTAAATGGTATAGCAGTGCACTAATCATTTACAGCTAGCTAGCCTAGCTTAGATTAATTTGACGTGCATACCCGTCAATGACTTTGAACGTGTTATCATTTTGTTCATCATAATCAAAATAATAAATATCTCCTTTTTAGAAACATCACATTAAAAACCCCAAAAGTAGTACAGTATAGGAGCGGTCTTATCATTTACAGCTAGCTAGCTAGCCTAGCTTGGACTGATTTGACGTCTATAGTCATCAATGGCACTGAATGTGTTATCATTTTGTTTTAATCATATTCAGAAAGAAAAAGATTTGCCTTCTTCAAAATATGCTTTTCCATTTCACTAGAACATTTTTGTAATTGCAGCGAGGTGGACATTTGACCACAGATAGTGTTTTAATTGAAATTGTGTAAAAAGTAAAAAGGTAAATATGTGTTTTGGTTATTATTTCCATTTTCAGAAAATATATTTTACCACCGGCTTGTAAGTAGCACTTAACATAATCTACCATCATGTATTTAAAAAAAAAACTTATCTGTACCTTATTACAGTCAAACCTCAAATTGGAATTACATTTGATACTATTTCTAGTTATCGGCCTTCTATTATAAGAGTTACGAGTTGCACTTGTACAATTGTTTTTTTAAAATGCGTTTTTGATATCAAACCTCACAAGAACTGAGTATTTTAGGTCATATTGAATCTTTTTTGTATTGTTTTAACTGCATTTTAAAGTTCATCGTGTTTTTGCGGGTTGTGAATTTATTTTTTGTACATTTCATCCGTTTTGAAATACAATGTCATGTACATATCTTATGAATTAAATGTTTACTGTCGTATCAATCGAATTGGATCGGATTTCACTGCAGCTTTGTGACGGTTTTGTGTAGCACTACGTTGTTATATGCAATCTGTTGTCTTTTTATGCCTCATGTGCAAAAAGGAAGTTAGAATAATGAGCGAATGACCATTCGCCTAACGAGAACCTTACTGAAGTCTGTAAACACAGCTCAGAAAATCATTGGCTGCCTTCTACCCGGTCTGGAGGATATTGTGTACATTTTTTACGAAAACTACTCAAAATGCAAATGGTGAAAGTAAAACATTGAGAATATAGTCAATAAAAAATATATATTTTCCCCAAGTAAAATGGCTTCCTTTTTTGGGTGGGTAGACAATTCTGAGTACGTACTACTTTTTATTTTATTTTATCCATTTCACATCCTTTTTGTATTATGGTTATGGATCTCAATTGTTAAAAGATACACAAAAATAAAAAATCTTAATTTCGAATATAAAATATTTTTTTTCTCTAATTTTCGGGAGAGCCTTGCACCGTAACCAGAAAATCATCAGCTGCTCACTGCCCAGTCTACAGGACTATGGTGTGGCTGACTTGAGAACAACACAAAATATATAGGATGGAAAATGACTCAAAACTCATACTCCGAAAACTGCAAAAAGAAGTGAAATACAAAGAATACATATAGTGAATTAAGGGGAAAATGCTCTGATTTTTGTGAAAAATAGTGATTATTTAAAGAATATATATATTTCTGGGAAACATAAAAAAAAATCAATTATTTCCTTAATTGCTTTTATATTCATACATTTTATTATTATTATTTTTTTAAAGTAGTGTAGCTTGTCGCTCTAAATTCTTAAAAGGTAAATTCGTAAAGTAAAATTCAAATAATTTATAATACAACAAGTCATAATTTATTTCCCTGTTTGATACGTGAATGAGCCTACTTACTGAGAACCTTTCAGAGTCATCAGCACAGCCTAGAAAATCTTTGGCTGCTCCCTACCCAATATGCAGTGGCTAAATTGTGAAAAACCGATGAATTAAAATATTTATAACAAATATAGTGAATTAAGGGAAAAATTCAGGTTTTTCTCCATTTTATCTGGACTTTTTGTAATGTGCTTGTACTTCTAAAATTATTTTCAAAAATTTCAGATAAATGACAACTATTTTAAATGACAAATTTGTCTTTGTCCTTTTAAAATTAGTGAATGAGCGTAAGTCTACTAAAAAGTCGGCAATGTTGTTTTTAAAATAGCCCAAAGAATATTTTGTTTAAAATAAAAATAAAAATACCATGGAGACAAAATTAAGACCTAGACCAGGGGCCACTTACATTGTGCTTGCGGGCACCAAGTAACCCCTAAGAACCACTAAGTAGCCCGTGGACTGGTTTGGAAAAAAGCTCCCTAGTGATAGGTCAATGTGATTTTCTGGTCAATTTGATTTATAACGCTTACTGTTTCAGTGGTTGACTGATCCTGACACTACAATTACAACCTGACATATTAATAACATCGCATAAGTTATTTTTGGGATAGGATATCAAACTGGCAGCCCTTCATACTAATCAGTAACAAAAACGAGATCTTGAAGAGTCAGGGATTAGGGTTAGAGCAGGGTTCAGAAAACTATGACTTGGGAGCCAGATAGAGCTCTTTTCATGAGTACATATGGCTCAGATATAAAACTATCCTCATGCATTACTCATCCGTTGCGTTCCAATTCTGTTAAGCGCAGAGTGGAGTCCAGTGTGTACATAACCAACGTAGCGCTACTGATATGAATGGTTCGGTCCAGTATATAAAGCGCAAACAAAGTTTACAGTCAAAGTGTACGTCGCAAATGAATCCTTTATACAGAAGCTCATTTATTGACACAATTTATGATAAAAACCCACAAAACAAACTGTAAACAGCCAGAAAAGCTAGCCAAGCAAACAGCAATTTCATTGGATGAGCGGTAGGGGCGGAGCTATGCACACAGCATACTTCTTTGCCCAGCGCTGTCTGCACCAGAGGTAAGAACATCAGTATCCTCGTTTGCAGTATTTTGTGACGTTTTCACAAAATAAACTCTGCTCGCACCATGTTTTGAAACCATTATTTATGAAAAAATGAAGGTCAAAATGAGCCCCAACGGTCTTAAGTAATTGCAGGATGGAGAAAAGTTTAAACTGGTATATTTGTTGATAGGAGACACAGGCTCTTGCATTATTCTTATTACATACATTTTATCAAATCATCTAACGTCACACAATGATATTAAATGTGATGATAACTTTAATTTTGTCTGGAAAGCGGGTTTGGCCGTTTTGCAGCAATATTTTGCTATTTCGGTCGAAAAGGTTCCTAACCCCTAGGTAGGAGAGTAGCGTTAAGGGTTTAGAGTTGGTGATTCTTCAGATCTAGACCTATCTCATGAACTTTAACACTAAACATAGAGCAACACCAACCGAAAAACCCATCTTTAAAGCAAATACTTTGGTACATCTCTCTTATGGGGACCTTTCCATTGAAGCATCAAGCTGGTTCCATCTTGAACCGGAGACGCGAGACTCGGTACAACAGAGTTCGATGTCGTTTTCCTCAAACCAAGTTCCTCCGATCTAGGGTTTAAGGTCTGGAGGGCTCGGTGGATCTCCAGGTTCTTCTTCCACTGGAAACACAAAGCGGTGGCTTCAGCCCCGTCTGAGTTTGGTTCCGGCTGCTTCAGACCCTGAAAGAGAGAAAAGATTTTCACCTTTGAAGGATCTTTAATATCATTCCATAACACGAATTCTCACAGTGATGCTAGCAGTCTCCGCTGCATGAACCCCCTTCAGGACGGTGAGTAGAAGGTTCTGCGTGTTCTTCACCAGGATCTCATCTGAAGACTTGCAACCGGGTGTTACAGAATTGACACTGCGATACAATAAATGAGATCATCACACTCAATTTTTTTAAAACTATTAAGAAGCTATGGGTTAACTCTTATTATTAACCCTTACTCTTACTCAAAGTGCCGTGTAAAACCATTCAGATTACCGTACTCAGGGCCCGCCCAAGGCATAAGCGAGCTGGGCGGCTGCGTAGGGCCCTGCAACCACTAGGGGGCCCCCAAAGAGTGATTCACTTTTTTGGTCCCCATTGTCACTGTGCTCATTCAAAAATACTTCTACAGAAATACAAAATAATACCACACAATAACTAAAAAACTAGATATCAAATATCGTGCTTAAAAACAGGGACCTCATATATTATTCGCATTCATTCTGAAAACAAAGAAATAGTATAGAATCACTACAAAAATACTCCTAAAGCAATACTACATAACAAAGTAGATTGATACGACTAACGAATCATTTATTCAAAAATATCACAGAAAGACAACTACAGTGATATTACAAAAAAATGAAAGAAATATGAAAAAAATAGTACCGTGGAAATACTAGAAAAAAATTACTAAAATACTACTAAAATACGGCTTCGGAAATACATAAATTATACTTCTACTGAAATTCTAAAGAAATAACAATACATAATACTATAATATAAATAAATACTAGAGAAATATTATTACATGAACACTACGACAAGAGGATTACGACAGAAATACTGCAAATTACACCGATAGCGATACTACAAACATTCTCCGATGGAAATATCCCAAAAACACTACAAAAATAAAACTACAGTAACACTGTGCTACAAAAATACTACAGAAATACTGCGTACACAAAACAAACATTCTAATATGGAAATACTACAAAATACAACAGATATAGTACAAAAATACTAAAAAAATAATAATTCTACAGTTATACTACAAAAATACTATGGAAATACTACAGATATACAACAAAATATCTACTTTTGAAATACAACAAAAGTACTACAGAAATACTAAAAAAAAACATTACTATGGAAATACAACCTACAAAATACTTCAGAAATACTCCGAAAATAGTGCAAACATAGAACTACAGTAACACTACAAAAAACTACAGAGCTTCAATAAAAATCGACTTCAGAAATACCAAAAAAACTTTAAAAAACTACAGCAATACTTCAAAACTAATTACCAAATGAAGCGCTTGAATCAGGGACCTAATATACTATTTTGCTCTAATTGTTTCAAAACCAATTTGATGAAACGAGTCTCTATAAAAAGAAGTATAACAAGTCATATGCGGCCCCTTACCCCAAATAGTTGGCCACCCCTGGAGTAGAACATGGAATGAGTTCTAGTATGGATACAAATGATCAAGTAATAGGGGGCCCCAAATATAATTTTGCTTAGGGCCCCATGAAAGCTTGGGCCTGTCCTAACTAATACCTGGACTATAAATACAAAAAAAAAACCTACCAAAAACTTTTAAGTCAAAAAAATGCTGTATCCAAAACTGAAAACGCATCGTTAAAATGAAATGCGGCTTAATACCTTGACCATCTATAAAAGAATCTTTTTTAAGTGGTGATGCAAGATTTCACGATAGTTGATGTTCTATAAAATACTTTTCACTCCTCAACAGTAGTTCTGATCTCATGCCTTGTAGTTTGTTGCGCCTTGTGTGTGAAAAACATTTAAAAAAAGACTATTTTTGAAGGCGAACCTTGTACTCCAGAATATACAAATAAAAAATCCCCCTTTTTTCCTACCCACAGAACAATCCGGCACGCAAATTACTCAGACATACTCAATTGTTAAAAAAAAGAAAACAAAACAATAAACAATGAGTTAAATTAATTGATTGCAGGAAAAAAAGAATGACTCTCCTTCCACCATGTGTTGGTTTAACATCCCGGTAAAACAACCGCTGGACCTGAATAGCTTCTGGGAGATTTTTACTAAACAGAATATTCTGGGCAAGGCGAGGTACAGAACAAAACTTAATGGTTTGCAAAATGTAACAGTCAAAATGGCTGACAGTCCTTTTATACTAGGAAGCGGGGCTATGAAAAAACGAAACTTTAGAGGAGGTGGAAGAATCCATACTTTACACCAGCCTTTAGTCTAGACCAGGTCTGACAAGTTCTACTAAAACCCAAGGCCTGACTAACCATGTGAGGAAAAGGAACTGATGTAGACTCTTTCACATTCACAGGGATGGCCAGACAGATAATGGGATCTCAGACCTATAAGATGTTTAGAAACTAGTAAAAGCACTTTAAAATCAATCGTGTAACACACAGGCAACCAATGCAGCTATTCTAAAACTGTTGTCATGTGATCCTACCCCTGCAGCCCCATTTAGCGCACGTGCTGGTTGCAATATGCTTTTTTGGGGAATCCGGAGAGCAGGGAATTACAGTAATCTAAATGAGAGGGGATTAAAGCATGCAAAAGCCCCTCCATGTTTGCCTTTAAAATAAAAGAGCGACTTAGGCTATATTATTTCAATTAGAAAAAAAACCCAATCACTTTTTGGGGGAGTCCATAGAGCAGGGAATTACAATAATCTGAAAAGAAGAGATAAAGCATGCCTCAGCACTTCACTTTTTGCTTGAAAGAGAAAATTCACGGACTCTGGCTTTATTGTGAAGGTCTGAAACTTAAGTTTCCTTGGTTTGACCTAGACCTCTGACCTGGACAGTATGTTGAGCTGGTTGGTTATGAGGAGGATCTTCTCCAAGATGATTGACAAGTCCCGATAACATTTCGGATCCAGGCAGTGATCTGAAATGACTTGGATGAACTTGGTCACCGACTGACTGTTCGATATCACGGATTTGGCTGCACTCACAAACTCTGCTTTGTTCTAAAGTTGTAGAAAAACAACAGAACTCAAAGACATCAAAGCTAAAATAGTCAAAGGTACACTTGATCTCAACCAGGATGGGTCCTCGGTTCCTCAGATACTGGGTCATGTGGTACAGAGTGTCCGCCATCTTCTTGGTCTCCTGGACTATCTTGTTGTCTTTGGGATCCCAGCTAGCGCTTTCTTGCTTCAGTAAAATCGAAGTGGAAGTTAGTGAAGACGATTTTTTAGGACCAAAGTAAACCTAAAGCAGACAAGAGAAGCTTACATAGAGTCATCAACACAGCCCATAAAGTCATTGGCTACTCTATTCCCAGTCCGGAGGAAATTGTTGCGCTACCACAGCAGAGCTGACAACATTATGGGAATGCTCAATGACAATAAAGATGATTCCATTGTATTTTATTCTATTCTAGGATATGCTAGGAAATGCTATGCTGTTAATAAAAAGGTCCTTAGCTGAATATTTCTTTCAAAAATCAAAAAAATGAAATTACAATAAAAGGTACTACGCCAAACTTTATATCAAACCCCAGGTTCGAAAGCACTAGACATTAGCTAAAATGATCTCACTAGCTAAAATGAAGGGCGGATATCCTTGAAAATGGAGGTCAGAGAACATCCACTATGCTATGTTAAAGAAGGGGCCCACAACATTTTTATTTGAGAAATATATATTTTTTTAAATAAATCAACAATACAATGTACTAATACTAAGACCAACTGTATATTAAACACCAGGTTTGGGGGTACTTGAAACTAGCTAAGATCAACTGACTAGCTAAAATGAATGGCTGCAGACTAGCTCTGAACACATGAAAATCTCACCTACATTTATTCCTTTTTAAAAATAGAACACACAAAGCTCGCCATGTCAACAGTGCTAACTCTCTAGACTAAAATTACACTAATTAGCTTTGCTAACACCACATTAAAACAGCAAACTCAGTATGTCTGCTGACAGCATAGCTGAAATGTTACACAGTAAGTAGGTATGCAAAAAGCATAGCTCAAATGCTAAAGTTGGTATGCGAGCAGCATATGTCAAAGGATTCAGCAGATAAGTATGCTAACAGCAGAGTTAAAATGGTAGGCTAGCAAAATAACTCAAATGCTACATTAGGTAGGTATGCTAACCACAATGCAACACAAACTTCAAAATTAAATGCTGCACTTACCTCATTTGCAGGACTTGTGGATCCAGCGTTCATGAAAGCTGGAACGTTTGATTCCATAGAATTAGCACATGCTAGCTGAGAAACTTTATCCGTTTCATTAAAAGTCATTGATATGTTCTGCAAATCAGTTGTGGAGCCCTGAAAACTTGCTGTGATGCTCTCCTTGACTTCCTGGTGGATCCCATCCTGTTTCCTGATCTCCTCTGCCACGTAGCTAGCTTTAGCTGCCCAGCACTGAATCTTGACCTCCAGGACAAAGGCGTCGTTGCCGGAGTAGCCCTGCGTCATCAGGCTAATGATATCCGACATAAGAAAAACCAGGTGAGCGTTAATCGAACGCAGGTTGGCTCGTTCACGGGAATCTCGAATGTAGTTCAAGCTCTGTTCCACTTTGTCTGTGGCGTCTCTAACGTTTTTGAGCAGTAAGCTAGCGGATTGTTCGAATTTGTGCTGTGCTTCATCTGATTTGTTCTCATTCGCGGCTAAACGAGCGATAGAGAATAAATCATGTAGTGGAGCGTAGTAGTTTTTATTCGCTTTGCTCAAAAGCCACGAGAGCTCATTCATCTTAATGATAAGATTCCTCCGAAGGAGCTCTGGTCTTGCGAGCTGGGCAAGATCGGGCGTAAGACCAAGGTCCTCCGTAGCCTGAAGGTAGCACTCGGTCATTGACTTCACCTCACTCTGGTAGGCCGTCAACTCTTTTGCTGTAAAAACACTTTTACAAACTAGACAAGTAATTCTTGCAGCTTCCTGGATTCTTAACGAATTCTCTGACAAGATGGAAATTTGCTTTTGGGGAGTGTGCTGACTCATCAATCTAGAAGTTCCCAAAATCCTATCTAGAGAAGTGAACAAAACCCGAATTGATAGTCCCCAGAGGATACACAACCCCTCAAGTCGATCTTGCTGATCTTCGAACGAGACATCAGACTGAATTAGTTCCCTTGCGTTGTTCTGTGCTTTGTTCAGTTTGTTGTGCAGATGAGTCAATGTCTCCTGGTTTTCCTTTAGAGGGGTCACGTGCGATGAGGTAAGCAGTCGCACGGTCTCAGCACACCAGATCATCGCTTCATCGAGCTGACGTTTGACATCTGTGGCATTCAAAGAACCACGCCTGAGCTCTTTGTAAACTACATGGAACCATGGTTCGCTCTCCGGTATCAGAACCTCGCAAATGTGACGAACCAGGTCGGAAAATTGCATACAGAGTCTGGAAACGTTATCTGACCCTGGCGACGAGCTCATTGCCATCTCTTGAGCTGTCTGGACTAACGTAGGAGTCAGGGACACAAGGTCAGCACGAAAGTTCTCTAAAGTCTTACAGTTGGCACTGTTAACAATGGTTAAACTTTCCCGTGTTGCTTGGGAGTAGTAGTTTGAGAGTTCAAGGAGACCGGTACACACTCGATTGAGGACTACAACGTCCTTTTCTTTAGTCGCAGTCAAAACGTGTTGTAGGAGGGGTAATAGTTCACATTCAAATGTCTTTTGGACCATTATGGGCTTGTCCAAAACATGCAGTGAGAACTCAATTTTCTCAGATGGCCAGTCTGACTCCTCGTACTCCTCAAGGTCTGTTTCAGTCTCAATCACATCCACAATCGAGGAATCCAAACTTCTCAGCCCTCGGTCCTCATTCAGATCACAGGACTCTTCTTCCGATAGATCTGGTTGACGTGCCCCCTCCCGCAGAGAACTGAGTAAGTGAGGGTGCTGGCGACCATCCAGACCCTCTCTGAGGACTTTGAAATGGAGAAGAGCATCAGAAGCCTGGTCAGAAAAACTGGAGTAATGCTCCACGTTAAGTCTACCGTTGGAAGTCATATCACCAATTGCTTGGGTCATTGTGGTTTGACAAAGCAGAGCTTGTTTCAGCAGGACCAGGAGGCCATTTCTGTAGATGGGTTCCTCACTTTGATCCAAGTGAGTCCTGATTGAGTGTATCACCATCTGCATGTGACATACAAGGTCACTAGCGTGTCTTGTAAAAAGCTTGTAGCTTTGCTGTCTGTAGGCCGCATCACATTCTCTGCAGTCATTCGCTATCTCTTGGATGGCAAGTGTGGTAAACTCCTTGATATCCATCACGTCGCTTACAGCATCTTGGAGCTGGTCCATGCCATCTTTCCACAGAGGAAACAGTTCCTGAAGCTTTCGAAGGGTTTGAAATGAGTTGTCAGCCAGCTCCAGGGACAAAAGAGCCATCTGGGCTCGGAGTCTGGTAAGACCCATTCGAAAGTTCTCCAGGTTCTCTAGACTTCTCGCATCATTGGATACAGCTGAGAAGAAGCTGGTGACTTGGATTGTTCTGTCTAAGTGGTGTATGACCTCTTCCACTTGCGACTGTAAATAGCCTAAATCGTTTTCCAGGGAGGAATCTGTACTCAGAGTTTCTTTCACCAACTGAGAAAGTTCCTCAAATGCTGACACCGCCACAGGAAAAGAGTCCAGTAGCTGATGAATAATAGCAGCCATTATTGCTCCATCAAGATCTCCTAGGAGCTCATTTAACGAAGCGTAGATGTTCTGAAGTTGCCCCTCATGATTATCACGGGACTTTAAGATCAATTTGATGTCAGACCACAAGTGAAGAAGATACCGACTGTGGTTTACTAGGATACGCTGAGCTTCCCCTCGAGAACTGTTGGCCACGGTCATACAGTGAAAGACAAGATCTCGAACCATGATGTCCAAGTCGTGACTTTGCAGTTCAGTCGACCAATCATTCAGAAGTTGAGACAAACTTCTCCTTCTATCAGTGTAAAAACCACAAGCTCCAAGACGTTTTCTTTCACATCCGGTTTTCAGGGTGCCAACAATATCATGCACAGTGGTCCTCACCTTATCCAGTACGTATATCTTGGCTGCTTGGGCCTCCTCACTCGTCGGGTGATTGATTGTGGTACAGGTGGCGGTGTGCATCATGGGTATGCACTTTTTCAGGGTACCCAGGGAGTCTTCAAGTTTTTGAGCCTGTTCGGGGTCCTTCAAGGACACGGCTCTTTTCACTGTCAGGTGGTTGAGGAGAAGCAAACTGTCAGAAAATCCCTGGAAGACTCGGACCAGGGTATGGATGTCCGAGCAGGAGGTAAACTCGGAGAGATGCGCCGACACTTGATTGGCAGCTGTGACAATTTCTCTCACTGTCGATTCATCATGCGCTAAGAGAGCCTGAACCACAATAGACCATGTTTTGGAATTTCTGAAATCAAGCAAACCCATGTGCAGTAAAACTTACTTTAACAACTCCCAGGAAAACTGTTTGTGTGGCAGTGATCAGTTCCTCCCTGTGCTCAGTCAAGCTGGGTTGGATGCTAAGTTTCTGGGCTGCCAGCAGAACATGTTTGCCCGATACTGTAACCGGCTCCTGCAGGGTAACCATTTCGTCCCGCAGAAGATCATCATCCATGTCACTGAGAAGTCTGGGAATCAACAAAAACACACTCATGGTTTCTTGGAGGGGAACCTTTAAGATGGTCACCAACTCAGGTCAAGAAACCATAGGCTGCTCTCTGTTCAGTCTTTAATTGCATGGTTATCCTGTTATCAAATCTTGTTGTGAACATTGTGCACTACCTTTTAAATCAATGACAATTTAGACAATTGGAAATCTTAATCAGTAGCCCAGAATCTGGTTTCTCTTAATACATACCTGGAGGCCACGGTGGCCATGTTGTCGGTAGCTTTGGCCAAGGTCCGAGCTTCTTCCTGCAACTGGCTAAAATGTTCAGATTCTTCTAGACTGTCACACAACAGCACCAGGTGACACAGGTAACAGGCTAATGGGGCGACCACCTGGTCCACCGCTTTTGTCTGGATCAGGTTGTGGTCTAGAAATGAAGACATGACCAGCAAAAAAAAAAAAAAAAAAAAAAAACTAGCTCCTGGTCCTAACACTTGGAATAGTCTCTGAGCCTTTCAGTCTTTGGTTGTGGCTCTGCTGGGGTAGCGCAAACCGGCACCATCTTCCAGACTGTGCAGAGAGGAGCCAAGAATGTATGGACTGTGTTGATGACTTGATGTAAATTTCTCTGCAGTAGAGCGGCTCGGCAATGCCTTCCAGACTGGGTAGAGAGCAGCTGATGATTTTTTGGGCTGCTTTGATGACTCTGTAACGTCCTGCTGAGGTAGCACAAGCCTGCAATCACTCCAGACTGGGCAGAGAACAGCTGAGGATTTCCTGGGTTGTATTGATGACTCTCTGTAAGGTTTTTATATGGTAGTGCGAGCCAGCAACGTCCTCCAGGCTCGGCAGAGAGCATCTGATGACTTTCTGGCCTGTTTTGATGACCCTCTGTAAGGTTTTTCTGTCTGCATCTGTGCTCCAGGCATACCTTACCTTGATGCCGTTTGTTCTCCACTGTGGCTCTGTAGAGTGACACCAGCTACTTCTGTTCTATGTTGAGGTTGTTAATAATTTAAGGGAGTCTAGAGTTTCTATACAACGTATTTCCTATGACCAAGCATTTGAAAAGGAAAATGAAAAACATTTGTTGAAGCTATTCATGCAGCTTACTGAAATGTGTTAAAATATCTGAACACTCCAAAAATTGTCATAAAATAGTTGCAAATTAACTTTTCATATTATTATTTTTTATTTTTTTTAAACAGAAATATTCTGTACAATATGCATTGCTTACGTAAGGAGACATTTGACAAGGTATGGAATGTAAATTAGAAGAAAATGGCGCTGTTTGGTTCCTTTGAATCTCTGTACATGTAGTTTGCATTCTTCCATGTGTTTTAAACACTAGTTTTTTTGGGTTACACTCCACAGTACAGCGACATCTAGATATCGCATTGAGATTGATGGCATCGTGAAGTTATTATTGTGTGTGTTGTTCCTGAAAAGTATAATGGATATTTTTCAGTTAATTTGAAAAAATAAAACATGTTTGGATTAGCCTTTTTATTTTCTATATGTTATCTATTTTCAAATCCAATCGTTCACGTAGTCGTTCGTACAACCAACCAGCAGAGGACGCCAAACACCCTCCATATTTTTTTCTGGTTTCAATTATTTGAAATATTTATATTTTTACTGTAATTTAAAGTTTTTTTTTTCGTAAAAGAAAACCCCCATAAATCTTAATAAGTTCAAGGTGAAAAAGTAGTCAAACCATCCTAACATAATCCATATTGCACATTTTATTTTTCACCTGTACATTTTATTATAGTATTGTTCCAGGTTTTAATTTCTTTAAATATTTTCATTTTATTATAATTTAAAACTTTCTTTTTAAAATAAAACCCCCACAAATTTTGAGTATGATTTTAAAGAGCAAAACATTAATTTAATTAGAAAGAAAGTCAAAAATATAAAAAAAGAAACTCCATATTGAAACAGATGATATTCCACTTGTACATTCTTATTAAATCTTACTTTTTCAGATTTTAACGAGTGGAAATCGTTTTATTCTACGATAATTTATAACTTTTTTTGTAAAAGATAAATCTAATAAATCTTGAGATATTTTTTTCTGTTTTTAAATGTAACAAAAAAAAAAACTAAAAATGAGTGACAAATATACTAAAAGAGATTTCAACGATTGGAAATCGTTTTATTCTACGATAATTTATAACTTTTTTTGTAAAAGATAAATCCAATAAATCTTGAGATACTTTTTTCTGTTTTTAAATGTAACAAAAAAAAACTAAAAATGAGTGACAAATATACTAAAATACAAATTCGCATTGAAACCTCTCTAGGTTTTATTATATATGTTTATATTATTTGACTACAAATTTGAACTTGTTTAGTTTGATTAAAAAACACAAAGTCTAAGTACTGTTATTTGATGTTACTGCGAAAAAATTTCAGTAAATTAAAAGAGTTTTTTATGTGGCGCTTCAAAAAATCTGTTACTATCTACAATACAGAAATACTTAAATTGATTTAGGTCAATACCAATACTGTACCACAAACATTGAATTATGTTCTCGTTTGGTTTGGTGCTCCTTAGACCTTTGTTTCTCCTAGTGATTGGATTTAGGCGGCGTCAGAAGGGAAAGTTAACAGCTAGGCTAACAACTTTTAAGCCACCATTGCTAGACGCTTCTAGTTAACAACCAGATCCATTACTTATAAAACAGACGACATGGAGCTACTACTCATGGAAAACCACCACATTTGTGATGCTTGTATTTTAATCATCACAAAGACCTTGCAAAAGTCGTGGTTAACTGACACTAGCATGTAGCAAGCCGGCCGCTCTCTAAATCGCTTTCTTACACTGAAACGAGTAGCCCTTCAATTTCGTTGTCCTTTTGTAAAATGACAGTAGATACCATTTATTCATCTGCAATTCTGTTTTTGTCTGTACATCTATAGATTATATTTTGTCGTATACTCTCATTCTCGAAGTACGTCATCTGAAGTTAAGTTTGCATGTCACTATGTTTATGTTCTGCCTGAAAAGACTAAAACTGGCACAGAAAATGCACTTTTCTGTTAAAATCGAAAATCGCATCATAATAGCAATTTATGTCTGAAGAATCACCGTTTTTTTTTTCCAAAATCGTGCAGCCCTCCTTATCTGCACAGCTTATCCTCAGTAGGGTCACGGGGGTGCAGGAGCCCATCCCAGCAATCTTCGAGCAGTGGGCAGGGGCAACCCTGAACTGGTTGCCAGCCAGTCTCAGGGCACACAGGGACAGACAATTCGCTCGCTCATTTACACCTAGGGACAATTTGAACCGGCCAATTAACCTGACATGCATGTTTTTGGAATGTGGGAGGAAACCGGAGTGCCCGGAGGAAACCCACGCAAACACGGGGAGAACATGCAAACTCCACACAGGAGGTTTGTTGTCATGACCTCAGAACTGTGCCGCACACGCGCTAACCACTGCACCGCCGTGCTGCCCCCCTCCTTACACAAATTAATTCCTGATGTTAAACGGCCACCAGAAGGCAGCCTATATCCAACTACCTGCGCAAGTACCGATACTGAATAAAACTGAAACTCTTACCAATTTCTGGTATTAGTATTTGCCCAAGGTTTCCAAATATTTTTTGCTCGTTTTTATACCAAAATGAATCCATATTATAATACTTTATGGTGAATTATAGTTAAATATTGCATGTCAGTGCCTTAATGTTACTTAATATTGAAATTACAACGACACGTTTTCTCGACTCTAAAATGATTTATCATTTGATAAATATACAACTTCACGATACAACACACTAGTACGAAAATGCTAAATTGTGACAGTAGTATGTAAAGTACAAGGGTGACAAACGTGTGGCACTCATCCATCCAAAGGGTTTCCATCACAGTTCAAAGTTCAAGGTTCAAAGTTCGAGGGTCGCTTGCAGGTTTGGATGTTACATTCTTCGGGTTGATAGTTTGAATATTTGGTTGGATCAATGAACCACTAGGGTTAATTTTAAGACACACCATTTCCTGTGGTGTGTCTTGGGGAAGTACAGCGTGGTGACGACCATCCCTCTCCAGGCCAACATTCAGCATTTTTCCACCTGGTCTTGAACCGGGAAGCTTTTGTTTGTTGGGCGAATGTGCTAATCACTGCACTCCAGAAACACGGTCGGTTAGTCGGAACAATTAACCACTAGGGTCGGAGGGGCACAATTTCCTGTGGTGTGTCTTGGGCAAGTACATCCAGATGGTGCCCATCCCACTACAGGCCAACATACCATATGTTTCCACCTGGTTTCGAACCAGGGACCTTTTGTGTGTTAGGCGAATGTGCTAACCACAATAAGACAACACAACGTGATATTAAAAATACACGTTTTGTGAGCCTCTTAACACATTGTAGAAGATAAAATCTGGATGAATATTTATCTTTGGCATTGCACGTTTTATGTCCCTAAATCCCATCCAAACAACAAAATAAGTGAGACTTTTTTTCTTTAAAAACATTTGAGTAAAACAAGAAATACACATTTAACTTTGAACTGTTTTTTTTTTTTTTTTTTCTAAGATTACCATTAAAGCAAGACTCGATAATTGAATTTTACGCTTATTGGGGTATTTCTTTTTTAATGGCAACGATTTTCTTATCGCAATTTAGTTTGTAATAAAAAATGGAAATACAAGGTTTGCACTGTTTTATAGGTTTAAAATCAAGGTTGGGTACAACAATAATAGCGTTATTTCGTATGAATTGAGGTATTTATTATCGGAAACAATTATTTTATGCCACTAGAATTTGCAAGTACTTTTATTGTGAAAGGATTGCTCTCAGGGTTCCGTGGGTACTTCTGTTAGTCGTATTCTTTTACAAGTGAGTTAGATGTCAGAAATCTCGGGAATACAAAGTTTGCAATGGAGATTTTTTTTTTAATTTTTAAATTAAGAATTGGTACGATAGTAGCTTTATCTTCTGTTGAATCATTTTTATTAGAAAACATTTTTTTCAAAGTAATCCCTCGTTTTTACGGGGCGGCTTTCCAGAGAAGGATCAGCCATTGTCATAACCCTCAAAGTAGAAACCTTTATTTAATACTAATCAATTGAAGCCATAGAACAAACCCGATTTACAGGCTCAAGCATGTGTTTAAATAATAAGTACTGCACTTTATAAAAGTTTTTTTTTGCATGTAAGCTCTGTACTGTCAAATTATCATTAAAAAATATATGTATAAATATTATATTAATTTTGCACCAAGGGGCACAATTAATTTCAAACAATACGTTTTTACTTTACTTTATCGCCATCATGTGGCTATTACGGAAAACTTCATTAAAACAGATGTCGGTAACTCAAAATGTAGAAAAAGTCAAATTGGAGCCGCGAAAAATAAAATAAAAGCACAAAAAAGCCTTATAAAGAAGGAAATACATACTGTATCTCTATATTCATTGAAAACATTAAGAATTATTGTGTTCTGTTGTCCTACAAAAATCATATATTTTTCCATTATTCCATAATGAGAAAATCAAGAATAACATTTATACGGGAAGATGATTTAATTTCCGATTTGACGACATTCGTCGCGTTTTTAACGATTTTTACACCCTTTCATATTTTCATTGCAATTTCAAGAACAGAGAAAAAAAGGTCAGGATTCAGGCAAGTAGAAAACCGAGACTGAAACTTCAATTTCTGACTCATGTCACTATTTTATTAGACTAGCGGTTTTAGCTTACTTTACTGCCTATTTTTAGGGTATGACTCACACTTGAGGGGGGTCCTAATAGTCCCCCCTCCCCACAAAGACACATCTGGCTCACGTTTCTTATTCCAGACTCCATTCGATACTACAACTCCAGTATATATATAAAATCGTATACTGTAACGTCAAACTCGATACCCGCAGCTGTCGTCAGCTGGCTTGTAAATCACAACATTTTATTTTGGCGGGTCAAACATTTCACTGAGAATTGATAACATAAGATAAAGAAAAAATGCAATAAAAGACTCAGCAGAGGCTTCAGTGTTTGAAACAGCGCATGTGTTTTTCGTGTCCCAGACGGAAGCCCAAGAGTGCTCAAAAAAGAATAAGGAAACAAACTAAAAACAAAAAAAAATCTTGGCATTGGTTTTTGGCGCTTGAATGATGGACTTTGCCATTTCTACTACTCATGCCTGTTTCAAAGAATCAGCCAATCACGTGGCTAGCCCCGCCTCCTGATGTTTAAGACAAAAAAAAATCTTACAAAGAAGCCGTTTTGCTATGAAAAATGTTTCATCTTTCCTGTAAATAAAACCATGGAAATTACAAGATTATTATTAAAAAAGCACGACGACATCAGCCAATCAACTGACTAGCCCCGCCTCCTGTGATTTGTGACCATTTTTTGGGAAATCGGTATTTCGAAATAAAAACAAAACCTTGGTGGAAACAACGTTTTGAAATAAAAACTGTATTTAAAAAAGTAAAACAATAGAAATTAGACGATACTGTCATAAAGGACGGTTTAATCAGCCAATCAACTGACTAGCCCCGCCTCCTGTGATTCGTGACTATTTTTCTGGAAATTGGTATTTCGAAATAAAAAAAACTTTGTGAAAAACAACGTTTTGAAATAAAATCTGTATTTTAAAAAGTAAAACAATAGAAATTAGACAATACTATTATAAAGGACGGTTTAATCAGCCAATCAACTGACTAGCCCCGCCTCCTGTGATTTGTGACAATTTTTCTGGAAATCGGTATTTCGAAATAAAAAAAAAAAAACTTTGTGGAAAAGAATGTTTTGAAATAAAATCTATATTTTGAAAAGTAAAACAATAGAAATTAGACGATACCATTACCATTATAACGAAGGATGGTTTAATCAGCCAATCACGTGACTAGCCCTGCCTTCGGTGACATGACTGACAGCCGGGGACATTTGGACAACATAGAAAGAACATTCAAAATAAAACCATGTAAAATTTCAAGTTGAAAAAATTGTATGATGAAATCAGCCAAACAGGTGACTAGCCCCGCCTCCTGTGACCTTTTTGACAGCAGCGACTATTTTTCTGAAAAACGGCATTTTGGGAAAAAAAAAATTGTGGAAAGGTAGTCTTTTTTCAGTTTTTTTTTCTATTAGCCCATTACTATGAAAAGTATGACATTCATAAACATAAAAATGATGAAATATTTTATCGAAATAACTTTTGACTAGTAGATTTTAAAGAATAGTAAAAATATATTGTATGACAATAATACCATACTTTTAAAATGCCGTTTATTTAGCAATATATTCTTTATTTGGAAAAAGGTGTTATTTGATTTTGGCACTCTCGGGCTTCCGTACCACGACACCATTCGCTATCAATATGAAGAGTCCGATGTTGTACTGTAGTGGGTGGGCAATAACTCTCTCGCTGAGGCGTTCAGGTGTAATCGGACATCAGTGCTTTGAGGAAAAAAAACATACATAAGCCCTACTTCTTTTTTTGCACAATATGGCTTAAAGTGTTCGCAAATAAAGTTGCTATCCAACACAACCCTGAGTTTTTGTTTTTGTGGTCCACCAGAATCCTTCTGGTGCATTCGTCGACCGCCGCCCTCCAAAATGTTTCGTGTCTCCAGAAAATATGGAGAATATTCTTCTTCTTCCACATATGGAAGGCTTGAAAGGGGACTGATGCCACCTAAGGGTGGCTGAGGGGACCCGAAAGCTAAAATGTGGGCGGAGCCTCAGTGGTTCTTTTCCATCCAATCCCAGCTATCGTCGCTGTCCTTCCTGTTTCGCTCGGCCTCGATGATCTCGCGGTATCGTCGCCGGAAGAAGCCCATCTGTGGAAAACACATATCGGTTTAATGTGAGCTGAGGTGTGCCACACGGGTCAATACTCGTCCCGGCATTTTTTAGTCATTAGATTTTGATAAAACACACTAAAAGGATAATTCATGAGCTGAGGAGTGCCACAGGGGTCAATAATCGTCCTGGTATAATTTAGTCATTATTGTTTTTTTTTTTCTCTTCCCCATCAAATATAAGGTTACAATGAATTCAAAATCCACCATTTTGAGAAACAGTTGAGAAAACAAGGTGAAAAAATACATTTAATAAAAGACACTAAAACGACAATTCATATACGTACTGCGGAGTCCCAGAGGGGTCAATATTTATCACGGTATCATTTAGTAAATACATTTAATGAAGACACTAAAATTAGAATTCATGAGCCAAGGAGTGCCACAGGGGTCAATACCTGTCCCGGTATTATTTAGTCGTTATTGATTGATTGACATTTTTTTTTCATTTCATCATCAAATACAAGGTTACAATTATTCATCTTTTTAATTTTATTTCCCTTTTAATAAAAAAGGCAATACATTTTTATTTACCATAACAATTAAAAAAATATTTAACAATAAAATATACTCAAATATTGCTGTCTCTATTAACTATAATTTAAATTTTCTTCCTACTACTAAATTATTTGGTAAATTATTTTCTATTAATTTGTTTTATGACATTAAAAAAATCTCCCCATAAAATATTCAAAACTACTAGTGTGTATTTTTATTTTTGACTGAGTAAAAAAAAATAAATTGGTAATTAGTTGTGCATTCACTATCTTTATTTTATGAAATTCAAATGATCAATAAAAATACCAAAACCTTCAATATTGTTATTTTATTATACTATAATAAGAATTATGTTATTTTCCCAATGAAAAAGGTAGTTCATTTAGTATTAAATGCAAAAAAATCTCCAAAATAGTAAAATAGACTAAACATATTCTAATTTTACTTTTAAACTAGTGTAAAACACATTTTAAGCATTCCTGACTTACATATATATTTATGAAGTAAATTAAAATTATACTAATTTTTTTTTTTCCTAATGATACGTTTCCTAAAATATCCCGTCAGTCATTATTGAATTCAATAAAAAAAAAATCAAAAATCACCAGGTTTTCTTAGGGAGAGGGGGGATTTTGTAAGGTTTATTGTTCTATATTCTTTATCAATTATCCATTATCCGTTATCGGTCAAATCATAATACGCTACAAAGCCAAGGGGCCGAGACACTTGCTCTCAGCCAAGAGGCCGAGTCAAGGTCGGCAAGGAGTTCTATCACCACCTAGTGTCTATCTGTGCACACTAAACGTTCTAACGAACTAAGCAACGTTTGAACCATCTAAACTTTAAGGTCTCTGACTTGGAATCCCCCATGAGTAGCCTGTTGACTGGTTCAGAAAACCGCTCACCAGTGATGGGTCATTGTGATTTTCTTAGAAATCGAAATTCAAGGGCCAAAACGTATAGAAGAAAATCACTAAGTGCCCTTGTTCGAGGCTGATGATTTAGTAGTTGACTGTACCTATTTTAACTGTACATGTAATAATTAAAACATGGTAATAACATGGTAATAACAGTGAAAACATAGTAAAAAAACGTAGTAAAAGCGTAATAGAAGCGTAATAATAGCATAGTAAAAGCATAGTAAAAGCATAGTAATAGCATAGTAATAGCATAGTAATAACATAGTAACAACATAGTAACAACATAGTAAAAACATAGTAAAAACATAGTTACACCATAGTTACACCATAGTAACATCATAGTAGGTGATTTTTTTTTCAGAAATGCACATTAAATTGGTAGCTTTTGAAGCTAATCAGAAACAAAAAAACAGCTCTAGGCTACAAAAAAAGTTGATGACCTGCCATCTAGTGACACCAAAAGTGTAATTGTGAGTATCCTTACCTTCCATAGAAGCACGGCCAGTAGCAAAAAGATGAGTATCCCCACCAGGAGACTGATGGCGATGATCCAGCCCACCACGTACCCTCGGGGCTCCTGACTGTGAAGCGCCTCAAAAATCAGCTGAAACAGGTCAAGGCACATTAGATCATTACGTTGGAATGTATTAGGAATCTTTTTATTTTTTGCAAAGTACACTCGTAACCAGGAACTTTGAAATCTTACAAAAAAATTCTTTATTGTCCCCCCAAAAATAGAAAAATTATGAATATTTTTAGTGTATTTTCATTTTATCATCACTTTGCTACTGGCAAAAAAATGTTTTGACACATTTTGTAAACATTTTACGATCATTTAAAAACAAAAATCCAGAAAAAAATTGTGTTATTTTTATTTTACTATATTTTACTTTTTTTCTTATATTAAAAAAAACAAATCTCAGGCACTTTTTTTAAATTTTAGTGTAACAAAAATTAAATAGTTAAACAATATTAACACTTTTTCAAGTTTTAATCTCAGTTATACATTGTTAATGATTTTCAATACTTATGTGTTATCTTTTTAATAATTTTACTACGCTGTTGCAGTAAAAAAAAAATCACACATTTTAAGCCTCATTTTTCTTTTTTTTGCACAATAAAAAAAAAAGATCAATCCTTGTTATAGATGAAATTCCCCCTTTTATTGAATCTGAATACCGTCTTTAATCATCAAATATATAGTTTTTGTATAATGACCTCGACTGTTATGAAAGGCTCTTCTAATAAAATCTATGATCATTATGTTCTATACCATTACCAATCCTCTGAGACATTTTGTGATTAAGGGCGTCACAAATAAATGTGACTTGATGCAAGTGCTGTTTTTTTGTTCTTTTTTCATGCATTTTTCCTTCCCAACTCCCTCGAAAGCAGCTGGCAGCAGCTCAAAAAGGCCGACGTGACGTGAGAAGGCGAGAGAACATAAAATGCAGCTAATCTCCCCGTTGAATGCTTACCCGCATTAGCACCTTCACCCAACTCGCTACGATCCAACAACTGCCCGCCTGGACCAAAATATTTGCTCTGCCGGGTATCTTGACCTTCACAGTGGTAATTTGAGCTTTAAATTTAGGTTGGTGCGTTTTAGAGGTAAGATCTTGGGTTTGGGCTGAACGTGGCCTGAGATTCGGGCTTAAAATGTCAATCATTAAGTCAGGCCAGTTGGGCTTCTCTCTCTCTCGCCGTTTTTTTTCCCTTCATGGAGGATCTACATAGTGTAACATGCACTTAATTTTACTCAAGTAGTTATTGAGATAAAGAAAATGCTCCCCAGTTTAATTCCATTTCACTAAACACTAAAGAGATTTTCCTCCTCTATGTTGGAGTAAAAGACACATGGCTTCCTCCTTCCACCTCCCTCACGTCAGACATCATTTCTGCTTCTTGCCAATAGCTAAGAAGCTTTACAAACCATCTTTTGCTTTTTTGCCAAATCTTTCACTATTTGCAGGTCGTAATCTGTAGAATTTGATTTTCTTTTCAGTGCCATTTTGTTTCACTTTTGTTGGCTGCATGTCTCAGAGATGCGCATTTCGGCGTCAAACTGTTCATTTAGGCGCTGCAGTGCCCCAAGTAAACTCCAGGCTGCGTAGTTTAGTCAGAATGCAAAGTTCGCCGCTAAAGTATGCACAGCGGTAGTAAAGCTTCGTGTTTACTTTGGGGGCAAATTAAAGCTTTTGGTTTATTTCAGGCTCGTTTATCAAATCAAGTGAATCCGTCAGGTTTTGTTGGGTTCGGGTTTATATACCCGCGACTCAGGTCGGGTCGGGCTGAATTTTTTAGGCCAGATCTTACCTCTAAGTGTGTTTGCATAAAATGAGTGATGAGGAACCTGACTTGCTGGAGGTAATACAACCTGGGACCACAAATCAGGCTTGGGAGTGTATGTGTGTGTAGAGAAGACCCCCAGGGATATGCTGCCCTTGCCTTACGACATTTTCACTTTACGATGTGAAACAATATGTTTTTTTCCCAGCTTTCTTTACGGCGGTGGAAAGTCAGTCGAGCTGAACTTTGTTTTGACCAATTGCTCTCAAGTCTCTCAGGGATGCTCTGTTTCCATTTTCTTCTTCTGAACGGAGAACTCAACACATGGTTACGGACGAAAATACGGAGAGCATTCAATGGAGGGAATGCGAACTTTTGGATTTCATTAATATTTGGGGGGACAACGCTGTTCCGCTTTTGGTGGCACAATAACCTTCAAATTGCTACATATGCTATGGAGTAAGCATCCATGAGCACTTCCGCAAACAAGAGACACTTAAGAGTCACAAAAAGTCACCTTTTGTTGGAGATGTGAACAATCAGATTAAAACATTAGATTTCACCTCAAAATGTTGGAAGTCTTGACTCGGCCAAGGCTCGAACCTGTGACCTCAGAGTCTTTGGGGTGGACAATTCGGAGACTTTTATGTGCCCCTTACAGGCGTGAAAATACCGTAATAAAACATCCTAACAAACACTATATGTATCCATAACCATTTATTCCCACTGTAATTTGATTTTATTGTCCCTGAGACACATCAGTTATTACATTGTATAACCTTGAAACGGGTCACCGGGGACCCTAACCCTAAGTTTTTTGTTGGAGGACTTTTTTGCTTTCGCGTGTTCTTCCTAGGTTATGAGAAAATTAGTTTGCAAATACAGGCTGGAGACAATGAGCAGTTTCTTCAACTGTGTTAATTGCAGAATATTCTGGGCACAAATGAGTCACAGATAATGGTGTTAGACTGTTCACAAGTGAGAAGATGTAAAGGGATTACAACAGGCATATCTTTAAATCCAGGCTAAAACTACTCTTCTTCAGGATTGCTTTAACTGGTCAGTAGTTCGTTTTTATTTTTTAAATTTTTTTTAATGTTTCTCTGTTATCACCGTCAAGCACTTTGGTACATCGACGGAATTGTTGTAATGGGCCTTTGACAAGTCAAACTTACAGCCCGCAGGCTGGACCCAGCCCACTGGATGATTTGTTCTGGCACGTTATACATTTTTGAGTATGTCAAAAAAGAAGCAAGTGGTTTGGTCATTTCTATCAAAAGTTATGATTTATTTTAAATAAATGCAAACCAAATGCTCTCCGGCAGCGTTGAGTTTCTCTCAGCTGTTAAAATAAACCGTTTAACACAACCAGCGCCAAACATGAAAATCCTTTTTTACCCCAAAATACGCTCCAATAATGTCAATTACTGTACGCTAGTTAGAATGGGTTCCTATCCCCATCCCAGAAATGATTAATATCATATTCCAGGGATTTACTGTACTCATATTTCAGAACTTCTTAGGACTTTTAATCTTTGTGGAAAGCAATAGTCACTTTCAGAAGCTTTGGGGCTCCACTCATTTTGAAGGGGTTATAATGTGGTTTTGGAGTTTGAGTTATAGTTGAGGGTTGGGGGGATGCCTTTAGCATGGGGGTCCTGTAGCCCACTGCTAGGTCACTAATGTAATAATGGCCTGGATGCTACATAGACTGTCCCGGGTGCTCTATTTAATCATCATGACATCATGAGTGATTTTTTTTCTCCAAGCTATCCAATCAGTCAGCAACCGACAGTGGAAAAGGGAGGAAAAAGTAGGGAGGGGGTCATGAAGGCATGTCCTGGTACACAGCTGAGGGCCCCAGTCAAAGTGACATGGCATACCAAAAAGGCCCCAGCTGTTCCATTTGGGGATCAACGCATAATGTCCGACAGCAGTCAAGGGGATTTAGGAATGCTAGTTTCCATTGGAGAAGGTGACGACAACACTAGTTTTTGATGTGGAAGAAGACGACAACACTAGTTTTGATGTAGAAGAAGACGACAACGCTAGTTTTGATATGGAAGAAGACGACAACGCTAGTTTTGATGTGGAAGCCGACAACGCTAGCTTTGATGTAGAAGAAAACTACAACGATAGTTTTTGATGTGGAAAAACACGACAACACTAGTTTTGATGTAGAAGAAGACGACAACACTAGCTTTGATGTGGAAGAAGACGACAACACTAGTTTTGATGTAGAAGAAGACGACAACGCTAGTTTTGATGTGGAAGAAGACGACAACGCTAGTTTTGATGTGGAAGCCGACAACGCTAGCTTTGATGTAGAAGAAAACTACAACGATAGTTTTTGATGTGGAAAAACACGACAACACTAGTTTTGATGTAGAAGAAGACGACAACACTAGCTTTGATGTGGAAGAAGACGACAACACTAGTTTTGATGAAGAAGAAGCAGACAATGCTAATTTTTGATGTAGAAGAAGAGGACAATGCTAGTTTTGATGTAGAAGACCAAAACGCTAGTTTTTCAATGTAGAAGAAGACAAAAATGCTAGTTTTTTCTTTATGCAGAAGAAGACAAAAACGCTAGTTTTTTATGTAGAAGACAACAACGCTAGTTTTCATGTAGAAGAAACAGACAAAGCTAATTCTGATCTAGAAGAAGACAAAGTTAGTTTTTGGTGTAAAAGCAGACAATGCTAATTTTTGGTAAACAAAATATAGCTAGATGTAGTTCCATCATAGAAGAAGACGATGCAAATTTTTGGTGTTGGAGTAATAGCTAGTTTGTGACATAGAAGTTGACTATTTGGTAAGTAAGTAAATGCTCATTTTTTTCCACCGAAGACAAGGCTTGTTTTCATTTAAGAAGAACCAATTTTTTGAGTAAAAAATATAGCTTAATTTGAATATAGAAGTTGCTTCTTTTAAACGAAAAGGTAAACATTACTTTTCATCTGAGAAAAATGAAAATCCTAGTTTTTAGTGTAGAAGACAACAATGGACAAGATACAGCTAGTTTTCGTCGAAGGAGTTTCCAGTTCTTGCAAAAGAAGTAAAGGAAGACCTCGAATCAAGTTAAATGGTTCCAGTTTCTGGCCGGTTCGGCCTTTTAAACCCGCAGGTCGGGTCGGGCTGGATTTTTTATGCCCAATCTTACCTCTACTAGACACGAAGGCTAAAATATATATTTTGCACTCACAGAAATGTCTTCGGGCAGACCTTTGGGCACCTCCACCGTCCTTTCGTTTACTTGCACGTGTCCTCGTGTCACAAACTGAATCACAGACGAAGAATCCTGCAAGAATATTTTTTTAAGAATAGCTAGCTTTAGGCTCGGGCGAAAGTAACAAAAACTTTCCAGCATCTTACAGTCTTTAAAATCTCCGTATTGAGAAGAAGTTTGATATCAATATTGAGCGCTTCCTCTTTCAGTTGAGGCCCCAAACTGCAGGAAATGGTCATGCAAGCTCTTCCCGGCCGATCGCAGTCCTGATGGAAAAAAAAAAAAAAGATTGCCAAAAGTGACCACAAGGGGGCAGTAGAGGCAACACGAGGCGACTTACCAAAACTTTGCGACCCGATTTGGTGAAAAAGGCGAAAATTGTGTGAAAAATGCTTTCTCGGTCCTGAGGGATGGTGCAAGGGGTCGGGTTTCGATGTGGGGTGCAGTTTCCACGGTTGTCGGCCACCTGCAACGGGACCAAAGTTTGAAACAGTTGGAGCGGCTGAAAAGAGCTGAAAGCTGGAGTTGGTCAGAGCTGCTTTCAATGGCTTGATAAAATAAAATATCGATAAAATGAAAACAATTTTTCTTAAAATAAGGAAGATCATTCTGCGTATTCGGGGATTTTTTTTAATCATAGATGAATTTTCAGAATATTTTCTTGATTATTAAATTATTATTTTATGTTTAGACTGTATTATTTTTTTGATTTTTTTTCTTATATTGGAGAAACAAGATAAAATATGTATAATATCAGAAATATTTTTAAATTTAGAAAGATAATTTTAAGTTTTACAATTAGGATTTTTCTATTATTAAATTATTATGCAGAATTTCTAGATTTTTTTGTATTTTTGTATTATTGTATCTAATTTTGTTTTTATTAGAGGAACAAAATAAAGTATACATGAACTAAGAACAATTGTACTTAAAATAGGCAAGATTTATTTGCTTATTTGCAGATTAATTCATAATTATTTCATAAAATAGGTTTTAAAATATTACATTGATATTTTCGATTTGATCATTTTTCAGGATTATTATTTTATCAGAGAAACACTAGAAACTGAGAGGAGGAAAAATATTCACTTTTTCTTATCTATTTAGAGAAAAATACAAAATTATATATTAAACAAGAGCAGTTATACTTAAAATAATCACGTTAATAATACAAATCCCACTCAAGCAAAATTAAGATTTTTTTATAGATTATTAAATTATCATTTTCGATTTTCTTTTGGGTCTTTTTGAAATTATTTTTATTTTGTAAAAACATAAAATATTTATAACATAAGAACAAAATAGGCAAGATACATTTGCTCATTCAATGATTTTTTTTAATTAAGGATTCTTTTGGTATTATTACATTAAAATGATAGATTATAAAATATTTTTTAGAATTTCATTTTTTTAATTTAATGAGAGAAACAAGATGAAAGATGTTTAAAATAAAATCTGTAAAAATAATTGTGCGTGGATTAACAGTAACATGTCTCATTTTAAATTCAAATGTTACCCCAAGAAAATGCATTTTTTTCTTTTCTGTATAATAGTTTTAAATAATTCAATTAGGTTCAGTTATTCACTCAAAATAGGGAATAATTCTACTTAAAAAAAGTAAAATGTTGATTTTTTTTCATTTCCTTAAGGCATGTTTGGAAAAAAACAAAACAAATCAATTCATTAAAAATAGAGAAAAAAAAAGCCTGAAATTACGAAACTTTTTACCAGTGGGCTAAAAATCGACTTTTTTGCAGTACACAGTACAAACAAGGCTTTTCCCCCCCTCTTTGCTGCCACCCAGCACGCCAGACCGCACACTTTTCTTGCAATGAATCATTGGCTCTAAACGTGCTGCCTTTTTTCTCCCCGGGAAAACCCTATTTACTTCTCAAATAAGCCGGATTGAAGGATTTGCCCAGAAAACTCAGAACATATGCGGCATGGAGAACGTGCACGTCAAAATCAAAACAAATGTATGTGCAGTATACCCCCAGCATGTCACACCAACAAAACAAGTTTTTTACTCGTTACAAGTTAAGATAATTCTAATCTATTCTGAGGTGGGGAAGTGAAATGATTGTATAGTGGGGGATAGAAACCTATAGTAATTAGCGAATGTGTTCCAAAACCCTTATACCCGAGATGAAAACATTGAACAACAAAAGAGTATAGCGGAAGTATTACTCGTGTGTAATATTTGTGCATATGATTAGATAACATTTTAAAATGTTGAGGAAAAATGACATTTTCATTTGTTACTTGAGGTGGTAAAGTGGTGTTCTGGGTGGATGAAAAGGGGAGTAGCCAGTGGATTAAAGTTAAAATTGATATTAAAAATTCCACTTTCCAGACTGGTCATACTTTTAGTAGATACCTTTGCTTAAATTGCCTCCTTATTTTTAATAATAGTCCTGATTGTTGATTGGTTTATAACCATATTTGTTAGCGAGGGTAACCATTTGTGTTCTTTATTAATATTTCTTGATAGTTTAGCATTGCTGCAAGCCTAGCTAAACAACACAGTGCAAAATATATTGAATTCTATCACTGACTCGCAAAGATAAACTGATTGAAGAGAAAGGCATTTTGGGAGGTAATTTGGCAAATAGCATATCTGATTTTTAGTGATGCCATGACACAAACCAATAGAAAACCAGAATTTTATAGTGGTGTCAAAAGTCATCCACGCCTTTTAGCAAATTTAAAAAATGTGCCTTATTCATATTTCTTGTATGTATTCCTTGATACAAGCTTTATTTCTATGCTTATCATGTTTTTGCTTCTTTTGGCATAACTGCAAGTATTGGGACAAATAACTAATAGATAAAGTACAGAAAATACAGTATCTTATCATAGACAATGTAATAACTGATGTGTCTCACTAAACACAGGAGATTCAGAACTCAACGAAGGGACAGAAAGGCAATGAGGGAAGTAGTTCAGCTAAGAGTATGTAAGCATTTTCATGATGCCATGACACAAACCAATAGAAGACCAGCATTTTATGATGACAATAAAAGTCCCTGTCTTCAACTAGATTCATCAACACCATTTAGCGAATGTAAAAAGTATGCCATCTTCATATTTCTTGATGATTGCACGCTTCATTTCAATGGTTATCACAATTTTGATTCTTTTAGCATCACTGCAAGCCTTGGGACAGAGAACCCATAGATAAAGTACAAATATACAGTATTTAATCACAGAAACTCTTCACAAAGCACATGAGATTCTGAACTGAATAAAGGCACAGAAAGGCATTGAAGGAAGTAGTTTAGCCAAGAGCATGTAAGCATTTTCATGGTGCTATGACACAAACAAACAACCGGATATTATTTCAAGTTATTTCAAGTTAAATTCAAGATAAAACATCTTTTTTCACACCATAGAGAGAAACCACCGAAAGGCTGGGTTGCCGTATCCCAGGGATGGAATACATAGAAAAGAAAATTCAAGTGAGTAGATTGAATTTTCCTTCCTGTCCCAGAATGAGGGTGGTACGACCCAGTAGCCGCTTCCACAGGTGTCCCTTTTCTCACTCGGTGCTGGCCGTCCGATCCCCCCACCCCAAAAGTGCTTCCAGATGGGCTTGTCCCAGGAGGGTGGGATCAAGTCAAGCCCGTCCGCCCCTTCATTGTAAATACAATTAACAGCTTCAGCAATGAAAGGGTTAAGAAAATATCCAAGCCGACGGGGAATATTGCCTTCCTTTATCCGTATGCTAAATGTTGGGAAACCAAATCGGGGGATAAAGATCCGGTGGCAACGTCAACATTTCAGAAAGACCCTGATAATGCTGTACAAAAAAAAGAAAATGTAAAAAAAACAACAACTTTATCCTGTTTCTCAAATAAAATGAGAAAAATCATCCTTGGATTAAAAATTATCTCATCCAGTTTATGGCTGATTATCTGCCCAATTTTCTTGACCAACTTTATAGAAAAAAGTGGTATATTATTTTACTTATTTTAATACACTGTTTTTCTACCTAAAACTCTAGTTCCGTGTTCGTTGTTTTTTTCTACTAAGATTAGTTAAAAAACATTATCACAGAGTTGATTATTTTAAAAATGTTTTTTTCCAAGATGAGTTAAAGCAATTATCATTGAGTGGATTGTTTTCCTTATTTTATGAAAATTTCTTACTTAGATTGTTTTGATTTTTGAGCTAGTACCTTCCAGACTTTCAGCGATCGAAAAGGCACACAATCTCCGGTGTCTTTCTCTCCCTTATTTATTCATCATTATTCATGAATTCTGTGTTAATAGACTGTGTGTTCTTTCTTGACCTGCCTGGTTCATTAAATCCATTTACTAGGGATTAGTAATTCATATCAGAACTCAAAGAACTCGACAACGCAATTTAATTTTTTTATCGTTGTAGGAAATTCTAGCATCCTTCAGATATTTTTTTTTCATGGTGGAGCACGAGCAACAACTAGAGGCAAATTCTTTTGCAATCAGTAAAGAATAATTGGTTTCAATACTAACGATTTTCAAAATTAAAGCTAGAAAAATCCCTACACTCAATGATATATTCATTCATTTCAGGTTTCTTTTCTAACTAATTGACAAAAACTAGCACATGGATTATTTTGTATAGTTCATGACAATATCCTATCTAGATTAGAAAAAGAATCTAACACAAGTTAAAAAAAAATAGTACAGTACAGCTGTTCGGTCAAAAAATCGGAGTTCGAACGCCGGTAATGCGTGAGTGCGTATGCTAGGTTGCGATGCTGAGCGGCGTACGGGTGTAGATCGCTCTTTTCATGACCAACTGTTATCGCGTGCGGACGAGCTTTGTTTTGCTTTCGCTTTTAACATAGGTGTACGAAGTGTTTTAGCCCCTAATTATGCCTCCGAAGAAAGTCAGTGCAAGCAGCAAAGTTGCTACAGGTGAAAAAAGAAAAGTAGTGCGTACAACTATTGCATTTAAGAAAGAAATAATAGCACCACCGTCCACCTGCGCCTTCTGCTGACCACCACAAAGGTAAGAAATCCTATTCATAATTATTTTCTTTATCCTTTTTATTAATTTTACATGTTCATGTTAGCGTAATCTTTCGTACGGAAGATTACGATAACGCGAACGTACGATTAGCCTGGGTTAGCTTTAAGTTTACGTTAAACATTCAGTAAACATTCAGGGTGTTGGAACGGAGCCCAACATTGAGGGTCTTGGGACGGAGCCCCCTTTCCAATGAACCGCTCACCACTTGTTGTGGAGACCCGGGTGCTAAATGACTTGTAAACGACCTGATTTTTTTACTTTTACACGTTCATGTTAGCGTAATCTTTCGTACGGAAGATGACGATAACTCGAACGTACGATTAGCCTGGGTTAGCTTTAAGTTTACGTTAAACATTCAACGTAAACATTCAGGGTGTTGGAACGGATTAAAACGATTTACATTATTTTTAATGAGAAAAATGATTTCGGTGATCGAACAAATCGGATTTCGAACAAGGTTCTGGAACGGATTATGGTCGAGAACCGAGGTTCCACTGTACATGGTATAGTATACTGTTTTGCTTCATTAAAGATCAGTTTTCTACCAAGATTAGATCATATAATGGATTAATTAACTCATTTTTGCACAGTTTTTTACCTTACAAAATCTAGCACATGGATTATTCTGCTTAATTTATGCCAATTTTCCTTTTTATCTTACAGAAACACAACAACTAATGGATCAAGGGAATCAACACAATTCTGCCATTTTCATCTCCATTTACCTGCGTCTCCACTATATGAAACATATCAGCTCCGTTCCCAGCCAACCGATTGGGGATCCTGATGTCCACCGAGGACCCCGGCAACCCACTGGGCCCGTTATTGATCACCTGAAAGACGAAAGATTTGTAAACACCCCGAGGAAAAAAAAACGATGTTTATGTGTTGCCATGGTTACCTGAAAGGTGACGTTGAGAGGCTGGAAGCTGCACCCCTCGCCCGGTAGCTGCACGAAACGCGAAGCCTCCACCGAATTGCCGTACACGAAGGAGCTCGGCGTCACCACGCTGCAGCCAAAATCGTGTTTACGTTTTATTCAGAGGGGGTGAAAAAACACGTGTGTGATTTAAAGAGGTATTAACGTTCTCCTTGGTAAAGGAGATAAGAGCCAGATGTGCCTTGCCGCCTCCCTTAGCGTTACACAAAGCAGACATACTGTGGTTTTACATCCTTTCCCCCCCTACTGATAAAACCATCCCAGATAAGACCCTTCTTGACAACTCTCACTCCTTTATTTCCTGGCCCTCTTTTTTTCGCACAATTGACTGTAAGTGACGTCAATGGCAGCGAATGTGTTCAAGTCTTTGTGTGTTTTTATTTAGTGACTAGATCAAGGGTGTGCAATCCAGCCCACTAAACAAAAATGGTAAAAATATGACAATATAATGTAATATATTATTTTTCTCAAATTCTAAATATTTCAAAACTAGGTACAGACGCTCCCCTATAAGAAAACCTGATGCGGTTGAGAAAACGGTTGGATCGCTTTTTTTGGCCACTTTTTACCACGGAGGAGGAAGGCACCTAACTCTTGAAGCTCATTTCCCAAAAGTAAGTTAAACTTAACTTTATTTATCTTTATAGAGCATATTATTTTATGAAATGTCTACAAAACAATACAGGTTACTTATACAAGGCTTAAACATACTTAAATACACCTTACAAATACAAAATATATCACTGAAGCAACTTACGAACAAATTCAACTTATGAACGATCAACCGGAAACTATCTTGTTCGTAAATAGGGCAGCGTCAGTATACCAAAAGCGGAAGATAATGTTGCTTAATTAGGGATTTTTATTTTGTTTTATTAGATTATGTTTTCGATTACTTTTTAGCGAATCTAGAAACAATATAAGAGCAATTCAGATAATATATTAAGGGAGTTTTTATTATGATTTAAAAAAATATATCTTATATATTTTAGAAATATTTGTTTTATTCTATCCCAAAAACAAGACGAATATTTATAAAAACTGTTATACCTAAAGCCCAAGTGCGTAATATTTGACCACTAGATGGCACTGTTGTCTAATGCAAAACGAAAACCAGTGCCATGACAAGCAACAAGATGGCAGACAAATTCCACTATGTAGACGAAATTCAGATTTCTCGACCTTTGATGATTTCGTTTGTATGAAAATAATAATAATAATAATAATAATAATTTCCTTGTATTGTCATTCTGTGTAACAATGTACACAGAACGAAATGTCGATTGCATCTGACCCGATGCAGCCGCAGCCAAGAGAGGGCGCCGCCGACCACTTTTTAAGTCTTAGGAATGACTCGGCCGGGGCGCGAACCCGAACCTCCCAGTCTCAAAGCGGGCGCCTTACCATCTAGGCTAAAATGAACATAGGTATGATAGTTCATGTATTTTTGCCTAGTATTTTTTTGCTGGATGAAAGTTTTTGTACCACTAGGAGGCACGAAGTATTACACACTGTCCCTTTAAAACACGATGTTGCTTATTTGGGGATTTTTTTTATAACAGATTTTATTTTTAATTAAATTGTTTTATTTGATTTCCTTTAGGATCTGTTTCTTATTCCATCAGAGAAACAAGATACAACATCTTGAACATATTTCTCATTTTATTTTGAAAAAATGACATCAAGCAGACGTCGTTTTACACCCCTTCCCCTTTAGTGATAGAACAACCAATACTCCTTCATTCCCCGGCTCTCTTTTTGTGCAATTGACTGTCAATGACGTCAACGGCAGTAAACGTGTTAGAGTGTTGGTGTGTTTTTATTTTGATTATTTTTGGGGGATGACTCTTACCCTGTAATTGTGGTGTCCGTCTCGTGAATAAGCGGGATGGAAAGATCCAGAATGTTGTCAGAGAGGTTGTGCTCAGGATTGGCGCTGAAAAAAACCCCGAAAAATTAGTTATTAGTTATTTCTTTGAAACTACTAACTTTTCATTGAAACACAATTATATTGTATTTATGTGAGCCGATCTCCTACTGTAGTTTGAACGCCGTGCACCAATGTGCTTTATTTATGAAGAATATATCACTAGATACTGTTTTGGGGGTGCGCCTTATAATCCAGTGTGCCTTATAGTCCAGATAGCAAATAAAAGCCAATTTTAATTGTTATTTTCATTAATACTAAAACACGGTTCAGTTCTCTTTGAAAATCATTCAGTCACTCTTTAATATGTACCTCTTTGCTTGCACCAAGAACCGCAAAGTGTCATTCTCCCCAGAGATGTGGGTTGTGTCAAAAAGGACTGCAAAATGATACTAAAAAACAACAACACAGAAATAGTATGACAATAATTCGTACTCTGTGAACTTCATCCTGATTTACCTTGGTCTGGGCTCTCATGAAAGGAAATCCCACGCTGCATCGGAGGAAGTCGGAGTCCAGGAGTTCGCAGGAAATGCCCTTGTCTTCCTGCAAAAAGAGATAGAATGAGTCTGGGGGGTGAGCCAGACGGGCTGGAGACAGAGGAGGCGAAATGGGAAAAGGAAGTCCTCTCAAAGGCTGATGGGGGTCGGGGGGCCGAGTAATCACTTTTGATAGCAGCCATGTGCACAAAAAAAACAAGGATACCGGTTTGATAAGCTAAAAGCCACAAAATAGCCCCGGCCCCTTGTTAACGTGCTCTTTATTTGCCCTCGCTCGTAACAATCTTTGACCAGGGATAATGGATCATGGCTGCACAGGTGCTGTACATGTTAAGTGAAAAGAACAAAAAAAAAATCCGCGAAGCATGACACAGAATTGCTTTCTCGGCCACTGCTCCCAGGAATAGTTGACTGGGGATACCGGATTGGGGCCAAAACCTTTAAATTCGTTTTAGGAAGGCTACGATGGCACACCTCAGCAGCCTGAAGCTAAAAAAAAGAACTTTACGGGCCCTTGGACTGGGGACGATGGATCATGGTTAAAAGAGTGCAGTTCATTCGTAAATAACGGCAAAAAAAGAGCCGCCAGGCCTGACAATTGTGCGCTCTGCCAATCCCCGCTCGCTAAAATATGCCATTGGACATAATGGATTGCTGCTGCACGAGTGCAGTTCACCTATTGGTGGCCAGAACGGCAAAAAAAAATTGATGATCATGGATCGCCTCAGTCAAGTTCATTTTAGGCTAAAATACAGCATCAGCAAAAAAAAGGCCACTAGGCCTGACAAAAGTGCGCTCTGATAGTCCCTGCTCACCACAATATGCAATCGGGCATAATGATTGCAGCTGCAGGAGTGCGGTTCACTTTTTGTTGGACAGAACAGCAAAAAATGCCGCCAGGTTCGTATAAAATGACCAAAAACTTCCTCTGCCCGCCCCCGTTGAAACAATATGTGAACAGGGATAATGGATCACGGACACATGAGTGCAGTTCACTTTTTAGTGGACCGAATGCCAACAATGAGCTACCAGGAAATGTGATCTACCAGCCCCTGGCTCTTAGCAAAGCAACCGGGGATAATGAATCACAACATTTTTTTTGTACGAATCAGGGGTTACTATGATGGTACATTATGTTATTATTATGATCAAAAAGTGATCGGTTAGTAGACTGATGTTATCCCCTAACCACGCGTGTCGTACGTGTCGTAGGGGCACCATTTCCTGTGGTTCGTCTTGGACAAGTACAGCCTGGTGGCGCCCATCCCTCTCTAGGCCAACATTTGTTTCCACCCGGTCACCTACCGGGGAACTGATCATATCGCAACAAGAATATGTGCTCATGTTTCGTTTAGGTTTATAGAGTTCTCCATTGTTCAATGCATGTATGTACATCATGTTATTACTATGTTCTCACTATATCATGATGAAGAAGTCTTCATAATATTACAGCTAGCATCTATTCTCCTTGTTTGTTTGAGTTTATACAAGTTGAACGCATGTAGAAAGCGGAGACGGCGCACTCACACAAACATATGCGCTAATCTGTCCGAGCGAGTGAATTGGCTGAGTTCCAAGCCTGGTGTTTGGAAGCTTGTCCAAATAAAATGGAGCTCGGACGGCTGCGCTGTGTAAACATTCGGGCCCTGACCCTGCAAGCGCCCATGGTTCTCTTCACCCCGCAAGCATCGTTGCGTCTTCTCTTCACCAAAAGGTTGACTGCAGAGGTTGACACTCCATTGTGGGAGCACAAAAACCGCAGACTTGTGTCTTGGAACATTGTGAAGGCCTTTATATTGACTGCTCGACAGTACACGGGAGGGTTAGGTCGTTTCTGCTGCCTTGGCCATGTCAGGTTTTGTTTTCGTTTTGGTTAGGACATTTTGTGAGTTGTTTGGTGACAAAATGTTTGTTTGTTACTTTGTTCCTGTTTTGTTTTAGCTCCTACTTCTGCTCCCCTGCACTTGGGTCCACCCGCACAACGTAACTGTGGATCTGACTCACCATTTTAGCCCGAGAGGGTGCGAACATGGGGGGAGTGGCTTGAGAGCACACGGCTGTGCCTAATCAGTTTCCAATCTGCACCCCATTATTCCAGCTTCATATATTGACCAGCTCAGTCAGCTGTTTTATTCTCTTGCCTGGTCCTTGCTTTTCATCTCCCTGGATCTCACCAACAACCAAATGCATTCTTTGACCTTGCAAGCTGAGATTTTTTCCGAGCTTTGTATTCATCTATACTGTTTTTTGCTCCCATTACACAGCACATTTGGTTAAATGCTTTTTTTTTAACTGCTGCCATGTATGCATTTGGGTCCGCCTCTCTAATAGCTAACAGGTTGCTAGAGAGCACTTGGATGATCCCACAGAAAATGTTTGAGAAGTTTGCTAGAGAGCAATAGAAAGATCCAGAAGACAATCTTTTAGATGCTTGCTAGAGAACACTTGGAAGATCCAGAAGAGGGTATTTTAAATGTATTTTAAAAAGCACTTGGATGAATCAGAAGAAAATCCTTTTCAAGGTTTTCTAAGGAGCATTTGGACAATCCTAATGAGGATATTTTGGGTGTTTTGTAGAGAGTACTTTGATTATCCCGAAGAAGATTTTTTTTTAGAGTTGTACTAGTGAGAACTTGGGTAATCTGGAATTAAATTATCCATTAAATGATGTTCTAGAAGTTTACTAGAGCGCATTTGCATGATCCAAAGATGATCTTTCAGAAGTTTGCTCGAGAACACTTGGAAGATACAGAAGAGGGTATTTTAGAAGTATTCTAAAAAGCACTTAGAAGAGGATATTGTAGATGTTTTCTAGAAAGCACTTGGTTGATCCAGAAGATCTTTTAGAGGTGTACTAGAGAGCATCTGGATAATCCAGAATAATTCAAAGATCCATAAAATTATGTTGCAGAAGTTGACTAGAGAGCATTTGTATGATCCAAATATGATCTTTTAGACATTTTCTAGAGAGCACTTAAATTATACCAAAATAATGTTTTAGAAGATTGCTAGAGCATTTAGAAGACCTAAAAGAAAATCTTTTGACCACTTGGGTGATCCAGAAGAGGACCTTTTAGAAGTTTTCTAGAAGGCAGGTGGATAATTAAAAAGTGGATCTTTTATAAGTTTGCCAGGAGGAACTTAGATGATCAAGAAGTGGATACTTTTAAAAGTTTTCTAAAAAAGCAGATGAAGGATCCAAAAGAGGCTTCTTATGAAATTTGAAAGAGAGCACTTTAGATGATTGAAAAGAGAATATTTCAAGTGCTTAGATGATCCAGAAGAGGACCTTTTAGAGGTCGTCAATAGAGCACTTGGATGATCCAGAAGAGGATCTATTAAAAGTTCAAACGATCGTTCTCACAGTTTGCTAAAAAGCATTTGAACGATCCTGAAGAAAATTGTTTAGAGGTTTACTATAGAGTCAACTGGATGATCAAAGAAAAGGGATTCCTCTGCTCCTTACTTCAGTTCTGCTGATCCAGCAAGGGGTGGCAGTGAATTCTCACATAATTATGTCTCCGAAGACTGTGTTGAACCAATCACAAGGCTGGAATTTCCTCCATTTCCTGTACAAATCCATTATAGCCCTTCCCGTCAGACTGCACCAGGGTCTGTTTACTGATGATCCAGCTGGCAGTAAGTCTTTCAGACTGGAGACATAAAACTTTCGGCACGAGGCGACACGACTGTTTGCTCCACACTTGACTTTGTGGCTTGCTTACATTGTCGGGCAAAAAAACACTCGCAAAATGTTAAGTGCCAGCAGGAGTGTTTCGTGTCATTACAAACAGGTAATGGAGGAAGTCTATTAGGACAAGACGCAGCTGTTTATTTTTGCAAACCTTAGTTTGTGTATACATTAACATTCTTCAACTATTGTCAATGAATCAGGATGTGTATCTTTGAAAGAAATTTTATTCTTTCCTAGAACATAAAAAAATAAAAGTTCAAGTGAATATTTACTAGCTTTCCCATTTCTGGTCACGCCTGGTGTTCCACAGGGCTCCAATCTCGTCCCACCTGAGTTTTAATCTTCTTCACCTATATTTCCATAATTATAATGTCAATAACCACTATGACACGTGACTCCATCGCTACTGATAATCCAACATTTTATTTTTAAAACCTTATATAATTGATTTTAATTATTAATTATCAGTCTTATTATATATAATTTTAAGAATCATTTTTGGGACAAAATTGGGTAAAAAAAAAAAAAACATTACCTAAAACTGCCAAATCCTCACTTGAAATAATTAAATACGTTTGTCTCATTTGAAATATATTTCTTTTTTAACTCTATATTTTTTGAATGAATATAGATAAAGTAAAATAAATAAAAGTAAGGAATAGTTCATTCAGAAACAGGCAAAGTAACTGAAATCTCAGTTTAAATTAAAAAAAATAACAAAACAAATTAATAAAATAAGTCTCATGTAAAACCAATAAGTATTTTTCAATGTATTTGAAATATATATTTCAGCAAAAAAATACAGTAATGAAATAGGCAAAATAGTGATTGATATCTCACAGTTTAAATAAACAAATAACTAAATAAATTAAAAAGATATCATTTAAAAATGATAGTTATTTTTCAATCTATTCCAAATATACATTTTAGCTAATAAATAAATAAATACTGAAATATAAATATAAATTGAAATCAAGCAGTAAAAACAATTAAATAATTAAAAAAATAATTAAATTAACAATTCTTCTTCAATGTATTCCAAATTTACTTTACGACTAAAAAACAAAAATAAAAAAATATCAAATGTAAAAATACTTCTTATTTTTTAATTAATCCTGAAAGTACATTTTTGCTCACGAAATAAATAATGAAATAAGGAAAATGTTCGTAGAAAAAGGTAAAATTATCTCACAATACAAATAAATACACAATTTGAATACAAAAGTAAATATTATTTTCCAACTAAAATATCTCATATAAATGTTTTTTTACACCTACAATAAAAAAAATAGTCAAGTCAAGTTTATTTGTATAGCCCTTAATTACAAGAAGTTTCAAAGGGGCTGCACAGACCACAGACGATTACGACACCATCCCCTGATCTAAAAGGCAAGGAAAAACTCAAAAACCTCAACATGAGGAAAATGAAGAAAACCTTGAGAAGGGGACTGAACATGAGGTCACACCCCTTCCAGGATGACCAGGCCCAAATGGATGTAGCATTAACAAACAACAAAATTAAAAATAAAATATAGAATTAAAGTATAAGATAAAAAAATAGAAATTGTCAACATAAAATATAAGTCATTTATAGGCTTAAAATATAAGCCTGTTTTAAGACTAGATTACTAGATTATCTAGTAGTCAAATAATACTAGAAAAAAGAACTACCACTGGAGCAATATCTATATTTGTATGTGTATTTTGGATTTAAAGGCATTTGCTTCCATTTGCCGCGTCCACCCTAAATAGTTAACAATAAAACAACATAAGAGCTGTCAAGGCAAATATTTCGAAAAATGACGGTGATAAAATAAGAAGAGCCCAGCTGCTGTAGCCCTGCAGGAGTCCTTGCAGCGTTGCACAAGCAACAGTCTTCCCCGTTTTTCTGACAGTTTTCATTGCAAGAACAACAAAAGGCCTCGCTCTTAAATCTGAACAAAGTTCCTGCTGGGTTTCCTTGAGGAAATTGCCTCAGGGGTGAAGTAAGACGTCACATAAATACAACACACATCATCACTTTGCTCTAGTACCCTAAAAACCTCTCCCGGAGAACTAAATTAGAATTTTATTGTCACGAGGACTTTCCATGAGGTGTCAACATTCATTGAAGAGACACTGTGTGATATTTAACCACTAGATGTCGCTGCATAGTGTAATGAACGTGTACAACGCATGGTCTGTAGGCCAAATGTGGCCGGCCATATCATTTGAAGTGACCCGCGAGAGCTTTAAAAGTCAGAGTCCAAAATAAATGGGTAAAAAGAGTGCTTTGACCAAAAATTTCCCACAATGCCTGTCGCCTATGATATCCGCGAAGTGGATATCGCTTAGCGATGAGTGGAACTGAGTAATAAATTATCCTAAAAATATCCAAATATTTGGTTATACAGCGATACCTCGACATATGAGATGAATTTGTTCCCGGGTTGTGCTCATATGTAGAATTGCTTGTATCTTGAGTACATTTTCTTGATACGAAATAACTGTAAAACAATTAATTTGTTCCTGGCCTCCCAAAAGCATCCAAGATAACCCTAAATAGCTAAAAAAAAAAACACATCTTCCTGATAACCAAAAAACACATACAAATTGTAATTGAACACAAAAATACAGTAATAAGATAAATAAAATGATATAACATGACTTTAAAGCACCGGTCTCTAGTGGTACAGTTCGGAAATTCTCGTAACTTGGATTTTCTCTCGTATGTTATGCAAAATATTTGCTCAAAAGACATCTGGTATCTTGGATTTCTCAGAGCTCGAGTAGTTCCCATGCAGAGAAATCGCTGTAATTAATCTATAGCATATTATATATGTGTAGTGACATTTTTTCAATGTAACTGTAATGTTTGTGACTTGAATAATACATTTAAAGTTACTTTACATGAAGGAGTAGTCACTTTTATTTAACATACCAATTACTGTGTTGCCCATTCTGCAACTGTTTTTCCTTAATAAACAAGTTACTGTGTGTAATTGTAACACAAGGCTAAGAATAGATGTTAGTTCATTAAGAAGTGTTCGACATCGATATTTTTTGTTTATTTGAGCTTTAAGTTGAAAAATATAGCCAAATAATAATACTACTTCCGTGTTTTCTGCGCCACTTTCGGTTCTGCGATCTGGTTGTCATCAGTAGTCTCACACATTGGCTGATAGGTTGCATGTTCAATCTATCTCCATCCATGTTGAAGATTAACGAGGCAATGCTTTGCAGTTCATTTTGATCTCAATGCATTGTAATGTACTTTTGCAGTTTTCACCGTCCGGAGAAGGAAATTATAGATTCAGTTTCACGTCCACTGTGGTCATGTTCTTGATTCAACCCAGTGTCATAACAATGACACTAGAGTTATATATATCTACATTTTTAAGTTTTCTCGGGCCCTTTAAGGACAATGGTGACGGTTGGTTTACGTTAATAGTAAAAATTAGTTTGATGGTGTTGTGAAACAAAAAACGAGTGCTAAAATCCACAAGGAAGACTACAAACTACGGAAACTCAAGGTGAACTAACTGCACCATGTCCTTCTCATTTCTTTGCACACCCTTTCACAACGTTTTTGGTTTGTGGGGATTCCCTTAGAGGCAAGATGGCGGACATCAATTCAAATTTCTTAACATATGATTTTTTTTTACTCAAGAAATGCACGTTTTCTATGATAGTTTGTGTATTTACTTATTATTCAAATCAATCTTTTTTTTTTTTTTAACCACTAAGAGACGCTCAATAATACACATTGAAGCAACGGTACACACGTTGAAGAACCAACCTTCTGCCAGAAGTTGATGTAGAAAATCTCTCGTGAGAAGTTGAGGTAGACATTTGTGTCGTAGGCGTCGTCTCCGGCATTGGAGATGGTCAGGTTCAACGAGATGTTCTTGACTCCTCCAAGGGCCAAATGGGGCCCGCTGTGTATGCTGATTTAAAGAGAGTCAGTAATATTATAAAAGATTAAAAGAAAAATAGTCAAAATTTTGTCTTAAGACCTATTAAAGAAAGTTACAGGACAGGATTTGCGGAAGGCTATTTACCCGGAAGAATTACAGTATTGGGCCAATGGGTATCGGACCAGTAACGACCAAATATGGGGTTATTTGGCCATTGCAAAAAAAAAAAAAAAAAAAAAAAGACCCAATGATATATCTTGTCATTATATTTCAGCAGCCAACACTACTTGTAAGATTCTAGGCATTTATTTTGTTCATTAGAAGTAAAACGAAAACTTGGTTGTGTCTCCTCGCTATCTTTTTATAATCTGCATAAGGCACTGGGGAAATTGGCTTGTTAGAACGATTCCAAGCTTTTATGTTCCCCATGAGAGGATATATATTTTTTTTTTAGAAGAACAGTAGCAGCACAACTTGGTCGTGTCTCCTCTCTACCTTTTCTTATTGCGGGTAAGGCACTGGAGAGCTTGGCTTCTTAGAACGATTTCAAGTTTTTATGTTCCTCACTAGAATATATTTTGATTCTCTATAGAACTATCAGCACAAATTGGTCATATCTCCTCTCTACCTCCTCATAATGCGGGTAAGGCACTGGAGAGCTTGGCTTCTTAGAACGATTCCAAGCTTTTATGTTCCCCATTAGAGGATATTTTTAATATTTTTTTCTAGAAGAACATTAGCAGCACAACTTGGTCGTGTCTCCTCTCTACCTCCTCACAATGGGGGTAAGGCACTGGAGAGCTTGGCTTCTTAGAACGATTCCAAGCTTTTATGTTCCTCATTAGAAAGTTTTTTGATGCTCTATAGAACTATTAGCACAAATTGGTCATATCTCCTCTGTACTTCCTCATAATGCAGGTGGGGCACTGGAGAGCTATGCTTGTTAAAAGCACAATGTTTTATGTTCCCCGTCAGAAGATAAGTTTGATTTTCTATAGAACTAGTAGCACAACTTGGTCATGTCTCTTCTCTACCTCCTCATAATGTAGGTAAACCACTTGAGAGCTAGGCATGTTAAAAAGTTTCCAAGCTTTGATGTTCCCAATAAAAAGATATTTAGATTTTCTATAGAAGTGGTAGCACAACTCGGTCAGGTCTCCTCTCTACCTTTTTATAATGCAGGTGAGGCAGTGGAGAGCTTGGCTTGTTAGAAAGATTCCAAGCTTTTACTGTATGTTCCCCTATTAGAAGATAATTCGATTTTCTGTAGAACTAGCAGCACAACTTGGTCGTGTATCCTCTGTACCTTTTTATAATGCGGGTGAGGTACCGGAGAGCTTGGCCATAAACAGTCACATAGCTCAGGATGTGTATGGGCTATTTTCCCAATTACACTTTATTTATATTGTGTTTAGAAATAATGCACAACTTGGTCTTGTCTTCTCTATACCGCTTTGTAATCTACGCGAGGCACCGGAGTGTTAAGCAATTTTTCAATCAACAGGGTGAGATTTTTAGTGTGTGGAGTAAATACAGTAAATAAATATATACATTTAGATAAAAAATACAAATCAGCTTGCATTGGGATTTCCTTAAATTGCAAACATCCTGTAAATACAAAAAAAGACCAAAATTGAGCCAAAATTTGCCATTTTTAGGACACCATTGCTCGACCTGAACACTTCCAGGACATTCGAATAAATTCTGGTCGTCAATGTTCCATAAAGCTAAACTTTGTGGAGGTGTCTCATTGTCCTGCATGCCAACAGGTGGTTTCCACTTATATAAAGGAGGGAAGTGGAAAGTAGTAAACCATCTGCCTGATCATTCCGGCAGTTCTGGGATATAAATCAATAGGAAAAAGAGCATCTAAAGAGACGTAAGCAGAACAGATATTATTATTAATGGTTCTTTATATTGCAATAGAGTTGAATTATGGTTTAAATACAGTGGATACAATCTTGTAGTTATAGTACACCCCAAGGCATTAATACATTCTAAGGAGGGTATTGCAATGTGAATTTGCCATATAGTGAGGGAGAAAAACCTATCACTCATTCAGTCACTCACTCAGTCACTCACTCGACCTGAGCTGGTCAGGTGGAGTAACTGGCGGATGCAACAAGGAGTGGGCAATGCCAGATTAAAAATAAAACTGATTTTAAACCTTTTGAGGATTGTCATGCCTTTAGAAGATTTCCTTGGTTTAATTGCCTCCTTATACATAATAGTCCTGATTGTTGATTGGTTACAGACACATTTCTTAGCGAGGGTAACGATGCGTGTGTCTTCTTTCTATTTCTTGAAAACTGAAATATGATCTTCCATTAAAGACCTGCAATGTCTTTATAAAACACATGAGATTCTTAACTCAATGAAGAGAAAGAAATCATGAGAGTAGTTCAGCTAATAGAATATTGGTATGTTAATGATGTATTTTCAATGATGCCAACCAAAAGCGACAGAAATCATCATACGCACAAACTTTTTCATGGTTATCATGTTTTTGCTCCTCCTTTTCGCATCATTAGAATATTTGGGTCCCCGTAGCTCATGAATATGGTACAAAAAATACAGATTCTCTCACTGATGCAAAGTCTTTGCTGAGCGCATGAGATTCTGAACTGAGAGAGAAAGGCGTAGTGGGAAGGAGTTCAGCTAATAGCATAGTAGCATTTTTTTTCACGATGCAAACCGATAACAGACTAGTATTTTATATGACTTATACCAATAACTCGTCACATAGGCACAAGCAAAATATTTTGTTGTCGAATTCATCTAGAGGGGAAAATACCGTAAAGAGTGGCAAAAACAAACACAAGAAAAAGTGAAAACATTGTAAGTGGAGGTCGCTGGATCTACTGTAATAGAGTTGACTTTATAATTAAAATAATAATCATCAACTCAAAAGAGAGGGAACTCCCTGCATGTGCATGGAAACGTGGACATCCTCCAAGTGTGCGTCATGGACCCACACCCAACACAATGTCCAAAACCAGACACTCAATAAGAACAACAAGCTAGCAATGTTTTTGGTTTTGTTTACCCCGATAGCAAGAGCTTCCCGTGGAGACGCAAGTCGGCGGCGCAGTCGTCCGACAGGCAGTTCTTCTCGAACCAAGTCTGAGGAGAAAACACAAAAGTTCTCAATTTGGCTTCTATTTCAGACTAGGGGGCAGCATTGTCAACAAATCGTGAGAGTTGTGCTTATTTATTGATGTTTGGCTAAGCAGTTTTTCCATGCTGGGGTGAGTCAAGGGGTGCTCACACTTTTATGTAAACTTCTTAGAAAAGGCAAAATAATCCATATGTCACAACAAATGAAATATTTTGCAGATGCTCCCTTACTTGCGACCATTTGACTTACCAAAAACGGTAGATACGAATATTTTTTTCGGGATGTCGAAAAATATCCGGACATTGCTGTAGGTTGGATTTTGTATCGTGTGCACCTTTTTCCGAATACAGCACATTACTATAGTGCTTCTTTCCGCTTCTACCGGCGTGTGGTGGGGCTGTGAGAGGTCACCCAACGTCCACCCAAAGAAGAAATCAGCTTCCTCTTCCTAGTTTGTGTACAAACATTCTATACTGTATCTCCAGCGTGCTAAGAACTTTAACATTTTTATAGTTTAATATCTCGTGCATCAATTCAATATGGTTGGTGTAAAGTGTAAAGAAGAAGAAGCTATTTCTTTTGAAACGAAAAGTGGAATAAGAAAGCTTGATGCAGTTGAGAAAATGGTTGGATTGCTTTTTTTTGGCCACCTTTTTACCACAGGAGGAGGAAGTCGACTAACTTTTGAAACATATCTTCCAAAAGTAAGTCAAACTTGTCTAATGTTTAGAAGAGACATATTTGCACATAATGAAAACACCCCGTTATCATATGAACTTTCTGAGGTATCAATACGAGTGTAAGGGTGCTCATAACTATATCTTACTAATAAACAAAGTAAGTATTGATCAATTGATTGATAAAGTCAAGCACTACTTCCAAAACTACTTTTAGGAGAGTAATTTTCCGAAGCTATATAATTTTATTTTAATCATAAACAAAAAATGAAGTCACAAATAAAAACAATTGGAATTTGCATGTGTTTTTGTAAGATTATAAATACGGCATGTGGATAATTTTTTTTATTGATTATCGGTGTCAGTCTCTTTAAACCAGATTTTATTGGACATGGGTATTGATGAAATTCATGAATTCATATTAATTATGAATTCAATGAAATATCGATTGACTTAAATAATATGCATTATCAAATTAGAAAAATGTTACTGAGCTTCCCCATTTATTGAAAAAAATTTATAAATGTAATAAATCGTAGCTTTCATCTACCAACTTTGAAGGTCTCCAGTTTATTACTGCGCTGAGAAATGTTGAAGTTCCTGTTTGCATGCTGGATTTTACAATAAGATGGCAGAATTTCCCTACAAATACAAAACATTGAATACGTTTTTTCACAAAATCGATTGACTGGTTGGTAGCTATCACCTGATAGATCACAAGCTACGTAATGAGCACCATTGGGAAAATCCAAATAAAATTAATAGTGAGCATATATATTTTAAAAATAAAATATCCCTTTAATCATCAAAATTTGGAGGACTCCAATTCGTCACTGCATTAGCAACATCAATGTTTGTGCTTGGGTGCTGTATTTGTGGTGTTACAAATACAAAGTACTGAAAATGTTTCCCGAAATCGACGGACCAATAGATCGTGAGCAACCGGTAGAGCGCGATGGACTGGTAGATCACGATCAACTGGTAGATCACAAGCTACCTAATGAGCACCCTAGGGAAAATCCCCCCGAAATAAAAGAAGCGCCTAATTTGAAAGAAAAAGAAGCTATAGTTTTAGTCTCCAGAAACAGGATTTTATCGGATATCGGTAGTAATCGAATTATATTACTTAAAATTAATATAAAAACGAATTGACTTAAAGAAAAAATATTTTTTGATAATACTAAAAGTTCAACAAAGGGCAGTTAGAGATCGGAAGAAAAACATAAAAAATAATTGTGCATTCACAATATATATTAGTTTACCAAAATATAAAAACTTAAAAAAATATACCTTTTATCAACAAAATTTAGATATCTCCAATTTGTCACATTAGCAACATTAACGTTCGTGCTAAGATGCAGTATTCGACCACTAGATGGTGTTACAAATACAAAGCACTGAAAGTGGTTCCAGAGTTTGACGGACCAATAGATCACGATCAACCGGTAGATCACGATTGACGTAATGATCGTCCCTGGGATAGTCCGTTTTTTAAATTTAAATGTGCAGATCAGGAGATTCTGTTTAACACGAAATTCATAAATCTCAGACACATGGACGTAACTGTAAATTCTTCCTTTTTCAAGAGTCTTCGAAGCACGTGCAGCCGGTTATAGGTGGTGACAGTGAAAATAAATCAACCTGTCTCTCGGGTTACCCTCCAGAAAACCCAAGACAGACAATAACAAACTGGTAACCGCCACAGAAGAAGAACATGCGACTTTTGGCTCGCGCCGTGCTTTGGAGTCCGGATTTTCGTACAACAATAAAAAAAAAAATTAACAATGTAAAGGTGTCAAACCTCGTTCCTGACCGCCATCTTGCTTCCTTTCCTCCATCGTAGCACGGGACTAAGGGCACGTAGGTCTTGTTCCCGGTGCCCTTCGATGACGTGCTTGCCCAAACTGTACGCCGCCTCGAACGTGATGGCCGTGAAAACGTCCTTCACGTCTTTCTGTTGCAAAGAAAAACCAGAAAAATATGTTAGCGACAATGCTAGTTTGTTTATAGGATGTAACAAATATTTAGGCTAGGATGCAACTCAATTTATCGGACAGTTACAGCCAGGAATTATGCCATGTTATTGATCAACGTTTAAAAAAAATAATATTAGTCACATTATACACTGCATGGACTACTTGAAAAATTTAGGTCAAAATTTGAATAATTCTTGAAGCAAAATCCAATTTTCCCCCAAATTTGTACTATTCTAAGAATTTAAAAATCAGAAGTAACATTTTTTTTTATATTACTATATACATAAATATTTTTTTCTAGTGACTTAAATTCACTTTAAAATAATATTTATTTTAAAAACAGATTTTCCTAGTTTTAAAAAGTGTAATTTTTTTCTTTTTGCTAAATTATATATACACATATATATATACACATATATATATATATATATATATATATATATATATATATATACATATACATATATATATATATATAAATTTTGAAAAAGTACATGAAATAATTCTCGACCATTAGAAAAGCTTGGTTATTTCCATTAAGATGATTCCTTCTCTGCTAGTAAAATGTAACAGATTACATTTTTTACATTAGTAAAATTAGTATTTTATTTACTCTCAAGATAATACTAAAAACAAGCCAAATAATAAAACGTATAATATTTTTAATTCTAAAACATATATATTTTTTTAAACAATGAGAACAATTATTTTCGATGATAGTATTTATCATTTTTTTTCCTACTTTTAAAATAATACATAAAAGAGGCCAAATATCTAATATATGATATCCCTTAAATTACAAACAAATGTCTTAACATTAAAAATAATACTTAAAAAGAGAAAATTATTAAGAATTATTAAATTATATTTCAATTAAAAAAATAATACTTTACTAATGCAAATGTATCGACCATCAGCCATATTAGACAACTTTGCTCATTTTAATTATTAATTTTGCTGGATAAATTAGAAAATATAGTACTATTTTTTTTTAATTAAAAAAAACACAGTACATGATAAGTTATCATTAAACGATATCAAAGTTATCATTTACAAATTACCCTATTTTCCGCACTATAAGGCGCACCTAAAAGCCTTAATTTTATTCAAAAGCTGACCATGCGCCTTATAATACAGTGCGCCTTATTTATGGCTCAATATTAAGTCGCAAAGTCTTGCAACTAATGCAGCAGCCGCTGACTCAATTTTCCCCCGAACGCAAAGTAGTCCGCGGTGTATGCTGGGATTTATTTACCGGCGTTTCATTGGCTAACCAATGTGTCAATCATCATTTGAATGGATTACTATTGGCTAAAGTTATTCGCAGATAAAGGGGGCGGATCCTTTTTATCATTTACAGGCTTGCAAAGGCTAAAGGCGCAAAACAAAGCCTGCAATTGGCCGAAAAAGATGTGTCAATCATCAGTTGAATCGATCACTATTGGATAAAGTTATTCGCAGATAAAGGGGGCGGATCCTTATTATCATTTACAGGCTGGCATAGGCTAAAGGGGCAAAACAAAGCCTGCAATTGGCCGAAAAAGATGATGGTGAATAGCAAGTTGGGTTGACGGCATAGAGGAAACATGTTTCACCATTCTGTATTTGTAAATATTTTACTCTCCTGGATTTACTACACTCACGGATATAAGAGGACCATGGTTGCACATTATTATTGAACACAACGACTTCGGTGCGCTACTTCGGCTATATATTTTCCCTGTATCTTGTTTCAAACTGAACTCGATGTTTCTGTGATAAGCGGTGCAGATAATGGATGGAATGGAGTGTCTATTTTTAAATTAAACTCAATTCCAAGTGTTTATTGTCATATACACAGTAAAGTTGCGAGCAAAAAAGGAAATAGAAACTAAGGAATGGTTGGCATTTCTTGAATCCCAAGACTTTAACCTTCCGAATGATATTTGGAACGATGCATTTGAGTGACATCGTACGGACACCGCATCCGCACGTGTCTACGACACGTATTTGCTTCTTTGCAAGCTTTGGGAATGTTAAGGGGGTAATAAGTTTGACTGAACTTTCTGACTGTTTTGTCGACGTTCCCATTGTAGCGCCTTATAATCCGGTGCGTCTTATGTATGTCAAATATAGGCCCTATAACCCGGTGCGCCTTGTAGTGCGGAAAATACGGTAAACTGTTCTCATAGGATCCAAAACAGAAAAATAAAACCCTGAAAATATAACATACTTCGATTAGATTTCAGAATAATACAAAAAAAAAATCATCTCTGTTTTGTGTTCTATAAAAAAACGGGGAGAGAGGCTTCATGGCTAATCTGATGCACGCTAGCCAAAATCCACAAAGACAGAAAGAAAGCAAACACCCTCGGTTTCCGGACTTGTGCGCCTTTTCATAAGTTATTCCACTGACGCCACCCGCCCATCCTCTTGACTCGGGTCGGGGGTCGGACACAAGTGTTAGCGGACACGCCCAGATCATCACCCGTGATGACGGTATAGCAGGAGTTGTTGTTTGCTAGGTTACTATGCAAAACAAAACAAAAAAGTTAAGAATAGATCCTTACGAGGTTGGATCTGTTAACCACCATTTCCTGACGTGTGTTTTATGCAAGTACAGCCTGTTGGCGCCCATTTCTCTCAGGCTAACATACGTTTCCACCTGCTCTCGAACCCGGGAGCTTTCGCATGTCAGGCCAATGTGCTAAACACTGCACCATGGCAACACTATAGAAGAGCGGTAAAAAAAATCCAATTGAATCATGTACCGGATACATTAAAATATATACGTTTCACAGGTAAATATAATACATCATTAGATAGTTAAAAAAACGTGTCATTCGTTATTTAAATATTTAATTTTATGTTGTTAAAAATATACACTTAAATTAGTGTGAGTGTAATTAAATCAATTCAATTAAAACAGATTAAATAAAGGTATAAATGAATATATCAATTAATAAACAGGAGCAATAAAACTGAGAAACAGAAATCTTAATTCATGTAATGCAATTAAATTGTGATTTGTAAATAGGGGTAACATTTGTTTGTTTTTGCAGGGGAACTAAACAAATTAATTAAAAGGAATGAAAATCAAATTGAATAATTATTAGAAATTATCATCTAGCGATCGACATTATACACTGCATTTAAATATGTGATTCCTGTCTAAACCAATCAGATTCATTTCCTGTGTTCATATAAACCAATGGTTCCCAAACCTTTGCAGGCTAGCACCCCCTTTGCTCCGGTATACTCCGGTATATGCCTAGCTGGTACGAATGACTTGTGTTTCTTCTAGGCCTCGCGACTATGCGAAAGCAAATTCTGCAACGGGCGTTTTCTTCTGTTCCACGTCCGCTTCGTCAAAACCAAAATAGGTCCAAACAAGAGATGAACCGCAATTCTGCAAACTTTGTTTCCTTCACGTTCGTTGACTATGGGACTATGTTTACGGAGTCCGGCATGACACTCAACGAGCTCACACGGTGGGTGTTGCATAGTGTGGGGCTTGCAAACTTTGAGTCGCGTTTATTGGCTTGTGCTATTATTAAAATTTGCCTCTGATTGGTCGGCGCTTTTAAATTTCGAACAGTAACAATTGTGGTTGGCCAAAACGCCATCACTCACTACAAAACCTTGAAAAAAACGCAGTGTTTTGCGGTTTCACAACCGCACTATGTTCAAACTTCTGACTTTGACTTTTTAGGCGGCATTCCTTTTTGCACTTTCAAATGAACAAAAATACATTTATTTTTATAAATATTATACATCATTTTTATTATCAATTCAAAAACTATCATAGATAATTTAGTTTATGTCTGATCTAGTGAAATGAATTCTTTAGGGATAGATTTACTCCATTGAATGAAATCTTTTATTTTGTGGAATTTAATTTAAAACTTTGAGACAAAAGCAATACATGTATTATTTAGTATTACTATCATGTCGTTTTTTTTTTTACTTATTTTGAAGCATTCAGTTTGACATGATTAAAAAATATCATATAATTTTCTATTTGAACTAATTTTAGGAATTACATTAGCATGTTTACAAAAAAGATGTTTCATTATCATCATTATTAACTTATTTTGCTGAATTCATTTCAGCACACGTGTATTATTTTTGAATGCAGGTATTTTTGTATGGAAAATCAATAGAATATTTATTTATCATGGGCATTTTCTGCTAAAAGTATGCTAAAAAATTATTACAGTACCGCTTCCCTCTTTTCTTGTTTTTTGGGGTGTGTGGGGACCCTATTTGCCGTCTTTTGCCACACTCAAATCATTTCACACAGACTTTGAGGAAAGTTCATAGTAACCCGACCCCCGTCATAGTCTCGGCCCCGGCACCCATTAAAGCAGCCGGAGTCAAATGGGCCCCGTCCGTTGGCCCCTAACTGAACTGAACCCCCGCTGGAGTTCATTACCCGGGTGTGTGGCCCCTAAAGTCCGAACGCTCATCTCGTGAAAGCCACATGCGAACGAAGGCTTTAGTAGCCTATGGGGTGTAATGGGCGAGGGGCTTTAGATGACTGAATCGGCCAATTAAATGACGGAACAGAGCCGGCATTTATTTATGTTAGAAACGCGAGCCGGGTGACTTACAGGAGGCTTGCATTCAACTGCTAAAGTCTGTTCAATAATCCTCTGCAAAATCTTATGTATTTCAGTTATCCCTTGATCTATGTCCCAATTGTCACCCTTCCCCCTACTCCTTACTCTTGCTCCAACATCACACAAAACGAATCCAGAGTGAAGATTGAGAGGTGGAGTGTTAGCTGCATGCTACGTTAACACTTGATTGATCCTTTTCGTTTAAAGGGACAGTGTGTAATAATTCACTACTAGAGCTTGTTGTAGCTTAAAATGGAGCTGAAGCGCGTGCATTTCAAGAAAACACACGAGGGTCGCCTGAAGGAAACCTCTTGGAAAAATTGGGAAGCCTATTAGTGTAGCCTACTGCTGCTAATCCTGGCCTGAATATAGCCCTAGCAGCTGAAAAGAGACAATCGCTGAGTTGGTCAGAGCTGATGTAAGTGGTAATTCTAGGAACTAGCGGGAGAAGCTACCATATAGGCCAGTAAAATATTGCAAGGGCAAAGCAGAACTTGCCAAGGATCAGGACCTTAAATCACAGAACTGCATGAGTGGCAAAAAAGTCAAATCTAACAACCAGGAGCGTCTGAAAAGAGCCTATAGCTGGAGTTGATCATAGCAGGTGTGAGTGGCTAATTCTAGCAGCTAGCAGGAGAAGCTACAATGAGGCAAATAAGAGATTTCAAGAGCAATGCAGAATTTGTCAGCGAAGGGACTGGGAATCACTAAATTCAGCAACATGAGTGACTAGAGAAGAAAACTTTGGAATGAAAAAGTCAAAGAAAACACCAGAAAGGCTGAAGAGAGCCAATAGCTGGAGTTCATCAGAGCTGGCGTAATTGGCTAAGGATAGCAACTAGCAGGAGAAGCGACTGAAAAGGCCAGTCAAAGAAGGTAAAGTGACATTTGTCAAGCACCGGGACCCTGAATCACAGAACTGAGGGTCATTTATGGCTAGAGAAGGAAAGTGTCAGTAAAAAAGGTCAAAGCGGCTGAAGAGCCACTAGCGGGAGTTGGTCAGAGCTGGTCAATGAGGCTGACTCTAGCAGCTGGCAGGACAAACTACTAAAAACGCCAGTAAATTATTCAATTTGTCAAGCGTCGGGACCCTGAATAACGGATCTCAGCTGCAAGGGTGGCTAGAGAAGGAAAATGTGGAAAAAATTGATAAGATGGAGAGGCTGAAAAGTAGTAGGAACTATTTTTAAGATGTTTAAAGTAAACTAAAAAGCTATTTCATATACCAGTTGTCAGATATATTTGTTTTCTAAATACTTCTCTTTTACTATAATAAGAGAAAGTAATATGGTTTATATTTAGTAAGTATTACGAAAAACATAGGAAGAGCAAATCTTTTCATCAAAAATGTTTCGAAACACAAAGAGTGACAAATAGACAAAATAAGATTTAAGGGCCTTTTTATTTCACTGCCCTTTAGGAAATGTCGGAAAAAGTTCTTGGCATTTCTGCTTTCCAGTCTTTAAAGTGTGAGGATGAAGCGGTCCTTGTATTGACTGAGGTCAAGCAGCGTGTCACCGGAAATGTCGGAGCGTCCGGCAACAAAATCCTCCCCGACACGCTTTACTTCCTGCGTTAAAATGTTTGCGAGCGTGTCGCGTATCATTGTGTCGGCGCTTAAGCTAACGGGCCGTGTTGGGCCATCTGGAACGAAGTCAGGATTCGAGTTTTAAAACAAACAAAAAACTGAATTGTTTGAAACATGCTAGAGCAGAGTCTCCTAGCTTTATCAAGTGTCGAGCGCATTTTTTCTACTTATGAGCGCAAAGAGCACCTAGTTTACCTATCTTGTACTACTTTCTATGTGGATACTATGTTATCACCAGGTACAAAAAAAGAAATAGAAAGAAATAAGAAAAAGAAAGAGTGAAAGAAAGAAAAAGTCAGAGAAATGGGAGAAAAAAAACATAGGGAAAGAAACAGGAAAATAAAGAGTGAAAGAGAGAGAGTGATAAAGCGAGAGAGAGAGAAGGAGAGTGTGAGAGCAAAAGAGAAGGAAAGAAAGAAAGAACTAAGGAAAGAAAGAAAGAAACAGGGAGAGAGAAAGAAAGGAAAGAGGGAGAGAAAGAGGAAGAAAGAGAGAGAGCAATAGAGAGAAAGAAAGAAAGACAGGGAGAAAGAGAGAGAGGTTAAGACCGAAAGAACAAGAAAGAGAGAGGTTAAAAAGGTGGTAAGAAATATGACATGAAAAAAATTGGGGTGAGTAATAAAGAAAGGGTAGAAAAAGAAATAAAGGTGGTAAAAAAAGAAATAAAGAGAAAGAGGTTAAGAAAGAGAGAAGGTAAAAAAGAAAGAAAAGGTGGGAAAGAAATAGATAAATAGGGAAATATGTAAAGGGAGAAAGAGAAAGAAACAAAAAAAAATAGAGAGAGAAGTAGGCAGTAGGGTTAATTGCCCCAGTAGAAAACTAAAAAAAAAAAAAAAAGAATTCTAGAAAATCCCAATGACCCAGCACTGTTGAGCTATTTTCACAACAGGTCTGCAGGCACCTCAGCTGTCCTCAGGGGGCACCACGGATCACAGCCACATTGGTGCTGTACATTTTAGGGGGGAAAGAACATAAAAACAAGCCACTGCGCATGACACAGATTCGCTCTCTCGGGACTCGCTATCAGCAATAGCTGGATGGGGATAATGGATCACGGCCAAAACAGTTAACTTTAGGCGGGCCACAACAGTATGCTTCACAGTGAGAGATACATTTGCAGAGACACAGAGATAGATACAGAGATAGAGAGACAGATAGATGGTTCACTTAACTTTGGTCATGGATTAACCGCGAAAATGAAGGGAAATACTGTAGCTACCAAATCCCCTTCCCCTCTTTTGGTTAGGATCGAACTCCACCACAGAGGTGACGTCAGGCTGCTGTGATCTTGAAACGCTTGGTGCCGAAGAGCTCCTTTCCCGGCCAAAGCCTCAAAAGCAAACGCTCGGATTCTGCTCTTGGGAAGTTTTATGAACTCGTGAGGGGAAACACAAACACCGATGCACGTTACTCCTTATTAGGACAATAGACGTTTGCAGGACTCGCCCGTCCATTGGTCGATTGGACGCCGGGGAACCTTATGATGGAAAAACCTTTCGGGTTAAACGATGAATGAATCGAGCTGGCCAACATGGTGAAATTGAGCCCGGGGTTTACTGTACAATGGCACCGGGTCTGGATTTTCCCGAAATGTCCCGCAAGAACCGCAGTCCAGATTGAAGACGTGAGAAGTTTGGAGCCGAATTAAGGGACGGGAAAGTGTTTCTTCATTTATGTAGACCGACTTTTACGCTGTGGAGAAAGTCCTCCACGAATATACTCCATAGATAGCATTTAATCCTTTATCCTGCTCGAGTCCAGATCCATATTGCTGTATTTTCCAAACTATAAGTCACGTTTTTATACCTGTCAAGCTCCAGGGCTCCATGCCCTTACAAACTGACATATTTTCCCTTACAAAATAATCTTACGCCATATTTTTTTTAAACGTGTTTAATTATGTAGTTTAACACGTGTACATGTGTTTCCTTATATTATATATATTGTTAATGAACAAATTTGTTGTGAGATACTGAGTTGCTCGACATGAATGAGGTTTATTATAAAAAAAAGGTAAAAAATTAAGTAGTTTGGACGTTCACTGCAGAAGGAAAAAAATACATGCAAATATAATTAAGTAGAATAATACATTTTCTTCTTCAAATTATGAATTCATTTTTTGCATTAAATTATTGTTGGTTATATACTGATTGATAACCACAAACCTGTCTTTTTTTCATTTTCTCCTTTTATACTTCCTTTTTTTCTTCACTTCTTTATACAACATAATAATTCGTAATATAATGCATCAAGGCAAGTGAGCTGTCTGAGAGCCGGCTCTCTTTAATGAGTTGAGCCGAAAAAGCCGGTTCTCTAAAAAGAGACGGACTTCCTTTCACTACACAACTACCACACGAAATCCGATGTTTTTTAAGACCACATGTATTTCAAATTTACTCAATCAACCTTGCCCGTCGTTTTCAGATCGGAATGACTTACGGCGTTTTAATTCAGGTTCGGCCATTGCGACTTGATGATTGTATCCAAAGAAAATTCAAAACTATGTTGTAATGTAGGCGTACTGGTCTGCTTTCGCTTTGTTCACGTGTGATGGGAATGATGCAGGATGGGAAATCCCCAGGCGGCAGACGCATGCGCACAGTAGCATCAAACCGCTTGCTTCGTTTGCAACGAAAAAAAAACGATACCGAGATAGAGGCTACCGCGGCGAACTCGTTTGACTTGATTGATCTGCCGTTTCGTGATAGTCGGTGTATACCGGATGGTACCCATTATTGACAAATTTGCGTTTTTCCATACAGATTCCCTTGCACGTCGTACACGTCTTAAAACGTACTTTGTACGGCAAAAACGTACAGGTTGACAGGTATTTGTTTTATTTCACAGTAGGACTTTATACTCTGGAGCGATTAATGTGTCAAGTTATTACAGTCCATTATCAATAAATTGTTATCGGATTGTTCTGGTAAACTTCTTGTTATCAATGCCATACTTATCCCAATAACTCATAGTACATTAACATACATTTTCCTTTCAGTCTGCTGTTGCCTTTATTCTATTTTTAATTTAAATTTGTAATCTGTTCTTGATCTTGGATTTTATCCGGGACATACCTTCCCCAAAATACGACTTATACCCCAGTGTGATTTATATGTTTTTTTTCCTTCTTTATGCATTTTGGATGGTGCGACTTGTACTCTAAAATTATTCATAGTCCAGACATACGATAATTTCTGGACTGGAGACTTATACAATCTGAAAAAAAGCCTGCTGATATTTCTTAGCACATGGGTAGAAAATGCAACTTGTTTTAAAGCCACAGTGTTTAAAACTTGACCTCTAGATGGCAGTGTGTTGCCAGGTACGAGTGAGGGCCAGTGCCACAGCGATCTGGGATCAGACAAACATGGTGGGGATTTAGGTAGGGATTTCACTGTGATTGGTAAATGGATTTATGCCTTTATATAGCACTTTTCAAGTCACAATGCACTTTACAATGTGCTTCACACTTACCCATACACATGACAAGACAGTCACCCATGCAAGTCGCCTGCCTACCTGCTTATCAGGGGTCTTAGGGGTTCCTTGTCTTGCCCAAGGACATTTAGTCAAGTCATGTTTATTTGTATAGCCTTTTATCACAAGGATTCTCAAAGGGCTGCACAGACCACAGATTATTGCAAACAACGGACTATTAGGACACCATCCCCTGATCTAAAACCCACATGAGGGCAAGGAAAAACTCAAAAAGCTCAACATGAGGAAAATAACAGGAGCCGGGAATCAAACCTATGGCCGGTTGCAAGACCAGCGTTCGACCTACTGGGCTACTAGATATTTCGACCTTTAATTGACATTAGTTCATGCATTTTAGCCCAGTATTCAAAATCAATGTATTCTTTTATTTACTTAGAGTTTTTTTGTACCACTAGAATGCACTACATATTACACACTGTCCCTTTAAATATATATTTTTTTAAATTTTTGAATATTCGATCTTAAAGGGAAAAAATATCCTTAAAATAAGCAACATCGGTCGATTATTTTAGTCGTTTTAACAAATATTTAGACAAAGATAAAAAAACAAAACCCAATCATCTCCTAAATGAGAGAATCTAAGTTCAGTTATGAAAATAAATATTCAATTTACTCGAAAGACAAGTACATTTTATTTTAATTTCAGCACGCGTGCCTACCGAGGATTAGTTGTGCAGATAATGGATGGACTGATTGTAATTTTATATTTTAAGAATAGAAAAATTACATTTATTACATTTTATTTAATTGAAATAAATATACTTAACTATTTATCAATAAATTAATCGATGCATTAATTACATAGAGTGATATATTTCTATATAATCATATTTTTTCTTTTTTAAGATACATTATTTAAATTTCTTAAATAATAATAATAATAATGAGCTACCCTTTGGAAAAAAAAATCACTATTTTGTATTTCACGAAATATTTTTTTCCAAGTTTAGCAAAAACAAACAAGGAAAACAATATAAAATCAGCTAAATTAGAATATTTGGCTTATTTTTTTATTTATTTGTAATTTAAAAAAATAATCCATCTTTAAATTTATTTATTTTCTTATTTGGTTACCTTATGAATTCTTAATTTTAAGGTATACATAAAAATAAAAAAATAATGTAATAACCAAAAAAATCTTAAAATAAGCAAAATTGTATGTAACAAATGGTGGATATTTTTTTAATTTAGAAATATATTGTCGATAATAAAAATACACTTAAAAAAATACACTTTCAGCCAATAGTCTAAGAAAATATTTGTTTTTTGCAGTGTCCAGTCAGTTTTTGGTTGCCATTCACATGCAATGACATCGCGGTGACCTGCGAGCAACACTTGTGCCCACCCGTCAGAGTCAAGGACAGAGCGACCCGTTGTGCGCACGTTTGATTCCAGCTGTTAACAAACTCGTTCCGCTCATTGTTTCACCGCCTGCATCATATTTTAAAGTTCTTTACATGCAAAACTTTATCGAGTTTATGATCGCCTTGGTTTCCTGCCTCCTTTGTTTGTAGTCTAATCATCACAGATAACAGTTTACAAACCAAAAGATTCCTGAGAACCAGAGGTAAGATCGGGCCCCAAAAAAATTCAGCCCTACCTGACCCGGGTCGCGGGTATGGTAAACCCAAACGAGCCCGAAATAAACCCGAAGCTTTAATTTGCCGCCAAAGTAAACATGAAGCTCTACTCCGGCCGTATGTATTTCAGCGCTGAAGTGAGCATTTCGGCTGAATTACGTAGCTTGGCGTTTACTTGGAGCACTGCAAGTGCAGCGCCTAAACGAACACTGAACACTGAAGTAGGCATCTCGGCGACGTGCAGCGAATGAAAGTGAAACTGAACAAAATGGCACCGAAAAAAAATCTATTTCTGCAGATTACAAACTGCAAATAGTAAAAGATTTGGCCAAAATGCAGAAAGCACAATCTTAAAGCTTGAAAGCTGTTGGCAAGAAGCAGAAATGACGTCTGACGTGAGGGAGGTGGAAGGAGGAAGCCGTGCGTCTTTTACCCCAACACTAAGGAGAAACTTTGTTTGGATTTAGTGATTTTGAGTTAAACTGATACTTTGGTAAGCATTTTCTTTATCGAAACAGTTACTTGAGTAAAAGTAAGTGCATGCTGTATAAATCCTCCAGCGAAAAAAAAAAAAAAAAAAAAAAAAAAAAAAATATATATATATATATATATATATATATATATATATACACATACATACATACATACATATATCGCGAGAGAAGCCCGACCAGCCCGACTTAAGCCCAAAATTCTGGCCAGGTTTGTGTTCGGGCCCAGGATCCTACCTCTACTGAGAACCACAACAAAAAACATCCTAGAAGCAAGAAAAACATACATTTGGACTTTGAAAGCTCCAGAGTGACAGAAAATACACACTCGTGGAAAAAAAAACTCCCAACGCCGGCTCATCAAACACTCAGAGGCTGAGATGTTTGTTCGGCTTCATCTGATAACTCCACAAGCTGACCCGATCCAAACATGTCGTTACGCAATAAACCCTTTGCAAAAAGTAGGTTTCTTAGCTTCTGAAAATGTATTATCAAATCATTTTATAAAAGCAATTTATTTGAGGTGAACAGTGACTGTAGACCCCCCCAAGATCCGATATTTTGAAAGAATGAATTAAACTTTATTTCGAACATGACAAAAAAAAAAAAAAAAAAAAAAAAAAAGAAATCTATCTATCTACATCATCAACAATGGTAACAATCATCCTCATCACTTTGAAAAGAGCCACAGTCTCTTGTCAAATCCGGCAGACACAGTTGTTTCAGATTTCGGTGAAAAATACTGCAGTTTCCACTTGTATTGGAAGCGGCGGCCCTCACAGTCAACTTTCCTTTTTTATTTCTAGTCGCCATGTCGGAAATGGGATGGGATAAAGTTCTCTGAGAAAGTCAAGGGCAAGGAGGCCAAAGCACTATTGCAATCATCTGGTTAAATGGTGACTTTTTTTTGTACAAATGTATTTTACACTGCAGTCAACATTACCGTTACTCATTATATGACAGAGGCCGCGGGGTAGTAAAAATGTGATCACGGGCTGTAACGGGCCCCCGAGCCGTACTTCGGACATGCCTGCCTTAAGATGCTACATTGATGGGAACCAGGAAGTAGTTCTACTTCCTGTTCCTGCTAGCAACCATATACGAATAAAAATAAACTCGGCGTAACAAACACAGGAACGGAAACAACAGTCTTTCTAATGCTTTAGGCTTTTTGAATAGCAAATGACCACAAAAATTGTCAATGCACTAATCACTGTGCAATTTTCTTGTCACTGGCTTTCCTTATTACTCCATGTTGGTCTCCTTTTGAAGAATGCTACCAGAAAAAAAGCCTTAAGAAATTCTGGTTTCAGTGGCCGCAACCATTCACCGATAAAAACAAAAACTCGGCGTGACAAACAGGACCCATTCTATAGTCTTTCTAATACCAAAACAGGAGTTAGGAAATTCTAGTTCCAGTGGTCGCTAGCAGCCATCCATCGATAAAAATCAAGACTCAGCGTGACAAACACAGGACATATCCTATAGTCTCTCTAAAACCAAAGGCTACCGTAGTTTAATTGAACACCGCTAGGTAATTCATTGCCCAATGTTGCCACTGGATTACCCGCTTACTTCATGTTGTTTTCTTGGGTATGCCACCAGAAAAAGGCTAAATGCTACATTTTCCGGAAAAAAGGAAGTCGTTCTAGTTCCAGTGCCCGCTAGCAACCATGCGCCAATAAAAACGAAGTGTGTGCGTGACGTACACATGACCCAAACAATACTCTTTCTCATTGGACTTTAACCAAGTGGGACCAATCAATGGATTGGCTGAAAAGCAGGGACTATCCCGGTTAAACCGTGACATCTGGTCACACTCTTCACAAGCATTGAGAAAGGGGCATTCAACCTTCGACCCCTCCCCAGAAAGGAAAAACCACAGCTGGCTTTCATAAAACAGAAGCCATGGGTGCCGACGGAGCCGGCTTACCATTCAAACTTCACAAAATCATCCGTGCTGTTATTTTGACTACCTTCTATCAACAGTTCCAGTTACTCTCCCCAGTATGAAAGGCGGCCAATGGACTATAAATACACAGATGTGTTCTCTCTCCGTTTTCCCATTCCCCCCTCCCGCATTTATTTTTCTATCAGGCATTTGCTTTGCTTCTATTTTAAGGATCAGAGGGCTTTTATTCTGGAAATGACCTTGGGAGCAGAACAGTAGCAGGACCAAAAGGGTGGGCCGCTTGGAAATTCCGTAAATACTTAAACTCACTTTTACCCGTCATCATCATCGAGTTTACCGACCTTAAGTTATCTCTCGAGCAAGATGGCCGCAGAGTGTACTGTGAAGTCACGTGCAGGAATCCAAACAAAAGCTCCTCCAAAAAAGAGCAGAGTCCAGCTGAGGCCTTTTAAGGAAGTATTTCCTTACAGCGTTTATGTCACGATCAAGCTTGGTTGGAAAAGAAAATCTCACAAAAAAGGTTCTAGAAAAATATTTATCGACAGAAAAGGAATCGGTATCGGGTGGGGTACAGAAAGAGAACAGGGACGTTTACTAGCATCTTCAGAATTCAAATACTTCAAAGCTTCTCTATCAAAGGCTTTGCTGCTAACCCTAACTGAACAAAACATGAAAAGGACGGCAGTATTTGATGGCATACAACTAGTCGTAATTCAACAAAAACAGGAAGGAAGAGGACACAGGGAACATAATTACACACAGATAGATAACAACAGTAGCTGAGAGACGAGCACTGAAAAAGCTGAGGTCAATCATGGACAATCCATCGCATCCACTACACAGCATTATCTCCAGACAGAAGAGCAGTTTCAGCGACAGACTGCTGTCACTGTCTTGTACTACGGACAGACTGAAGAGATCTTTTCTTCCTCATGCCATGAGGCTCTTTAACTCCACCCGGCAGAGCAAAGGCCCACATTAAACCACACCACCTACATTGGATATTACCGAATCTTACTGCAATATGTATTCTGTGTAGCACTATTTAGTTACTCTATATAACACGCTACAGTGGGCATTTGCACGTCACACTGGGTATTTGTATATTGTATTCTTTTGGCTTTATTATTGTACTGTTCTCAGCTCAGGGATGCTGCTGGAAATGTGAATTTCCCTTCGGGGATGAATAAAGTATCTATCTATCTATCTATCTATCTAGATTAACTAGATAATATTGCAACACCAATCACCTCTAACAAAACAACACATGAAAGATAGACAATTTGGTATATGTAGGATAATTAAATTTAACTTAACAAGACACAAAAAAATAGAACGCAAGGGAAATAGCCACACATGGATAGAACCACAAAATGTTCCTCTAACAGAATAAAACATGAAAGTGAGACAATGGAGGACATGTACGAACATAAACTCGTTTTAACTGTAAGAAACACAAAAGAATGAGGATTTAGGGAATGTACTCAATATATGGATAGAATTACAATATGTACTAAACAGCTCTAAAGGAAGAAAATAAGAAAGTCAGACAACACAGCATACATAAGAATACCAAGTAGCATTAACTGAACAGAAGATGAAAGGAAGAGGACAAAGGGAACATACATAAAAACGTAGTGGATAGTACAACTACGTAATGTCCCAACACCAACCAGCCCTAAATAAACAAAACATAAAAGGATACAGTATATGTTGGAACACCAACCAGCACCAACAGAACAAAACTTGAAAGTAAATGAGGCAGAATATACACTCACACATGGGTAGAATAACTAGACAGACAATGATACCATGAAATATTGGAATATCGACAGGCTCTAAATCAGGGCTCGGGAACCTTCTTTGGCCAAAAGAGCCATAATGGGAAGATATTTTGACACCAAATATTTCAAGACAACATTCAACAAAACTGCCAAACCTGCTCTACAGACAAAAGCGAATTCTTCAACACGTTTTATTTCGCTGTTTGACGATTTCATCAAATCTACGAAGTCATAATAATGCCGGAGCCCGTGTCCCATATCCATCTCAATACAACCAATTCAAATTCGACTCCCTCTCAAGGTTACTTAGGAATGTTGAGGCTCATTTTTGTCCAAAATAAGGGTTTCAAAACAAGGTGCAAGCAAAGTTCTTTAGTGAAATTGATAGAGAGCGAGAGAGAGCGAGAGAGGGGGAACGACAGAGAGAAAAAAGAGAAAGGGGGATGAGACAGAAGAAATGAGAGAGAGAGGGGGCTGACAAGAGAGAGAAAGGGGGCAAGAGAGAGAGGGTGGGAACAAGAGAGAGAGAGAGGTGAATGAGGGAATGTCAAAGAGAGAGAAAAAAAAGAGGATGGGACGAGAGATGGATGAAATGAGAGAGAGGAAACGAGAGGGACAAAGAGGGGAATGAGAGAGAGGGCGGAACAAGAGTGAGAGAGAAAGAGACAAATAGAAGAGGGGGAATGACAAAGAAAGAGTGAGAGAAAAAAAGAGGAGGGGACGAGAGAGAGAGAGAGAGAGAGAGAGAGAGAGTGGGAATGAGAGAAAGAGATAAGGGGGTATTGAGTGAGGGCAGGAACAAGACAGACAGAGGGGGGTGAGAGAGGGGGGAACAAGAGAGAGAAATGAAAGAGAGAAGGGGAAAGAGAGAGAGAGACAAAAAGAAAGAGCAAGAGATAGAATGTCATTACATCTGACCCGCACAGTATACATAAATATATAAGTACAAGTATAAAAAGTTGCAGTATTTTGAAAAAGGATACTGCACAATAGTGCAAAAGACTTGTAGAGCGAAACAATAGGAAGATCGTATAATGTACAAAATATATGGATGTGCAGTAGCAAGTCAGTTATCATAGCTGTAAACCAGGCAGCCATGTTCACTATACAGAAACAACTAATCGAATTTCAAAAATACATTCAAAATGCAATTATTTTAAATTAATTAAAAGAAAAAAGATGTGCGAAAGCAGCTGGACAGTCTAAATGCCGAGGGGGGGACAGAGATGTTGCAGAACCCGGTGGTCCGGTTATGATGGCAAGACCACCAAATTCCCATTTAACCCGATGACTGTTAGCAATCCCGAGAGAAAACCAACAGAATTCGACCAAAAGTGTGGACGCCCTTATAAGGACAAAACACAAAAGTTGAATTCACCACTCAGCTAAGCGTAGCAGCAAGAATATCAAAGCCATTTCAAAGAAGGGGCAAAGCCGCTAATTGCCCCGCCCAAAGAATCGCATGCAAGCAAACACTTTGGTGGAGAAACAATCCACAAAAATTGTTGTTTAGGGAAAAAAAGCCAGCTCTAAAGACTTCCTGCAACAAAGCCATTGGCTTTCATCCATAAACAGGAAGTCAAGGCTAGCTTGTGTCGAAAGACCACGTTAAAACAAAAAAACTGCAACTTTAGTGTTTGGAGCAAACCCCGGGCCCCGTGATGTGGAGTGAGGGGGCCCAAGATGCTTCCTGCAGCTCATTTTGGTCACTCGTCTTCTCTTATTGTTGCCGTTGGATACGATATTGACGTGCACGACCCCAAAAGCTCACAGGCTTTATGAGCGTGGCGTGAAGGACCGGGGTTTCCGTTACTCTTGATAGAATTAATAACGAGAGATAACAAAAGATAAAGAGAGGGAGGGATAAAGTAAGAGAAAGAAACAAAGAAAATAAGGGGGAAGGGCAGAAGGAAATGGGAACATCAGGAACAAGAGCAAGAGAGAAAGATAAAAAAATGGGAAACATAGCAAAACAGAGAAGGAAATGGGAAAGTAAGGGAGAAAACAAAGAAAAAAAAAGGAGAGAGGGGGAACGATGAAGTAAGAGAAAAAGACACAAATAAAATAAGGGTGAAAAGAAGAAAACAAAGAAATAAAGGAAAAAAGAGTGAGCAAGAAAGAAGCAGAAAAATGATAGAATAACAGAAAAACCGAGGGAACAAAATAGGAAAATCAGGAAATAACAAGAAAAAAGAGAAAGTAAGGAAAAGGAAAAAGAAAAGATCTAATGAAAGAAAAAGATGGAAAGAAAGGAAAAAAGTAAGGAAAACAGAAAGAAAAAAGGACAGAAAAGAAGAAAATGTCTATCGTTTTCTCTCTCTTATTCTTTCTGTTATTCTCTCTCTATTTCTCTTGTTTTCTCTCTTGTTGTCTCTTATTCTCTCGGTTTCTCACTTGTTCTCCCTCTAACTTCTTTTCCCTTTTGTTGTCCCTCCATTTGTTTTCCCTCATGTTGTCTCTTGCTCTCTGTCTTTCTTGTTCTCACTTGTTCTCCTCTCTCTTGTTTTCTCTCTTATTCTCTCTCTCTCTCTCTCTCTCTCTCTATTTTTCTCTTGTTCTCTCTTTGTTTTCTCACTTGTCCCGCCATTTGTTTTCCCTCATGTTGTCTCTTGCTCTCTGTCTTATTCTATGTGGTTCTCACTTGTTCTCTCTCTCTCTTGTTTTCTCTCTTATTCTCTCTTTTTCTCTCGTTCTCTCTTTGTTTTCTCACTTGTTGTCCCTCTCGCTGTCAATCTCTCTTATTCTTTGTGGTTCTCACTTGTTCTCCCTCTCTTTTTGCTCTCTCTCTCTCACTGTTCGATCTACCAATCCGGACCCCTGCAAGAGGTTTTTTTCTCTACCAGGTCCCAACTGCTTAGTTTAATTTTTGTAGTATTTTGCAGTATTTCTGCAGCAGTATTTTTGTTGTGTATCTGTAGTATTTTCCTAGTATTATTGTTTTTTGTAGTCATATTTCTGTATAATTGTATGACTACTTTTATAGAATTACTGTAGAAGTGTTCCCATCTAAGTATTTTTGGAGTATCCCTGTCGTATTTTTGTAGTATTTCTGTCATATTTTTGTAGTATTTCTGTTGTATTTTTCTCCCATTTACATAGTAGTTTTTTGTATTACTTATGTCAAAAAATGTGTGGTTGTATTTTTGTATCATAGTATTACTGTAGTGGTATTTTGTAGTCTTTCTGTAGTATTTTTTTGTATTACTGTAGTTTTATTTTTGTTATATGTTTCAGTATTTTGGCAGCAGTATAGGTGTAGTATTTTCTTAGCATTAATGTATTACTATTTGTTTAGTATTTCTTTCATATTATTGAGTAGTATTTTTGTATAATAGTATGACTGTAGTGTATTTTTGTAGAATTTCTGTAGTATATTTGTAGTATTCCCATTATAGGTTTTGCAGTATTTCTGTAATAACATTTCTGTAGTTGTATTTTGTATCATAGTATTACTGCAGAATTTTTGTACTACCTTTTGTATTTAGTAGTATTTCTGTAGTAGTATTTTCCTAGTAACACCTTCTTAGTTTTGGAGTATTCTTGTAGCATTTCTTTAGTAGTTTTTTTTTATATTTCTATTGTAGTATTTTGTATTATAATATCACTTTAGTAGTATTTTTGTAGTTTTTCTATAGTATTTTTTTTGGTGTAACAAATATTTTATTTTACAGAGTATTAGTAGTCTGTAGAGCCCTTTGAGACTTCTTGTGTTTACACAAATACTTGACTAAAAGTTAAAGAAAATTGCCAACATGATTCATGTGACTTTAATTTATCACCACATCGGCCAAAACATTCCCTATGAAAATCAAAGCGCAAGATAAACTAAATCCCAAGCTCACACGATCCCACGTTTTGCATTTTTCCTCGCTTTTGTTCAACCGAGCATGGAAGTCGTCCCCAAGGTCGAACCCAGCGCACTACAAAGGTCAAAGTGCAAAGTGCTAGAGGTTGAAGTTGGGCTTTTTCTCTTTGATTTATTTTCTCCTTTTTCTTTTAACGACCAGTCTCAAAAAGACGTTTCAGGACAGGAGCATTTTGACCTGACCTCTGAAGCGTTTTCTTTTCCGTTTGGGGGACGGATTTTAGAAATAGGAGCAAATTGAAGTTGACGTGGAGGGATCCTTTCATTAATCATAAAGGAACAGTACGTCAATGCCCCCTCCCCGATCAGTCGTTGAGGTCCCGGTGGTACACATACCGAAGATGCCGGCATGATGGGGAAGGAACCCAGACTCCTCGCCTGCTGGAGAAAACTCATTTATCAGGACTGTCGCGTGACTGAAATATAATCTACTACTGCTGAGGAATGAATGTACGCTAGCGTTTTTTTTTTTTTTAAAGTATACGAGATCAGGGGTGGGCAAACTACGGCCTCCGGGCCTCATGCAGGCTTTTTCATCCGGCCTGCCACACCAAATATATTATGCCAAAATAATAATTAAGTACTATTAATAAAAACAAGGTTTTTCTTGACTCCTTTTGTGTATCTACAACAAAAATACTGTGTGCCTAAAAACAGGGACCTCGTTTATTATTTTATTTTTACTTCAGAAATATTACAAATGTACTATTACAGTAATACTATAAAACAAAAAAAAACAACTGCAGAAAAATACCCGAGAAATACGACATACATATACGATTATTCCCAGTCTACTACTATATGATTATACACAAATACTAAAGAAATACAGCAAATATACTGCTTTGGAATTACTAGAACATTTTAAAGAAATACTACTAAAATACTACTTGGGAAATAGTTCAAAAATACTTCTACAGAAACACTACAAATATACCATTACTATAGAAAAAAATACTATGACAGAAGTATTACAACAGTAATAATACAAGAATACATTAACAGTAATACTACAACAATTCTACAATGGAAATACTACAAAATAAAAGTACAGCAATACAACAAAAATACTACAGAAATGCAAATAAAATCTACAATGGAAAAAATACAACCAAAAAATTCTACAGACATGCAACAAAATGTCTACTCTGAAAGTACTACATAAATACTACAACTTTACTACTGCAGAGATACAACAAAAATAAAACTACAGTTGTACTAGGTAAAAAACTACAGAACTACAACACAACACCGACTGCATATATTTTACAAAATACAAAAAATATACAACTATATAGTATTACTAATGAACAATACATCAAATGAAGTACTTTAAACCGGGGCCTAAAATATTATTTTGCATCCAAACCAATTTAATGAGAGTAATCTATTTGAAAATTAAATACGACAAGAAAAGTCTGTATGTATATTTATTTATCCATCCATCCATCCATCCATTGTCTTCCGCTTATCCGAGGTCGGGTCGCGGGGGCAGCAGCGTTAAAAGGGAAGCCCAGACGTCCCTATCCCCAGCCACTTCCTCCAGCTCATCCGACGGGACCCCGAGGCGTTCCCAAGCCAGCCGAGAGACATAGTCTCTCCAACGTGTCCTGGGCCGCCCCCGGGGCCTCCTGCCGGTGGGACATGCCCGGAACACCTCCCGAGGGAGGCGTCCAGGAGGCATCCTTATTAGATGCCCGAGCCACCTCAACTGGCTCCTCTCAACGCGGAGGAGCAGTGGCTCTACTCCGAGTCCCTCCCGGATGACTGAGCTTCTCACCCTATCTCTAAGGGAGAACCCAGCCACCCTGCGGAGGAAACTCATTTCGGCCGCTTGTATCCGGGATCGAGTTCTTTCGGTCATGACCCAAAGTTCATGAAAAATGGCATAGGCCCCAGGATCGGCCCCCAGGCTATATTTTTGGGCCCCTGACTCCAAATAGTTGCCCACCACTGTACTAGATAAATTGAGGCCTGTTCCATTTTCCTGGATATATCGCGTATTATAGCTAACGCAGAAGCTAGCAGCATTAGAGAATCACATCTGTTTGGAGGCAAGCTTTGCTTTAGCTGATAGCGACACATTAAAACATATTGTATTAAGCTAGTATTGCTAAAGCTAGCATAGGAGAGACAGTGTATTTGAATTCATACCTAATGTTAACCGATGCAAGTTGTCTATTTATCTATATCTATACACCAAAGCCATATCCCCTCTATGAGAGGTGGCTAGACTCAAAAACACATTCACCAAACATTCATTCCCCTTGGCTCTTCCCAACCTGACACCGAACATTAAGCTCTCAGCGCAAAGAGGGGTGAGTTGCTGTGCCATGCATCCCTTCATCAGCAGAAAGGCCTGACAGCATACACTGGTTTACCCCCTCTGCATCATAAGCATCAATATCAGTCATTCTTATCTATCTTTCGCCATACACACTCCCTAACACGCACTCTTGGATGCATTACATTAACTGACCTCACATCCAAAGCACGTTTTACTCTATCCTTCCAACCATATTTGGGTCTTCCTCTCATTATATTTCTAAACAAAACAAACTATTGATATATTTGTTTCTTTTGGTCAAACAGGAAAGGCAGATGGTTAGGAACGGGCTAATTTGTCAATTATTTTCCATTTTGTATAATAGGTGCTAAGAAATTAGCCGCTAACATTTTTAGCAAAACACGAAAGGAATATAGACAGAAATATTGTTCATTACAGTAAGCCAAGAAAGGAAAATGTTTGGAAATGTGCTAAAAGGGCCCAGTTTCCAAAATTTTAATTTGATCTAAAAATAAAATAAAAATTGTCAGAAGTGTAACAATAGATGTTTACTTTTTTCTCTTTATCAAATTTGCCAATTTTGTTTTTATTTTGGATTAAACACGAAAGCTACAATTACTGGCCTAAAATATGTTGTTAGCTAACTGTATGCTAAGTGTAGCCAATAAGAATGAGGATGTTGTTCCTAAATGATATTGTTAGCTAACTGTATGCTAAGCAGAGCTGATAAGAATAATGTATGCTAAGTGTAATTAATCTGCTAGTTAACTGAACTGTAAGCAGACAAAATCAAAAGGGGATGTTGCTCCAAAAATACATCATTAGCTAATTGTATGCTAAGTGGAATTAACCAACTAGCTAACTGCATGCTAAATTGGGCTAATCAGAAAGTGGAAGTTTTTCCCAAATAATATTTCTAGCTAACTGTAGGCTAAACAGAGCTGATAAAAGAAATAAATGGATTTTGGTCCGAAAAGATTTAGCTAGATAAGTGTTATTAATCTGCTAGCTAACTGAACACTAAGCAGAGCAAATCAAAAAGCTCCTAAAATACGTCGTTAGCTAATTGTACGCTAAGTGGAACGCATCTACTAGCTACTTGTATGCTAAGTTGGGCTAATCAGAATTTGGATGTTGTTCCTAAATTATATTGCTCGCTAACTGTATGCTAAACAGAGCTGATCAAAAAATAAATGGATTTCGGTCCTAAAACATATTGCTAGCTAAGTGTAATTAATCTGCTAGCTAACTGAAGACTAAACAGAGCAAATCAAAAAGTGGATGTTGCTCCTAAATGACGTTGTTAGCTAATTGTGCGCTAAGTGGAACTGATCTGCGAGCTTATTGTATGCTTACAACATATGTTTCTAAAATATATTGCTAGCTAACTGTATGCTAAGCGTAATTAATCTGCTAGCTAACTGAACGCTAAACAGAGCACATCAAAAAACCCTGTTAATGTTAACATCGCGTCAGAATATAGGCCAAAGGAAAGCGCACGTGTTGCGAGTGCTGAAAGCTAGCTAAATGAAACGGACAACTGTTCCGGGCTTTAGCAGCTAATTTTAGCGCCTCCTTAGAGACCAGGCTACAACCATTTTTTTCCTTTAGCGCGATGGACTAAAAACGCACACGACGACGGGCATTTTGCAGAAAAATGTCAACAAAACGTAAAGATGACGTGTTGTGAGCGCATGTGCGAGTTGAGCAAGAGCTCAAGCGCCTAAAAAGGAAGAAGTCGCCAGGGTTGGTTTAGTCGGATGCGCGATGCATCAAACCAGTGCATGCAACAAAAGACACTAAAGAATGATAACTGCGTGTTTAGTTTATATGCTATGCTATAGAGAGACCGTCTAATCTGAGGTAATGTTTACCATGTACCACTTTTAACATGCTCCCTGCGGGCGCCTGCTCGCAACAATCGTCGAACAGAGATAATGGATCGCGTGTGCGTTTCATTTAAGGCGGGCCAAAAAAGCAACTAGTGCTTTGTACAGGTACCAACTCGCAGGGGTATAGGATTGGGGAGAATGGAACTTGGCTTAATCAGGTGCAGTTGGGATTAAAGCTAAAATGCATTATGCTAAAAAAAAGAACTGAGATAACAGTGCACTCTTCTGGTTTCCACTAGCAGCAATAAGGGATAACAGATTGTAGCTGCACAAGTGCTGTTGCCTTAAGACTTAAAGAGCAGGAAAAAGAAAAAATAAGTCGCCACGCACGACACAAATTTGCCCTCATGGCGCTGGCCTCGGAAATAGTTGACTGGGAATAATAGATCGTGCCACAACAGCGCAGTTCTTTTTCGCTAGCCCACAATGATACGAGTGAGCATTTTAGTTTAGACTGGCTAGAAAAGTATGCCTTCTGCCGGTCCCCAGTTGAAGCAGTATGGGATTGAGGGTAATGGATGGCGGCTGATAAAGTGCAGTTCACTTTGGTGTGGAAATAAGATTTTTTTTTAAATAAAGAGCTGCCGGGCTTGACAAAATTGCACTCTGCCGCTCCCTGCTCCCAAGAATATGGAATCAAAGATGATGGGTTACAGGCTCACAAGTGCTGTTCACCTTTTGGTGGATGGGAACAGCAAAAAAGAACCCCGAGACCTGACAAAAATATAGAGCATAATAGAGCACATTTGTGTAAAAAAGCAGCTCTTTTTTGTCTTTTCCACTTGAAATGAACTGCACCAGTGCAACTGAGTTTAATTATCCCTAGTCAACTAGTTATGAGCTGACCATTAGAGCACACTTGTGTGAGCCCAGGTGGCTTTTATTGTTGTTGTGACTACATTTCCACCCTAAATGAACTGATCTTGTGCGGCTGCAGCCCATTGTCCCCGATCCCATATTAATGTACCGGTAAGTGGGGAAAGGCAGAAACACTGTCGTGGACACAATCCAATATCCCCAGACAGCTATTTCTTAGAGCAGGGCTGCTGAAGTCATTGTGGTTTGAATTAAAAAAGTGTCGTTTTGTCTGCGATCCATTATCCCTGGTCAATTATTGCGGAAAACAGGGGCCAGAAGAGCATGGGGCAAGGTGGGGGGATTCTCGCACATCGTGGCAAGTGCTCGAGAGATTATAGTTTAATATCTCACATCCCACATGTTATTTTTATATATTTTAAATCATAGATTGTTGTTTGGCTCCAAAATCCTCGTAAAACAAACCTGGCCCTCAAGATTGAATGCACTAACTTGCGCATCTTGAGCAAAAATCCCTGCTCAAAGGCACTCCAACAGATGCACTCTAGCCTGCCATTCTGAGTTTGTTTTTCATAAGTCTGATCCAGACCAGGATCCAGATGGACCAGCCTATATGGAAGGTGTGTGTGGTGCCTTCAGGAAGTGCAGTTAAATCACAGCGGAACACAATGGAAGGATTGTGATGACAAGGGAACTTTGTTTCGGAGACGAGGACGCTCGAGGCTAATAACACATTCATAAGCCTATGAACGTGTTATGTTTTCACCATTGAGCGCCTGACCGTTAGATTAGCCTCAGTGGATGTTAGCACCGGTTCCACTATCCCCGGCATCCTTTGATTGTCAATTTTCCCATTAAAACGCGTAAACAATTGAACTGGAAAAGATCAAAACAATCTTGTGAGAAAATTGTCCCATTATGATTTGCCTTTCAGTCTCAGGAAGAGAACAAAGCCACTATTGAAAGCTGCAGCGTGTGATTTATAGCGACCCCTAGTGGTTAAAAATACTTTGATCATTTAACTAAAGCATTATTGATTCAAATAACAGGCAAAAACACACGTACCATCTCCTAAACATGTTGGTTTCGTTTTCAAATCTTATCATATGAAACAACTTGAGAAGCTCTATGAAAACCCAGATCAAAGTTGTGCCAAGCTGGCTTGTCCTATCCATCTTTTTCCACTGTTTCCTTATCTAGCAACTCTTATAAGCCACTCAGCTGCATGCGATGGCTTGCTGCTAGCCATTTTTATTTTAATTGTTCGTTCATCTACGTCTTTTATTCGCCTATCACGGCTATTCATGCAAGCGAACTGAAACACAGAACTCCACGGTTCCTTCTCTAGCCAATCATGTTAGCCACTTGGCTGTAGGCTATAGCTTGCTGCTATTCTTATTGTTAGATGCTCCCTCTCCGTACTTCAGTCTCACTAACCTTCCACAGATGCTCATAGAAAGGATTCAGAAATCTGACTTTTTACCCCACTGTTTTCTTCTCTAGCCACTCAGCTACATGCTATGGTTCACTGGTAGTTTTTTGTTAGCTGCTTCTGCTTAATCCCCTAGTGTCACTTGTCTTCCACAACTGCTCATGCAAGCAAACATCACTGAGTGATATGATTCAGGCATCTTTGACTTTTTCCACACGGTTTCCTTTTCTAGCCACTCACGGTAACCACAAAAACATATATATCAATGCAGGCTATGGCTCACCACACAACTATTGATATTATTAGCTAATCCTGCTTCGCCCTTTAGTGTCGCCTTCAACAGCTGCTCATGCTAGCGAACATCGCTGAGTGCCGTGTATCGGGCATTTTTAACTTTTATTTTCAGCTGTTTCCTTCTCTAGCCACTTATGTTAGCCGCTTGGCATGCTGCAGGCCAGAATTGTTACCGTTAGCTACTTTCGTTACATCCTCCACTGTCATTCAACATCCGCAGCTGCTTATGCAGGTAAAAATTGCCGAGTACCGTGATTCAGGTATCTGGAGGTTGTCATCTTTTTCCAGTGTTTCTTTCTCTAGCCACTCAAGTGGCCAAGTTTTGTGGTTTAAGTGTCCTGGCAATCTTTTACTGCCTTTTTAGTGGCTTGTCCTGCTAGCTGCTTAAGTAAGTCACTTAAACCAGCGCCAACCAACTTCAGCTCCATTCTAAGCCTCAAAGATCTCGAGTGGTGAATTATTTCACACTATCCCTTTAAGGGGAGAAAGTAAACAAGCCAGCTAGAAGAGTGTCGGAACTTACTTTGACATAAGCCGTGTAGCGCTGGCACGCGTCCTTGTTGATCTCTAGGCTGAGCTTTTGGCTCTTCTGGCTGATCTGAGAGCCGCCCTGAATAAAGTAGACCCGAGATGGCAAGTTCTTCTGTCTTTTGTCGGCGTCAGCCGTCAGGTTATACAGAAGCTCTAAATCGGATAAAAAAAACGGACAAATTCAATATGATCATTGATGATTTGAAAGAATTCTCATTCATAAGCATAGGTTGATTCTTTGACTCTTACTGACTACTATGGACGTCAAATGATACAAGGGGAATGCGTTTAAACTGCAATACAATATTGTAAAATCTTGTTCTACAGTCAGATTATTTTGTGAAATTATTTTTTTTAATTTTATGACATTTTCAGTGAAAAAAAACCTCACAAACAAATAAAAGAAAAGTGACCAAAACATTTTACAAATGGTCATTGCTTAATTTGAATATGTATGTATTATTTTTTTTCTTAAGTAATTTCAATAAGGAAACATTTTTATTGAATGTATATTTGTCCTAAAGTATTTCTGAAAAATATTATGCATTAAAAAGGCTAAAAAATTATGTTTGAGTTGATATTTTTATAGGTAAAGAAAATTTCTTATTTTAAGAATTATTATAATGAAAAAAAAACATATTTTATGTTATTAATACTATAATATGTAGTAAATAATAATTAATAATATAGTAATTGTTACCAAAAGAAAAATCATACAAAAATGTATATCATGAATATTACAGTTTTTCATATTTTAAAGAAATCATTATGTTGAATTACTATTATTGTTGTTATTTATTTTTTAAACAATTAAAAAATATATATAAAAATTGTGTTTAAGCCTACCATATGCAAAAGATTCAAGTGTATCCAATATAAAATTACCAAAATTATTTGCCATAAAAAATAATTTTGCTATCTTAGGTATTTGTACTATTTTTTTTATTCTTAAAAGATAATTACCGTATTTTCACGACTATAAGGCGCACCTAAAAGCCTTTATTATTTTTTTTTTAACATGTGCTCTATAATACAGTGCTCCTTATATATGGATCAATATTAAGTCACAAGGTCTCGCAATTTTCCCCGTAAGCGAAGTATTCCGCGGTCTAAGCTGGGATATATATACCGGCGTTTCATTTCCTAACCAATGTGTCAATCATCATTTGAATAGGTCACTATTGGCTAAAGTAATTTGGAGGTAGAGGAGGCGGGTCCTTTTTAGCATTTACAGGCTCGCATAGGCTAAAGCGGGGCAAAACCAAGCCTCCAATTGGCCAAAAAGATGTCAATCAAACGTTTGGTTGCTCTACGGCCTGGAGAAAACTTTTTTTTACTAGTCTGCATTTGTAAACAGGAATAAAGGGGCTAAACAGAAAGCTAGCAACAACCAACGTCTATCGATGCAGATGCTTCTCGGCGGATTTTTTCTTTTTTTGTCGACATTATAGCGTTTTTTGAGTACAGAAATATTTGACACGTTGGATTTACTACACTCACAGATGTAAGAGGACCACGGTTGCATATTATTATTGAATGTGATGGCTGCAAAACGACTTTGGTGAGCTATGCCGGCTTTATATTTTCCCAGTATCTTGTTTCAGACTGATCTTGATGTTTCTGTGATGAGTCTATTTTTAATTTCAATTCAATCCAAAGTTCCCTTGCACAAGGAAATTCTTATTTTGCTTTCCACACAGTTACCAGTGAAAAAGAAAATAGAAACTAAAATCCAAAGAGTTTAACCTTCCTAATGATATGTGGAATGACGCATTTGAGTGATTGGTGACGTCGTACAGAGACAGTTTCTGTACGTGTCTAAGACACGTATTTGCTTCTCTGCGAGCCGTCGGAATGTTAAGGGGTTAATAAGTTTGACTCAACAATCTGACTGTTTTGTTGACATTCCCACTGTAGCACCTTATAGTCCGGTGCGCCTTTTGTATGGAAAATATATATCAAAAAATATTTTTGGGGTGCGGGCCTTATAATCCGGTGCACCTTATAGCCTTGAATATACAGTATTGAAAATTTGTAAAATTACCTGAGAATTTAACTCGCAATATTTGATTCAAAAATAAACAACTGCAACTTTTTCTAACTGGACTTTGATGATGTAAGCTACTGTTAGTGGTAAGCAAACAAACAGGAGCAATAAAAACAACCTCAAGCCCCTTTGTGGATGAGTGACCATATTATTTCAAGATCGCAATCTCTATACAGTGGAAATAAATCCCCTAGCAGCATATTAAAGGACTTATTTTGATCCTGACATGATGGAAGCCGATCTCAATTGGATTTCAAGGTGAAAAGATGATGAAAAATACTGTAAAAATCAAAGCAATCTTCCAGCTGCTCCGTTTTTTATTGCTGCCTCCACCCCGGCCTAGGTAATGGAAAGAAACAGCGCGACCGACGTATTCCGATTCGTTGTGAGGAATGAATCAGCGTGTGTTTTTCAAGTAATTGCTTGACAGGGCGTCTCATAGGGAGGGCTCGCAAAAACGCCCAGGTAAGACCTTCCGCCTTCAGTCCGAGCATGAGATCATGGCGGACGTCACCGAAACCCCCGGCGAGCTCATTTTTTTCCGTCGGTTTTGCCAGGAGGACAAACAGAAAGGGCTTTATATTGCAGAAAGGTCATTATGCAAGAGGGCTGCCGGTTCCCGGGGGGCTCGGGGCCGGGTCGGACCCCACCCTAACGCTAGAACAGGATGTCACTTCAGAAATCGACGCCACCGACACTTTTTTCTGCGAGCTGATTGTGCAACGTGATCTTTGTGTGTTTATAAAGCCGAAAAGACAGACTAGGAAAATATTTGAAGTAGCTTACACTTAGGTGAATTCAATATACAGAAGTATATTGAATTCACCTAAATATAAAACAAAAAGAATAACTTATGTAACCAATTTTTTATTTTTTATTTAGTTTTGCTTTTTTTTTTAAATCTGTTTTTTTTTCAATTTTTTTTCCATTTTAATTTCCCCCAACATCATTTCCCCAATGTCATTTTTTCTTTTTTAGAAATAAAATATTTTTTTCTTTCCTTATTTTATATGTATTTTTATTTTTGATATTTTTTCTAGAATTATATATTGTATAAATATATTTTTTTTCTTATATTATTTTCCATTTTTCACTCATTTTCTGGCTTAATATAAACTGTATATATCTTTATTTTTAATAGTTTTTGTAGAAAATCTGTTTTTAAAATATATTATTTTCTTTTCTTAGTTGCTTTTATCATATATTAGAAAAAAAACTGTTTTTTTATGTTTCTTTTTTATTCATATTTTTGATTTTTGTAAATTCTTCTAAATTCTGTTTTTTTCTTTTTGAAATCAATTTCTACCATTTCCCCATTAATTTTTGAAAATATTTTTTTCTTCAAAGATTGTTTTTTGAAACAACTTTTTTTTCATTTTTCTTTAAATATTTATATTTGTTTTTTTAAAAAATTTTGATTATCAAAATATAAATGTCCTTTTTGGTTTTGGAAAAAAAAAGTTTTGATGACATCATCAAAAAAAAACGTTTTTATTGCTTTTCAAACTCTCATCTCATCTCATTAGCTACACCGCTTATCCTCAGTAGGGTCGCGGGGGTGCTGGAGCCCATCCCAGCAATCATCGGGCAGTGGGCAGGGGACACCCTGAACTGGTTGCCGGCCAATCGCAGGGCACACGGGGACAGACAACTCACTCACTCAATCACACCTAGGGACAATTTGGACCGGCCAATTCACCTGACATGCATGTTTTTGGAATGTGGGAGGAAACCGGAGTGCCCGGAGGAAACCCACGCAAGCACGGGGAGAACATACAAACTCCGCACAGGAAGTCTGGAGCTGGATTTGAACCCATGACAGGTTCCCATGACACGAACTGTGCCGCACAAGCGCTAACCACTGCGCCGCCGTGCTGCTGCTTTTCAAACTATTTTTTTTTTTTTTTTTTTGTAAAAGGAAAATGAAGAAACCTTGAGGAGGGACCGCACATGAGGTAATCTCCCTTCCAGGATGACTAGGCTGCAACGGATGTTGCAATAACAAATAATATAATATAAACAAATATGTTTTTTTCTGTTTTTTATGGAAATATTTTCTCTAAAGAAAAAATATTTTTGGGGGGGATATATTTCTGGAATTTCTTTTCTTTTTTTTTTTTTAAATATTCTTTCAATTTTTAATTTCTGTTAATTTTCTGTTCCCCCCCCCAAAGTTTTTCAAAATTAGTTTCTGTTACCAGTTGAGTGTTGTCAACACTAATAGCTAATTCTACCATCTTCTAATGCAGAGTAATAATAGTCCCTAATGTTAACATTAACTCCTAATAGTAGCATCCCACTAAAGCTTGCAGCTGTGTCTTAATGGTAGGCGCTAATGCTAACATCCAAGATGCTAGTCGATACGCTAGCATCTGCGATGCTAACCACTAATGCTAAGAACTCAGTCAGCCCAAACATGCACTAAATCCAAACGCTCTAACATATTGCCCGTAGCTATGTTATGCGAGACAAAGTAAAAGAGCAGTTGTAGAAGATAACAGAAAGAAAACTCTCAATTTAATTCATCGAAACTGATAAACCGGATGTTTTGTGTTCCTCACCTATTTGGCCGGGAAGTTGTCTCCCGTGGAAGCGCATGCAGACGGTGACCTGGAAGCAGTTCAAGGTTTGAGCCTCGTGGCATTGAGGGACGGAAATGTTGATGGAGACTGGTAAGAAGATGGACACGTCCACCGTAATGACGGGACGGGACCTTTGAACGTGTGTTGAAAATCAAATGAGACATTGTGATTTACGGGGGTCCGGTCGGCGACGTTCCCTCACCTCAGGAGAACCACAGTGTCGGCCACAAAAGCTCCAATTGTGACATCTACGAGCAGAACAAATTGCAAGAGACGTCCGTGGATGCCGAAAAGACAAAAGAACCAATGAGAAATCAGTTCTTCTGGTTCTGAGTGAATCAATTCTGAAGAATGCCGTCAACAAAATAACTCCGTCACGAGTTTTCAGTAAATAGGAGAATGAGAAAGCTTGTGACTGAGGAAAAATTATTTAGAAACTCAAAGACTTTCTTTTATAGGGTTTCATGATTTTGGGGAATTTTGTGTTTAAAAAAAAATAAAATTCATATATATAATCTTTTAATGAGTTTTCTTTTCATTTTAAACATTTTATTTTTCTAATGTTGCTTTACTCGTTCACAAACTTGTTTTACAAAAAAAGTTTTTAAAAAATATATTTTTCTGTTTTTTTTTTAATACAGTGTTTATATATTCTTTTCAGTTATGTTTTTGCCCCTTTTTTCGGGTAAATATTTTCAATTGTTTTTCTTCTTGTTCTGTATTTCGAATTATTTTTATTTTTTCAATTTAAAAACCTTTTTTTCCCGTTTTGTTTTTGTATTTTTCAGTTTTGTTTTAATGAGTTCTTGTAAACGATTTTCCTTCCTATTTATATATATATATATATTTTTTTTATTATTATTATTTTTTTCAATTATTTTATTACCTTCAAAAATGAAAACGTCTGTTTTTTTCTTTTATTAGAATTAATTTTGCTTTAATTTTTTTTCTTCATTTTTCAAAAATACTTTTTCAGTTTACTGAATTTATTTTTTCCTGTTTCTAGGATTTCTAGGATTCCCTTTTCCCTTTTTATTTTTTAAAAATTGTTATTTTCTATATTAAAAAAATAATATTTTTGTCTTATTCATCATTTTTTTCTGTTATTAAAAATACATATTTTTTACATTTTATTTTCAGTTTTTAAATTATTATTTTTTTCAGTTTTAATAATGTTTTTCCTTTGTTTTTATAAACTATGTTTTTCCAAATCTCTTTTGCACTTACCGCAGAACGATAAATAAATATCAACCCTCACTCTTTGTTTTCTGAGGTTTTCATGCATTTCTTCCCCCCAAGAATTTCGCAATCCCGTCCGATATAAGCTTACCTGCGTATCCGTTGCCGTCCATGTCAACGTCTCCAGATATTGACTGTCCAAACATCTGGAGGCCAGGATTGATACTACGCCCAGTTATTTTCTGTAACATAAGATAAAAACTTTAAAAATGCAAGTTTTTTCCGCTTTATTTTCGTTTTTCCACAGTGATGGAATCAAAAGTCAGTTTAAAGAAGAGTCATTAAAGAAGACAGTTTGTCAATGATCTACAAACTCAAAAATAAACATCTATGGTGAATATCTATTTTCTATTTATAAAAATCCATTTGAAAATATTGAATAGCAATGACTTACCATCGAATATTTGCTAATGATTCCTGTAGCATCGCCGTGATAAATATAAATAGCGCCTCCGTAGTCGTCCTCTTTCGGAGCTCCTACGGCAACATCTGAGAAATAAATAAACAATAGGAGATTTAAAGTGACAATGTGTAATATGAATTAAAAAAATATTGAATTAAACCGTAAAATTAGGAAAAATGATTACTCTTTTGTAAAAATTGTAAACTCTAAATAAAAAAAATCCAACATTGAGAGTATATCAAGAATATATTTATTGTTGTACAGTTCCTTTAAAAGAATTGGTATATTGTGATAAAGTTCATTATTTTTCAAAGTGTAATGATAAAAATGAAACTTTCATATACTTTCATTGCAACCAACTGAAATATTTCAGGTATTTTATTGTTTTGATGTGAATAAAGCTCATGAAAACCCCAAATTTCCCATCTTCAAAAATGACCATAGCATGAAAGGGTGCTCTAAACCAGCTACACACCTAATCATCGGAGTCTACGGGTTAACTCTACATACCTGCAAATGATTTCTGTTCAAAACTCTCAGCCTGGTTCATCACAGGTAAGATTACTGACCTGACTGCTGTCCAGAAAGCCACCAATGACACCCTCAAGTAAGAGGGTAAGACACAAGAAGAAATCTCTGAGCGAATAGGCTGTTCCCAGAGTGCTGGATTAAGGCAGCTCAGTGGAAAGTCTGTGGGAATCCAGAGGAAAATTGTGGAGAACTGTCGATTCCAGACCTTGGGGGACCTGGGGAAGCAGCAGACTGAGTCTGGAGTAGAAGCATCCAGAGCCAGAGTGCACAGGCAGGAAAAGGGCTACAGGTTTTGAACCAAAAACAGCAGCACAAACGGCTGACCCTGGCGACAGAGAAGCAACACTGGACTGTTGCTCAGTGGAGCAAAGTACTTTTATTGGATGAAAGCAAATTATGCAAGGTGCCAGAGTCTGGAGGAAGACTGGGGGGAAGTAAATGCCAAAATGCCTGAAGTCCAGGGTCAAGTACCCACAGTCAGTGATGGTCTAGGGAACCATGTCAGCTGCTTGTGTGGGTTTAATCAAAGGCAGGGTCAATGCAGCTTGCTATCATATTTTGGAGCACTTCCATCAGCTGAACAGCTTTATGTAGATGAAGACTTTATCTGTCAACACCAACCGGTGCCAAAACCCCTGGTAAATGGTTTACCGACCATGGTGTTACTGTGCTCAATTGGCCTGACCTGAACTCCACAGAGAGTCAGTGGTAGAATGTGAAGGTAAGGTTGAGAGACACCAGACCCAGCACAGTGGATGAGCTTAAAGCCACTATAGAAGCATCCTGGGACTCCATAACACCTCAGCAGTGCCCAGGTTGATTGCCTTCATGCCACGTTGCATTGAAGCAGTCATTTGGGGCGGCAGTAGCTGAGGAGGTAGAGCGATCGTTTTAGGATTAAGGGGCCGGTCACACAGACATTTGCGGCTGAATCACGGCCAGAAATTTCTGCCTTTGAGGCGGACGCCATTGGACGCATTAAGATCGCCATTCAGACGAGATACAGCGGTGCTTAACACGCAGTCGGAATTTCGCGCGCATGTGGCAGCGCGAAATAATTTGGCGCTGCTTAAGTCTTCAGAGCGCGGGCACACAGCCTTTCACGAGTGTACTGAGGCTGAACCACGGCCAGAAATTTCTGACCGTGAAGCAGATGCTGTTGAGCGCTGTTGGACGATTTGAGACCGCCATATAGACGAGATAGAGCAGTGCTTTACTCGCGGTCGGAAATTTTCACGTGGTTGGCCGCGTTCAAAACTTTTGAGCTGCTCAAAAGTTTGAGCACGTGTTAAACCGCGTGCCGCACACGTGGTCAACACGAGGTAATGACGCAGAAATGACGCGGAACGACGTGCTCTGGCCGCGGCCAGGGCGTGCTTACACATGGGTAGGACGGGAAATTTCATCGGGTAATCGTGGGTGGAGCATGGTAATAGCATGTTCTGCGCCTGTATCGCGGTGTTATTACGTGAAATTAGCGTGTTACGCGTGTGACAGTCAAACGCCTTTCTCCGCGTATAAACAGCGCGAATGCCGAGCACACGTCATTTGTGCTCGTGACGTCAAGGGGGTGAACATGGATCCCCGTCAGCGTAGTTTCTCTTCATTTCGAATAAATCTTTCGGTGCATTCGCATCAAAACTTCAATTCTGGGACCTTAGCTTAGCCTTTTGGTTGAGAGTAAAAGTCCCGGCTCCTGAGCTTTGTAGAGTATTATGAACTGATCGATAATGGATATTGAATAAAGAAGATAAAACAATCTCCCCTAAACCTAAAAAGTCAAAAGCGATCGCAGCAGAATGCGCGTTCACGCGAGGGGGTGGGGGGGTGAGCCTGTTGCGTAGGAGTCGGATTTGGGCACAACACCGGCTCGGGAGCTTTTATACCCGTGGTCCACACGAGAAAATGACGCAGAAATGACGCAATGAGGAAGCGGAACAGTCGCCGGCGTCTTTTTTCCGGCCATACCACAGATGAACAGCGGGTTGGCCAAATTTGCGCATTTTCCATCCCGGGCAACCACGGGCAAAAAAAAAACGCAAAATTTTAGCCGTGATTCAGCCGCTAAGGGATCCCAGTTCGAATCCCGGCTTGTCCGTGTTACATGCCGAAGTGTCCTTGGGTAAGACACTGAAACCCCAATACCCCCAATAAGCAGGTTAGCGCCTTACATGGCTGCACAGATCACGGCCGCTATTGGGAAATGTGAAGCACAATGTAAAGCGCTTTGGGAAGTCATTGACTTGAAAAGCGCTGTATAAATGCAGATCATTTCATTGCAGATCATTTCTGCAAAAGGATTCCTGACCCAGTATTGAGTGCAGAACTGAATGTAATTATTTAAAGGTTAATTTATTAAAAAACAAAACAAAAAAAAAACAAACAAAAAAAAAACATTTTTTAATTAGTTGGATGAAATATGCTAATTATTGAGGTAGAGATTTTTGAAAATGATCAATAATAAAACAATAAAAGGCTTCAACTACTACAGTTGTGTGTAATGAATCTAAAATATATGAATGTCTAATGTTTATCAGTGCATTACAGAGAATAATGAACTTTAATCACAATGTGCCAATTTTTCTTTTCAGAAGAACCTGTATATATATATTATATATATAATTATAATATATCAGTATAAAAAGATCACAATGCTCCATGATTAAAAATTAAATTACAATATAAAAAACTGAAAAATTAAAGATATTTTGTTATGTCGTTATAAAATATTAAAGAAATATAAGAAAAATACTTATTAATTATCTGGGCATAAACTAATACAGGGTGTTCCAAGAGTCTTGAATTTAAAGTCCTCATATCTCCTTTAACTCTGAATGGTAGTAAATTTTAAGGTGTGCCATTTCAAAGCTGAGTACATTAAGTTTTTTGTAAGGCTATTGACTTCTTTATTTCTTTTTAGGTCCATTAACGGCATTCACTCAACCAGAATAGGGGTTTTGTGTGCTTAAATTTGCAAAAAAATGAACCATAGGTTGATAAAACTTGACATTACAATCTCTCCGAGTTGACCAGATGTGTTTTTATATCCTGAATTGGTTCTGAGATATTCAATGTCAAAATATGCCTGTTGGGACACCCTGTATTTTTATTATATATAAAAATGACAATCATATCAAAAAACTGTAAAACTATACATTATTACTATGATATGAAATGAAGAGTATTCAATGATCAAACATTGTCAAACATGTGAAGTGAATACTGTGTTTTAAGTCATCACATAGATATGTTATCTGACTGATACTGGTGGAATGTGAGGTTGGGGAGGGTCGTGTAAGCTTGCATTTGCGCATCCAAGGTTGCCGTAAAACCTCCACCACAGGGGGTCCGCCCCTCCCAGGAGCCCGAAACTCGAGCTGGTACACGTCTCACCTCGCAAGGGCAGGCTGAATTTTGCCAGCAACAGGGGAAGAAGGCAAATCCTAAAAAGAAGAACTGGATCAAAATCCTGGCCGGTCCGGACCAAGTCTCAGCTCAACAAGCAGCCAGAGAATCTTGCCAAGTCAGCAGCCAAGCTTGATCAAGCTAGCGACCAAACCGGTGGGAAAAAGCCAGGGACCTAAGAGAAGCCTCAAGCCACCAGCAGTCAACCTCTGCCTCAACACCCTGCATCCTGTGGTCAACTTTCCAACTGGGTCTCAAGCCTACCAGAATTCCTCATCGCTCTACAGCCGAGGACATAAAGACTGTGCTGTCATCTTCATCGAAGCAGAACTTCGCAGAACATCTCATTGTTGCTAGGTATTGCTGTCACGTAAAAGGGGGAATTCTATCAAAATACAATCATGTAATCATAAAGCCAACGTTGTCTACCCAAAAGGAGCCAGTTTAAGTTCTCAACAACTAGTTGTCTCGGTTTTATTTTCTTATTATTCTTTTGTGTTCTACTCAAGCTTCTTCAGAAGACGATTAGTAAACGAAATCCAAGAGGATTTGTGCCTTGATTAAGGTACATTGAACCATCAAAACAGTAAAAAGAATTCACCTAAAGTGTGTGTAGCCACCCTTCAGAATAACGAAACATGTTTTTTATCCATTTTTCTGACATAATGATCTAAAAACGTATGTGGTGCTCCACAGTTTGAAAAGAATAAACTCGGCTCTTTTATTCAATTGGTCAATACATTTTTTGTTATAATAATTTATTTACCACCCATATTGGCTACAGAAACAACATAACTAAATACTTAACTGTCAATAAATTATTGTTGTTTTTTTTTGCAATTGTTTTATAATTATTGAGTATTTTCTCCATTGTACTATCACAAAAGCTGTCTTAAAAGGGACACGCTCCATGCAGCAATCACTTGATGGCCACCTGAGCCGTGCCGGCCTTTTCTGCCCCTGGTAGCAGCCAAGTCAGCGAACCACAACGCGTTCACTTATTTTAACACTGACCTTGGTAGCCGTCGTCGTCGATGTCTCCAATCGAGGAAATGTATTCTCCGAAGTGGGCGTTGTAACTGTTATCCCCCATCAAAATTGCCTGCTCTTCCATCACACCCTAAAAGAAAAAAAAAAGAAAAAAAAATCACATGATATGGAAGCTAACCATGCAAAAGAAAATACAGTGGATCTTTGTTTATTACAGGGGTTATGTTCCAAAAGAACCAGTGTAGTAGAACCTTTATATAGTTTACAATTGTTATACAATAATGGATTTTAGAGAAACATGAAAATTTAAGAGAATTTACTCAAAGGTAATGTAATTTTGGCAAGCTGTTTTACGTTTTATGCAACACCTTCACTTTTTAGTAATTTAAAAAAATATTTTTGTCAATTTATAAGGACTTTGCAAGTAAGTACTATATTTATATACTGTGGGTCCCAAGGCTTGCAGTGATGCTAAAAAGTCATGATAACCATGGAAATACCATCACAATTATCAAGAAACACGAATAAATCAACAGTGTCATCTAAGATATCGGTCTGCTATTGGTTCGCATCATGGCATCATAAACATACGGATATGCTATTGGCTGCACTACCTCCCACAATGTCATTCCCTCTCTTTATTCAGTTCTGTATCCCGAGTACTCTATGAAGTCGGCAATCCAATACTGTATTTTAATTTATACTGAACATAATCTAAGGGTAGAAATAAAAAACATAATAACCATGGAAATTATGTTTGGGATGATCAAGAATTAAAAAGATGGCAATTTATTACAGTATTATTGTCCTGTATTTATTCCATACGGGTCCAAGAATTCAATTGATGCTAAAGAGAGAAACAAAACCATAATAACGATGGAAACAAAAAAGAGTAGGCACAGCGAGACTATAATCAATTGATGATTTGGACTATCATTACAAACATGGAGATTTAAGCAACAAATTCTTTCAAGTGGAAGTATCGAAATCCGTTTTCATTTCAATCTCCCGCCCCCCCCTGCATCAACCTGCCACTCCACTGTACCAGCTCAAGTCATGACACACCAAAGGTCAATAGAATTTCAGTTTTCTTTAATATTTCCAATGTTATGTAATCATATGCATATCACAAACAGTACTTAATATATACACTACTTTGTTATTTTAATGTTTTTATCCGTGATACTGGGAGTTTGGGATGCTTTAGCTAATTAGCACAGGTTTCTATCCCATAGTGTACTGCAATTTAATTCTGCAATACGAACTTTAAAACGTATTAATGTGATTTTGTGGGTCTAGTATACGCACAGGTAGAGAATATACAGAAAGGCTGTTTTGCCAATCAGACTGCAGAACACGATGCAAAAAAAGGTGAACTTACGTTTCCTTTGCTAATGTAGACAAAGACCCTGCCCTCATCGCGTACGTGGCTATGCATGGGGGCCCCCACCAGAAGGTCTGACAGGCCGTCCTTGTTCAGATCAACTGCACACAATGAGGAGCCAAAGTAAGAGCCCATCTGCAACCAAGCCGAGCCACAGAGCATTGGGTCAGAGCACACGCATTTACCCAGGATTTCATCAAAGACACACACAAAGACAAGTCCGAATGATTCTGACGTTTCCCCTCGTCAAGGTGTCTTGACGCGATAGGGATATTTGGAAGGGGAGTTAACCCAAATTCGATTGGTGTGTAATAGGAAAATGATGTTGCCGTGACTTCAAGATAACCCAGAACAGGCACAAAAAATTGGACAGATATTTTTTGGGGGAGTATTTTTCGATTCTATGAAAGAAAAATCATTTGGCAAATACATATTATATATTTTTATTTTTTTTGAAGGAAGGCTAGCAAGTAATTTACCTTATATGTGTCCTATTTATTTTCTTTTTTAATTAAAATAAAGTAAAATAGGATAATTCTTTTAGTTTTTTCAAATGTTTCTGTTTTAAAGAACAGACCCTTTCATTTTTAGTGAATGTTTTTTTTCCATTTAAAAATAACAATTTTTGCAATAAGTTTTTTTTAATTGGGAGGGGTGTCTATTCTTTGAAATTATTATTATTGATTCTTTTTTAAAGAAAAAAATGTTTAAAAAAATGTTTTTTAAATAAATCAGTTTAAAAAAATTAAAAATCTGATTTTAAACATGTTTTTGCATTGTTTTTTAGTTTATAGAAATAAAAATTTGTTTACAGATAATTTCGTTTTTATTCTACTAAAAAGAAAGACTATTAAATAATTTAGCTTATTGTATTGTTCCTATTTTACCACAACTTGTTTCCCCTAATTAAAATTAATCAATTGAACTTGTATGGTTTTATTTCTTCAATATTGATTTTAGTGTTTTGGGAAATAATTTTTACATCTTAATTTTACTTCTGTTTTTCTCCAAAAATACGTTTTTCTAAATATTTTCAGTTGTTTTGGGAATATATTTTTTGTCATTTTCCCTAAAATATTTTTGTATCTTTCAAATCTAAATGTTTTCTTTTAAAAAAAAAAGTATTTGTTTTATGTAGTTGTATTTTGTTTCACCATAATTAAAAAAACTATATATATATATATATATATATATATATATATATATATATATATATATAAATAAACATATATATACAGAGACACAGAGACAGAGAGAGAGAGAGAGAGAGAGAGAGAGAGAGAGAGAGAGAGAGAGAGAGAGAGAGAGAGAGAGAGAGAGAGAGAGAGAAATCTATATTATGCTTGAAAAAGAAAGGAAAGGCTAGCACTTTATTTAGCTTATTTTATTTGTCCTATTTTATGGTTTTGTTTTTCCAAAATGCTAAATATTTGTCACATGCAACTTAAATATATACCGGAAATGCCACTATTTTTTACTTTTTTAAATAAAAATAAAAAAAATAGATATAATGGATTTAAATGATTTAAAAATGTTAAATCTAAAGAACTAAAACATTTCAAATGTGCGCATTAAACCACATACGAATCCTTACCATTTTCCCAGAGGCTTGAAAACTCTTCACCAAGGACACGCCGTCAATTTTGAAGACATAAACCTGAAAGGGGGGGGTTAACCCCCCAAAAAAGGAAAACATGATTTAATTTCCTTGAAGCGGCCGGCAGATAACCACACTAAAAAATGAGGTCACTACCTTTCCGCTGCCGTTGTGCTGTGGGGCCCCTGCAGCGACGTCGATCACATTGGGGGAGGAGAAGTGTCCGGCGGTCACGGCGTAACCTGCATACAGATTTACGATATCACTTTCAATAAATATCATCATACTGTATCGTAATTCTTACCCAGATAGCTGTATCTGTGGGAGTCCACCTCGTCTTTGTTTGGACTGTAGAAAGTGTCGGACGTCAGGTTGTAAACCTTAATGGTGCCGGTCCAGTAGTAAGACCCTGGGGCCCCCATCACCACCAGCTCCTGAAAATGAAACCCCCCCCACCTCTCACGGTCATTTATGTGTTTATCTCAACCGACGATTACTAGAAAAACCGAAGCGTCGCTGGGGTGAAATTTAGGTTAACCGGAGGCCGCAGACTGTTCCCGCGAAAAACGGTAAAGGATTTCTGAGCGTGTGTGAAATTGACACTTTGCTTATTTAGGGATTTGCACTCAAACAATCCGGAGAGGATTAAAGTGACAGTGTGTAAACCAAGAATCACTGGAAGTTACTCTACATCAAGATAACAGTTCATTCTACTGAGAACACATTTTTTAGCTGACCAAACAAAAAGCTTTATTATGTGAACGCCACTGAGTCCCAGGTTAGCTTCATATTAAAGAGACAGCGTGGAAGGATATTTTCTTATGTGAGCAAAGATGGATTTCAAACGAGGACATGAAAGCTGATTTAAATCCAAACCAAAGACAAGGAAAAAAGGCAAGCGGTACAACCGGAGTGGCTGAAAAGAGCCAAAAGCTCAGTTGGTCAGAGCCGGCGTCAGAGGACAACTTCAGCTAGCATGAGACACTCACAAAAAGGCTAGTAAAAAATCTCAAAAGCAAAGCAGAATTTGTGGATACGACTGGTTAGAGAAGGAAACAGTGAAATAAAAGGGCCAGACTCCCATGTCACGGGAGTTAGCGCTGTTTGTTTTGCGTGAGAAACTGACTCTGAAGAATGAAGCAGGAGCAGCTAACAGTCTCAACAGCGGCTAGCAATAGCCTGTAGCCAGGTGGCTAACACGAGTGGCTAGAGGAGAAAACAGTGAGGAAAAATGTTAAAGATGCTGGAATCACGGGAATAGTCAAGGTTCACTTGCATGAGCAGTTGTGGAAGGCGTGTGACACTAAAGGATGAAGCGCAAGCAGCTAACAGTAATGAATGCAAATATCAATGAGCTATAGCCTACGGATAAGTGGCTAATGTGAGTGACTAGAGAGGAAAACTGTGGAAAAACAAGCTAAGGATGCCTGAATCATGAAACTCAGCGACCTTTGCTTGCATGACCAGCTGTGGAATGAGAGTGACAGCAAAGGACGAAAGCAGAAACTGCTAACAATAAAAATAACAACTAGTGTTCAACCACAGCCTGCAACTATGTTGTTAATGCAATTGGCTAAAGTAGGAAACAGTGGAAAAATTGTGGAAGATGCCTGAATCGCATGACTCTGAAGTTCGCTTGCATGACTGGCTTTGGAAAACGAGCCACACTGAAGGACGAAGCACAAGCAGCTAACAATAGGCGTTAGCGGTGAGCCATAGCCTACTGCCAAGTGGCTAACTTGAAAGGATAGAGAAGAAAACAGAGGAAAATAAGTTGAAGATTCTTGAATTATGGAACTTAGCTAGATTAGTTTGCATGACTGGCTGTGATAGGTGGAGGAAGCATGGGCAGCCTACAATCATAATAGCGGCCAGTGGTGAGTAATTGCTTTGCCTTCAAGTGGCTAATATGAGTGGCTAAAAAAGAAAACAGTGGAGAAAAGGGCGAGATGCCTAAGTAACAGGACTCAGTGACGTTTGTTTGCATGAGCATCTGGGGAAGTCAAATGACACCAAAGGACAAAGCAGAATCACAATAGCGGCGTTCATAGCCTACATCCTAGTGACAACATGCGTGGCTCGAAAAGAAAACAGTGGCAAAAAAGTACTCAATGCCTGAGTTGCAGAACTCAGTAATGTTCGCTTAGATGAGCATCTGTGAAAGGCGAGTGACACTGAAGTATGAAGCAAGAGGAGCTAAAAGTAACAATAAAAACTAGCAGTGAGCCATAACCTACAACTGAATGGCTAACATGAGTGGAAAGAGAAGGAAACAGTGGGAAAAAAAAACAATCAAAGATACCCGAATCCAACTTGACTTGCATTTTTGACCCAATGTGGGTTATTTCTTTTCCCCAATTTTCCCCAAAAAGGTTGATCAGTTTGATGATTTGGGGAAAAAAATGTCAGGGGGGCTACACCCCTCCAAAATAAAATGGGCGAAAATAACTGACCTATGACTCAGCAGTCACACAATGGACATTTTCTTTCAGACAAAAAAAGGCGCCAAACATCTGGCGACCGGTGAGCTCTCGGAGATTTAACAGTTGGACGTCTTTTGAAGAAATTCCAAAGATTCTTTTACTGTGAAGGCTCGCTGCTGTTGGGGGGTTGAGTGTCACTCAAACACAATTACTCGAAGCAACCATTAGTGTAGTCGTTGATAGTTTTTAGTATTTTTTTCTTTAATTGTAATTTTCTTAAATTATTTAATTTGCTTTTATTACATATAGTTCTTCCTTGGAAATTCTTTTTAGTATACTTTTATCATTTTTATTTTATTCTTATTTTTTAATTATATAATATTTTTTATAACAGTTTTTTGGAGAATTTTGCTCAATTGAGTATTTATTTTTATAATGTTTTTTTAGTAATACTTTGTCGTATTTTATTTTGAAAATTATTTAATATACATTTTTATTACATATAATTCATCTGTTGAAAAGTTTGCTCATTTGAGTATTAATTTTTCTAGTTAATTTAGAAACACAGTTATCTTATTTTATTTTGAAAATTATTTAATATTAATTTTTATTATATATAATTCTTCTGTTGAAATCTTTTCTAATTTGGGTATTTCTTTTTCCATTTTTTTTAGAAATACTTTGTTATCTTTTATTTCATTAGATTTTTTTAATTACTCAATATTATTTCTTATCACATATAGTTCCTTGAAAAATATTGCTCATTTGAGTATTTATTTTTCTAGTTATTTTAGAAATACTTACATGAACCAAAGTCCAGCTAGTGGCTAGCAGTGGTGAGGAAGAAGAGGGACACACAAATTTTCGAGAAAATGTCTTACTGCTAAACGCTTTCCAAAGATTCCATTTTCTTTATCGACTAAAATGAAAAATAAGCAGCCTTGGCTTGCACAAACTCATCCCCCGAGTGACACCCAGTTTCACACCGCTCGCCTCACCCTAGGCATGATGTCATCAAAACGTGGATCTTTTGAAAGCTTTTTTTTTTCAGGTTTCTTTTTTTTTGCTTTTCATCTAAAACTGAAAATTCGTGATGAGTCAAATCCAAACAAATACTATTCAGTGCAGAAATGTAAACATGATACAAAGTCCAGCTAGTGGCTAACAAAAAATGTGGACACAAAGGGGCATTTAAGATTATTTGTGTTGCTGGTAAAAGCTTGCAAGAGCTCCCGGTTCGACTACAATTTTCCTTATCGACCAAAACAAAAAATAAGGTGTACAAACTCATCCCCCAAATGAAACCCAGCTTCACACCGCTCGCCTCACCTAAGACATGACGTCATCAAAACGTGTATCTTTTGAAAGCTTTTTTTTTAAAATATGTTATTTTTTCCTTTCCATCGAAAACCAACAGTCAGTGCATCCCTAGTAAGAAGTTACAAAAAATAAGCAGAATGAAATAAGAGTGGCCAGAGAAGGAAACCATAGAAAAAGAAGCCAAACATTCAAATTCAGCACACAACATCCAAACAAGCCCTGCGACTGACCTGTGCAAAAACGGCGGCGATGCCGGCTTGGCAGGACCCGTGCTCTTCGCCGTACTTCTGTTTATAATCTGGAGACCAAAAAACAAACCGCAAATGATTTCACTGTGTTGCCCCGAACAACGTTTTCCTTTTGCCGGCGTTCCATATGGACATAGTCAAGGAACTGCTCCAGAATTCCGAAGAATTCCGGGGGAGAGACTGACAACGAGACCACTCGCTTTGAAGGAAGGGGGAGACCTTCTCGGGTTACGAAAAAAAAAAGGAAAATTCAGCTAGGAGCAACGTAAAATACGCGGTAGGTTGAATACGACAATCAGACGTTTGTGGTGGAGAAAATGGATGAGAAGAAAAAATCTAGAATTTTACACTTCTGGGTTCCGAATCTCAAAATGTGTCGGGTGGGTTGAAAAAAATACAATAAAATGTTGGCATCTTACATGAATCACATCATAAAAATGTAAATACAATTAGAAATTGTTTTGGGGTCCACATAGGAAAATCAATTATCATAAAATTGCACCATTCAGTAATGAGAATAGCTGAAAAGTCCTAAAAAACATTAAATAATCCCCATTATGTGTGTTTAGGCCTTCTAAAATTGGTGACTTTTACTCAAAATGTTATTATTTCAACAAATTTACAAACAATATGGCGTCATTTTTTGCTTGTAATTTCCCATTTTACAATATTTTTACGATATCACTTTCAATAAATAATTTTCTAATTTTAAAAGAAAATGTTGAATTTATAGCAAAACAGGAAGAAAATAATACAGTGAATATTAGTTGTTATTGTTTCGATTAATTTACATAAAAATACTGAAGAACAAAATATAATAATTATACTATCATTGTTCTTTTATTTTTTTAACAGAAAAAAAAGTAAAATGAAAAATATTAGTATTGTATTTTATTTTTCTTAACGAGGAAACAAAAGTAAAATAAGAAAAATATTTACTAGCATTTGGATTGATGTTCTAATTTTTTATTGGGAAAATATAGTAAAATAAGAATAATAATCAGCATTTTATTATAATATTTTCTGATGAACACAATAAACATCACTAAAATATAAAATATATATTTAATTAGAAAAAAACGATTAAAAACAAAATATCTCTTACGGCAGAATTCATCAATTCAACTTAAAGTTTTAAAAATAAGATTAACTAGAAAAATGAAAAAAAAAGAACATATTGTCTGTATTATTTGACAAGAAACAATAAAACAGCAGAAAATATGTTATTAACAGCTCGTTTATGGATTTCAAATCGTAAATAAAGACTACTTTACCCTCATAACAGGGGATAAGCGGCTGCGTCCTGCCTTGGAGATTGGGGGGGATAATGGAGCAGTATCCGTGAGGGAGGATGTGCTCAGAGTCGTAGTAGACGTTTTTCCAGCGGTGGGCACAGGCCTAAAAAAATATTAAGAAAATAAAAAAATACGAATACCAGGTTATCATATAAACAAAACAAAAAACACACGATAATTAGTCCCCGGTTGCCATGCTATAATATTCAATCAGCCGACACTCTTTGTTATAAAGATTCAAAGCATTTTTGTTTCTATTCAGAATATATTTTGAGTTTCTATAGGTAGTGGCAAAACTTGGTCGTATCTCCTCTCTAATACTTCTCAATGTGCGTTAGGCACCAAAGAGAGCGATTGTAGGACATATTCTAAGCATTTTTTATAGAATTAATAGCATAATTTGGTCACATCCCCCCTCTCGATTCTTATAATGCAGGTGAGGCACTGGGGAGCTGGGTTCGTTAGAAAGATTCTAAGCATTTACGTTCCTTTTTAGAGAACATTTTGATTTTCTATAAAAGTAGTAGCAAAACTTGGTTGTGTCTCCTCTCTACTTCTTCATGTCATGTGAGGCACTGGAGAGCTTGGCTGGTTTTGGAATAAATCATAATTTTTTTTTGGTAGTAGCACAACCCGGTCGTGTCTCCTCTTTGACTCTTCGTTATGTGCACAAGGCACCAGAGAGCTGAGATTGTTGGATATATTCTAAGCATTTAGAATATATTCCAATTTTTTATTGAATTAGTAGCACATTTTGGTCGTGTCTGCCCTGTAAATCTTCATAATGCATGTGAGGCACTAGGTAGCTTGGCTCGTTAGAAAGATTCTAAGCATTTATGTTCCTTTTTAGAGAATATTTTGATTTTCTATAAAAGTAGTAGCAAAACTAGGTTGTGTCTCCTCTCTACCTCTTCATATGTCATGTGAGGCATTGAGGATCTTGGCTGGTTAGAAAGATTCTAAACATTTATTTGCCTTTCTAGAATATGTAATTTTTTTAAGTAGGAGCACAATTTGGTCGTGTCTCCTCTCTAATTCTTCATACGTGATATGAGGCACTGGAGAGCTTGGCTGGTTTTAGAATAAATCATAATTTTTGTAGTAGCACTTGTGGGTCGTTTCTCCTCTCGGACTCTTCATAATGTGCACAAGGCACCAGAGAGCTGAGATTTTTGGACATATTCTAAGCATTTAGAATATATTCCAATTTTTTTTCCTTTTTAGAGAATATTAAGATTTTCTATAAAAGTAGTAGCAAAACTTGGTTGTGTTTCCTCTCTACTTCTTCATATGTCATATGAGGCACTGGAGAGCTTGGCTGGTTTTAGAATAAATCGTAATTTTTTGAAGTAGTAGCACAACCGGGTCGTGTCTCCTCTCTGACTCTTCATAATGTGCACAAGGCACCAGAGAACTGAGATTGTTGCATATATTTTCTAAGCTTTTACAATATATTCCAATTTTTTATACAATTAGTAGCACATTTTGGTCGTGTCGGCCCTGTAAATCTTCCTAATGCATGTGAGGCACTGGGGAGCTTGGGTCGTTAAAAATATTCTAAGCATCTATGTCCCTTTTTAGAATATATTTTGATTGTCGTGTCTCATTTCTAACTCTTCTTAATGTGCATGAGGCACCAGAGAGCTTCGATTGTTGGACATATTCTAGGCATTTATGCTACTTATCAGAATATACTCTGGTTGTGTCCCCTCTCTACTACTTCATATTCATGTGAGAATTGAGAGCCTGGCTTGTTAAAATGATTCTAAACATTTCTGTCCCCTTTTAGAATATATTTTGAGTTTCTAAGGATAGTAGCGCAACTTGGTCGTGTCTCCTCTCTAATTTGTCTTGATGTGCGCACGGCACCAAAAATCCTGGATTGTTTGACATATTCTAAGCATTTTTGCTTCTCATTAGAATGTATTCCATTTTTTTTTATAGAATTAGTAGCCCAAATTGATCACGTTTCCCCTCTACATCCTCATGATGGTGGCGAGGCACTGGAGAGTTTGGCTTGTTAGAAAGATTCTAAGTGTTTGTATTCGTCATTATAGTAGATTTGGATTTTCTGTAGAACGGTAAGCACTGCTCGGTTCTGTCTCCTCTACTTCTTCATAATGTGTGTGATGCATCAGACAGCTTATTTTTTTCTTCAGAAGTAGTAGCCCAATGTTGGTTGCGTCTCCTCATCAACTCTTCATAATGCATGTGAGGCACTAGAGAGCTTTGCTTGTCAGAAAAATTTGAAGAATTTCTGTTCCTTATTAGAATGAATCCAGATTTTCTATTGAAGTAGTAGTGAAACTTGGTCGTGTCTCTATCTACCTTACCATAATGCATGTGAGGCACTGGAGAGCTTAGCTTGTTAGAAAAGTTGTAAGCATTTATAATCCTTGTTACACACCATTTTTCCTGTAAATTGACAATTTGGTCGTGTCACCTCTGTACCTCTCTGCATCATTTGCTGTTAAGAGGTTTAAAACTTTAATATCAGATAAGTATTTTATTCGCTTATTGAATTATTCATATGTTAATTTTGTTATCCTTTGATATTTTGATTAAGTAGCTTTTTTTTTTAACTTATTTATTTTATCGTTTACATTTTCCACAACAATGCAATGAATAAATAAGCACTCTATTGATATATATTGTATTATTTCAACAGGTAAGAATAGATAAGTATTCATACTTCTTCCTATCCCATTTAAATGTATAAACCATGCTACATGCTGTTTGTAAAATAGATGTAGTTAATGTAGATGTACCTTTTTCGTTCCCGTTTTTATAACATTATAAACCAAAAGCGGCAATCTAATAACCGGAAACAGAAGCATTGTAAATGACGCTGCAAATTACCGTCAGTGAGAGAGTGAGAAAAAAAAAACATCTGTCCGACAGCTGTTTCCCACTGTATGTGTATCCTATACCTTTTCAGGGGATTACTTCATGTGCGGTCCCTTCTCAAGGTTTTTTCATTTTATTCATGTTGAGCTTTTTGAGATTTTCCTTTCCCTCATGTAGGTTTTACATCGGGGATGGTGTACTAATAGTCTGTAGTTTGCAATAATCTGTGTCCATGCATCACTTTGAGACTCCTCGTGATTAAGGCCGTCACAAATGAACATGACTTGACTATTCTCACAAAAATTCGAGTAACCTAAAGCCAGGAATAAGACCATGACACCAAATTAATGGCGAATATTTCATGTCAGCATGGATAAAATACCCAAAAGGCCAACGAGTTTAAAAGAGACCCGGAAATTTGGGTCATTTATCCCCCCGAGGAGGAAGTGTGTTGGAGTCCAAGAGTATTTACAGTAAATCGAAACGAGTCATCATGATTTAGAAACGTGCTTTTATCCTGTCCTGCTTGACTGGCGATTCCTTTGCCACCCAAGAGGAGCTTGGAGTTTCATCAAAGACCACCAGAAAGGGTTCGCACTCACAAAAACTCGCTTAAATACCATGTGATTAATAAACAAAATAAGTGAATACTATAGCTTGTCTAGATTAGGTGGTTTCAGACCCTGGGACCAGTCAAGGTGGCAACTACCACCGTCAGCTAGATTATGAATATTAGCACCTATTTACTACTGCGCTCAAGGAAAAGATGTATCTGGCACGCGTTGTGTAAATATGCATTTTGTAGCGCATGAACATGATACACCTAGGATTGAGGAGAATTATGATGCTGCAGTCAAAAAATCAGGACAAAAGAATTGTTCTGCCCCCAGGAAAGGTTACTTCAAAGTAGTTTGTTTTCCATATTTATTTTGAAGGATACTCTAAGACAGGAAATGACATCACATGGAGAATCATTTTGGTTTTGTCTATTTAAAAGTCCTCATTGACACATGATATTATCACCATCAACAACCATCTGCTTCATTGGTTGTGTCTTTGAACCTATCGTCTTTAAGATATCCTTTTGTAAATAGATATTTCGTTTGTACGTCATAATTTGATGATTGCTTTGTGGATTTTGTCAATCGTTTGTTGGTGTGATGTTAGGCTCACAGTATTTTCATTATACATTTTGGTTATACGCTGTTTTGGATTAAAGTGGAGCTTGGACGCTAATCTTGATTCAGTGGAGTATTCTATTAGTATCTAAGATGCTGCCTAATTTTGTACCACATACACACAAGGAGAGCTTGTAATATTGATTACATCAAAAATATTCTGTGATTTGAATCTATCTATATTATATATATATATATTATATATAATGTTTTTTTCCCTGATTAAACTGGAGATCCCGTTGTTCTGGGTTTTATTGTTTAAAAGTTTGTTGGGAGAGCATATGTGCATCTTGAAGCTCTGTCAATAACAGGAATTGTTACTCCAAGAATCCGTGGACAGGCAGTTTTTGATGTCCTGTGTGAAGCTGGTAAAAAGTGTTTGGATTCCTGGCATAGGTTCAATACTCCACACTAGGGGTGGACAAACCTGGTCCTCAAGGGCTGGATGTTTAGTTTCTCTGCTCTAATATTGGTGATTCAAATCACTAAGATTGTTATTAAGCTCCTGCACAGCTTGATAATGACCTGATCATTTCAATCAGCTGAGTTAGAGAAGAGAAACTACCAAACATTGCAATACTTGCAACCCTCGACGACCAGGTTGTCCACTTCTTTGCTATACTGTGGGCCACATTGGGACAAAGGACATGAGAAGTAATTTTGTTCTGTTGTTGTAAATGATAGCTACCACGGTAACAGACAACATTGCATTGACTCGGGACAGGAGTAGCTCAGGAGTTAGAGCGCTCGTCTTGGGATCAAGGGATCCCAGTTCAAATCCCGGCTTGTCCGTGTTACATGTCGAAGTGTCCTTGGGTAAGACACTGAACCCCCAATACCCCCAATAAGCAGGTTAGCGCCTTACATGGCTGCACAGATCACGGCCGCTATTAGGAAATGTGAAGCACAATGTAAAGCGCTTTGGGAAGTCATTGACTTGAAAAGCGCTATATAATGCAGATCATTTCATTTCATTTCACTTAAGGATTAAAGGGAACTCTGACAACTGGACCATGACTTTGATAAAACCGAAAGGGAACTGAAGCTCGATGTTTTACCCTGTGCCCTGCACACAATAAGAAATTGGCGACAGAGCCGATGTATATTTATTGAAAAAAGTAGCTTATCTTTATCAAAGGAGGGATTGTACTACTGTGGGAGTGGCCAAAGCCATGTTTAATTGTCAAAATGTCCCACTGATGAAGAAATTCGTAAAGATAGCCAAGTTAAAATTTTACTTAATTGAAATAAATTTGAATTTGTAAAATGTCCCCACCAAATCTCATTTTTCTTTTTTTACTGTAATTACGTATACACTACATAATAAAAGCACTAATGCTGCTGTATATAAATAAAAATAAACCAATACCGCCCTGGGCGTGTAACGAGCAACTACAAGAAGTCAACTGTTGTCCTAATGAGGAAAAATAGGCCAAAACGGAGCAAAACCACAAGCTCTTTTTAGACAATGATGTCGGTTGTAATCGGGCAAAGAACCTCTTTGAGGGACTGACCAGAATTTTGCCGTTGGCCCGGTTCTGGCGGGCCAGGCTGACTCCCATCCACTCGTCATCTCGGTCCGCTTGGCACGTCTTGCCGCAAGGTTCTCGGCGCTTGTTTCCTGACAGAACAATTACAATTTTTGGTCACATCTCCCCCCCCAAAAAAATGCCCGAGAAGAAGAGTTTTGCGAACAACACCCCGATGTTTCCAAATCAGGAAAACTGTGTTTGTGTCAAATCGCTAGGTAGCTGCACAAAAAGCTGTTTATGACAGTGTAGAGCTGCAGAAACTAAATTAAAAAAAGACTTTGTAATTCGGGACTATGCAAATGAATAGAACCTGAAAAGATTATGCTAAAAAGAATGTTATTCAAGTCAAGTCCCATTTATTTGTGACGCCCTTAATCACAAAATGTCTCAAAGGACTGCATAGCCCACAAATACACAAACCCCTGATCTGAAACCAGCATGCGGGCAAGGAAAAACTCAATAACCTTAGCATGAGGAAAATAAGCGACTTAGAGAAAGGGCCACATAAGAGGTATATTAATTCCCCCAACTCCAACTTTTAATCATCTTTTTTGGGGAGAAGAAAATGCTGCACTACAATATTTTAGTATTAAAATAAATAGAATTTATAGTGGGCAGCACGGCGGCGCAGTGGTTAGCGCTTGTGCGGCACAGTTCATGTCATGGGAACCTGTCGTGGGTTCAAATCCAGCTCCAGACTTCCTGTGCGGAGTTTGTATGTTCTCCCCGTGCTTGCGTGGGTTTCCTCCGGGCACTCCGGTTTTCTCCCACATTCCAAAAACATGCATTTCAGGTGAATTGGCCGGTCCAAATTGTCCCTAGGTGTGAATGAGCGAATGAGTTGTCTGTCCCTGTGTGCCCTGCGATTGGCTGGCAACCAGTTCAGGGTGTCCCCTGCCCACTGCCCGGAGATGGCTGGGATGGGCTCCAGCCCCCCCGTGACCCTAATGAGGATAAGCGGTACGGCTGATGAGATGAGATGAGAATTTATAGTTTACTCTATTTTTTCTATTCCTCCTCCCACCACATATAAATAAAACAATGTTAATGTTTAAAAAAATGCAAAAAGAATATTTCTGCATGAGATGAAATAAAATATTAATATATTTTTAAAAGGAATCGTTTTTTTTAACTCCTCCCCAATTATATATATACATATATATTAGGGCAGCACAGCGGCGCGGTGGTTAGCAGCACAGTTCTGAGATCATGGGTTCAAATCCAGCTACCAACCTTCCTGTGCGGAGTTTGCATGTTCTCCCCGTGCTTGCGTGGGTTTCTTCCGGGCACTCCGGTTTCCTCCCACATTCAAAAAACGTGCGTTTCATGTTAATTGGCCGGTTGAAATTGTCCCTAGGTGTGGATGAGCGAGCGAGTGAGTTGCCTGTCTCTGTGTGCCCTGCAACCAGTTCAGGGTGTCCCCTGCCCGAAAATGGCTGGGATGGGCTCCAGCACCTCGCAACCCTACTGAAGATAAGCGGTGCAGCTAATGGATGGATGGATATATATATATATATATATATATATATATATATATATATATATATATGTATATACTGTATATATATGTATATAATAAGCAGGTAGGCGCCTTGCATGGCTGACTCCCTATTGGTGTGCGAGTGTGTGTGTAAATGGGTAAGTGTGAAGCACATTGTAAAGCGCTTTGGGAGGTCTTCATTCTGTAGCCCATCCCAGCCATCTCCGGGCCATGGGCAGAGGAAACCCTGAACTGGTTGCCAGCCAATTGCAGGGCACACAGGGACAGACAACTCACTCATTCACACCTAGGGACAATTTGGACCGGCCAATTCACCTGAAATACATGTTTTTGGAATGTGGGAGGAAACCGGAGTGCCCGGAGGAAACCCACGCAAGCACGGGGAGAACATACAAACTCCACACAGTAAGGCAGGTAGCTGGATTTGAACCCACGCAGGAGGTTCCCACGACCTCAGAACTGTGCCGCACACGCGCTAACCACTGCGCCGCCGTGCTGCCCATATATATATATATATATATATATATATATCTATATCCATCCATTATCTGTACCGCTTATCCTCAGTAGGGTCGCGGGGGGTGTTGGAGCCCATCCCAGCTATCTTCGGGCAGTGGACACCCTGAACTGGTTGCCAGCTAGTCACAGGCCACACAGGGACAGACAATTCGCTCGGTCATTCACACCTAGGGACATTTTGGACCAGCCAATGAACCTGACATGCATGTTCTTTGGCATGTGCCCGGAGGAAACCCACGCAAGCAGAGGGAGAACATGCAAACTCCACACAGGAGGTTCGATCTCATGACCTCAGAACCGTGCCGCCCACGTGCTAACCACTGCGCCGATTTTGGCAACTCATTTTGTTGTTTTTTATTTATTTTTTGTTTTATTTTATTTGCATTTTTTATCTTACTTATTTCACTACATTTTGGAGTCGTTTTTTTTCCCTCAAAAAAACAAGATTTCTTCACACTGGGGCGGTGTGACAAAGAGGGTACTTCCTGCATGTGTTTTTTGTGTCACGCTGAGAAAGTCAACACCCTTTTTAAACACAAAACGAGAGAGAGCTCCGATTTTTTTTTTTATCAGCGCAGGGAATAAAAATCTGATTTATCGGGGGAAGCGTTAAGAAAATCGATTCACGGGAGACTCATCTCGTGCAAACTGCAGGTGAAGTAACTGTACTACAGAAAAGTGAGTGAAGGGTTGTATTGTTCTGATAAGACAAAACAGATGTTTCAGAAAAGTGCTTCTCACGTGTCGGCACTTCAGAGGAAACTTTTTGAAGCCGATTTCAGAAGGGATATTCACGTTAAAAACACTTTCATAAAAGTAAACTATAAGTACTATCAAATGAATGAATCTTAGTGAGAAAACTGCTTTGTTTTTTTAAAAAATACGATTGTTTACTTTCTAGAAAATATATTTACAACCTCTTCAAAAATAAGGAAATAATATTTCCCTATTATGTTATTTTAAAAGATTTTATCTTTTATGTATTATACATAAAATTAGCTTTTTTACTCCAATTTAAGAAAATAGAAGAAAAAACATTAAAATGATCTCTACATTGAATAAATATAACATAAGAAAAATTAAGAATATAAATATGATACAAAAAATGAAATGCTTTAAATGCACACATGTAATACCAGATTATTTACAAATATATAAAATATAGTCAAAAATAATAAATTTTTATAAAATATGTTCCCAACATCCATACAACAGAAATATTACATTTTTCCCCATCAAGAAATACTGTTTCTGTTTTAAAAGATTATTTTTATATCTGACTGAAAAAAAGAAAAAATAATATCTTTAAATTCGCAATATCACATAAAATATATTAAATATTTATAATATAATGAAATACATAAAATAAATAAAGTAAAATGAAGTTAAATTATTACTTGTAAATTTAAAAAATAATGAAAAGCAACAAAAATGTCAGCCCCATCAGATAGTTTTGAAAACAAAAACAAGTACAAATAATCATATCATTTTTAACATTTTTTTAGAACACCATCAACTCTGCAAAATGTAAACCAGATTCCCCCCAAAATTGTATTATGTAGATAATTATATATACTTTTTCAAATCCACATTTAATATAAAAGCTGAAAAAAATTGTCACATCACATAAAAAATATTGATGATCACAGTACAGTACACCCCGGGATACAGTATCCCCACCTTATGGCATTATTCATTTAGAGTGTGCCTGTTTATGGCATTTGCCCCACTATATTACATTAACAATAGCATATGTTGTGTGGTCAAAAATTTATTAAATCCAAACTTTGAGATCCTTGCGTATGTGAAGTTAGGTCTCCAAGATACCTGTCTGCTGTTGGACGACGTCATATAAGATGCTGGTCTGCTATTGGTTTGCATCACGGCATCATGGGAATGAATATTCCTAAAGACTTTGCAAGTTTCTGCAATACAATACTTAAGTTCTTATTCATTGATCCAAAGGCTCGCAGCGATGGTTAAAGGTAGAAGCAAAAATATGCTAACAATGGAAACAAAGCTTGGGATTCTCAAGACATACGAAGAAAGCCCACGCATTATTCCCCTCGCTTGGGAATATGTCCAAAACCAATCGATGATTGGGAAAATTGTTAAGGAAATCTTCCAAGAGCTTGCCAATCCTGGATGTTAAAAAAAAAATCAATTTTAAGTCGAATCTGCTGTCTCCTCCCCCTTTTGCATCCACCCGCGACTACACTCGACCCGCTCAAGTCAGGTCACACCAAAGGTGAATAAAATTGCATTAATTCTTCACATTCATATCTATTATTTATTTAATCATTTACACATATATCACACATGAGTCCTTACAATACAATATTTGGTTATTTTAATTTTTTTTACCTGGGCTACGGAATGCATTGACCAATCACCATTGGTTTCTATGCCCCGCTACAAATTCATTTCCCTTCTCAACCCCCACCTCAGAACGTATTCATGTCGCATCCCGGGGTAGTACTGTATAGAAACGTAGTGTGGATGCTGCAAAGTGGAACCAACCTCTTCCCAAATCCATTTCTATGCAACGGCGCTCCGGATTGCTGTGGACTCTGCACTTGAAGACGGCACCGGGCGCGTGCATGGAAGTACTGTAGGACGAGTTGGCCCTGGGTGCCCCCACTATGACCCTGAACGCACCATATGTTGAGGGGAAAAAACAAAAACAAACACACACGTGACTTCATTAAGTTGTTTCAAAAAAAAAGGAGAATTTGGACTCACCAGTGCGTGTTGTCATCATAATGCTCCAACACGGAGTATCCAAAAAAACTAGAATTAGGTCCACGGAACACCAAAGGATGATCCAGGTCGATATTATAAGAGAAAACCACAGAAAAACAAAAACACGCGTGAAAAAATGGTATTCCCGTTTTTTGCTTTCGCCGAGGAGCCATTCCCTTTTAAGTCTCGTGCGTAATTACGCAGGGGGGGAAAACGGGTCTTAATAGGGAAAACAAGGAAAAAGTTTCCAAACTAAAGCGAGTTTTTTCTCTTTTATCGTAGTAGACAAGTTGAAAACATGGCAAAAGGAGGGTAAAGTTTCCAAAATAGGGTTTAAGAGTCCACAGAAAAACGGTGCGTCAGCTTCTCTCCATTCTCGCCATCTGATAAAAGTTCTGGCAACTGAGAGGTAAGCGCCGTTATCCCCAAGTCAAACTCACGTGAAATATCAGAGGCGGGACAGGAAGTGGTGAATGGCTTGACAAAATAAAAGACTCAATTCCCGGTGAAACTGGCAGTTTTACGTCGCGAATAGTTTTGTTTTGTAAGATAACCGAGAAGAATATGTAGCGTTACATTTTCTTCAACTTTAATCTTTTTCTTGGGCGGGGAGTTGAGGGCGCAGTGCTGCCCTCTAGCGGTTACAAAGTGACCTATTTTGAACCTAAAAAGAAATAACTGCAATTTAAGATTAAAATGTTTTATGCAGAATTAATAAGCATTCAATATGACTGAATGGATTCAGTTTTTGGTATTTTTTCTAACACCCTAAAAACGTTTGCTTATTTGTATTAAGGAAATAAAATACAATTGCACAATATTTACCAGCTCGGTGACGTTGTGGTAGAATGGGGTCCTTAAAGTGGTGCCCGCGGGCACCAGGTATCCCACAGAAACACCTAAGTGGTCCACAGACGGATTCTGAAAAGTGATGTGATTGGTATTTGTGATTTTCTAGGAAATTTTATGACCAACTTTCAGTGGTCAATTGAGCCCATTTTAAACCTAGTTCAAGTCAAAACAACTGGTACTCTTGAAGTTATAACATAGTAACAAACTAAATTGTTAGTTTAGAAATGAATCTCAAACTAGTAGCCCTTCACACTAATCAGTGACAAAAAAGATAACTTTCAGCTTCAAAAAGGTTGCTTATCTCTGTGATAGGGTAGTATCTGTCCTGAGATTAGGAGGTAGATAGTTCAATCCCAGCCCAAGGATTTAAAATCTGTTTTAAAAGTCTGTAGTATGTATCAGTTTAACGCTTGACAGCCCAGCCAAAGGTCACCATTAAACATGTCTGTTCTTTCTCTAAAATGATTTAAAAATGATGCAAACACTGTAATATTTATTAATAAATATACGTTTACCTCTGTGCATTGCCTTGCTACCTGAGTGAGTTAGGAGTTGAAAATACACAGGAATGGCTTGTCTTTTGAAAATTCATACGGAAAAGCAAGAATACACATTCACACGTATACAAGAATGCAAAAACATAAAATGCGCAATGATCCCATGATGGTCTCAGATCAGGGAAACTAGGCTTAGGAAAAAAAACACACATGTAAAGGAAAAAGGACATTTACCTTTGGTGTGACGTGACATGAGCTGGTCGTGTAGTGTAGCGGGTGGATGCAAAGGGGGAGGAGACAGTGGATTCAAATAGCAACCGATTTTTAAAAAGTTTACTGCAAAGATTTTTATTTCCTTAGAAGATTTCCATGGCAGTCATCCTGATTGTTGATTGGTGACAGCCATATTCCTTGTACGGGCCTTCTTTGTATTTCTTGATCATTGCAACTTTTTTTCCCATGGTTATGTTTCTGTTTCTCTTTTTAGCATCACTCGGTGTTTGGGGTCCGTAATAAATAAAACACAGAATGTAAAATACAGCATTGTATTGCCAATATGCAAAACCTATGAGATTCTGGCGTAAAGAGAGGCATTGTGGGAGGTTGTTCAGCCAATAACACATTGACATTTTCATTATGCCTTTACATACAGATTGCAGACAGCGATCTATATGTTGTTGATTAATAGAAGAGAGGCATCTTAAAGACGTAACAACAAAAAAACAATGATTTGTTTAAAACACAACCACACATTCTGAATACTGGACTAAAATACATGATTTTATGTACAGTGACCCCTCGCCAAAATGTAGTTCACTTTTCAGTGGTGCAACATGCTTTGTGGTCTGCATTCTGATGGTCTCAACACTCAGTTCATATTCATGATAAAAATGTTTATGACAGTATAGTAATATTTTGTAAAATAAATAAAAATAAACTAATACAGTACTTTTATTTGTTGAACAAAAGTTTGAGCAATTATAGGGTTTCTTCTTTGGCTTCAATGTATAATGGGGTATTTTATTGTATATGAATAATAAAAAATAAAGGGTTCCATTTCACAGTTTTCGCCTATAACAGGTTCTTTTTGGAAGATAATCCCAGCGATAAACCAGGTTTCACTGCCTTATGAAAAAAACAATGAGAAACATGCATTCCTGTCTCACTAAAAGGAAATTAGCCCTGAATAATATCCAAGTGTTGGGCTCTCATTCTTTTCAGTGAATGCTTGCAGTAAAACTTTTACGGGTTTATTTATATCCTGCTGTAAATTTGCTCCCTGCTGTGAGTGCCTACAATGAAGGCAGCTGAGAAAGAGGCTCGGAAATTTCTTTCTGGGGTCCTTCAAGTCGGAAAAAAAAAGTTTGTTATGGATTTTCTCCAGAAGAGACGAGCGAGGCAAAGAAAGTTTTCAGTAAATAAGATTTAATTTGTTATACAGAAAACAAATAGCAAGTTATATTGAACTCTATGGTACAGTCAAATGACAAATGGGACGCAATAGAAGAAATAAGTAGTCAACTAAAATATGTCGATTACAGTTTCGCGGAGGAAGCCAACCGGACGACAGCACGGCACGAGAAAAACTTATAAAAATCGACCGATATGTGATAACAGTACCGTTTATTGCACACAACCTGTATAAACACAAAGAATAAAAAGCTTACCTCGAGTTCTTCTCAAATAAAACGCTGATTTATGGAAGATTTGAATTCCCTTGTAATTGTAGTGTTACTCACACATTCCCGACCATTCACATCACACTAAAATCTCAGTGTGCTGCATTCACACGCAAGCCCAAATACATTAAGTAGAAAGAAGGAAGCAAATCCGTGGCAGTAGTTCTCTTCAGAAGCAGCAGCAGTAGTAGGATTTTCATCTCAAAGCATTATACACTCAACCAATGCTGCAAGGAAACAAATATATATGTATTAGGTATGCATGGAATTTTCAGCACACAAAATAATTGAAAGTGCATTTTTGGTTTGAGTGGATTTGCCTTTATCGCCATTTATATCAACTTTGTGAACTATTGTATGCGACAAGATTAGACATAGCACTTCATGGTGAATATCTAATGAAGACTTAAATGTTTGAGCCAAAAGGAAAAAAATGGAACAAGAACAAAAAACATTTCAGAAAGAACAATGTGATTACGTGAATTCAAAAGTGAAGCGAGACGTTCGAAGCTGGCTTTCATTGAGGGCAGAGTTAGTGCACAACACTGCAGCTTATTTTTCAGTTTTCACATTAGAAGGGGGAAAATGGAGGTCAAAACAGGGGCTACAACAAGACATTTTGTCCTAAGTTTGTGTGTCCCTTTGCTTCGATATTTTTGTTAGCTGCTAGCTCGACTTTGGCTAATGTTTACATGCTAACACTACAGATTTAATTAGCTTCAGTTTAATAAGGGGAGTTCTGGCAAGCTTTTACCAAATAGACCTTACCTTGAGTTTGTGCAGCCCTTTGCTTTCAAGTTTTTGTTGGCCGTGTTTTGGCTAATGTTTACATGCTAACACACTAGAGCCAACTTTTTCCAGGTGATTTGTTTATTTTGTGATTTTATGTCTGTTGTAATATGCTTGAAAAGAAAAAAAAAAGAAAAATATACAAAAATACAATACTTTCTACAGTTTTAAACGGAAACTCCGCCAAGTTTTTACCAACAAGACATTTTCTCAATTCACGTATCCTTCTGCTTCCATATTTTTGTTAGCTGCTAGCTGATCTCCAGCTAATGTTTACTACTACTACTACTACAGATCAAATTAGAGTTCATAACGGGAACTCTGCCAAGTTTTATCACGAAGACATCTTCTCGCTCTCCTATTCTCTTGTCACTATTTACTGCCCTGTCCATTAAAAGCTAAAATAGCCCCAAAACCTCTCAGTGCAGCAGCTACAAGCTTCTTCTGTTCAATCATAACCAGCCAAAGTACTAAAGAAGAATACACTTGTATGATTTGCATTTGAGGTTTTTTAACAATTTTACTTAATCTGCTGCACACTTGTCAAAAAGGAACTTCTTAAGCCCTTAAATGCCTCTTTTGCTTCATGAAGTTTTAAAAAAAGAATTAAAACAAAAGAGCTAGTAATATGCTAGTCAAATACCTAGAATTTTAGATGTGTTTTAAGCAAGTCAAAGCAATACAAACCCACATTATTTTGTCATTTATTTTGGTGTTGTTTAGGTTTTTCGGCCTGGGAAAACACATCAGCTTTCGGTTTCCTCCCCAAATTTTCACTTGGATGCATCCCTAATATGTATTGCATTCTTTAACAAAGTTTAGATGTGTATCTGGCTTTTGTCATTCACATTAGATATCAGAGATGGAAACATTTAGACAGTGGGACAATTGAATGATCATCAATAGTGAAATGCAGGGAAAATGAAAAAATATATAAACTCTCTCCAGTCTATTTTTCTAACTAAGCTCATGTTCTGCTGACACTGTTTTCTTAACTCTCAACCGCCAAAAACAAAACAAGATAAAAAATTTAAAAAAGAGCCCTACCATTGTTTTGGACTCCTCATTGTCCAAAACCTTTTGCGCTTGGTCTGGAGGAAACTTCAGCAAGGATGTTATCACTTTGGCCATCGTCTGTGAGTGACATAAAAAAATTGTTTATATTTGAGCACAGATTTTATCTTTCAACCCTATTTTTTTTATCATGCATAGAAACACATTCAGACAATTTAAAAAGGGAAAAAGAGTGTCATTCTAGAGATGATAAACGAGAGAACAGAAATTCCTCAAGTGCCTAATCAACAGCAGCTCTATCTAGCAGGGTGCATGCATACATGCCGTAAACAGGCGTATAATCAGGAACAGGGCCGCTGTGCGGAGGAACCCCGACTGTTTTGCTAACAATAAACAAGGCCAGCATTTCTTGAAATGTGTGCGTCATGCAACACGTATGTGCTTGCGTTTGGCATGTGTGCAGGACGTCCTGCACATGACCAAAGTGGCCTAGCTTCTATTAAAGTGGACTCTGGTCGCTGCAGAAAAACCCTGCTAAGTCTGAGGACCATGTTAACAGTACAATTCAATTGGGAACATCAATTTGATCATCAAAACGATCACAGATCAAAAAACGTTCAGCTGGTTAATTAATAATAATAGCATAATGTTCTGTACAACCGCCACTGTAAATATCCACATTATCTTCCTTAATATAAATGTTTCTTATGCCCTGCGACCGTCTGGCAACCAGTTGAGGCTGTCCCCTGCCCACTGCCGAAAATAGCTGCAATCGGCTCCATTACCCCCGCGACCCTACTGGGGATAAGCGGTGCAGAAAATGAATGGCTATTGTTTAATGCTTTCATACTCTTGCATGTTTACATTTTTGGATTTGTTTTAATCGCACAGAAAGAAGCTCTCCAAAATGTATATACTTGTATAATGACAATAAACACCATTGATATATTAATATATATATAAGTGTGTATATATAAGAATACAATAAAATAAAATGTAAAAATTAAAAATAAAATTAAATATAAATATATATATATATATATATATATATATATATTTAATTTCATCGATATATCTTAGTATTTTTTTGAGGGATAAATAATTATCAATGACCACAGATAACACTGAGATCTCCAGAGAAAATAAATGAAAACACACAGATAAAAATAAAACTATATTAAAAAGGGACATACATTTAAATGATCACAGATCAGGGAGACTTAGTTTAAGTAAAGTAACATAAAAAGTAATAATTGAAAAAAAAACTATAAATATAAAATATCCCCCCAGGAAAACAACATCAATATAAACAATCAGAGATCGGGGACACTGAGAAGCTTAAATCAAATCTAATAAAAAAAAATATGCAAACAAAACACACAAAAAAGGGAAATAAAAAAAGATATATATTTAGGAAACAAAAAATAGTAACGATCACAGATATGGAACACTGAGCTCCGAAAAGAATATTAAATACAAAAAAAATAAAAAATAAAATTAAGATGGATACATAAACAAAATCTAAATTTTATATATATATATATATATATATATATATACACATACACACACACACATATACATGCAAAAAAATAATCACTGATCAGAAACACTGGGCTACTTTAAAGTAAAAGAAAATAGTATACAAAGAAAATATATATATTTTAGATTTTTTTAAAAGGTATACATTTGAACAATCTAATTGGCAACACTGAGCACCTTGAATTAAATAAATAAAAAATATTTAATATATGAATAACAGCAATTAAAAACGAGACATCAATTTAAATGATCATATATATCAGAAACACATTAAAACAATAAAACATTTTTTTAAGGGACCTCATGTAATTAGAGTTTTGCACATATTTTGCAGCCCACAATCTTCCCTCTCTAAAAGAATGTGATTCTTTGGGGTTGGCAAATTGAAATTGAAAAGTCTTTGAATGCTTCCCTCGGCTATAAAGTGTGGTTAATTTAAAGTATTTTGAAAACGTGAATAAAATATTCCCAACCACACCCTAGCAAGGGAAAATAAAGAAATGATTCAAGTTTTTGTATTAAAAAAAAAAAAACTCATTCGCAGTGTTTATGCATAGCAAAAAAAAAAAAAAACAATCATACTTTAGTTTCTCGTCCCATCATGTACTCAAAGAGCGCCTTCTTCAAGTATTCCATCTCGGTGGCTTCCGAGGGCGGTTCGGGTTTTTCTGTCGAGAAATAGTGAATACAGTATGTGAGTGAGACTAATGAGTTAATGACAAGCCCCAAGCTGGTGCAAATTTGGCCCATCAGAAACACTCCCCCTCCAACTTCCTCTTGGAGCGACCTAACTAATGGGGCCACTTTGCACAGTGGCGCTGTTGCAAATTAAACACAAAATAAAAAAGCAGGCTTAGCGAATCCAAGCGCAGCATGAACACTGCATTTTCTTTTTAGCCTTCAGGTAAATACATTAAACCTTAAAATCAATGAGGGAGCATTGTTAGGGAGGGCTGGGCAAAGATTTAACACTGGCAATAGGATGACTTTGTTTACCCAAGAGCACAGTTTATTCGCCAATGGTTTGTCCTGTGCCTGTCTAGAAGAGACTGCAAAGATAAAGCCCCAGGGTGTATCATATAGTGATCTGTATTGGTGTAAAAATACCTTGAATCAATTGTGTTTAAACGAACAATCAAAAAGTAAAACACGTGTACTGTAGTATCTGTACGGAAGGTGCACAGAAGGAGGCTTCAGAGGACAGTGGAAGCAGCACAGTGCATCATTGCCATCCCTCTTCCCTCCCTGATGTCCATCTCTTAGCAGAGCCCAAAACATCAAATGTTTTTTTGTTTTTTTATCGTTTTACACATTTTTACCTTTTTGTTTTGCTTGCACTGAAAACAGAAGCCCTCGGATTTTGTTACACACTTGTATAAAGACAATAAAAGCCATTCATTCATGTCTCATAAACATGACGCTTTTTTATTCTCTAGCTACTCATGTCACCCACTTGGCTGCAGGCTATGGCTCGCTACTTGTTAGCCGCTCCATGTAAATAAAGCTTGCTTTGTCCTTATGTGGCACTCTTTCAACATCTGATCATGCAAGCAACTGTCGCAAAGTCTTATTTCCTGTTTCCTTCTCCAGCCACTCATGTTACCTACAGGCTATGGCGAGCCACTGTATGTGTAAACTAAGCTGGCTTTGTCCTTCCACAGTTGGCCAGTGAAATTTGTTTAGTTCAGTGATTCTGGTTTCAGGTGCCTGAGAATTTCTAGAATAGTTGCTAAGGTTAGCTGCTTCCACCAGATCTGACCAAATAGAGCAATTCACTCTTTTCAGCTGCTTCGGGTGTATCCGGCTCGCTTAGTATATTTTTTGTCACTAGCAGGGATTAACAGCAGCTTTCCTGTCGTGTTGGTGGCTGAAAATAGTCCTTGCTTGCGCAAGAAAATACGGAAAATCTGAATTTCCATAGTCTGTTGACTACAAATGCACAAGCTTCAGTTCCATTCTAAGCTACAATGACTTATAGAGGTGAATAATTACACTGAGTTACTTCAAAAAAGAAAGCTTGAAAGACATGTCTACAGATAGACACACGGATTTCTAGCGGTGAAGTATTACACACCGTCTCTTTATAGTTTAAAAAGTGGTTAGATTTATTCAGTATTGTGCACAGTGGCTATCAGGCAACCACAAAATGTGACTGCACCAAGTAAAGAAAAGATGAAAAGCTGCATATGCAGACTCAGCAAAATGACCTTAATAACTTGAAAGACTCACTAGCGCAAGATAATTTATGAAGACTGTGAAGAAATAGAAACCGGTGCCAGTGGACGGGCCAAAATCACCGGGATGTGCCTAAGGGACTTTGTAATTTTACCCTTTTGGATTTTAAAACCACGTGATGTCATACGATGCTTGTTTACGCTCCTAAATAATCAAAAGATTAACAGCCAAAAATGACGACTGGTAAATTATGAGTCAGGGAAAGAGCAGTTATGCAGTCCTTTGACATCCCAGCCTGCAAAAGTCATTATTCCCAAAAGTCTTTTTGCATCTTCACCTTTCACCTTCTGACAGCAGCAGAGAGTAAATAACTTCATCCTATGGTTTATAACGCTGCATAAGCCCAGACAAGGCTTGTGATTTACAATCCCGGGGGTTTAAGCCACACATCTTGAATGTGGAACGATAATGTTTAGTGCTAGCCTTCACCAAAAGCCAAGCTCAACCCGAAGCGCTCATCTAAGGCCTCAATCATGCTTGACCACAGTGTGTTCTCTTTAGTATGGCTAAACCAGAACACGCGGCCACATGCCACTTCACTCCCACATAATACTGCTGCACATCCTGTTACCATAACCCCCCGCCCCACTCTGATTTGTGAGGCAAGAAGGTCTGTAGCAGATAAGAATTACGCTCCAGACGGGCTAGGTCAGGGTGGGCAAACGAGGGTTCATGGGCCACATACAGTGGTCTTTTTATCAAGACACATTTTATGTAAGTAGTACAAATAAAAATGTGCTGTTGTTTTGGAGCCACTCTAGTCCCCAGTGTCACTTTGTGGGCCCCTCTCCATTAAAATACACATTTAGGACGTTGTGTACATTAAAATAATGTAAATGTCATTTTTAATATAATTTTTCACTGTGCATTTTTCTGCATTTTCTTTCTTCGTGTACTTATTATATTGAGCAAGATGTTTATCAAATTTCATGCAATATAAAAACGATTCTTGCCCTATTGCATTTTCAATGCATAATATCCCTTTAGTAACGTGTTTTCCGGACCATTAGGCCCACCTGAATACAAGGTGCACCCTCAAAAAAAAATTCTATCCAGGCCATTTTTTTCTTCATCTATAACGCGTACTGGACCATAAGGGGTATGACACCAAAACTATAGTAATGGCAAGGGTTGTCTAACGAAAAAAAAAATATATATATGAGGGAACATATATACTATGATACCATGTTTCAGAACTAAATTACCATGATTTATTCATAAAAGGTTACCATATAAAAAGCATTTCATTGTTAATTATGCATTTCCAATTGTATTGACCGTATTTCTGGTCTATAAAGGCGCACTTTAAATATCTGGCAAATGTTTGTTTTTTTAGGAGTGCCTTATAGTCCGGAAAATATGGTACTTAAGTTGATGTACTACTTTGCTTTAATTATGAGTGTTTCAAAAGCAATTTGAATAAACGGTATTTTTAAAAGACAAAACCAGAAAATGAAGATGCACATGCATTCTCTGCATGTTTATTAATTCACAAAAGCATGTCGTCACTGCTAGTCCCAGTATACCTCTCAATTTCTGTCATTTATTTATTGCAGAAATGGACTGTTTACAGAGAAAAAAGCAAGAATTCAAAAAAGCCCAAAATAGAGATCTCCTTTTTTGAATAGTAGCAATGTATAAAAATGGATAGGACCTACATTAATACTCTTTTTCTCTCGTGTATTGCAGAGGTATCATATTCAAGACTATGTATTTACATATACTAACAAACAGATCAATCATTTTTTGATTTCTCCTGGCTCCTCTGCAAAATGTTTTTAAAGAACAAGCCTGCAACACAAACATTTTGCCCAACCCTCGTATTGAAAAGCTCTAAGATACTGTGCTGTATAAACAAATACAAAATATAGGAGTCACACTCCAGAACTAAGTGATTAAGAGGGTTACCTTTATATGTGCTCCCCAGATGAGTTACAACGGCGTTTCGGTGGAAACATTTCACCTTGTCCTCAAGCGAATGAATCTAAAAACAAGCATCAGAACGATCATTAAAGAAACCATTTGACCCAAACAATTTAATTATCTCCATTATCCTAATTGATACATGGGGCAAGCGCCTTCCTGGGGATGTTTTCTGAGAAATATGATGTATTGGGGAGAAACTGCAGGTGGCGTCATTCTGATTGTTTATAAGACTGATGAAGAATGTAAACAGATGTGCGGTAATTAAAATGATGGAGCAGTAGCGCTGTTTGGAGGCAGTTAAAACATGGAAACACCAGATATGTTGCACTTTGCATTCTTAGAGCGAACATTTACCCTCTCAACGAAGCCCTGCTCTTTCAGTCGAGCTTCGCTCAGCAAAGTGGTCTTCTCTGCAAGCTGCGCCTGCAGAGAGGAGGGCGGAATGATGGAATGAGGGAGGAATCCCGAAGGTTAGAACAGGAAGCAAGGACGTGTGTTTTTGTACAATCTTTATAATTCATTACATGAAAAAAAAAACACTGCAGGGATAAAATGACTTGGACTTGCAAGAACACTTTTATCCCGAATCGGGAGAAAGACACAGGGACAGAGATAAGGAAGATACTGTATATATAAAGAGAGACAGACAGAGTGAAAGAGGGAGAGAGAGTGAAAGAAAGAGATACAGAAAGAGAAAGAGCAAGAGAAAAAGCCAGAGAGTGAAAGTTTGGAAAAAGTGAAAGAGAGACTGAAAGAGAAATAGAGACAGGGATGTAGAGAGGGAGAAAAACGGAAATATATTGAGAGTCAGGGAAGGAAAGAGAAAGGGGAAAATGAGAGACAGATGGGGATAGAGACAAGGGGGAGAGAAAGAGAGGACGGGGAGGGAGAGAAAGACACAGTAGGAGAGAGAGAAGACGGCAAGAAATACAAGGAGGGAGACAGAAAGAAGAAGAGATGGGAGATAGAAAGCGTGAGCATGAAAGAGAATGACTTAAAGAGAAAGAGGGAACGGGACAGGAGGTAAGAGATAGAGGAAGACAAGGAGAGAGCTAGAAAGACAGAGAGACAAAACAAGAGTGAAGACACAAAGAGAGACAGAAATACAGAACAAGAGTGAAGACACAGAGCTAGAAAGACAGAAAAAGAGAGAAGACACAGAGATAGAAAGACAGACAGATAGACAAAGAGGGAGACATAGAGACAGGAAGAAAGAACAACAGATAAATAAAGGATTAATAAAGAAAAATACTTTGAAAAATAAAGGAAGATAAAGTAACAATTATTACGGGAAGAATAAAGCAAAAAATAAATAAATAAATAAAAAGACTGTTTAGTACCTAAACTATACAATATTTTGAGGATCATCAAAACAACAAATTGTGTATTGAAACGAGTCAAAAAGCTTTTGGAAATTTGTTGAATGAAACAAGCCAAAAATTTGGCAAAAATAAAATGAACACAGTGAAACACATACCTGTAAGTCCTCAGCACTCATCTGTGAGAAAATAAAAAACAATAGGTGAGAGCAGACCTAAATATGAACATGTATATAAAAAGAATCCCTTAATTTATTGAAATATATTTTTAATATCACAATCAGTTTAGTTTAGCTCGGATTGATCAGTGAATGGTTTCCCCAAGTTGCATCGCGCAAAACAATGGAAATAATAATAATTTTGACGTATATCGCAGTCAATGGCAGTGAAAGGCCATCTGAATTATAGTTTCCCTTTTTTCAAAATTCTGATTTTATGTTTTTTTTTCTGTTAAGGCAAAACCAAATATGCATAGCAATAACAGTCTAAACCCACAATAAAACAAACAAAAAACAACAACATTTTAAGCAATAAAATAATGATATTAATGATAATAATAGTTGGGCTGAGTTAAATATTTAAAAATACACCTCATACTTTTTCAAGCCAGCCGCCATTCATTATAACAGTTATATATATTATATAATAATCTAAGCAGTACTTTCCGCTCCCTCTTAAAGAGTTGTGACACTTTAATTTCCATGCCAGTTTTTCCATCCTGTGCACTCAACTTCAACTCTTGCAGATGAAACACAAAATCATTCCCCACTGGGCCACTTTGCAGCTGTAAAACCTCAATTGAGTGCCACAATTGCAGAGAGTCCCCACATAACAAAAAAAATCCCGCATTAGAATATTTGCAGATTTTATAAAGGACTCATCTGTTTTTATTTGAACAAGCATGGAGTTGTGATCTAATTCTATAACGCTCATCCTCATGGAAATCTGCGGTTTAGTCAAGTAGCTATTTCCTTTTTCCTACTGAAATCTCTTGTCAGATTATGCAGTTTAATCTATATCATTATTTGTTTTCAGGAAAAAATAAATAAATCACAGTCATCAATTATATCGAATCGCAATTCTTATAAAATTGCAATTTTCGAGAATTGTGGTATAAATCAAATAGGCACCTTAGGATAGTGATACAATTGAATCGTGACCAAAGCATATCGTCCCTCCCCTACATGTTACCCACTTGGCTTCAGGCTGAGGCTTGCCACTACCCACTATTGTTATTGTTAGCGTCTCCCTCTGCATCCTTAAATGTCACTCGTTTTTCCATGGCTGGTCATGAAAGCAAACATCAGAGTCCAATGTTT